>NC_090242.1:7614269-8228198 GCF_024489055.1 Chanodichthys erythropterus | reverse complement strand
GCATGCTCTAATTTCATTCGTCTTCCATCCATCTGCATTTCTCTAAGCCTTAATACAGTGATTGTGTCGGGTGACTCTGAAGCACATCTCAGCGACGGCGCTCACACACAGTTAAACCAGCAGCGACTCAAATACGCCCAGAATAAAGCCAGGCTTACCTAGAAAACAATCCGCCACGATGTGCCACAGTCCACAAACCTCAAATCCACAATCATGGTCCTACATTTTTCTCAGCATCAGCAGCCGTACAATAAAACGACAAGCTCCGATGATGCTGCGTAACACCGCCCTCCTCCTGCTGTCAGAGTGATGCTGCGTAACCCCGCCCCCTTCTGCTGTTGAATGATGCTGCGTAGCCCCGCCCACTCTCGCTGTCACAATGATACTGCGTAACTCCGCCCACTTGTAATGTCAAAATGACCTCATCACATTCAGTTTACTCACTGCAGTCCTTTAGATAGATAGATAGATAGATAGATAGATAGATAGATAGATAGATAGATAGATAGATAGATAGATAGATAGATAGATAGATAGATAGATAGATAGATAGATAGATAGATAGATAGATAGATAGATAGATAGATAGATAGATAGATAGATAGATAGATAGATAGATAGATAGATAGATAGATAGATAGATAGATGTTATGCTGGTTTAAAAACAACCCAAGTTGGGTTGAAAATGGACAAACCCAGTGGTTGGGTTAAATGTTTGATCAATCTGCTGCATAGTTTTCTCAACTATTGTTTAAAAATTATTGTATTGCATGCTTAAAATGAACCCAAAATATGTTGGAAATCGCCATTTATTAATTATTAATAAGTTTAATGAATACTAATTAAACCATTTATTAAATTGCATAAATGTTCATTATTATTGTTGCCTCTATAATTATGTCTGATTTTTAATTTCCATTTCATTTTAAGCCAGTCATATAGTAACTTTTTTAACAATTTGTAAAGTAATTTTTAAATGTTTACCCAACTGCCCAGCATGTAAACATTTAACCCAACTGCTGGGTTAAAACAACCCAATCTCTGGGTTTGTCCATATTTAACCCAATTTGGTTTGTTTTTAATCGAGCATTTTTAGAGTGTATATAGTATAAAAATCATTTTGAACAAGTAATTTTTGTTCATTAACAAAATAAATGGTGAATTCTTGTAAAAGCCTTGATGTCCTTGTTTTCAGTGTCTTCATGTCTATCTTGTAATGTTAAAATCCACCATATAATTAATTTGAAGCAGATACATGTAGAAAAAAAACACTGCAGTTACAGATGTTAAAAGCAAAAAATGTTTCGCTAAAATAAATGACGTGTACATTTTTCCATGACATCACATTGTCTCTCAAAGGGTTAGTTCACTGAAAAATTAAAATAATGTCATTAATTACTCGCCCTCATGTCGTTCCGCACCCGTAAGACCTTCATTCATCTTCAGAAAACAAATTAAGATATTTTTGATGAAGTCCGATGGCTCAGTGAAGCCTCCATAGGGAGCAATGACATTTCCTCTCTCAAGATCCATTAATGTACTAAAAACATATTTAAATCAGTTCATGTGAGTACAGTGGTTCAATATTAATATTATAAAGCGATGAGAATATTTTTGGTGCGCCAAAAAAACTAAATAATGACTTATTTAGTGATGGCCGATTTCAAAACACTGCTTCAGGAAGCTTCGGAGCACATATGAATCAGTGTGTCGAATCAGTGGTTCGGAGCGCCAAAGTCACGTGATTTCAGCAGTTTGGCGGTTTGACACGTGATCTGAATCATGATTTGACATAAAAGATTCATAACGCTCCGAAGCTTCCTGAAGCAGTGTTTTGAAATCGGCCATCACTATATAAGTCGTTATTTTGTTTTTTTGGCGCACCAAAAATATTCTCATCACTTTATAATATTAATATTGAACCACTGTACTCACATTAACTGATTTAAATATGTTTTTAGTACATTAATGGATCTTGAGAGAGGAAATGTCACTGCTCCCTATGCAGGCCTCACTGAGCCATCGGATTTCAACTAAAATATCTTAATTTGCGTTCCGAAGATAAACAAAGGTCTTACGGGTGTAGAATGGCATGAGGGCGAGTAATTAATGACATTATTTTCATTTTTGAGTGAACTAACCCTTTAATGACATCATATTGTCTCTTCTGTGCAGTCTTCTTTGGGTCTTTTAATCAGATTTGATCGCAGAGCACTTTCTTCTGAACTCTTGCCCATGAGAACGAATCCACTTGTTGGCAACTAGAATGAGGAATTCAAAGAAAGAAGTTTTAAATTGTGTAAGAATGTCTAGTGCACACTGCACATGAGTCACATTTATATTATTCCTTTGATTTTGGGATGAAATGTGACCTGGTCATGTTTTCTTAATTTTCACCATAAGAGAAACTCTTTTTCACTAATATAATACAAGCCTCGCAGAACACTTACCCCATTTATTGCCTACAAACACAGGACATGCTGCATGTAAAGTTCTGGCATCTTCATCTCCATTTCTTAGCAGGTTAAACCACAACACTGCTGTACCCTGATGGAATAATCATAAACACGTGAGCACAATTATAAGTAATTTAGTTATTTTGTCTATTTAAATTTCAGTTGAAAACATTGTGGTAAATAAAGGTGTTTCAACTAACCCTCTTTGGCTGAAGAGCTGCACCAATGACAGGAAACACTGTTGCCTATGGAAGCCCGTTTCCGCCACTAAAAAAAAAAAAAAAAAACGCCACTTAAAAGAAAAAAAAAAAAAAGCCACTAAAAAAAAAAAAAAAAACAAGATTAATTGCGACTTTTTATCTCAGAATTGCGAGTTATAAAGTCAGAATTCTGAGATATAAAGTCGCAATTGCGAGTTATAAAGTCAGAATTCTGAGATATAAAGTCGCAATTGCGAGTTATAAAGTCAGAATTCTGAGATATAAAGTCGCAATTGCGAGTTATAAAGTCAGAATTCTGAGATATAAAGTCGCAATTGCGTGATAAAAAGTCAGAATTCTGAGATATAAAGTCGCAATTGCGAGTTATAAAGTCAGAATTCTGAGATATAAAGTCGCAATTGCGAGTTATAAAGTCAGAATTCTGAGATATAAAGTCGCAATTGCGAGTTATAAAGTCAGAATTCTGAGATATAAAGTCGCAATTGCGAGTTATAAAGTCAGAATTCTGAGATATAAAGTCGCAACTGCGAGTTATAAAGTCAGAATTCTGAGATATAAAGTCGCAATTGCGTGATAAAAAGTCAGAATTCTGAGATATAAAGTCGCAATTGCGTGATAAAAAGTCAGAATTCTGAGATATAAAGTCGCAATTGCGTGATAAAAAGTCAGAATTCTGACTTTTTTTCTCGCAATTAACTGATGGTCAGTATCTCTGTCTGTAACAGCGCATCCAACGATAGCTGTGCTGCCGTGAAGTCTGAAGCTGTTGGATGTATTAAAATGTTCCACTTCAGCTTTGTCTGATTTATTGCGCCTCCGCCACAGCTGATTCTTCTTCTTCTTATGATTATTATGATATTGTTATTATCGTGTAAAATTCATTAGTGTATCCATTCTGTTAAAAACAACTTTTATTGTCCAAATACCTCGACTGTAATTTGCAGAATTGCATGATTCTATTTCTACCCTTGAGTTGCAAAGTTAATGAAACATGATAGGTATTGGTTGTTTTAGTATTAAGCCCACTAGATGGCAGTAAAAGCTGTTTTTTCTCCTTGAAACGCTGTGTACAAGGTTACCGTGGAAACATTCTATATGCATATTCCTGCGTAATGCATATGTCCGGAGACTAATCTATATGTGTCTCCTCCAGTAAATTCAATATTTCTTTATTGGTAAATCGGCGCTAGAAATAATCCTTTATGATGTCCTCTATTTAATGTATAATAATAACAAAGCAGTAATACTGATGGTCAGTCGCAATGAAAGGAAACGCAAGCAAAGTAAGAACTGTGAGAAATAACGTTTCACAGTAGTGAGAAAAAGTCAGAATTCTGAGATATAAAGTCGCAATTGCGAGAAATAAAGTCAGAATTCTGACTTTATATCACGCAATTGCGACTTTATATCTCAGAATTCTGACTTTATAATTCGCAATTGCGACTTTATATCTCAGAATTCTGACTTTATAACTCGCAATTGCGACTTTATATCTCAGAATTCTGACTTTATAACTCGCAATTGCGACTTTATATCTCAGAATTCTGACTTTATAACTCGCAATTGCGACTTTATATCTCAGAATTCTGACTTTATAACTCGCAATTGCGACTTTATATCTCAGAATTCTGACTTTATAACTCGCAATTGCGACTTTATATCTCAGAATTCTGACTTTTTATCACGCAATTGCGACTTTATATCTCAGAATTCTGACTTTATAACTCGCAATTCTGAGATAAAAAGTCGCAATTAATCTTTTTTTTTTTTTTTTTAGTGGCTTTTTTTTTTTTTTTTTAAGTGGCGTTTTTTTTTTTTTTTTTTTTTTTTAGTGGCGGAAACGGGCTTCCATAGTTGCCCCACCAATGTCCACATCACTCATCTACAATAAAGTAGTCAACTGTCAATAATCTGGAAAGTGGGAAATATTTAAAGTAAATTAAATAATTGGTTATATTATACTCCACTTATTACACCCTCACATAGATTAGGACAGTAGAAATCCGGCCTCCTCTGAGTTGAAAGTCTGAGTCATTTGTCAGCTGTGGAGAGATTTTGGAACAAAGTAATGAAATGTTTCTTCTCTATTGCAGGTACATATCTTCAAACAGGCCCAGAGGAATAACAATAACACATATTTAAAAATGTTCTTATATTCTACCTTTGAGTCATAATGTGGCTCATACTGGCCTCCAATTCCATAATTTGCAATCTGTCAAAAAAAGTGAAATTTTAGAAAACCATAACAGATAGACTCAATTCTCATGTGAACAGTCAATTCTGGCCTCTGTTTGAATGTTGAAGGAACCAACAGGGTGTACTGTACGTTTTCCAAACATGGGAAATGTGACCTACACGTTGATTGCATCTCTACATACATAGACCTACACGAAATCTGACAATGCTATTAAAGAAAATCATATTGCAGTAATTAAGAACTGAATTAAGTTAAAGTAATTAAGGTTTTTGATGAAAACATTCCAGGATTATTCTCCTTATAATGGACTTCAATGGCCTCCAGACGGTTGAAGGTCAAAATGACAGTTTCAGTGCAACTTCAAAGACCTTTAAACGATATCAGACGAGGAATAAGAGTCTTAGCTAGCGATACGATCTGTCATTTTCAAAAAAAAAATATAGCTGTATATGCTTTATAAACACAAAATATCGCCTTGAATGTATTTCCGGTTTCCGCATTCTTCAAAACGCTTACGCTGTATGTCCTACGCCTTCCCTATTCTATTTACGGAAAAAAACAAAACTGGCACCGCTTTCGTTCCTTAAAATGTTCAAGGCGATATTTTGTGTTTATAAAGCATATACAGCTGTACTTTTTTCGAAAATGACCGATCGTTTCGCTAGATAAGACTCTTATTCCTCATCTGGTATCATTTAAAGCTCTTTGAAGCTGCACTGAAACTGTAATTTTGACTTTCAACCATTTGGTGCCCATTGAAGTCCACTATAAGGAGAATAATCTTGCAATGTTTTCATCAAAAACCTTAATTTCTTTTTGACTGACGAAAGAAAGACATGAACATCTTGGATGACATGGGGGTGAGTAAATTATCAGGAAAAGATTATTTAAAAGTGGACTAATCCTTTAATTACATGATCAGAAATTACATGAACAGAAACCATCTGTATTGTACGTATAAAGTGCTATATAAATAAAAGTGACTTCACATGACTTATTACAAGGTAATACTTCTGTTTGTGTTACATAAGTTTTGGTAATGCACATAGCTAATAAATCCTAAATCTATATATCTTGTTCTGTAATATCCAGTTCTGTAATATTCTTGGACTGAAAGTCTAAAAGTTAACTATTTAAAATTAGCATTCTAAACAGATCAATCCATTACACTAGTTTATGCTTAAAATTCAACCTACCATTAGGGGCTTTCGCATCGGGTAGTTCTAGGAAATTTGTTCTAGGAACTAGCCACCAGGGTGGTTCCCCAAGAACTAATAGTGCCGTTTTCCTGGTTGCATCTGCACCGCCAGTGGGAACTATGAAGTGACATAAGCTGCGCTTGTTGTTGTGACTTTTATTTTGAAAGCGCGGCAGACTTTATTGTAACGGTGCTGACAATGCCAGAGCCTGAGTACACATCGCTCACATTCTCCGTCTTCATTAGTTTACAATTTGTTTAACAGCCTGTCTAACATGTTATTAGATTGAACTCTTATACAAAGAAAGAACACAGTATATGAAAAAGTATTAGCATTTGCCATGTGGTTGATGTCCAATGTCACTAACTGAGCAGAAATACATAATCATGTTTCGCTTGGTCCCCTCAAAGTTGTGTTGGATTTTTTCCTTAACTTGCCATCTATCATTATTTACCATGTTTGTAGAGTTAATTTGTGGAGTAAATATATAGGATATAAAGCTTTTTTAAAAATGGCAGTTGCCGCTGTTTTGCGTGCGTTTGGCCAATCAACATACACTTATGTCACTGGTAGTTCCTATAGTGCTGGTTTAGACTCTACTCTGAAGTAGAAGCTAATTTAGTTCCCCCAAAAGGAGTTCCTAGAAATGAAATCATTCCTAGTTCCTGTGGTGCAAACACAGCAAAATCCAGGTACTTCCGCTAATAGTTCTAGGAACTATGAAAAGGTTCCTCCAGTGTGAAAGCCCCTATTGTGATTTGGTTAGGAATGTGAATACCTGGAGCTCCTCTGCTGTCTCCAATTCTAGACCAGTGACATCAGCGATTCTTTGGTTGATCTGTGTGATCACAGGATCTTCATCTTCAGAGAGCCATGCACTGAGAGACAAAGCGGACAGTCACATTAAGATCTGTGTCTTCTCAACTGCAAACTGAAGACTGCCCTAGACTACAAATATTCCCTTACGGAGTAGTTTTCTGTTCGTGTCACGTAAAGCACAGAGACAAGAAGGTAAAATCCATATGCAGCTTTAATGGGGTAATCCAGAAACGTAATCCAAACAGGCAAGGGTCAAAATCCACAGAAACAGTCCATACAAAAACAAGAAAAACAGGAAAACCAAAATGGAGAAACCAGAAACCTTACATGAAAACACCATAAAAAAGCAGAGACAACCCAGGTATAAATAGACAGACACTAATGAACAAACACAAAACAGCTGGGTGCAATGAAACAGGATAATGAGTCCAGGAAGTGTGTTATGGGAAATGAAGTCCAAGAGTGAAAACAACAGTCCGGGTTGGAGTGCCCTCTAGTGGTTGATTAGGGCACTCCCACTAGTGATCATGACAGTTCGTGTTTTGTTTTGTTTTGTTTTAATTTAATTACAAGCCCATCCTAGTACACACACTGCACAAGTCCTCAACCTTGACACTAATAACTTAACTCACTGTACAAAGCTAAGCTGCATATTATACAAAAGTGCAATTATTTGTCATGCCATTGACTATTATTTACTGTATATTAACCTGTTAGCGTTCCACTCTACCGCCAGTGGTACACATACCTTTCAAAAGAAACCATGCATACTTAACATTCCTAAGGTCTCTTTTTCAATGGTATTTGTACCACGGTGGTACAGTGGAAAGCTAAGGGGATATACTCCAAATGGTTCAAGAACAGCATACAATTTACTTTGGGTATGCCTTTTTTAGGCGTTTAGGCAAATTTTACAGGAATGGGCAAATGTGGGGAAACAGGTGTCACATCACAACCTTGTATGCCCATTCTTCCTTGATACCCTCAAGGGGCTGTCTGGCTAAACCTGCCACAATCTGGGATTCAGTCAGTGGCAGTTCCCAACAGGTCGTTCACCCATTTTCCACACATCACGTCTGCCGAAACATGGTACGCGCCCATAATTTGGAAGGTTTCAGGACATATGAGGTTATTAGAGCAGTTTGCCCCTAGAGAATACTGGCACTGCCTTTTCAGAAAGTCCCTTGTTCCAGAAGTTTGGCTGTTCCCTGCAGTGACATTTCAGACAGCCGAACGCCATTCCCCCACCTTATTTCAGGCTATGCCCCATGTCAATTGGGTAGACAAGTACAGACACTTGATACCTTTTTTCAGAACATTTGGCAATGTGGCAACTTCTGCCAAATGTGTCATTGTGGATCTGGAAAAAGGTAAGCACAAAGTCCAGTTCTAGATGAAAACATTCCAGGATTATTCTCCTTATAATGGACTCCCACTATTCGGGAAACCATGCATAATGGGTGGCCCTGGCTCCACTGTGACTCCAGGGCACCCATATACTGAATAACCTTGATGACTGGCCTAATCCTAGCTCAGACTGAGGCTTTAGCAGTTTAATATCAAGTTGTTGTTCTAGCTGACTTAAGTTGCCTGTGTCAGTCTATTTTAAAGGCTTCTGGGTCTCATGGCAACAGCTTCCCCGGTTATTCCGCTAGGCTTACTGGGACTCTTTATGAGATCATTATAATATAGGCTCCAGGGCAGAGGCTTTGCCCTTGGTGTCACCCTCCCTTGGCCACAATGGTTACTCGCCGGTGCGGTAACCCCAGTATTTGATTAGGCTGTCACACTGGGCGTGTATTAACGTCAAAAAATGATGAAGTTTATTTATGAAGTCTTCTTTATGGGCTGGGGTGTGCTCCTGGAAGGCCAGACTGAGCAAAAGCTGTCATCTCACTTGGCACATAAATTGCTTGTAGATTATGGCAGTGCTTCTGGCATTGAAGTACTTTCTCCCAGACCTGAGGGGCTGAATATACAACATGTCAGTAGTGTCATATATAAATCACCAAGGCAGGTAGAGTTCGCACCCACTGTTCAGGTTGGCGCAACATACCTTGCTTTGAGCTCAGGGTAGGCTAGTCTCACTGAGAGCAGTCTATATCCTGGGATGTCTGAATGTGAGAGCAGACTTCCTGTCAAGAATGGGGCTGAGGCAATATAACAAAAATGGCACAGACTGAGGGCACGTCTGTATGCTTTCTCTAATAGCACTGCTTCTGGTTCTGGCAAGAGTATGGCAGAGTGCATCCCTTGTTTGTAGCTCTGTTTGGCATGCCTGAATATGGTACTTGGACCTAGTAGCTCTCCTGGGAGGCTCTCCTTAGGATATTTCAAACAGGAGCGACCTTCTGTCTCATGTACAGGGTTCAATATGGTGCCCTTGTCATAAGATATGGAAAATGTCCCTGAGGACGACCCATTTCTAGATTATTGTCTCTTGACTGATGTTGTTGAGACCATCTTGAATGCTAAAACACCCTCCACAAGGAAACTGTACACTCTAAGTGGCAGCTCTTCACATAGTGGTGCGAACAGCACCATTTGAATCCAGTCCACTGCATGGTTGGTTCAGTGCTGGAGATCATCCAAGAGCTGCTTTTGGCAGGGATGGCCCCTGCGATGCATGTGCCATTTTATGGCATTTCATTAGGGAGACATTTCCTCGCTTTTTATGTGGAGACAGACAGCTGAGGACTATCTGCCCATCAAATGTTCCTTCATATGATCTTTCTATAGTCCTGGAAGGTTTATCAGGTTGTATCAGGTTATCTATCTGAACCATTGGAGTCAGTGTCTAAGACATTTTTTGACCCTTAAGGTGGTTCTTTTACTAGCCTTAACGTCCCTTAAAAGAGAAGGTGATTTGCAGGCCTTTTCACTTGCTTCAATTTCAATTGCAATTTTCAAATTAATAATGAATTTTCCTCTGGTCTGGTCAAAGTATTATTGCACTCTAGGCCGGATTACGTTCTGAACTTGTCTAAATTATGCATCACTACGTGCAACTGGCTCTAAACCAAACCCTAATCCTATACTAAGTACATGTTGTTAACTAATATTACTCAGTATTTCAATATATAATTACATTGTAACGGACACCTTAAAATAAAGTGTAACCATGTCTTCTTCTCTCCGCCATTCCAGTCACCAGAGCCAGAAAGGTTTATTGTGCCAAATCATACCCTTAAGATTTATGCAGATTACTCAGCTCAGTGGAGTAAATTTACTTATAAATGGTGTGCTGTAATGGTCGCAGCAAAAAGAATTGGCATGATTACACACATGCTTCAGACACAGTCAAGCAGGAGGTGTTACCCATAGCTTCAGCTCATAATGCAGCGTCTTGTTCCCTTCTCAGGGAACCAGGGTTACATGTGTAACTGAGACGTTTCCATCAACCTAATTTTATGCAAACTTTGGGATATCACATTTAAAAAATGCTGGATGGAAACTCCAAGTTTTAAGAATGAGCATAAAATCATATGCGGTCAATTGAGGCGAATATTTGTTTTATCTGATAAGAAGACATGAGCATAAACTACGATGAAAACATATTTACCAAATGAATCCCTCCATGTGCAACAAAAATCTCACGTGACTTTGCCTCAGCAGAGAATGTGATTAGATAAGTGGACTAACCAGCGGACTAGTCACATCACAGCATCTCAAATGTTGGTTCTGCAATGCCTGAGCCAAAGTCTGTCATCAAAATGGCTCGGTATAATAATTACCTCCCAGATATATCTCACACAATTGTGTTCTCAAACATCAGACATCTGCCTCCAAATGCAAGATAACATGATAGTGTTTATTGCATTTTGTATGCGTGATCTGAGATATATCATTATAGTTATTGTCTTGGCTGTGAATGGTCCTTTAACATACTAAAATCCAAAAGGATGTAAACACAAGGAAAAGTGTAACGATGAAAAAAGTTCACCGACTAGCACTCTGGTTTTGTTATATTTGTGAGGTTATCTGAGAATTACATGCATTTTTGAAGGGATACTCCACCTAAATAAATTTACTCATGCTCATGTGGTTCCAAACCTGTAAACATTTCTGAAAAACACAAAAGAAGATATATTTGAAGAATACTGGGAACCAAGCAACAATGAAGTTCATTGACTTCCATTGTATGGAAAAAAACAAAAAAACAAAACCTTGAGACATATCTCAAAATATCTTTTTTTATGTTCCACAGAAGAAAGAGAATCATACCTTTTTGGAAAGACAGGAGTGCAAGTAAATGAGTTTTCATTTTGGGGTGGAGGCACATACCTTTTTGACACACGGGATGCAGCAGAAACTTTTTGCCCAGTGACTGGATCTATGACTTTAGCTCTGGAAAGCTAAATATAAACAGAGTTTTGTGTTGCATTAGATGAATATTGTTAATTACTAATAATACATTATTTGATATTTAAAAAATGGTACAGAGAATAATAATAATATTAGTTATCAATTAAATTTTTTTTTAAATTCCCTATATATACATATATAATCACACTGAATGCTTCAGGGAATAATTCTTCCTCAAATATTAACCTTTTCCCCACCAACTATTTAAAAAAAAAAAAAAAAAAGTTGCCAGGGAAAAAGTTAACATGTCAACACTGAAATAATACTTTTAAAGAGCAGTTTAAAATATGCAATTGTAACCTGTTATAATTATTTTATATAAAGAATTGATGATCATGTTGTACCGCTACTTTAACATAAATGGCATTTAATGTACCTTTTAAATTAAATTTGCATACCTTTGGCCTGGCCAGTGTTTTGATGGTGTCTATCTCTCCTTCAGAAAGAAAGTCATGGTATCGTAGTATTGTAGGCTGATCCCACTCCACTTCCTCTTTGAATAGCACCAGCGGGTTTCCTCTTCCTGTTCTGTACCTGCACACCAGTTTTCTCTTTCTCTGTGGTGTCTATAAACCATAATACAATATTAATCCACATTAACACATTCAGTCTAATCTTCAACACTTTAAGTGAACGCTTTAGATTATACAGTGTTATACCAATTTTCCAATATTCTTGTTTTGTGTAAAACTTTAAAAATTTAATTTTGGTGTGTAATGTTTGTTTTATTAAACCTTTTGCTGCATAGATAGCTATGCTATGGAGTATATTAGCCCAGATTATCCCAGTAGCTAACCTAGCAAACTTTAGTAATTCCAGTGAATATTTAGTTCTCAAAAGCACTTGTTGTATCACACTAGTAACTTATTAAATTACTTTGTTTGCAGGCAGACTTAAAAAAAAAACTCTGGCGTCCAGGGGATACTCGGTGGTCCCACAGGTCGAGCATGCCATTGCGATACATCTGTGCCCGCAGAATGCCGCCACCTGGAGGAACTGTCTGAGGCTCCTCCAGGCAAGGGCGTACATAGACCCTGGACAGGCTGCCTCTGCCCTGCATGCCATAGCGATCAGACCAATTCACTTAAAGATCTGCATGAGGGTAGTCCTGACCCAGAGCTGACGCAGGAGCTGCGTTCGGCAACTGAACTTGCCCTACAGGCGACCAAGGTCATAGTGCAAGCTCTGGGTCCGGCAATGTCCACTCTGGTGGTCCTGGAGCACCATCTGTGGCTTAACCTTGCAAAGATGAGTGATGCTGAGAAAGCGAGCTTTCTTGATGCTCCCATCTTCCAAGGTGGCGTCTTTGGAGATAGTGTCGAGGACTTCTCACAGCAGTTCTCAGCACTGAAAAAGCAGACGGTGGCGATTAGACACATATTGCCCCGGAGCGACTCGGCAACCACCTACAAACAGGCCTCCGAGGTCTTGAACTCCATCTTCCTGTCACCAGGGATGTCCCCCTGCAGCAGCTGCACCAGCTCCGCCACAGCCTGAGCTGGCAACCAGGCTTCAACGGAGGGCCAGACCACTGCCAAAAACCCAGGGAAAAGTTTAGCTGCTCTGACACGCCTGGCCAAGAGGAAGGCACAGCCTCCACTCTGTCCCCCGGTGGAGATCCAGGAGGAGATGGATCTTTGATATAATTTGGATTTTTGTTCGGAGGAGGTGATGCAAGATGCCGAAGGGGCGATGTCTTTATCATTGGCAGAAAAGGAGCAGTTTCCTCATTCCCTGGGCCATTCACACTGTCTGAAGTCTGCCCAGATGAAATAGGAAACAGGAGGCGAGAAGGAAAACCTGAGGCAAATTAACTGGCAGCCTGGATGTGGAGCCTCCTCAACCGTTACAGACCAATTCCGTTGCGGGCTCTCGGAGTGAGGTAGGTGTTTCAATGCCTCTATGGCTATGGTCACTAGATTGAGACGCGAAGCCTCTCAACATGGAGACTTCTGCCCCTCTAAGGGAAGTGGGCATTCACATGCTAAACTATCTCGATGACTGGCTAATTCTAGTGCACTCTCAAGACCTATTGTGTCCACACAGATATATGATGCTCGAGCACCTCAGCTGGTTGCAGCTTCAGGTTAACTGGGAAAAGAGCAAGCTCTCCTAGGTGCACAACATCTTGGTATGGAGTTGGACTAAATCACTATGACAGTGTGTCTTAAGTTGGGGTGTGCCTGGTCAGTGCTGAGCTGCCTGAATTCATTACAATGTTCGCCTCCAATACAGGCTGGGGCACTGTATTCAATGGGCATGCAAATCTCGGGACCCCGGACAGGGCCTTGACTGCGTTGACACATCAACTGCCTCAAGTTACCGGCTGTATTGCTGGCCCTGCAGAGGTTCTGGCTGTTGATTCATGGCAAGCATGTGTCGATCCAGATGGACAACATGGTGATGGTGGCGTATATAAATTGCTAGGGCGGTGTCTGTTCTCGTTGCATGTCACAACTCACCTGCCATCTCGTCCTTTGGACTGAAGTCACTGCATGCCACTCACATCCCAGGCAACCTCAATCACGCAGTGGACTTGCTCTCGTGACAGATGACACTCCGCAGAGAGTGGAGACTCCATCACCAGGTGTTCCAGCTGATCCACAGATAGATCTGTTTGCTTCCCCAGGAGTCCTCCCACTGCCCTCTGTGGTATTTTCTGATCGAAGCTCTGCTCGACCCCGATGCCCTGGTACAAAACTGGCCTGGGGTTTCTGTGCAAGTATGCATTCCCCCCAGTGAGCCTGATTGCACAGACTCTGTGCAAAATCAGGGAGGACGGAGAGCAAGTCTTGCTGGTTGTGCCTTTCTGGCCCACCCAGATTTGGTTCTCAGAGCTCACGCTTCTTGCGTCAGCCCCTCCCTGGCAAATTCCCCTCAGGAAGGAACTCCTTTCTCAGGGAAAGGGCACAATTTAGCACCCATGCCCAGACATGAGTGGACTATCACCAGCAGTGATTGACACGATCACTCAAGCCATCTACAAGGTTGCTGTGTGCTTTGAATTGGCAACAAGTGGTCAGTGCTTTCTTCTTATATGAAGGAAAGGCTGTAGAGGAGATTATCTCCCTCCACCCTGAAGGTGTATGTGGCTGTTATAGTGGCACATCATGACACTGTGGGCGGTAAGTCCTTAGGAAAGCACAATCTGATCATTAGGTTCCTCAGAGGGTAATTCCTCTGAGACTGTACCTTATTCCTTCTTGGGATCTCTCTTTGGTCCTGCTGGCCCTACAGAGAGCTCCATTTTAGCACTTGGAGTCAGTCGAGCTCAGTGCCCTCTCTTTGAAGACAGCCCTCCTGACCGCAAGTGCCCTTTGTTACCGATGCATATATGGATATTTATAGATCTTCTCAGGCTACAACTCACCATCATAACCTTCTTGCCTGTGCATAGAGCCTCATATGCTTTGTCCATGGAGTGAACAGGTGAGTCAAAGTGAGGGATGTATTTTGCGGTCCAGTCCCAGGTCTTGATGCTCTCTATTAGGCTTTTGTAAAGTGCAGGCTGAAGCAGATCTCCCTCGGTGAGGTCTAAGAACAGTTGTAAATTAGATGCATTATAAATGAGTGTGAATTAGTGGATTTGTTTCAGGTGATTTTCATTTAACCTGTGTTGGTTATTGTTAAAGCACACTGCTAACATGTAGCATTGTTTTGGTTTGAATTATTATGCATAATGCTTTAGAAGTCAACATAGAGTGTGGAGCTAATGTGTAAGATTATTTTAAAAATCTTGGAATTATTTATCCATTTAAACCTGGAAAATCTTTAAAACAGAGAAAGTTTTCTTGGGCAAATGGAAAACCTACTTACAGGAGTTGTTTTTCTTTAGCAGAAGAGGTAGATGAATACATGGGAGGTGAATATAATGGAAAAATCTCTGAATTAATTACCATTCTTGTAAACTCCTTACCTTGCCCAGATGACAGCTGAATCTGATGGGAAAATGAAGCAAGCTGGTAAAGAACCTCCTCTTTAGTAACAACGGCTTCCTCTCCCTTATTGAGTTTCCTGAAGGTTTCTTCCATCCAGAGGAGGGCATACTGAAAGCGTTGTTTGAGATAAGAGATCGTGGCGATATGGAAAGTTTCATCTGGATCCAGTTTTAAGTTGTGGTTAATTTCTGAAAAGCCACACATCAAGTTGACGTCACTAAAACCCTCATACCCTCAAGATTTTTCATGTAGAGTGGGGCTTGGCCATGTGTGTGGTTGCCAAGGCATTGCTAGGTGGTTTGTTACTGTTCCCAGATGAAAGTACCCACCCCAAAACTCTTTTCTGATCTCTACATATGACTCTGTCTAATGTAATTCTATGGGATTGTTCACATGTTTTATCATCGACAAGTCAATTTTATTTCTAGAGTGCTATTTCACCATACACATTGTTTAAAAGCAGCTTTACTGAAAATCATAATGTTAATGTTTTTAAAATGTTAATGTCAGGCCTTATGGTCACATTTAGCAGATTAGTTCTGGGTGAAAATATAGTTTACATTTTGCAACGATAGAAAAAATCAAAAGTTGAGATACAGAGCTCTGCAAGTATATGTATGCAGATAAAGTAAGACATAATATCCAACTTTACATCAAGATCTCGGTGATAAAAAAAAGTTACATTTTGTGATGTAATAAAAAATAAAAAAAATCATGCAGTTGAGTTTTGCTTTATAGTGTTACACTGTTTAATACTCATGGTTAGGGGCTGTTCAAATCACTAAGCAAACCTTATCAATCAAGAAGAGTGATAAAGAAAAAATAAAACCTCCATGAAACGCACCAGAAAACAACGTGATGTTCCTCGGATCCAATCTGTACATTTCTTGCAGTCTAACCAAAGCCATCACTACACCTTCTACATCATCTGCACCGGGGAGTGTCTGAGCTGTAGATCTCAGGTTTTCCAAAGCATCTGCGAGAAATTAAAAATGTTACTGACAATGACCTTGATCTTTAAGACCTGTTCAGTTTAGTTTTCCATCATATTTACATAAGTCCCTCAGAAACCTCTCAGTTGCCTCAACAACAGGACAAGCCTTCACAAATTCACATTGCAGTTAATAGCCTAATTAATCATAATCATATTATAATAATAAAAAAAACAGTTTCTGAATGATATATTCTGAATGTCTAAAGTTAAAGTTGTGTGTGTCTCCTTAAACCTTTTGCATGTCTTCCCTCTATAAGGTCCAGTGTAGCGGGCCAGACTTGACTTAGCTTTCTCACAAGCTGGTACGCTGCAAGAGGGTTGCTGATGAATTTCTCTGGATCTTTGGGAGCATCATCAAAGTCATTCTCAAATGCATTCAGAGTCCTGATAAATAAATTATATCAATAATAAAAATATATATATTTTAAGATGCATTACAGACTGTGGCAAAATAAACACAAAACTCACCATTTGTGCTCTGTGAATGTCCCCATAACTTACTGATAATTAACGGACACTGAACTTAGTCACATTATTCTATTAAACGCGCCTAATTTAATTAATGTAATAAAACCTTTGTTAAAATTAAATTTAGCATGCTTTCACTGTTTGTGTAGTTGTTAAAAAAATACTTGATGCATTTTATTAATGTTGAACTCAACTTACATAATACTCTCCTCTCGACCAGTCTCAACTGGTTTTAAGATTTTAAAGTTTAAATATTCTATATATTCCAAAATAAAGTTCTTTGTGGCTCTTTTAATGCTCTGCTCTATTTCTTTATACACCATCACCCCCATAACAAAGTAACACTTACCTTCTCAGAAGGTCTGATTGGTGCTCCAGCGCTTCTATATATTCATGAAGGCATGTGACAAACTTTTTTTTGATGTCTATAAGCTGAACCATATGATCTGCAGATAGTATATCACAACCGTTGGCACTTGTTCAAAAACATGCATGGTTAAAGAGAGACAGAGATGACATAAACATGCTGTTTTATCATCTTATTGCAATAGACTAACCTGTTGAAGAGTAGAATTCATTTACAGCAACACAAGAAATCCAGCATGTTGATAACAATATAATCCACTTTACTTCCATTTTGAGCCGTTAGTTGAGCTGAATGTTCAGTCTCATTCTGTTCAGCACAGAACTAGTCTCTATGTTCTGATGCAATGTGGTGAGTTAACTCACACCTTTCAAGAAAACAGATTACAGCTAATTGTGTTGTTGTCTGACTGAATAATCTGCTATGATTAGACACGCTTACAACCATGACAGGTTAGAAATCTAGGTAATTACAGCAGGTAACATACCCAGACATTGAGGTTTTCATACTGAAAAGAGAACTGTGGTCTAAACAAAGATGTGTTTACAGTAAAAACATTACAAAATCAAATCTAATTGAGAAACAGGTCATTACAGAGGCTGTTTATGCTTGTGGTGAGTCATTTCATAGTTTCATGGTCTTATTATTCCTGATTTATATTTACTTGAATTCTAGTGACTATAATACTGTATTGAACACATCACAATGCAAAACAATCAATGCAAAGCAAATAAAATATATGCACAGTGTGTGTGTGAATGAACAGATGGATCTGTTCTCGTCAGTCGGTGAAAATATTCCAGATTTTGGAACAATATTAACAGCTCACAAAAGGCAAACAAAGAAACATGACTTCAAATTTGGACATTTTTATTGCAAACGAATATAAAATAAAACACTGAAGAACAATAATTTATGCATTACATGAACACAATGAGAGTTCTGTTATGATGTGATACTCCAGTTTAATCTGCCAAGAAAGGTTAAGCAACGGTAAAAACACTCAAAATAAAAGAGAAATCCCTCACAGACAGAATGGCTGACAAAACCCAGCCTGCTCACATCTCTTAGCAGTAAGTCCTGACTGGAGCTGATGTGTGTTCTCGAGGAGTCTGGAGTGTCTGATTGTGTAGTCAAGGCACTGATGGTACTGAGTCCAAACGCTGACATCACTGGATCAGTCCACTTCAGTCAGGCCACATGGCCGTCTGAACTCTTGACCTCTCTCATGGATCCATTTGTTTGAAACTGCCAAACGAGAGGAACTTGTAAATGCGAATTGGTGGCCTGGACATTTGATGGATTTAAATCAACCTACTTTTCATGCCATGCCTGATTTAAAAAATATTGATTTTTGCATTTAAAAAGCAATTGCACACCAATCTCTAGCCTATTCATGAGCATTGCTGGCATTCTTTACTTAGACCACTTACCCCATTTACTGCCTACTAGAACAGGACAGGCTGCATGTCTCGTTCTGTAGTCTCCTTCTCCACTTTTAAAGAGGTTGTACCAGAACACAGCTGTTCCCTACAGAAAGAATAGGAGTTTAAATGCTACATCTGTGAAATGTAAAACACTACAAGCTGATGTCAGATCAGATTGGCAGATGGTCGATATTATTCCAATATATCAAATACAATGTAATGACAGAAACTAAATGTATATTTACTTAAAATTCTTTTTAAAAATTTTAAAATCACAAAATCTTTATTATACATTGATTGGAGAGGCTGTTGGTAGATTTTGAAACTAACATAAGGGAAAGATAATAGTTTGGGGAAGAGGACATCATCTTTGATGTAATGATTTCATACATAAGGTTTATAAAGTATTTTAAAAGGTGTCCACACCTTTCTAGGCCAAATAGCAGCACCAAAATCAGGGAAAACCGTCGCCCCACCGGCCTCAACATCACTCATCTGTAAATGTAGAAAGATTATTAACATCAACATGATATGTCATCAGTGTTTCACATTTTTGTTGTAGAAAACTACACAGTCCAGAATAGGACATATCAGAAGGGTCTAATTTTTGAAGATCTGGACTGCTAATGCAAAAGATACAAGTTCAGCCCGAAGTAAAGCCATGTTAGGAACTGGAGACGTACTAGGACCCCTGTATTGTACTTCTATAAAGTGCTCTGAATGAAATATATCTGCTATATGACAACTTTTGATTAGAGTTATTCAATGTAACAAAATATGAACAAAAGAGCTTTGAAAAGTGTAGTGCAGTGGCTCAAGCTTTTTTGACTCCAAGACCTAATTGTTGCACCACATTTTCCAATTGTTTGCGAATTTACTGGATGAGGATTAAAGGGTTAGTTCACCAAAAAAATGACATTTCTGTCATTTATTACTCACCATCATGTCCGTTCCACACCAGTAAGACCTTCATTCATCTTCAGAACACAAATTAAGATGTTTTTAATGAAATCCAAGGTTTTTATAGAATAGAAAGCAATGTAATTACCATCATTCAAAGTCTAGAAAAGTAGTAAAGACATTGATGAAATAGTCAATGGGACTACAGTGTTTCAACGTTAATGTTATGAAGCGACGAGAATAAACACGCATGCGTCGTGCCGCTCACGTGAACAGCATCGACCAATACTGAGCTGGCGTTCTGACTTAAACATGGAAGTGCTGCATTGAGTACGAGACTGACAGGCTAGAGAAGAGATTGTTGAATAAAGTCGTTATTTTTGTTGTTTTTGTGCACAAAAAGTATTCTGGTTGAACCACTGCAGTCACATGAACTGTTTCAACAATGTCTTTCTGAACCTTGAATGACATTTATTATGTTGCTTTCTATGGGGGGAAAAAAACGAAACTCTCGGATTTCATCAAAAATATCTTGATGAAAGAAGGTCTTACGAGTATGTAATGACACAAGGGTGAGTAATTAATGACAGAAATTTCATTTTTGGGTGAACTAACCCTTAAATGAAAAACAGACATTCTACTGACTATAAGTAACTTTGCAACTACATGTAATCTTATTCTGCTAACCCGAACCCTAACACCTAACCCTAACCCTACCCTTGCTTGCAGTTAGTAAAATGTCTAATGTAGACCATCGAAATAAAGTGTAACCAAGAAATATCTATTTTTATTTTTATTTAAAGTTTGTTTTGTAGGGGTGTAGCGGTACATGTATTCGTCCTGAACCGTCACAGTCACATGTGATCCACACTCCACTCCAGAAGGGGGCGCATGAGGTAATGCAATGCTGTTTGCTAACCACCACAACAGGAAAAAGAGCAGAAGAAGAGACGATCTACACACCAACCCAAAACAAGAGTTCAGATGGCACAAAAGAGATTGCTAGTAGCCTATAGACCCCTTAAAAGTTTGTAAACATTGCAACGTTTCCTGGTGGGCGGGGCTTAGCTGGAGGCAAAAAGAGACGCTGGACTCAATGTTGACAAGCGTAAGCTAGCATGTTTTAGGAGGGATTTATTAAACATGGATGCAGAAGAAGGTTCAGAACTGTCCGAATATGTACAGTCACAGACTGCGGGATTGTGACAGCTATTTTTGTAAATCAACTTAGGTTTTGGATATTTCCTAGACAACATATTAATTACTTTCGGGTGGTTCTGGGAATTTTGTCAAGTCTTATTGTCTAATGTAACCTACGCTGGGTTAACTATGATTATGGCTAGCAATGTGGATTATTTTAAGAGACCATTCAAATGATGGCACACACATCTATAGCTGTATGTTTGTTTAACATTTAAGCTAGCGCACTGAAAGTTGGCGACTTTTCACCTATAAAACAGAAACTTGCTGATTTGTACTAGATAAAACCAACACACCATTACATATGCATCGATTATTTTACCTGATATGAAATGTGCACTGCAAACACAAGCATTATTTATGATCATCTCCTTCCAGTCTGTACGCTGTATTGCATTCAACCACAATTATCTTATTGATTTCTGTGAAGGAATGTCTGCCGGGATCTGGTAAAACTTTAGTTTTGAACCAAAAGTGCTGTTCCTTCTATTCTGGCAGCCAAAAACACAACAAGACGACATTTTAAAGTCAAAACCTCAAACTTTTAACGCGCCCGCTATTAGTTCTTATTTATGTTTTGCCTCCAGCTAGAGCGGTGACGTCACAGTGATGTAGGCGATTAAGGGGTCTATACGCTGAGTTTCGATTAATTTTTGTGACGCATTCCACAGATTTCACAGACAAGGGAACCGGGATGGCAGAAAGTGTCATCCTGTGTGTGTTTTCTTTATTTTTCAAAAGCACACACAAATCAAAATAAAACCCTTTAGTTTCAAATGATGTCTTACTCTTATCTGTATGACGATACATGACGGAGTATTTTAAGTTGTTTCCATTGTTATAATGAGAGAAAATCATTTGGCATTGTGCCGATTTGCGTGGTGGAAGTCTCACTACAATCCAGTGATGAAATATGCGCGTCCTGGAAACGGGAAACCTCAGGTGCCACTTTACTCTCTGTCTCCTCATGGAAAGGTCTCCTTCTCGCTCATCTTTCCATGATTTCTTGAAAAAGCGTAATATTGAACTTTGTACAGCCGCCATTATTAATGAACTCATGCGCAAAGAAAACTAATATTTTATTTTTCATTATTTTGTACTTTTATAACACAAGAGATGCTTTTTAGTTTTGCAGCTGATTGTGACCAAATACCTTTTGTCTACAAAAAAAAAAAAAAAAAAAAATGACCTATGCAAGAGTGCTTAATACACTAAAGGAGGCTGTACTGTACTGTAATACCTCAGGAGGACTAAATGCCGCTAGGTGGAACAAACTGAAATTTGCACTACTGTCTGTTCAAAATAAATGAAAAGAAACCTAGCATTGGGAATTTGTTGCTTTTTTCCTGTTGTACCGAACTCACATCGAACCATGACCCCTAAAGCGAGGTATGCACCGAACCATGACCCTATTGTTTTGTGTTATTGTCCCTGGCTGAGACCCACTGGTGTTGTGTGTAGTGTTCATGTGGATCCATAGAAGCCGATGACACAAGACCTGATGCCAAGTCAAGAGCAATCAAATACACATGAGTTCTGGAACCAGGTACCACAAGATACACATACTTACATAATTTAAAAAAGTAGCCACACGATTTCCAGTGCCTAATGTTTTGAAAGCATCAGGTTCATCTTTCTATGAAGATAAAATTTTAGAGCAGAGTAAAGACAGGCAGAGAGGCAAGAAACGCTCGTCTCCGAGCGCACACACATGTACTTACGTAGTTCAGATAGGTGGCAAGTCTATTTCCATCAACCTTGAGGTTGCTGTCAAAAGGACGCTGCAACAGACGTTTGTAACTTTTAAACCAGATTGAAGAGCAGCAGTGGAATATCTCCGCCTCTGAGGCAACATTACTTTACACTAAATATGCTTATGCTACAACAAAAAAGCTGAGTGTTGGGTGTCAAATCAATTTACAAACATGTACTCAATCTAAAACCATATGAAAATACTTAAGCTCCAGTGTTTTCTATGAGAGTTGCAGGTACTTTTGTCAAAATCAAAATCACTAATGCATTCAAGTTATCAATAAAAATCCCAATTAAATGATCAGGAAACTTATTACCACCAGAAATAAACTATGTACAAGCTTCTACTTCAAACATTTAAGTTACAGACACATTTTAAAACTCTTTTTTTCCCCATCAATTGACACACTATACCCTCACATAAACATATTAAATATAATAATAAAGCTGCGAGCAGCAATTATCGGGGTTCAAGCGCTTTTAGGCCTTTTTTAGACCTGAGTAAAAAGGTATCGTGTTTTATTTAGAAAGCATGTAACCACTTAGATCATAGACTGAAAAGACCATTTACAGCCAACACAGGAAATGCATGTTTTTTTAAAAAGCTTTTTAACAGTTATAGCACCACCTATTGTCTGATCTCAATAAAGGTTTGCATGCTTGTTTAGAATCATATGTCACATGTGATCACCTATTTTCATGAAGTTCTGAGTTTTTGTTTAGGAATTATAGGCTTTTGCATGCACTTGGCCATGCTCATTTACTAAATGACTCCCCAAGCTACCCAAAGGGTATAATTCAACTTATTATTATTTTTTTTGATAATTATTGACCTAGAGAGTCCAGAGAATTGTACTGCATTGTTTTTTTTGTTTTTTTTTTTTTTTTTAGGTTGAGCAAAAAAACTAGGACTAGTTCATAAAAGTAGGTGTTTTACATAATTGCAAATATTTAATAAACAATTTGATTGACAGCAGTGGTTTGAGGCAAATTTGTTCAGTATGAGGAGATCTAATGGTAAGAGCATTGTGAAACACCACATGATTAGAGGCTTAAAACTTAATATCAAAACCTAGTTTCTTTCAAAATTCTCACAGACCTCTAGGGCCGTGAGTCGAAAATGCCCACAGAGTTCAGATCGGCCTCTGTTAACCTTGTCTAATAAGTACTCAAACTTCATTGGCAGATGGCGGCCATGTTTTTTGAGATACACCATAGTCCTAAAAAGACAATCATGGCACCTTGGGCAATAACACTGCATGCCAATTTTCAAGTCAACGGGACTAACGGTTAAGTAGTTGAACGTTTTGGCGGCCCTTAGAGTCCGTGACTTTTCAACTTTTGTTTTGATAATTATTGACAATCAGGCTCCAGAGAATCTTGCTGCACTGTTTGGTGCCAAAGACACTTGAGGATGGTTTAGGAGTCATGAGCGTTTTCGTATTTTTCACATCTGTAGCGCCCCCCTTAGGCCGATCAGGGTCGAGTCTTAGTGACGTTATAGACTGTGTGAGTACTACCAGTTCTCAAAGTTTCTACGACTTACGGTTTGGTCTACCAGTCCACTTTTAGGGGAGAATGCTGATCCTTGGAAATTTTAACAATTACATTTGGGTTTTTAGTACTACGAGCTTGAACCCCTAACTCAGTGGTTCCCAAACTGGTGTACGCGGACCCCTGGGGGTACGTGACGTGACAAAAGGGGGTACGTGGACAAAATGTTGAGTAGTTCATTTAATTGTACCTTAAAATAATATTAAAATCGAGCATGTATTTCTAACTGCCAAAATGTCGTTTAATCAGATTACCTCATCATCAAAATAACTCTATCCACACAAGCAGCATGCATATGATAGATTGCGTAGACTGCACGCTGCCTTAAATCGCGCTAAATTACTGTCAACAATGCACCTTTGTAAAAGTGGGGAATTTAGCACTTACTCACATGAAGAACAAATATAGACACAGATAATGGATTAATTTCGATTTAAGACAAACTTTCTCCGATACAAAAACATACCTTGTGTGAGTTCTTGTATTTAATGTTGATAACGAGCAAGAACGCAATTGTTCCCAAATATCCACATGACTACAAACGTGACATTATTATACAACAGGTCAAAAAATAAAATGTTCATTTTAAACACAGTACTGTCATATTTACTCTATTTTGCAATAAAACCACAGCAGAACTACAACACACGTCTGTGTTTCATGAACAATTCTGCGGCTTTGAACGAATCGTGAGAGTCAATGATTCATTCACAGCCACTTGCTTCATTACTGAATGAATGATTCAATGACTCACTCATAAAAACAGTGAATTGATGCCACCTACTGGTGGTTTTAGTTTAATATTTAAAAATTTTACTTAATTTTACCAACATTGCATATTTCTCTATTGAACATTTTTTATTTAAAACATTATAAAATAAATAAAGTTATTCATAAAGCTAAAAAAAATGCACTGGAAATTCAATTTAGGAGGCAAATATTGTCCCTTAATTGTAAAGGTGTGACTGCAGTCGAAGTGGAAGAGAGTACGCAGAAGGATGGGAATCCCTTCAGGGGGTACTCCAAGATAAAAAGTTTAGGAACCACTGCCCTAACTTCAATGTAATTGTTGGAAAAGGGATCTTTTTTTCTTATAAGCATAGTAAATGGTAGCACTCTGAAGTCATAAGGTATTGGGTGCCATTTACTTTCAATGCTATACAGTTTTCTCCTGTTTTTAAGTAAAGACAGAGTCACTTCTATGCTTCTGTTGTTTTTTGTAATATATATAATATATTGTAGATTTCTAATGTATTGTTACTTCCTCCAACCAAGACTGGAAGAGGCCTAAACATATGTTATATGGATGAAGGTGAGAAATAGATATTGTGTGTCAATTGACAGTAAAAAACCCACTGATATAGAATTCCTTTATTGTCAGAGAAACATTATTACTTATTATATATTTCTTCATGCACATGCCAATGATTGTTTTGATGAAATATCATGCCACATAATTGAAAGCAATGCAGTTTTTGCACAATTGTCTTACCCTTGAGAAATCATAATGTGGTTCATATTGACCTCCAACACCATAGTTAGCAACCTAAGATGAAACAGAATTCACAAGAACAATGGCCCCCTTATCACAAAGATTCAATTCATTATTCACATAAGCAAACATCAAATTAAATCATGACCCTTGTACTACTGTGCATGATTCCCTAAACATTTGTTTACATTTTTGTTTAAATATCTAGAGGCTATATTCTACTAATTAAAATGGTTCATCAAGAATTATCTTGAAAAAAAAATTGTATTGTTAAATTTTTTTATTCTGTAACTCTTTACTATTATATTATATTATATTATATTATATTACATTATATTATATATATACACAGGTGCTGGTCATATAATTAGAATATCATCAAAAAGTAGATTTTTCACTAATTCAATTCAAAAAGTGAAACTTGTATATTATATTCATTCATTACACACAGACTGATATATTTCAAATGTTTATTTCTTTTAATTTTGATGATTATAACTGACAACTAAGGAAAATCCCAAATTCAGTATCTCAGAAAATAAGAATATTGTGAAAAGGTTCAATATTGAAGACACCTGGTGCCACACTCTAATCAGATAATTAACTCAAAACACCTGTAAAGGCCTTTAAATGGTCTCTCAGTCTAGTTCTGTAGGCCACACAATCATGGAGAAGACTGCTGACTTGACAGTTGTCCAGAAGACGACCATTGACACCTTGCACAAGGCGGGCAAGACACAAAAGGTCATTGCAAAAGAGGCTGGCTGTTCACAGAGCTCTGTGTCCAAGCACATTAATAGAGAGGCGAAGGGAAGGAAAAGATGTGGTAGAAAAAAGTATACAAGCAATAGTGATAACCGCACCCTGGAGAGGATTGTGAAACAAAACCCATTCAAAAATGTGGGGGAGATTCACAAAGAGTGGATTGCAGCTGGAGTCAGTGCTTCAAGAACCACCACGCACAGACGTATGCAAGACATGGGTTTCAGCTGTCACATTCCTTGTGTCAAGCCACTCTTGAACAACAGACAGCGTCAGAAGCGTCTAAAGACAAAAAGGACTGGACTGCTGCTGAGTGGTCCAAAGTTATGTTCTTTGATGAAAGTAAATTTTGCATGTCCTTTGGAAATCAGGGTCCCAGAGTCTGGAGGAAGAGAGGAGAGGCACACAATCCACGTTGCTTTAGGTCCAGTGTAAAGTTTCCACAGTCAGTGATGGTTTGGGGTGCCATGTCATCTGCTGGTGTTGGTCCACTGTGTTTTCTGAGGTCCAAGGTCAACGCAGCCGTATACCAGGAAGTTTTAAAGCACTTCCTGCTGCTGACCAACTTTATGGAGATGCAGATTTCATTTTCCAACAGGACTTGGCACCTGCACACAGTGCCAAAGCTACCAGTTCCTGGTTTAAGGACCATGCTATCCCTGTTCTTAATTGGCCAGCAAACTCGCCTGACCTTAACCCCACAGAAAATCTATGGGGTATTGTGAAGAGGAAGATGCGATATGTCAGACCCAACAATGCAGAAGAGCTGAAGGCCACTATCAGAGCAACCTGGGCTCTCATAACACCTGAGCAGTGCCACAGACTGATCGACTCCATGCCACGCCGCATTGCTGCAGTAATTCAGGCAAAAGGAGCCCCAACTAAGTATTGAGTGCTGTACATGCTCATACTTTTCATGTTCATACTTTTCAGTTGGCCAAGATTTCTAAAAATCCTTTCTTTGTATTGGTCTTAAGTAATATTCTAATTTTCTGAGATACTGAATTTGGGATTTTCCTTAGTTGTCAGTTATAATCATCAAAATTAAAAGAAATAAACATTTGAAATATATCAGTCTGTGTGTAATGAATGAATATAATATACAAGTTTCACTTTTTGAATGGAATTAGTGAAATAAATCAACTTTTTGATGATATTCTAATTATATGATATTCTAATTATATATTATATTATATTATATTATAATATTATATTATAATATTATTTGGTGGGATACTGAAGCCAATGGAGTATTTTGGATGAATCACCTGTAGCAATTCTGCAGTGTCCACAGTTAACCCAGTGATGTCCTCTATTCTCTGATTGACCCGCGCAATCACTGGATCATCTTCTCCTTCTAGCCATGCACTGGAGACACATGAGAACAGAACCAGATAATAGACAAAATTCTGTTGAACAGCTGTATCTCAACACAAACAACACACTTATTATTTTCTCTAGATGGTTTGAATGTTAAAGTTTGGCCGGGCTAGAATACAGAATTTTCTTGTGCACTGGCATATCAACTGTAATATAAATGCTGTGGCAAAATCAGTTAACAGTTCTGTCATCATATCAGCCAGTTACCTCACCTTAAATAAATGATTTCATGTATACTCACCTTTTGGAAACTCTATAATTGGCGACTGTAAGAATGCCTGTTTTAGGATCTCTCACTGTGGCCCTCGCAAGCTACAGAGAATAACACAGAATTAGCTTTGAGACAACAAAAAATAAAGTAAAATAACATGCATAACATTTCAGTTTCTTCACATTTCTTCACAATGACTGAGCAGTGGGAACTAGATTACAAAACTTTAAAAAGGATAGTTCATCCAAAAATTACCCTTGTGTCATTTCAAACCAGTATTGTGATATTTTTTTATTCTCGTGTCATGATCAGACCAAAAATTCAGCAATTATCACCTTTAAGAATTAGTTCACTTCAGAATTATTTTCCTGATCAATTACTCCCCCCATGTCATCCAAGATGTTCATGTCTTTCTTTCTTCGGTTGAAAAGAAATTGAGGAAAACATTCCAGGATTATTCTCCATTTTTCAGTGCAGCTTCAAAGAGCTCTACATGATCCCAGATGAGGAATAAGAGTCTTATCTAGAAAACCCATCAGCTATTTTTTATAAAAAAAATAAATAAATAAAAATGTATATACTTTTTAACCACAAATGCTCATCTTGCATTGCTCTGTGATGCTCCACGCATTACGTAATCATGTTAGAAAGGTCACGTGTGACATAGGTGGAAGTACCGCAGTAGGGCGAAAAACATCTCATTTTCTCCTCCAACTTCAAAATCGTCCAACATCGTTGTTTTACCTTTTTTGGTAGAGGCCGTTTGACTTAGTCTTTGTTAACACTTGCTTGGTACTTCCGCGTGACCTTCCCAACGTGATTATGTAATAAACATTTTTTAGAAAACGACCAATGGTTTTTCTAGATAAGACTCTTATTCCTTGTCTGGGATCGTGTAAAGCCAACTATATGGAGAAAAGTCCTTGCCCAGTTTGTGTCCACAATGAAAATAATGTAAGTTCAGCAGTAAATCACCTGATGCTTTTAGTATGAAGTTCTTAGCTTAGTGGGTTTATTAGGAGATGGTGCAGTTACCTTTACGTTCTATTGACAAAAAAAAAGTGATATTTATGGATCATAAATACAGATAGAACATTAAATCTACTAAATCTATCTAGTAAATTATGCATAATTACAAGTAACTAACCCTAAACCAAACCCTAACCCTAACCGTAGCTCTATAGTAAGTACATGTAGTTAATTAATAGTACTCAGTACTTATTTGAGATGTTACAATGTAACTACGACACTGTAAAATAACCCAATTGTAAAATAACCCAATCTTAATTGTAAAATTCTTATCAATGTTGAGCCAGTTTCTTCAAACTGGAGGCAGTGACTGTCAAGATTGTCAATCACAATTTGATTAAAAAAAATTGATTAAAAGCTTTCTGTCTTTTTCACATTTCAAAATAAACACACAGATGAGCTCATATGGTATGTGTGATTTTTGGATGAACTATTCTTTAAACTGGTCTAATGGTTCACATACTGCGCACTCACCTTGGGTTTGGCTAACTCCTTGATCTTCTCAATCTCTTCATCAGACAGGGCTTCAAGAAAGCGGACAATATGAGGACTGTCCCACTCATCCTCCTCCTTCATCGGCTTCAGCAGCAGACGTGGGTTCCTGTTGCCATCCTGGTAACGGCAGAACAGTCTGCTACGTCTCTTCACAGTCTGTTGGAAAATTAAGATTAAGATTAAACTTAAAAAAAAAAACTTCCTGACATTTTATAAGAACCTACAGCTTATTTGATTCATCCAAATGTGTTCATACAATTCCAAATCCAATCAATTCCTATTCTACAAAATTAAACCTGTAAATAACTCACTAACAGCTGCTTAAAAAAGCAAAAAAGTGAAGATTTAAAGGTAAATCGAGTCATTATGGCTCACCAGTTTGACGCCTTCTCCCCTGCAGAGGGCCTCATAGACCTCTCTCTCAGGCAGGTAGTCTTTGGGCCGCTCATAAGTGTCAAGCTGAATGGGCCTCTCGTCCGTGAGCTCCTGTTGGCTCCGACCCATGTCCCTCAGCTCCTTAGAAAGCATCCGCTCAAAGTAGCGCAGATTTCCTCCTGCCCTCTGGTGGCTGGGATCTGCAATGGTTAGTTTAAGTTTTAAATATGATGCATTGCAGCAAAGAAAAACACAGCCAAAAAAAATGTATTATGGATATTTTCCTTATAATCTATCTCATATCTCATTACATTATGATGTATTGCATTTCCAAGAGAGAGGGAAAATGGCCTACCAATGGCCACCAAGCGTCGGGTGAGTTCGATGGCTCGTGGCAGATCACCCATCTGATAGACAGAGTAACTAAGATAATCTAAAATATCAGCCTTGGGCGTCTTGGCGTCTTCCCCAGAGTCCATCTGTCTCAGTGCCTGCTGCATCCACAGCACTGCATGATAGTAGTCGTTCTCATTGTAGGCCAGTTTCCCCATGTCAAAGCAGTCATCCACTGTCAACAGAGCGTTATAGCGCACCCCTGTGGACAGAACAGGACATAATTTAACACAGGAGTTTATATTGGAAATCTTGCTTATTTGCATCTGACTCTTTTCAGGATAATTCACATAAAGCAAATAGTTATGAATAAAGTTATACTTAGAGGAAAAAACTACGAAATAAGCATATTCATTAACAAAAAAATATATACCTTCAACTTATTCTCATGAAGATGCAATTTAAACGGTTAGTTCACCCGGAAATGAAAATTCTGTCGTTACTCACTCAACCTCGTGTCATTCCACATCCTTAAGACCTTCATTCATCTTCGGATCACAAATTAAGATATTTTTCATGAAATCTGAGAGGTTTCTTTCCCTTCATAGAGATCCAACGCAACTACCACTTTCAAGCCCCAGGAAAGGTAATAAAGACATCATTAAGGTCATCCATGTGACTCAAGTGGTTTAACCTCAAGTTTATGAAGTGTCATGAGTGCTTTGTTTGTGCAAAAAAACAATTTACCACTTTATTTACAAAATAATATTATCCAAAGCATGTTCACGCAACGTCAGCTCTCGCATGTGTCATGATGCTCTCACGAATGTGTGTTGCAGATCAATAGTTGAGTTGGATGTCTATGGAGGGACAGAAAGTCTTACAGATGTGGAACGACATGAGGGTGAGTAATAAATGACAGAATTATCATTTTTGGGTGAACTATCCCTTTAAGTCTCAGAAATCCATTGCATGGGTAGTGAGGGTGTATTTGATTCGTTCCCCCTATAAAGTGTTGCAATGATGGGTTTAATTTTATCACCGTCTCTTAAAGGATTAGTTCACTTCAGAATTCAAATTTCCTGATCATTTACTCACCCCCATGTCATCCAAGATGTTCATGTCTTTCTTTCTTCAGTCGAAAAGAAATGAAGGTTTCTGAGGAAAACATTCCAGGATTTTTCTCCATATAGTGGACTTCACTGGGGTTCAACGGGTTGAAGGTCCAAATGTCAGTTTCAGTGCAGCTTCAAAGAGCTCTACATGATCCCAGACGAGGAATAAGAGTCTTATCTAGAGAAACCATCGCTCATTTTCTAAAAATAAATAAAAATGTATATATTTTTTAACCACAAATGCTCGTCTTGCACTGCTCTGTGATGCACCACACATTACATAATCATGTTGGAAAGATCACACGTGATGTAGGCAAAGACTAAATCAAACGACCTTTACAAAAATAAGGTAAAACGATGTTGGATGGTTTTGAAGTTAAAGGTGCCATCGAACATTTTTGTAAAATGTAATATAAGTCTAAGGTGTCCCCTGAATGTGTCTGTGAAGTTTCAGCTCAAAATACCCCATAGATTTTTTTAAATTACAATTTTTAACTGCCTATTTTGAGGCATCATTATAAATGCGCCGATTTAGGCTGCTGCCCCATTAAATTCTCGTGCTCTCCGCCCACGGAGCTCACGCTTGCCTTAAACAGCATAAACAAAGTTCACACAGCTAATATAACCCTCAAAATGGATCTTTACAAAGTGTTCGTCATGCATGCTTCGGGTCATGTGAGTATAGCATTTATTTGGATGTTTACATTTGATTCTGAATGAGTTTGATAGTGCTCCATGGCTAAAGCTAACATTACACACTGTTGGAGAGATTTATAAAGAATGAAGTTGTTTATGAATTATACAGACTGCAAGTGTTTAATAATGAAAATAGTGACGACTCTTGTCTCCGTGAATACAGTAAGAAACGATGGTAACTTTAACCACATTTAACAGTACATTGGCAACATGCTAACAAAACATTTAGAAAGACAATTTACAAATATCACTAAAAATATCATGTTATCATGGATCATGTCAGTTATTATTGCTCCATCTGCCATTTTTCACTGTTGTTCTTGCTTGCTTACCTAGTGTGATGAGCATTTGTGGTTAAAAAGTATATACATTTTTATATATTTTTAGAAAATGAGCGATGGTTTCTCTAGATAAGACTCTTATTCCTCGTCTGGGATCATGTAGAGCTCTTTGAAGCTGCACTGAAACTGACATTTGGACCTTCAACCCGTTGAACCCCAGTGAAGTCCACTATATGGAGAATAATCCTGGAATGTTTTCCTCAACCTTCATTTCTCTTCGACTGAAGAAAGAAAGACATGAACATCTTGGATGACATGGGGGTGAGTAAATGATCAGGACATTTTAATTCTGAAGTGAACTAATCCTTTATAAGGCCTGTATAACATGAAAACAAGAGTTGGAGTTACCAGAGTGCTGCCTCTGACCTGGCAGTTTGCCTTTGGAGAAACTCTCAGAGTCCAGTTTATACGTGTCCTGCAGACGCATGAGCGCTTTGGCTGCTCCTTTCTCATCCTCTTCATCAGGGAAATATTGTCTGTGCACAGACATGTTTGATATGAAGCCTTCAGGAGGAAAAGAGAGAGAGAAAAAAAGAGCTTTGTGGGTTTTTTAATTAGACATGACCTGAAGGTATCTGGTGTTTACTGAAGAAAAAAAAAAAAAAAGATTTGAGAATAATTTATTACTTTTAATGACACAATGAGAATCAAATACACCAATGGCAGCATTATGTGATCAAACATTCTTAAATAATCACATCTTAACTGTATAACTGACATTACTAAATAATCTGCTTTATGTCGGGGTCCTGATCCCCCTGTCAGGGTTACTTCCTGTGATGGTGACTGGCTGACTGTACATTATCCTTTACTTGACTTTCAATTTAAGTGAAAACATTCTCAAGAACTCCACGTGGCAACATGTTGCAACACATGCTCACACAAGTTCATATTAAGGTGAGAGTGAAAATAAATCAGTGGCTGCAATGACTGACTCTATTCACACACACCCACACAGATTTTACAGAGTCAAGTCAATTTTATTTGAATAGCGCTTTTGCTCCTTTTCACAAGATGTGATATCAGTCTCTGGTGTCTCCAGAATGTGTGTGTGAAGTTTCAGCTCCAAATCCCCCACAGATCATTTATTATAGCTTGTCAAATTTGCCCCTATTTGGGTGTGAGCAAAAACACACGGTTTTTGTGTGTGTCCCTTTAAATGCAAATGAGCTCCACTTTCCAGAAGAGGGCGGAGCTTTAACAGCTCAACAAAAACAAAGCTGGAGAATCTCACGCAGCCAAAATGAGGATTGAAAGCTCATCCGTCAGTTTGTCTGAATGATCTGTCAATTTTCCTTCATGTTATAACATGAACATCTGTGGCAAAAGCTCTTTTCAGTCTCCTCACGATTATTTTCTTTTTTCTCCTTTGCATTCCACTGTAACAGTATGAAAAAGGACAACACTGCACATTTGTGGTCTGTTCTCCTGATTTAATTTACGATATATCCCATTAATAATTCACTGGAATGCATGAAGAATCTCTCCTCAAATCTCTTTCCAGGTTTGTTTTCACAGGTAAATACAATTTATTATCTGTCAGAATGACAGAAATCCCTTTGAAATATTATCACGCAATGCTGAATTTAATGAACATCTTTGATTAAGGCAACATTTGTTACATAATACAGATATATATTACTAGATAAGTATTTAACCCGTCCATTATTGCTGTGGGGTTACTCATGGTCTGCTGAAAGTACCTTGTTGATGCTTTTACACTTTTAAATGTCTTTTTAATGTTTGATGGTTGTAGGGTGAGTAGAATAATGTCATCTCACTGTACCCAGTTTAAAAAAAAAAACGTATTATTGCGTTCATAGAGTGAGGCTTTCACTGAATGTTTACAGCTTAAATGGAAGTTACAGCCATAATTCGAGCAAAGCGTTATGTGGCGCAGGAATAAGGTGGATATGAAAAAGTAGAATAGCATTTGCTTTTATATTATTAGTAATAAAAAGGTCAGGATGCACGATTGACAAACTTTAAATAATTGGTTGAGTCATATCCAGTTGCTCACTGTGTGCTGTATGTAAAATGAGTATATATTTTCTTTATTTAAAAAAAATAAATAAAAAAAATAATATATATATATATATATATATATATATATATATATATATATATATATATATATTATATATATATTATATATATATATATATATATATATATATATATGATAAACATGCCCTGTTGGTTGCAGTGTTTACTTCTTTTATTCATATATATTTAAAAAGTATATTTTTTCTAATAGGATTTCAGAATCAAGAATTTGCCATCTAAAGTATGTCTAATTTATTTTTAATAGATTTTAAAATTATTTAATTACTAATTTATTAAATATTATGTCAAATAAATAGAAATTATACATATATCAGCTTATACTGGCCATCCTGCTCTCTAAAATATTAGCATCAACCATTAAATAAAATAAATTAATAAATAAATAAAATATCGGAGGACCACTAGTATATATAACTGTTATATTCTTAAAAGCTTTTAAATGGTATTAAACTATATTTGACCTGGTCTGGGATCTCCATCTTCCACCAGTTAAAACATGTGCTTCAGCTTAAAAATGTTGTCATATCTCAAAAAGAAACATAAAAGATGCCAAAAGATAATACTGTATAATAACAACCATACCACAAAATCATGGTGTGTCCAAAAACATACAAACTATGATAAAGTTGAAGTGCCTTCCAGTCCATTTTCTTTGATTATATCATTCTTCAATACAACTTTCTCAAAGTTAAAGCTACCATGGCTTCTTTGTTTTTCCTGCATTTTAGATTATTTAGAGGCACTTCCGGTTTGGGAAAGTTCCACTCAAAAAGATTGAAATCATTTCAAATCATACAGTTGCACTACAAATAATCCTTGTCTGTCAGTTAGACTGAATGAGCTGTAAAATTTCCAGACTTCAGGAGAATAATGTAACACTTGGTATTTTAATGTGACGCAGTATCACAAGAATATCTGTGGCAACTGCTCTTTTCAGTCGCTGCATTCTTTTCCTCAAGATTATTTTCTCTCTTTTTCTTCATATCCTATGAACAATTCCCTGGAATTCACTTAGAATCTCTTGTTTTCTCCCCAATCCCCATGTCTCTTTCCAGGTTTGTTTTCACACGGATGCTTTAACCCGTGTGCGGTCTTCATTTGGGAAGTACACTCAGGGTTTTCGGGGTCTCCAGAGACCCCAGGCAACAAAATGTAATTTTGTAACAAAATAATAGCTTTTTTTTTTTTTTTTTTTTTTAAACAAATACAATTTATTAATGTTTTTACTCCACATTTGTGCAGTTTTTGGAGGATTTATTATATTTTTATACAAAACCAGCTTTTTATGTAAAATTCACTTTATAAAAGAACCACATTATTCACATAGATTTTTTTAAATTACAATTTTTAACTGCCTATTTTGAGGCATCATTATAAATGCGCCGATTTAGGCTGCTGCCCCATTAAATTCTCGTGCTCTCCGCCCACGGAGCTCACGCTTGCCTTAAACAGCATAAACAAAGTTCACACAGCTAATATAACCCTCAAAATGGATCTTTACAAAGTGTTCGTCATGCATGCTTCGGGTCATGTGAGTATAGCATTTATTTGGATGTTTACATTTGATTCTGAATGAGTTTGATAGTGCTCCATGGCTAAAGCTAACATTACACACTGTTGGAGAGATTTATAAAGAATGAAGTTGTTTATGAATTATACAGACTGCAAGTGTTTAATAATGAAAATAGTGACGACTCTTGTCTCCGTGAATACAGTAAGAAACGATGGTAACTTTAACCACATTTAACAGTACATTGGCAACATGCTAACAAAACATTTAGAAAGACAATTTACAAATATCACTAAAAATATCATGTTATCATGGATCATGTCAGTTATTATTGCTCCATCTGCCATTTTTCACTGTTGTTCTTGCTTGCTTACCTAGTGTGATGAGCATTTGTGGTTAAAAAGTATATACATTTTTATATATTTTTAGAAAATGAGCGATGGTTTCTCTAGATAAGACTCTTATTCCTCGTCTGGGATCATGTAGAGCTCTTTGAAGCTGCACTGAAACTGACATTTGGACCTTCAACCCGTTGAACCCCAGTGAAGTCCACTATATGGAGAATAATCCTGGAATGTTTTCCTCAACCTTCATTTCTCTTCGACTGAAGAAAGAAAGACATGAACATCTTGGATGACATGGGGGTGAGTAAATGATCAGGACATTTTAATTCTGAAGTGAACTAATCCTTTATAAGGCCTGTATAACATGAAAACAAGAGTTGGAGTTACCAGAGTGCTGCCTCTGACCTGGCAGTTTGCCTTTGGAGAAACTCTCAGAGTCCAGTTTATACGTGTCCTGCAGACGCATGAGCGCTTTGGCTGCTCCTTTCTCATCCTCTTCATCAGGGAAATATTGTCTGTGCACAGACATGTTTGATATGAAGCCTTCAGGAGGAAAAGAGAGAGAGAAAAAAAGAGCTTTGTGGGTTTTTTTTAATTAGACATGACCTGAAGGTATCTGGTGTTTACTGAAGAAAAAAAAAAAAAAAGATTTGAGAATAATTTATTACTTTTAATGACACAATGAGAATCAAATACACCAATGGCAGCATTATGTGATCAAACATTCTTAAATAATCACATCTTAACTGTATAACTGACATTACTAAATAATCTGCTTTATGTCGGGGTCCTGATCCCCCTGTCAGGGTTACTTCCTGTGATGGTGACTGGCTGACTGTACATTATCCTTTACTTGACTTTCAATTTAAGTGAAAACATTCTCAAGAACTCCACGTGGCAACATGTTGCAACACATGCTCACACAAGTTCATATTAAGGTGAGAGTGAAAATAAATCAGTGGCTGCAATGACTGACTCTATTCACACACACCCACACAGATTTTACAGAGTCAAGTCAATTTTATTTGAATAGCGCTTTTGCTCCTTTTCACAAGATGTGATATCAGTCTCTGGTGTCTCCAGAATGTGTGTGTGAAGTTTCAGCTCCAAATCCCCCACAGATCATTTATTATAGCTTGTCAAATTTGCCCCTATTTGGGTGTGAGCAAAAACACACGGTTTTTGTGTGTGTCCCTTTAAATGCAAATGAGCTCCACTTTCCAGAAGAGGGCGGAGCTTTAACAGCTCAACAAAAACAAAGCTGGAGAATCTCACGCAGCCAAAATGAGGATTGAAAGCTCATCCGTCAGTTTGTCTGAATGATCTGTCAATTTTCCTTCATGTTATAACATGAACATCTGTGGCAAAAGCTCTTTTCAGTCTCCTCACGATTATTTTCTTTTTCTCCTTTGCATTCCACTGTAACAGTATGAAAAAGGACAACACTGCACATTTGTGGTCTGTTCTCCTGATTTAATTTACGATATATCCCATTAATAATTCACTGGAATGCATGAAGAATCTCTCCTCAAATCTCTTTCCAGGTTTGTTTTCACAGGTAAATACAATTTATTATCTGTCAGAATGACAGAAATCCCTTTGAAATATTATCACGCAATGCTGAATTTAATGAACATCTTTGATTAAGGCAACATTTGTTACATAATACAGATATATATTACTAGATAAGTATTTAACCCGTCCATTATTGCTGTGGGGTTACTCATGGTCTGCTGAAAGTACCTTGTTGATGCTTTTACACTTTTAAATGTCTTTTTAATGTTTGATGGTTGTAGGGTGAGTAGAATAATGTCATCTCACTGTACCCAGTTTAAAAAAAAAAACGTATTATTGCGTTCATAGAGTGAGGCTTTCACTGAATGTTTACAGCTTAAATGGAAGTTACAGCCATAATTCGAGCAAAGCGTTATGTGGCGCAGGAATAAGGTGGATATGAAAAAGTAGAATAGCATTTGCTTTTATATTATTAGTAATAAAAAGGTCAGGATGCACGATTGACAAACTTTAAATAATTGGTTGAGTCATATCCAGTTGCTCACTGTGTGCTGTATGTAAAATGAGTATATATTTTCTTTATTTAAAAAAAATAAATAAAAAAAATAATATATATATATATATATATATATATATATATATATATATATATATATATATTATATATATATTATATTATATATATATATATATATATATATATATGATAAACATGCCCTGTTGGTTGCAGTGTTTACTTCTTTTATTCATATATATTTAAAAAGTATATTTTTTCTAATAGGATTTCAGAATCAAGAATTTGCCATCTAAAGTATGTCTAATTTATTTTTAATAGATTTTAAAATTATTTAATTACTAATTTATTAAATATTATGTCAAATAAATAGAAATTATACATATATCAGCTTATACTGGCCATCCTGCTCTCTAAAATATTAGCATCAACCATTAAATAAAATAAATTAATAAATAAATAAAATATCGGAGGACCACTAGTATATATAACTGTTATATTCTTAAAAGCTTTTAAATGGTATTAAACTATATTTGACCTGGTCTGGGATCTCCATCTTCCACCAGTTAAAACATGTGCTTCAGCTTAAAAATGTTGTCATATCTCAAAAAGAAACATAAAAGATGCCAAAAGATAATACTGTATAATAACAACCATACCACAAAATCATGGTGTGTCCAAAAACATACAAACTATGATAAAGTTGAAGTGCCTTCCAGTCCATTTTCTTTGATTATATCATTCTTCAATACAACTTTCTCAAAGTTAAAGCTACCATGGCTTCTTTGTTTTTCCTGCATTTTAGATTATTTAGAGGCACTTCCGGTTTGGGAAAGTTCCACTCAAAAAGATTGAAATCATTTCAAATCATACAGTTGCACTACAAATAATCCTTGTCTGTCAGTTAGACTGAATGAGCTGTAAAATTTCCAGACTTCAGGAGAATAATGTAACACTTGGTATTTTAATGTGACGCAGTATCACAAGAATATCTGTGGCAACTGCTCTTTTCAGTCGCTGCATTCTTTTCCTCAAGATTATTTTCTCTCTTTTTCTTCATATCCTATGAACAATTCCCTGGAATTCACTTAGAATCTCTTGTTTTCTCCCCAATCCCCATGTCTCTTTCCAGGTTTGTTTTCACACGGATGCTTTAACCCGTGTGCGGTCTTCATTTGGGAAGTACACTCAGGGTTTTCGGGGTCTCCAGAGACCCCAGGCAACAAAATGTAATTTTGTAACAAAATAATAGCTTTTTTTTTTTTTTTTTTTTTTAAAAAAATAAAATTTATTAATGTTTTTACTCCACATTTGTGCAGTTTTTGGAGGATTTATTATATTTTTATACAAAACCAGCTTTTTATGTAAAATTCACTTTATAAAAGAACCACATTTCTAAATTTCATTCATGGGGAAAACATGGATAATTTGACATGGTTTAGTGAGAGATTTTTGCCCATCTTTTGGAAAACGCAGTTTTTCTTTTACCAGTAGATGGCAGCAGAGCTTCACTATTTGCTGTTTGACTGACTGAAAGACTCTTTTCACAAGTATTTTTTTTAGTTGGATTCATATCTAAATATTATGAAATCACAATTATAACAATAAAAGATACTTTTTGTCAAAGTTTAGTATTTTTTTTAATAAAAAGTTTTTCAATATTGTTACATTATGATGAGACTCCACTTGTGGACAAAAATGGAAAAATGGACAAAATTCATCCTCAAAATCAACATTTTTGAAAAAATGATTTTTTTTTTCAGTACAAAAAATACTAAACTTTGACAAAAAGTAATTTTTATTGTCATAATTGTGATTTCATAATATTTAGATATGAATCCAAATGAAAAATACTTGTGAAAAGAGTCTTTCAGTCAGTCAAACAGCAAATAGTGGAGCTCTGCTGCCATCTACTGGTAAAAGTGATCATTTTTTACTTTTAAAACTGCGTTTTCCAAAAGATGGGCAAAAATCTCACACTAAACCATGTCAAATTATCCATGTTATCCCCATGAATGAAAGTTAGAAATATCAGTCTTTTATGAAGTGAATTTTACATAAAAAGCTGTTTTTGTATAAAAACCTATTTAATAAATTTAAATCTTCCAAAAACTGCACAAATGTGAAGTAAAAACAATTATTTTGTTACAAATTTACATTTTGTTTTAATTTTAAAAAATGTATTTTGTTGTGACTTTTTTTTACACTAACATAAAAACAAGATATCACTAATTTTTTTTTATTTATAGATCCAGAAGGCGTTAACCACTGTACAAAGTTTCATGTCATTTGGACAAAGATAATTTTTTTTTTTTATTTTAGCAAATGTTGTAAGGGTTAAGATCTAACTTCCTCCCCTTTTCACTCTAATACAGACATATATTACTTAACGTCTGTAATATTGCTGTGGAAATAATCAAGCTTTTAGGGTTATTTATGTATTCTTTTGGGCTCTGTTGTTGTAATTTGATAATGCTTTTACACTTCTAATTTTCAGTGGTTGAAGCGTGAGTGGAATAATGTCATCTCATTGTACCCAGTTTTTGAAAATGCTTATTTTGTTCCTTTCACTGACTGTTTACAGTCTAACAGAAGTTGCTCCCACAATCTGCGCAAAGCATCATGGGGTGTAGGAAAAGGTGGACAGACTGTACCATCTGATGGGTCTTGCAGCACCAGGCTCTCTAATTCAGACCACTCCGTGTTGAGTCTCTTCATCAGCTTGTAGGCGTTCACCGGGTGAGCCAGGAAGCCTTCGGGGTCCGATGTGGATGCATGCGTCAGCATATCTAATTTATTAGCCCAGCTGAAGCCAGCAGATGGACACACACACACACACACACACACACACACAAATGAGTCCTGGCTTCATGTGAGTCATACAAAAAAATCATTTTAGTTAAAGATTCACCTCTTCACAGCTTCAAGTTTCAACTCTTCTGCCTCGATGTATTCCTTCAGCGATTTGACGAGCTCCCTCTCGGTGAATATCAGGTCTGTCATTTGGCCTATGAAAGGAGGTGAGAAAATTACCATAAAAAAGAAATGACCACAAAACCAAAAAGGCACACTTATTCAAGCTTTACCATCCTTCAGCAAAGCCACTAATGATGGATCATGTCTTAGTATCTGAAAGCATTACAGACTTACTAAGTTTTTACCATTTCATTTAATAACATAATATAAAGTGCTGATTAGACCATCATATTTAGACTTACTATCACTGTATTTTGCAGTGTAAACAGCATTATTGAACAGGAGTTTTGGTGAGAATGTAGATTCCTTGATTGCTTTCTGTATATAATCATGATTTAATTAACAGTTGATTTTCATGCTACTAAGAGGAACGGTGTGAAGTTTGCTATATATTCACTGGCTTGGCAAGAAGATATTTAGTAATTTTGACAACTTTGTTTCAATAGAAGTTGTTTTTGGACTAATAAGGAAGTTTTGAGTTCTGAAACTTAAAATACAGTATGTTTTATAGCATAATGACATTTATTGTCAAAGGAACGGGAAAAAATAAGATTTCGCAATTCATGACCTAAAAAGACCCAAAAGAATGTTTTATCATTAAAGCATCAGCATATAATTTCTGCAAGATTAGTATCACTAAATGGAATTGCAAAAATACGGTTTGCCAAACACTCCCCTCATCTGCCAGATCAACAGCTGCGTTGGGCTGGACAAGAAGCTCAAACAAACAGATGCATTGTTAAAGCACTATAATGCCACAGGATTTACACCGTTTGGGGAAATCACAGTCTCTGCAAGTTCAATTGCAAATTAGAATGACTTTATTTAGAAATTTACCGATTGATGTGAAGATTTCCGCTTGCGTGGGTGAAGAGAAGATTGACAGAGTCAACAGAGTTAGTGCCAGAAATGCTGCCATTGTCGAGCAAAACCTGCAAGAAAAAGAAAGACATTTTAGAAATGTGCAGACGTACCGTATATCGCTTTAAAGTCTTTAACTAAAAATTGCTGAGGTTGATAAAATAAATTAGTAATAAAGGAGTCTCTTCTGCTCACCAAGGCTTGCATTCATTTAAATAATTGTGTGAAATATTTACATATTTACAATAATAATATTATTGTATATAGTAATAAAATTAAAAATGTAATTTAAAAATGAATTTTCAGCATCATTATTCCAGTCACATGATACTTCTGAAATCATTCTGATTTTAGGGTGAACTATCCCTTTAACATTTTTGTGGAAACAATTTGTGGTAAGACTGGGAAAAAAAAAAAAAAAAAAAAAAAGAAATTAATACTTTTATTCATCAAGGGTGCATTAAAAGTGATCAAAAGTGACAGTGAGGACCTTTATAATGTTACAAAAGATTTCTATTTAATAAATGCTTTCCTAAATTTTATAAATGCTGTTCATTGAACTTTCTGTTCTTTAAAAAAATCCTGAAAAAAAAAAAAGATAATTTCCACAAAAGTATGAAGCAACACAACCGTTTTCAACATTGATAATAAATCATCATATCAGAATGATTTCTGAAGGATCATGTGACACTGAAGACTGGTTAATGATGCTGAAAATTCAGCTTTGATCATAGGAATAAATTTATTTATATTTTATTTTATTTATATAAAATAAAATAAATAAATAAAATATTTATTTTATATATATATATATATATATATATATATATATATATATATATATATATATATATATATATATATATATATATATATATATATATATATATATATATATATATATATATATAAACAAATTTAATGTTTCCAAACTTGTATTTTTTACTATTGCGGAAAGACTAAATACTAAGCCAAGTCTGACATAGTCTACAGAAAGCTCTTTGGTGTTGAACCACAACTGGGGCAATAAACAGCTGCAGAGTTTTTCTTGAAGAAGAGTATGAAAAAAAGTATGACCAGAAAAGACAGTTTGTGTACTGTAGATTGGAAAACTTGCCATGCAACTAAGCGACTACACAACAGTATTTTTTTATACAGCAACCAATTCAATTTGCTTAGAGGTAAGAAAGTGAATAAAATCTGAGACCAATATATTCAGTCTGATGTCTGAATCAGAAAGTTTGTAAACATTATTCAGAACTGATGGAACTGAGCTGAATGGAAGATGCTGACCAGACTTCATAGACACGAGACATTGGTAGACCTGAAACAGTAAACTACTATGCATTCACCAGAATACAGTTTACATGTAAAGTAGCTTATTTATTATAAATTATTCATGCTTAAAGGGTTAGTTCACCCAAAAAAGAAAATTCTGTCACCCTCGTGCTGTTCCACACCCGTAAGACCTTCGTCATTCACAAATTAAGATATTTTTGATGAAATCCGATGGCTCAGTGAGGCCTGCATAGCCAGCAATGACATTTCCTCTATCAAGATCCATTAATGTACTAAAAACATATTTAAATCAGTTCATGTGAGTACAGTGGTTCAATATTAATATTATGAAGCGACAAGAATATTTTTGGTGCACCAAAAAAACTAAATAACGACTTATTTAGTGATGGCAGATTTCAAAACACTGATTCATAACGCTCCGAAGCTTCCTGAAGCAGTGTATCGAATCATGATTCGGATCGCGTGTCAAACCGCCAACGGCTGAAATCACGTGACTTTGGCGCTCTGAACCACTGATTCGACACGCTGAATTTTTTTGGTTTACTGGTTATTTATTTAATTTTCTATTTTAGTGCATTAATATAATATAATATAATAATATAATATTATTAATTATTTAATAGTAATATTATTGCATAATATTAATATTGAACCACTGTACTCACATGAACTAATTTAAATATGTTTTTAGTACATTAATGGATCTTGAGAGAGGAAATGTCATTGCTGGCTATGCAGGCCTCACTGAGCCATCGGATTTCATCAAAAATATCTTAATTTTAACGACATGAGGTTGAGTAATTAATGACATTATTTTCATTTTTGGGTGAACTAACCCTTTAAAATATGTTATACAGATAACCACTGAATGGATTATATATACACAACTTTATGATTTTTATAATTGAATTAGTCACTTAATTTTCCCTTTCCTTTCTATGTATAGATAAAATGTTATCAAAAGTATTCCAGTTCAAATAAATCCGCGGACACAACTAATTTTTTGGTATTATATCATTTATAAAAAAAAAAAAAAAAAAAGACCAAGCTTTTGCGCAAATACACACTCAGACACGCAAACATAGACTAAACATGTGACTAAGCACGTAAATAAACGGCAAGAATGCATTAGGGGTATTCGGTTTTCAGTGAGAAAGGTGTTGTTTAAGCGGCCCCTAAAGTAATAATTAACGGAAGTTATTCAATCAAAAACCAACTTTAGCTCGATAAGAATTTTCCTATTGTCACTGTGAAGCTGCTTTGAAGCAACATGTATTGTGAAAAGCGCTATATAAATGAAAATGACTTGACAAAAGGCAAAGATTTTGGTACAAATGTGAGGTTGAGAACTAACTAATCTTTTATCTAATGACCACTCATCACTGTCAAATCATACAGAGGGAAGTGTTTAACTGGGCGTGGGTGAAAATGGTTGACCTCGAAATGGAAACCACAGAGAGCATCTTTAAAAAGTTCACCATAAAGACCTCACAATTCCATTCGTTTTTAGATTCAGGAAGTCACACTCCAATTACAACACAACTGTGATGCATTTGCAACAGTGCAGGGGTGAAAACTTTGGCTGTGCCAACATTTTTGTAAAGATTATGTATAAAGCTCCTACTAAAATCTGTTTGTCTGAGAAAAAACAGAATGTCTGTTATTTGTGCAATTGGGTTAGTAACATGACTCAAGCACTGTACTTGGCAAAGATTCATTAAACAGAAATACTCAATCCACTTCTTAAACATCTGGAGTTCAGATTGACTGTCTTTGCACCTACTTTAAAAGTCGTGTAAACTCAGCTGTGTTTGTGCTAATGGCCCTTCTTAAAGGTTTTGAATGGCGACAGCTCACTGAAGATTCTTCCATGTGTGAAAACAGGACAATTCCCACCCTAACAGAGATCTGCCTGTTCCATCTGAATAGAGTTAGGAATTCAGACGAATCAACAATGTTCATCAAAGAATTTACTTTAAGGTGAATAATCTGAAGGTACTGTTAGAAGACTGATTATACTTTAAGAGCAATTCCTCTAAACTCCCAAATGTTTCTGAAGTCAGTCAGTGCACAAGAGCGATGACGACATCTTCTAGAAAATTTCCTGTCCACCCCATGAGGATTTGCTGCTTACATGTGCATGTGCCTTGAGCTGCAGAACATCAGCGAAACACTTAATATAACTATAAATAATATTAATTCATATTAATTACACTCATTGCAGCAGCTAACCATGAATTCAATAAGCGAAAATAAGTCAAAGTAGTATATTTCATACATCTGATTTAACACCTGCAGAAAGAAAAAAAACAAAAATTCAGAAGTGAACCTAAAACAAATAGCTTGTATTTAAAGTGTTCAAGGAATAAAGAAATACAAATAACGTTTTTATACTTATTTTACTTACACTAAAACACTATTTTAAAACGTCCATTATGAACATTAACTATGGTTTTACTACAAAAAAAAAAAAGAAAAGAAAAGGATTTTAAGGATTTAAACCATGGTAACCACAAATTAAACATAGTTTAACCATGGTATTTGTAGTAAAACAACATTTCCCCATCTGCTGACAGGCTGCATTTTCAAAACGTGCATGCAATGGATCGCAATAGCCTGAATACAAATGATAACACCAGGATAAGAAACACTGTAAATAATAAGAGGTGAAATGTTAGAGGTTTAAGTTGTTGTTGTTGTTGTCATCATGCAGATTCGATGCAAATCAAACAATCGACTTAATTCAATCTGAAAACATACAAGAATATATGAGCTCTTACCTCGTTTTGAGTTGAAATTCAAGTGTGATGGGGCAGACCCAGTCTGAGTTTTATAAACACTCCTCTGCTCGGTTTTGCAGTGATTTTAGTCGCTGCCACGTACAGAAGACCAACACTTTCCACGCGCACTCACAATCCTTCTAATACACACGCACCCGCATTCCCAAACTACATGACGATCCGCTATATCAGGAAAAACATTTAACAAACAGCATTTAATGGCGTGAAATACAACATTTTATCATCTGATCCATACTTGACTATAACTCAACTACATATTAAAAGTCAGTGAATCTCTAATGGCATTAAAGGACAATGTATAAATTCTTGACCCGTCTCTGCGTCGCCGTTATAGCCTTGATTCGGCAGAAATTACTGTTTTGATCCTCTTATGTCCAAATGAAATGCAGGTTGCTGGATGTTAATCGACGGACTGAATTAGATTAGAGATTTACACCCCTTAAAGCTTACCAACATCTGAGACGAGACAAAAAGGATCAGGGTATATACGGTGTTTTACGGTAAAAACGAGTCATGCTGGACTGCACGTTCTCTTTTTGACTTGGGGCTCTGGTGAATCATTCAGCATTTATTATAATTTGTGACATTAAAGTATGGAGAAGAATCGTTCATTTGTTTTAAATAAATATACTATGATCCACAAATAAATGTAGAGATAAACAAAAATTTAATATATTCACAAATAAATAGAATGAGATCCTAAATAATGATATTTCCCAATGAAAAAAGCACTTCACCAGTGGTGGATAAAGCACTTGAAAGCCATACTTGAGTAAAAGTTTAGATATCTTACCAGAAAATGTAAAAGTTTTAAAGTATGTGATATTTTTTGTATGAAAAGTATTTATATGTATATTAAAGTATATATATATAGTGTATATATTAAACGTTCTGAAGTATTGAAAGTAAAAGTACAAGTAAACGTAAAATACAAAAGGAGCAAAAAACATATTAAAAATTGTTCTATAGCAGTTTGAGCAGCAAGATTGTGTTCAGTTTTAGAGTTTTAACTCTTACATTTTGTTTTCTTTTAATTAAAAAATGGTTAAGTGTATATTGTAAGTTTTACATATAAAAAATACTAATATATTAATTATACATTGATCGTTCATGTTTATTCATAGTGCATTATAACTAATGTAAGAGACATCTTTAAAATGTTAAAATGTAAATGTTGAAATTAAAAATGAACAATACTTTTATTAACCTTATTTAATGTAACAAATGGACTCTTACCGTAAAGTGTTTCCATTTCATATAAATCCAAACAGTCATGCTTAAAAATTACCATTTTACACACAAAGGCATAGCATGGGTCTATTATATGTATACTTAAGGATTTTCTAATCTAAATATGTGTTACAGTGCAGATAAAGAACTGAAATCGAATACATTTCTGATTTATGTTTCTGTCTCTGAATAATGAGAATAAAGTTTAAATATGCAACTTCGCTGGATAATGAATGCATAACAGTGAACAAAGGGATATGAACTAATGCAAATTAATGGTAACAATAGTGACATTAAACAGTTGGTGTTTTTGTTACATTGTTTTAACCGCTTGAGATACTACTAATGTTAGCATCCTCCCAGCCTCGACGGCAAACATACTGCTGTTCTCCACTAATGCAGCATCTACTCAACAAACTAATGACTTTATAATGAAAACATGTACTGTAATATAACATACTGTTTTGTAGTTTGTTTTAAATCCGTTTTTGAAGTGTCCCGCTCTGTGCAGCACGCAGCCTCACGTCATGTGTCAAAACAAACTCAACGAGGCATCAGGAATAAGTGGGTTTGGAAGATAGATGGATCAGTGGTGGAAATCAACACAGCAAACACCTTTAAGGCTTATTCCATTATTCCAGCACATTTGCCTCTTAAATACACAGTTTTAAATAACAAGTTATACACTCCCAGTCAAAAGTTTGGAAACATTACTATTTTTAATGTTTTTGAATGAAGTCTCTTATGCTCATTAAGGCTGCATTTATTTCATAATAAATACAGAAAAAACAATAGTATTGTGAGATATTATTACAATTTAAAATGATGGTTTTCTATTTTAATATACTTTAAAATATAATTTATTTCTGTGATCAAAGCTGAATTTTCAGCATCATTACTCCAGTCTTCAGTGTCACATGATCCTTCAGAAATCATTCTAATATGATTATTTATTATCAATGTTGGAAACAGTTAATTTATAACCTGTGATACTTTTTTTCAGGATTCTTTGATTAATAAAAAGTTAAAAAATATCAGCATTTATTTAAAATAGAAATCTTTTGTAACAATATACACTAAGTTTGGGGTCAGTATTTTTTTTTCTTTCTTTTTGTTAAAAGAAATTAATACTTTTATTCAGCACGTACTGTTAAATTGATAAAAAGTGATAGTAAAGATTTATAGTGTTAGAAAAGATTTATATTTTGAATAAATGCCGTTCTTTTTAAACTTTTATTCATCAATGAATCCTGAAAGTATCACAGGTTATAAAATAATATTAAACAGCATAACTCTTTCCAACATTGATAATAACTGAGCATAAAATCAGGATATTAGAATGAGTACTGAAGGATCATGTGACACTGAACACTGGAGTAATGATGCTGAAAATTCAGCTTTGATCACAGAAATAAACTATATTTTAAAGTATATTAAAATAGAAAACCACAATTTTAAATTGTATCAATATTTCACAATATTATTGTTTTTTTCTGTATTTATTATAAATGCAGCCGGGGGGTTATACATATTATATAACATACCAGAGCAATACACTAATTTCATTTCATTTCAAATATTTTTCCCCATTGAACTCCAGGGGTCGCAAGAGAACTTTAGGGGGTTCACAGAAAGTTTCATCGAAAAAAGTTGCTTTGCACTAATATTTGTGAAAGGTGATATACAAATTAATTTAAATTATTAATAATTATTTAAAATGAGTATATTCCAGAAATGCCAATTATTTTATTTTAAATGTTATTTTTAACGTTTTATAGCACATATAAAATAATCTATATAAATAAATCCTAAATAATAATAATAATAAAAAAAGGATTTTGTGTATTTTTGCATTCTTTGGGCGCGCTCCCGAGTGTGACGTAAGCGGTGACGTTCTTCAAATTTCCAACGGATTTAACGGAAACTACCGGTCGAAATGTGAAGAGTCGATGATTTTCAAGCGTACAATGTAAGTAAAGTTAGTAAAATGCATCAAAGTTATCACAACTATCGTGTCTAAATACATTTATGTTGTTTTCGCTTGATTCGGAAGGGGTTTAAGCGGTCACTCGCTTTCTGAATTCAGTAAGTTAGGCCTGACGGTCGTTCAGTTAGCGATCGCGTTTTTTCTTCGTAGCTAACGTTACTGCTCTAAAATGATATCTGCATTATTAGTGTAGCTACTTAGGGTGTGTCAGAGATAATATCTCGGGTCTGGTTGCAGATGCAGGACACAAAGGAGCTGGAGGATGAGGAGTCTGTTCATTCTCCAAAGGAGCACAATGTTCGCATGTGGAACATGTTCATTTCCATGACTTGCCTGGCAGCAGTAATGGTGGCTCTGTATGAGGTAACAGTTAAGATGTTTTTCATCAGACCTTGTCTTATTTTGAGTCAGTTCTTGGAGGTTGTAGTGAAAAGGTTATGCGTTTCATGTACTTTAATGACTAAACAATTTTCCTTGAGTGGGAAATCCATTATAGTGCTGTCTCAACACATTAGGGTTGCCAACTTCTGGAAAGGAAAATAAGGGACAGAATAAGGGATACTCAAAACATTTGTAGTGTATCAGACAGTGTATGTCATTTCATTTTCTGCAGTTAAGTATGTGTATAAAAGATGTATAAAAGGTTCTCATATATAACTTTTGGGTAATTTAGTGTCAAAATCAACTAACGTTACATTTTCAGAAACTTTCCCTGCTCATTTTTTTTTTCTTTTCTGAAGAAAGACAAACATAAATGAAGACGGAAGCCAAAATATTAAATAAAATGGATGTATATTTACTGAGTAATCCAAGATTTTGTTGAGGGGGGAATTACAATTTTCACCTGAGATTTGGAGTCAGATGACAGTGCTTCCCACATGTTTGAAATATACTTGCGGTGGTAGTCGGGTAAAAATTCTCTTATTACCCACGGCACAAAAATGGTCTACTACATATGACAAACAAATGAAGTGTGATTTTTAACAGTATTTTTATTTATTGAAATTAATTTTAATTATATAGCATACTATTACATTTAATTACATACTAATATTATGCATTGTAAATTATGCAAAATTACAGCATTTAAATGGTTATCCTTTTCCTATGTTCTCATTGCTGTCATATAGTGTCTCTCTCAGTAAATGGGACACAGATTTTACTAGTAAAATTTATAAAATGAATAATATATGTGTCAAATAATGTTAGTGTTTTCTTCCTTTGGGGGAGACTACAATAATTTACTATGAATTAAATGGAAATCAAATTAAATAAAATTTATTGTGTAACCAAAATGCCAATAATGCCCAAAAGAAAAAAACTTAGCGTGTGACTTTTAATTATAAACAAGCCCGAAATTGTTACGGGTGGCTGGTAGAGAGATGAGGCAGATACGGATTTCCACGATAATAGAGACTTTACTTCAAACAATGGCAATGAACAACAGACAGACACCTTAACAAAACAGAGAACGGACCAGGAGTGAAGGGAGTGAGTGCAATATATGGGGAGTGCTGACAATAGAGTCCAGGTGCAGGTGATGAGTGACGATGAGGAGCTGACGAGGGAAGTGAGTGCAGGTGTGGAGAACAGGAGGATTCTGGGAAATGGAGTCCAGGGAAACAAGGGATCTGTAACAGTACCTCCCCCTCCCGGTAGGCGCGTCCTCGCGCCGTAGATGTAACAACCGGGAGGGGGGCGGGCGCCCTGGAGACCTCAAACCGGAGCAGGGGAAGGAGTAAACTGGAGTGGAGGTCTCCAGGGCAGGTCCAAAAACCATGGGGGGTCAGGAGCCGTGGGCAACCATGGCGGGTCAGGGGTTGAAGGCAGCCATGGCGGGTCAGGAGCCGTGGGCAGCCATGGCGGGTCAGGGGTTAAAGGCAGCCATGGCGGGTCAGGAGCCGAAGGCAGCCATGGCGGGTCAGGAGCCGAAGGCAGCCATGGCGGGTCAGGTGCAGCGGGCAGCCATGGCGGGTCAGGTGCAGCGGGCAGACATGCAGCGGGCATACATGGCGGGTCAGGTGCAGCGGGCAGCCATGGCGGGTCAGGTGCAGCGGGCAGCCATGGCGGGTCAGGAGCCGAAGCCTTCGAGGCGTTGAGCCCAGGCGTCGCTGAAGGACTGGCGGGTGATGGCGGAACCGAAGGCTCCGCCGACCGAAAGCGCAGCCGGGGTTCCAGAAGGCCGCAGTGAAAGCAGAAGGACAGCCAACAAAACGAACACCGGGGGGAGTGAGGAGGCCAACTGAATCCGAGGGACGGAGTGACGGAGCGGAGACGGAGGAGTGAAGTCCAGAGGAGAGGGCAGGCTGATGAATGACCAAGGTGTGAGTGGAGGCAGGATGGAGACTGGTGAAGCTGGAGGACTGATGGGCAACGGTGGAGCAGAGGGAGGTTGGAGCCGGGGTGAAGGTAATCGCCCAGAGGTCCGAGGTGGAGATCTGGGCGAGGGGGCTTGAGGTGGAGGTGCAGTATAGACTTGACTTGGTGGAGGCGGGAGAGGGAGGCTGGGAGGGAAAACAGTCTTTGGGCTGGAGAGTTCAATCACAGAGACCATACTAGGAGCGGCTGGCTCGGCGGCGGCGGCTGGAGCGGCAGGCTCGGCGGCGGCGGCTGGAGCGGCAGGCTCGGCGGCGGCGGCTGGAGCGGCTGGCTCGGCGGCGGCGGCTGGAGCTGAGGGCTCGGCGGCGGCGGCTGGAGCTGAGGGCTCGTGGGCGTCGGAGACTGGAGAACTTTGCTCGGCGTCGGAGACTGGAGAACTTTGCTCGGCGTCGGAGACTGGAGAACTTTGCTCGGCGGCGGAGACTGGAGAACTTTGCTCGGCGGCGGAGACTGGAGAACTTTGCTCGGCGGCGGAGACTGGAGAACTTTGCTCGGCGGCGGAGACTGGAGAACTTTGCTCGGCGGCGGAGACTGGAGAACTTTGCTCGGCGGCGGAGAGTGGAGAACTTTGCTCGGCGGCGGAGACTGGAGAACTTTGCTCGGCGGCGGAGACTGGAGAACTTTGCTCGGCGGCGGAGACTGGAGAACTTTGCTCGGCGGCGGAGACTGGAGAACTTTGCTCGGCGGCGGAGACTGGAGAACTTTGCTCGGCGGCGGAGACTGGAGAACTTTGCTCGGCGGCGGAGACTGGAGAACTTGGCTCGGAGGCGGAGACTGGAGAACTTGCTCGGCGGCGGAGACTGGAGAACTTTGCTCGGCGGCGGAGACTGGAGAACTTTGCTCGGCGGCGGAGACTGGAGAACTTGGCTCGGAGGAGACTGGAGAACTTGGCTCGGAGGAGACTGGAGAACTTGGCTCGGCGGAGACTGGGGTTGAGGGCCATTTCATCCCCTCAAATACAATTAAAATCCCCACAGGCACTGGAGCTGGCTCTGTGGGGACTGGAGCTGGCTCTGGAGATACTGGAGCTGGCTCTGGAGATACTGGAGCTGGCTCTGGAGATACTGGAGCGGGCTCTGGAGATACTGGAGCGGGCTCTGGAGATACTGGAGCGGGCTCTGGAGATACTGGAGCGGGCTCTGGAGATACTGGAGCGGGCTCTGGAGATACTGGAGCGGGCTCTGGAGATACTGGAGCGGGCTCTGGAGACACTGGAGCGGGCTCTGGAGATACTGGAGCGAGCTCTGGAGATACTGGAGCGGGCTCTGGAGATACTGGAGCGGGCTCTGGAGATACTGGAGCGGGCTCTGGAGATACTGGAGCGGGCTCTGGAGACATTGGGGCCGCTTTCTTCCTCCTCCTCCGCTTACTGGGCCCAGTAGCGGAATATGGGTCCAGCCTGGGGCAGGCAGGGAGTTCGCTGGAGCGGTGTGCGGAGGAAGCCGGAGGTTGACTAACTGGCCCGGCCAACCGTGTTTCTGGATGGACCGGACGACAACACTGATCCTGAACCTCTTTCACTAAGAATTTGGAGCCATTCAACCACAAAATTAAATTGATAGTTTCGCTTAAGGAGAAACAAAAAACAGGTTCATCAAAACGGATAGTGTCGTCATCCAATCCATCCAAAAACAGGGAGATCAACTGAGCGTCGGGCCAGTTAGACAAGTAAGCAAGCTCAACGAACTCCTCCACATACCTCTCCAGCGAACGTCCTACCTGCAGGAGCCCGATAATGCGTTCGCTGGCTGTTAGGGTGAGAGGCGATGGAGGAGCTGGATCCAGGGAGCTGGGGAAAGTCTCCATTTTTTTTTTTCGTGGAAAATCCGGTCGGTTTAGGTCCGTTCTTCTGTTACGGGTGGCTGGTAGAGAGATGAGGCAGATACGGATTTCCACGATAATAGAGACTTTACTTCAAACAATGGCAATGAACAACAGACAGACACCTTAACAAAACAGAGAACGGACCAGGAGTGAAGGGAGTGAGTGCAATATATGGGGAGTGCTGACAATAGAGTCCAGGTGCAGGTGATGAGTGACGATGAGGAGCTGACGAGGGAAGTGAGTGCAGGTGTGGAGAACAGGAGGATTCTGGGAAATGGAGTCCAGGGAAACAAGGGATCTGTAACAGAAATACACTGACTCTTATTTTGAAATGTCTGTACTACTGCAGGCTGATACTTCAGATTCTTACAACCTTATCCACAAGTTTCCTACACCCCATGAGGCCTTGCGTCAAACGTGGGAGTGTCTTCCGGTTCGAAGTAAACAAGCTGGACGTGACACTCATTCATTCAACAGTTGACAGTCATTCAAGATTTAACGATCCAAACTTGCGAACGTTTGTTTTTTACTTAAAGATTTAAGATTCCGGCATCAATATTTGAACAATGTTTTACAATAAAAAAATGTTACAGTAATTAGTAATGTATTAATTTATGTCAGGAGTGCACATCAATCATGCTAAATCTAACTGATATTTATATTGACATAAAAAGAAAACACAGAACTATTCAGTTGCTTCCATTTATTTGAGATCACAAGAACGCAAAAAACAACTTCACTAAAGCTTTTAAATCCAAAGGCTTACACATTTAGAAATATATTGATTACATACCCTATGTTTACGTCACTTTTCTAAGCATTTCTATTTATTTTCCTCTAAATTATGCGATGATTGCTATCCGAGGATGTATGCGCGATCTCTCAGTCTATCTATCCTGATCCTTTCAGCCAGAGCAACAGAGGGAGCTCATGAGAAGACAACAGGAGTTATGAGTTATACGAGTTAACCGGAGTGTGTGAATCTTTGAAATATACGCATTTGTCAGGCTTCAATCAACAGGCACAGGGAAGAGACAGATAAAACATTAAACCAAATAAATACACGATTATAATCATATAAGAATTGTCTTCAAGCAGTCTTTGATATTTTCCATAAACGTGTGTATTTACTATCGCAATGGTTAACATAAGTAGCCTTTAGCATCGCATACAGTGGAAACGTTATTTTTTTGAGATTTGCAACTTTACAAAGTAAACAATGATCCAAAAAACACTTAGCCTCTTCGCTAATTAGCACACAAAATACCATTGGTATGCTACTTCCCCCGCCTCACCGGAAGTTGTACCCATGTTCTCTTTTACAGTAGCACCCCGCGGAAAAAGGTGGATACAACATTTTATATAAAGGCCATGAAGTAGACATTGTAATAATTCATCAGCTTGAGTTCATTAGCAATCGCTTGGCATAAATCTGCAATTTTCATTGATTGAGAATCACTTTGAAGCAGTTTTGCGCAGGCTTGTAGAGCGTGCAACAGCACCCCCTTGTGACTTTGCAAAATGCAGCACCCGTGGGAATGTCAGCGGGATCAAACAGTTCATAGACTTTACTTGGGTGGGCCGCCCACGTATAATAACGGCCGCCCAAGTATATTCGGAGACACATTTTTGCTTTTATTATTTTTATCCTCTTTTATATCCACGCAAGATAATGAAACCATCCGCGATCGATTAACTATTGTTTCGTACCTGCTCATTATGTGGGCGTCAGAACTGCTACATTCCCACGGGCGCTGCATGTTGCAAAGTCACAAGGGGGTGCTGTTGTGCTTTCTACAAGCTCGCGCAACATCGCTTCAGACTGCTTCAAAGTGATTCTCAATCAATGAAAAGCAGAGATTTATGCCAAGCATTGCTAATGAACCCAAAGTTGATGAATTATTACAATGTCTACTTTATGGCCATTATATAAAAAAATTTTAGACGATTGTAAGAATCTGAAGGATCAGCCTGCAATAGTACAGACATTTCAAAATAAGAGTCCTGGTGTATTTTCGGGCTTGTTTATAATTAAAAGTCACATGCTAAGTTTTTTCTCTTTCTTTTGGGCATTATTGGTATTTTGGTTACACAATAAATTGTATTTAATTTGATTTCCATTTAATTCATAGTAAGTTATTGTAGTCTCCCCCACAGGAAGAAAAGACTAAGAACATTATTTGACAGATATATTCATTTTATAAATTTTACTAGTAAAATCTGTGTCCCATTCACTGAGAGAGACACTATATGACAGCAAGGAGAACATAGGAAAATGTGAACCATTTAACCCTCAGGGGTCTCTTTGGGGCCTTGGAGAAGTTTTCACATGCCGTGACATTTGTGCTTTTTTCAGTTGTTCATAAACATATTAATGGAAAAAGTGCCATTACACTGTATTCAGCACCAATAATATGTGAGGAACATGTATGTACATGTTTGTGTTTTTGAAGGAATAACGTTTATGCGTGGTTATTGAAAAAACAAAAAACTTAAGTCACTGAAATAAAGCCAAAAAATATATATTAAATCTTTGTTCACAAGACGTCTGGGTATTTGAGGTTGTAGACTAGAGATTTTGCTTCAAAATGAGGTAGAAATTATGCTGCCTGCTTGTTCATATAAAACCATAGAGAGATTTACATTTTCTAAAACATCTTTGGTAGGGCTGGACAATAATTCAATATCAATATATATCGCAATATAATTTTTTTCGATAACGGTGATATGATTTTTAAACACATTTCCGGTATTTCGATACATTACAGCATTTCTCACTGACTTGAGGCGAGGCGGATAGAAAGAGCAGAACGTGATTGGCTATTTGCGTGATGACGTACACCACAGAGACACGCTGCCATCAGCGTATCTATTGGTTAATATGGTTTGTTTAAAATAGCAACGTGGAAAACAGACAGAGTTCAGATTATGTATGTTTCTGTCGATGGATGCGCAAAACGTTACAACAACGATAATCAGAAAACATGGACAAAACAGTCACTCTTTGTAAACTGTTAACTGCGAGTGCCGTCTGCTGTAATGCCCTTGTAATGCCCTTAAGCCTTGCTGATTTAAACAGAACAAGACGCGAAAGAGAGCTCGCAAATACTGATTTCTCTTTCAAGTCTTGCGCTTCGGCGGCCACATTCATACAAAAATTATGTCAACATGCCCGTCTTAGCGAGTATCCTAGCAAACATAGTCGGTTATGTCTTAAGTGAACGTATATTAGTCGAGAAAGACATTGCATGTGTAATATGTAGGCCTACTGGATTGTGCATGTCTTAAAGGGACTTTAATGTTAAATCAAACAACAAATAACAAAGAAATCACTCACTGCTCTTGACTGAATAGTTTTTGTAACTTCAATAATGATTCATCTTTATTTATTTTATACAGTAAAGATAATATGCAGTGTTATTTTATATTTGATTACTTTATCCATTTTCTGTACCTGAAAGCTACTGTTAGATACCTGGAAAACCTGAAAAGCACTGTTTATTTTATTTGAATATTTGCTTTATTGTTCTTATTTGTGATGTTGCTTGTAGTTGGATTGTTTGTTCTTATTTTTTTTATTTTTATTTGAAAGTAGTCCTATTTTTATGGTCACGGGTTCGGTACGTGATATTAGCACATACCGAAACCGTGACTTTAAAACCGTGATACGAACCGAACCGTGAGCATCAACACTCAACAACGTCCCTGCCCCAGCAATGTGTTTTTGTTGTTTCTCACTGATTTTTTCTGTTTTTACTGTTCAGAATCTTTATCTTGGCTGAAGCACTTTTGTTTTAATCTATATTAAGGATAATAAAATCAGCCTACATTATTTTAATGTTAAATATATTATTATTAAAGTGAGTGAGTCTTATGTTTATTTTTTATGTTTGTATGAAGGCTAAATACAAATAAAAGCTGAACATAAATTTATTTGTACTGTTTTTATTTCTAAAATATTATATATTTTTATAGGAAGAAATTTCATAGATTTGGCAAATTCATTTTTCAGACGTTTGTAGGTACAGACATCCATTGTGGCCGTTCTTGGCAGTTTTTCTGAGGCTATTATATAGTTCATATCGATATCGGAATTATATTGTATAGACCGAAATTAAGAATTAAATTATAAATAATAAATTGATATAAATGTGATATAAATTTTGGCCATATCGTCCAGCCCTAATCTTTGGTCAAGAAACACAGTATGCGTGGAGGCATGAATAATCATGAATAATGGATGATTCTCACCTGAGAAGACAAAAGAATTGCATAAAGAGCTCTAATGACCTGCATAAATAATGAGCTCTTTCAGACAGGTAGGCTGTGAAAAAACCCTCTGTGATCATGATTCAAATCTCATCATGGTGTAAATCAAACATACAGAAAAATAGCAATACTGTGAAATATTATTACAATTTAAAATAATGATATTCTATTATATTCTTTAAAATATAATGTATTTCTGTGATGCAAAGTGTCTGAACAATTATGTTACCTCTATGGCATTTCATATAGGCTTTTAGCTTAAAAGCATGCACATTTGGAGAAATACTGATGGATTCTCATATGTTTGTCAATTTTCTATACAGAGGAGTAATATTTATTCAGGATTTATTGTCATTACTATGAATGCTGGATACTGTGTTTTGAATTCATACTTGCAGCCGGAGGGCGCTCTGTACACCTTTAGTCCACAAATGCCTGAGCACTAAAGAAGAATAGGCAATACAGGAAATAACTGAACTAACAGGGGCCAGAGATCGCTAACTATGGCTATTCAAAACACTTTTCAAGACAATAAATACACGATTGAGACGATGAATGCATGCATTGACTCAGAATTTGCGTCTGAGTAGTGCTGGCTCTGTGGGCGTGGCCGCATTAGCGGATAATGAGCTGAATCACAGATTTCTGACATGGCTCTCTTTTCATACAGATAACATAAACACAGAATGTTTGTTTTCGATTTGACTTACACGATTTAAAACCTGACATTTCAACGTTTTTTTAGACATAAGTCTAATTTTTTTTGTCATTAGTATTCACTAAGTTACAGTTCATTTTCTGAGAACTATCAGATTGGATTTCCGTCAGAGGGAGACGAGAGATCACGCATCATGTTAGTTTTCTTTATTTTACAAAAAGCACAACATTTTATTGTTACTCTGAGTATACACAAATAAAAGAAGATATTCTACAGATTAAAATGGTGTATAACTCTTAATTGTATGTGCAACATTGACAGAGTATTTTGAGTCTCTTTCACACTGGTTAGAAAAAACGCTGTGACCGCCGACCCGAGAGTGTTAAATGCTGTAATTTTGCATAATTTACAATGCATAATAATGCATAATATTAGTATGTAATTAAATGTTATATGTTATGTAATTAAAATTAATTGCAATAAATACAAATAATGTTAAAAATCACACATTGTTTGTCACATGTAGTAGACCATATTTGTGCCTTGGGTAATAAGAGGATTTTTCGCCCGGCTACCACCGCAAGTATATTTCAAACCTGTGGGAAGCACTGTACCGGTCTACTTCCTGATTCCTGTCATGTGATCAGTCACATGACAGGCAGACCCAGACTCATTTTAAGACATACACACATTAAAATACGTAAGAGGAATAAAATGGACTATAAAAAACATGTAAACCAATTAAAACTCTATCATACATAAAATCATTGTAATAAATAGAGTGGTAAAACATGTATTTTATGTGACAGCGTTACAGAATAAAAATGTCGATTCTTGTCGCTTTTTCCCCATTTAATTTTTTTGGACTTTTTGGACATTTAAATTGAAGTATTCAAAAAGCATGCCCAATTAGTTGAAATCATGAAACTCATGCAGTTTAACAACAATTTATTAAAAGAAAAATTACATTTTTAGGGCCCTATGAAATACTGTCAGGGATATGTGTGTTTTGCCTTTGTTTTTGGATTTGTCTTCTGTGTTTTCAGTTTGACCCAGTTTTTCCCCATGTGTTTCACCAGTTAATCCCATTCCCCTGTTTAAAAACAGCTGTGAATCATTCTTAGTTAATTATTTCTAATGTATATGAAATAACACAACTAATTCATTTTAATTCTATTTTTCAGCTGTTTTTCAACTCTACTGTCCAGGAACTCATCTTCATCAGATACTCTCTTGATTTGATCTTTATCTTGAACATCATTTCACGCTTTTACATTGGATATGAAACCCATGGAGTGGTCATAACAGACCCTAAAAAAGCCCGGAAAAAATACCTCAGGACTTGGTTTTTATTGGATCTCTTGTCTGTTTTACCCCTTGAAACAATAAAAGTGTCTATCTCGGAGCTGAGGTTTATACTTGCAAATAGATGTCTGAGAGTGTTCAGACTGTTTGGCATAATATGTAAGTTATTTATTCATATACTTTATATAATTTATTTTACAATTCCAATTATTATTATATTTATTATTATATTCACCTGTTAATGTTTTTGTTTGTTTCTAGCCTCGTTCAGTAAGGAACCAGACACTAACAAACTTCATCTGGCGGTTCTCAATTCGTTTTCCATTATGGTTCTGTGTATACACACCTCAGCATGCATTTGGTAAGCCTGATAAATAATCAAATATAATACTCTTGAAAGGGTCCTTTTGAAATTGATATAGAATTTTTCTTTAACAGTAATGTAGCATTCTCTCTCTTAAATGTTAGAACAGAACAATAGCAATGGTAAAAAAGTAATCATGGCTTGTTCCTTAAGGTTTCATCAGGCATGTGATGCAGCTTATGATGGCCATGACAGGTATTGCCCCAAAGAGGAGAACTGGTTGCAGCTGCTACCAGATTGTAAGTTTTTTTTTTTCATTCAATTCCCAGTAACATATAAAAAGTTAATGTAGAAATATCTTGAAAGAATTGTAGAAAGAATTGACCATTCATCTGTGAGGCCATTCACCCCCCTCAGAGTTGTCATGAAGGGCAAAATTAGCAGTATAAACCAAAACCACAATAAGTACCAGCTGTAAGCATTTTTTTTTTTCTGCTGTAAATTTGGGCATTTTAACATGGGGGTCAGTGAGATTCTGCTATCTTTTAGAGACTGTCCCTAGTATTCCGTATTGACTATAGAAACTGAAGGAGGTTGCTGCTTGTTATTATCACTATCGGCCATTGGCCAATTGTTTAAAAACAGCCAATGATCAGAGCCTATCACACAACAGAAGAGGTCAGACAGGTGAAATATAAACAGAGTTTATTGAATGACTGGGTGCAAAACAGGAACGTGATGCAGCAACGGTGAGTATGGCAGTTCAATGAATCATGAAGGCTAAAGCCGGGCACACATTTAATGATTGTAAGGCCGATTATGAATGTAATTTGATACTTACGACTGATCATGTCCAATCGGCTCGAGTTAGAGCCAGTTGCGTTCAGTCTGTGTTTACAGTTGGTGCTTAAAATCGTGCAGTGTGCTGTGTCTAACGATTCTAGTCTTAGAATTTTAGAAACAGTCATTGCCAGTCCTCCTCACAAAGATTCGTCTCAAATTTGATAATTCCCACTTCTGAAGTAGTGATTATGAGCAAATCGCATTCAAGTTTCGTTCAATTTTTTTTCAAAGAAAGTCATCTTTACAATAGCACTGAGAGCACGTGAAGGCAGCATAATATTTGCGACCGATGACGTTTCTGTTTCCTTGGAGACTGTGTCAGGCGATTGTAAACAAGCTGCGAAATGTCGTCAAAAAACGTTTGAAACATAAAAACACATTGGACAACCGGTATGGAAGAAAAACTGGTTGAACTCTGGCAAGAGTACGAATACAACATATCTTCGAAGGAATACCATAATAGAAGTGATAAGGAAAGAAGCTGGGCTGCGGAAGCTTTGAACGTGTCAGGTAATGTACAGGGCCGGATTATCCATAGATGGCATTGGGCGAGTGTCCTGGAGCACCAGCCAATAGGGGGGCAACAAATGATAAAGATAATAACTTTATTTTTTTTTTTTATCATGTTTTTTACATATATTATTTATCTGATACGGATACAAAATTAACAGTTGATACAATATATACAGAGAGAATATAAAGAGCCCTGCCCCTTTGATCGCAAAAGTGAAAGTGCCCTTTGAGGTCGCATTGTGGTAGTATAACGTTACTTCTGTGGTAATTTAATGGTCTGTACAGTGCCGTTTCAAGTCGAACAAGCTTCATTGAGGATCGCAGCTTATCGTTGCTTAACAACAGCCGACACCACCGGAGTGCAAGCCCTAAAAATAGATTTAACAAAGTTTACTCACCTCAAATTTTCTCTGTAAAGAACAAATCCATGTTGCCTCTCCAGCCAGGACCTCACACATATCCTGCGCGTTTTTCCTCTTTTTTAGTTATTTTCCGCACAAATATAGCTGCAGATGAAGAGCGCGAGCTGTTTGTTTACATCCATTTTCAAGATCCCGCGCACAGTGTGTTGCTTAGCAGCGGTCTCAATCATAAACGTTTGTGTTCTTCTCCGACTGTCAACGATAAAAATCGGCTCCAATCGAAGGAAACAATCGGTATGTGTGTTCAGTTCAGTCTTAGAATGTTACAGCTAATCGTTAGGTGTGTCCCCGGCTTAAGCAAAATGGAAATAGAATGTCTCTTACAGCAGATGCAGCCTGAGAGCTGGACGGATCACACAATGGGCAGGTGACAGGTGACAGAAAACTGGATCCTTGGCGGCAAGTAAGTAGACAGGTAAGTAGCAGGTTAGGAGTCTGTTTGTGTGGAAATGACGAGACCAGACAAAGGAGAGCAGGTTGAGATGGTATAAATGGGGTGCGATGATGAGGTGCAGGTCTAGTGAATAAGAATTCTGGGGAGAGTGAACGAGTGGGCGGAGAGTGCTGATCTGGTGATGATGGGCTAATAGGTGTCAGGGATGGTTACGATTCCGTGACAGTACCCCTCCACCACGGGTGGCTCCTGACGTTCGGATAGTGTGACGATTTGGATGGTCAGAGTGGAACTGGGTGAGAAGAGATGGATCGAGCACATCATCACGAGCAACCCAGGATCGTTCTTCAGGGCCATAACCCTCCCAGTCAATGAGGTATTCAATACGATTGCCCTGCCACTGCGAGTCGATGATGGAGCGGACCTAGTAGATGACCTCCTCATCAGCCAGTTAGGGAGGACGAGGTACCTCATTGCCACCAGATCCTGTGAGGGGAGAAGACAAGGTTCAGTATATGGTTTTAGGAGTGATACGTGAAATGAAGGTGAGATTTTGTAATGAGATGATAAATTTAGCCTGTATGTGACATCGTTGATTTGCCTTTGCATTGCCAGTTGGAAATGCACATATGCTGAGTCCCACACCTTCTCGCTCTGCCTGGAATCAGTGATTGACAGATTGACAGAACCTCCGATGGTTCACCGGACCAGGGGAACAAAGGAGGCTTGTACCCATGCATGCACTGGAATGGCATGAGTCCGGTGGTGTATTGCCTGAGGGAGTTCTGGGCGTACTCTGCCCAGGGGAGGAATCTGCTCCAGCTGTCTTGGTTCTGGTGGTAATAGCACGTACTGCAGGTGCCTCACGATCTCTTGGATCTTCCGCTCAGTCTGGCCATTTGTTTGCGGATGATAATCGGAGGAGAGGCTGATAGAAACTCCTAGGATCTTGAAGAAGGCTTGCCATACCTGTGAGATGAATTGAGGGCCACGGTCTGATATTATGTCTTCAGGTAGCCCAAAATGATGGACAACGTGCTGGAAGAGAGTTTCTGTGGCTTCAAAAGCAGTAGGCAGGCCCATTAGAGTAATGAGTTTACAGGCTCGGGGGAAGCGGTCGACTATGACAAACACACAGATATGGTGATCTGATGGAGGAAGGTCGGTCATGATGTCTATCCCCAGATGGGACCATGGACAGTGTGGAATTGGTAGGGGAACCAATTTTCCCTCTGGGAGCTTATGTGGTGTCTTGGTGATGGCACAGACGAATCAGTAGATGTCCTGGATCATGGAAGGCTGCCAGTAGCGATGACGTAGGAGCGAGATGGTACGCTGACCACCTGAGTGTCCAGAGCCCGAAGATATGTGAGTTAAGTCCATGAGGGAACGTAGAGGAGCCCCTCAGGACCTCCTGGCAGAGCATGTTCTGAGCGTGCAGCCCGTACGATCTGATCAAAGGACCATTGGATGGGACTGATGATCATGGCTGGAGGGACAATGTGTTCTGGAGAGCTGGATTCAGGATTGGGCTGATAAAGTCATGACAGGGCATCAGCTCTGTCATTCTTATTGCCAGGACGATAAGTGACAGTGAAGTCAAATTTGGTGAAGAATAGGGCCCATCTAGCTTGATGTGAGTTAAGGCGTTTGACTTCACGCAGATGTTTGAGGTTCCATTGATCCCTAATATCTTTGAAGTGGTGATTTGCTTCCTCCAGCCAATGTCTCTTCATTCTTCCAGGGCTAGCTTGATGGCCAGGAGCTCATGATTACCGATGTCATAGTTCTGCTGTGCCGAGGATAGCTTTTTAGAGATAAAAGTACATGGATAGAGGCGTGGAGGATCACCCTGCTGCTGTGATAGGACCGCTCCGACCCAAGGGGTGGAGGCATTCACCTCGACAACAAAGGGGAAATCAGGATTAGGGTGTACCAGGATCGGAGCAGACTGGAAGACTTCTTTAAGATGATGAAATGCTTTGATGGCTGAAGGGTTCTAGGACAGAGACTTGGCCCGGCCCTTGAGGAGTCAGGTGAGGGGTGAGCTGAGTAGACTGTAGTTGTGGATGAATCGTCTGTAGAAGTTAGCGAATCCCAGGAAACACTGAAGTTCCTTTACACGGCTGGGTTGGGGCCAGTTTTGGATAGTTTCCACCTTCCTCTGGTCCATTTGGATGCTGTGTTGGTCGATGATGTATCCCAGAAAGTGCACAGAGGTTGTGTGGAACTCGTGAAACTCTACAAGGGATGTAGATGGACAAATGAATTGCTGTTGTAGTGCCTCCTGGATGCACTCTTCCATGGCCTTCTGCTCCGGGATGGACAAGTCGCCCCAGGTAGCAGGTCAATAGCACAGTCCAGCATCGGCCTATATCATTCTGAATAATCGGCAATATGTATCGGCACAGAAATGTAGTATCATTGCATCACTAGTATATTTTAAATATTTGTTTAATGGTATCTATTTATGAATGAAGGCCAGTATCACTGATTCTAATACTGGTACTGATGTCTATATGAAATGCATTTTTTTGTAACATTAATTATAGACATTCAACATTACAAAATAACTGAAAGCTATCAATTTCAACATTTATTACAACAACTTTTAATTTAAGTGAACTAAACAATCTTCACATAGAACCATTATAATAAATGTCATAGAACCTGTCTGGAATTTGTTGTGTCACGCCACGCCCCATCCAGTGTAGACAGTATCACTGGATTCTATTGTCTTTTGATGCGTTGCGCCACGCAGCTTGCGTCTGATGTGGGCATGGTGTAAGAGCTGCCTTTGCCGAACATGACGCGGATCTGATGTGCATCTCATTTTCTCACAACTCTTTAAGTTCATTTAAAACATTATTTAACTAATTTAAGATTGCTCTTATGAGGATACTCAACAAACTGGCATTTTGGCATAATTCTGTGTCTTATTGTTTGTTCAAGTGCAAAAGAGAACTCGATACTTGCGCACGTCTTTCTGTGTCACACAGACATGACATTCACAGGCAGCTCATTCTCGTTCCTCTTGTGGCGCCTGAATGGTCTAAAAGCATTTGCGCAAATAAGAGTGTGATCATATAATGTAACGCTAGCCAAATTATAATGGAAAAACGGATGCTGCTTTAAGTGCATTAAATATTTTAACACGTTAAACTGAAAAAATGAATTGCATGCATAAACACGCATAAAAATAGGTGTATGGAAACATATCATATCCCCGTTACAACGAACAAGGAATAAAGATTACCAGTATTAGCACATACGAAGTTAGAACATGCTGACGTAAGAAGTTTGCTCTGGGACAATCATAAAATTCATATGGAGATGATGTCGTCACTCCTCGCTGTTTACAGTAAGCTCCACTGCTTTTTTCTTTGTAAATATGCGCTAGATGGACATCTTTGACCATTGGGTCACTGATAAAAAGCCAGAATACCATTGTGTGAACAGCATATTTGTGTATTTACAGCGAGTAACTTGTTTGTACCATGCCTCAGAGACAACACTATTTTGTTAAGTTGCTAACATAGCATAATCAGAATGACCTATTATGCCCCTTTTTACAAGAATATCTTGTAATAATATTATAATATATTTAAAAAATACAAGAAGTCAGTTCAAAATACCCCACAGATCATTAATTATATTTTCGGAACTTAAATTAAGATATTGTGGATGAAATCTGATGGCTCAGTGAGGCCTCTATTGAGAGCAAGGCCATTGAAACTCTTAAGGTCTAAAAACATATTTGAAACAGTTCATGTGACTACAGTGGTTAAACTTTAATATACTAAAGCGACGAGAATACATTTTGTGTGCCAAAAAAAAAAAAACTAAATCACGACTTTTCAACAATATCTAGTGATGGGCCGATTTCAAAACACTGCTTTGGATCGGAGCGCCAAAGTCACGTGATTTCAGCAGTTTAGCCGTTTGATAGGAGATCCGAATCACTAAATCGAAACAAAAGATTCATAAAGCTCAGAAGCTTCATGAAGCAGTGTTTTGAAATCGACTAGATATTGTTGAGAAGCCATTATTTTGTCTTTTTTTTTTGGAGCAAAAAGTATTTTATTGTCGCTTGTATATATATATATTATTAAGATAGAACCACTGAACTCACATGAACTGTTTCAAACAGCATGTTTTTCCTTCCACTCAAAAATGGGCATTTACAACAGGGTATAATAAATTATCTGTGGGGTATTTTGAGCTGAAACTTCTCAAACACATTCTGGAGACACCAGAGATATATTCATATGCTATGTTTTTGTTTCTTCTACAGTTTCAGCCAATTCGACAGGAGTAAAAGACATGGAGTTCTATGCTACCTCGGTTTACTGGTCAACCATCACACTATGCTCCATAGGGTGAGAATTGTTAGAAATCATTATCAAGGACCCCTTTTAAATACTGTACCTTATATATTCTTTGCTCTTCAAAAGACATTATTTCGTCATATTGACTCATTAAATATATTGAACAGCTATGGAGACATACATGCCACAAATTTGGAAGAGGCAACAGTTGCATCGCTTGTGATGGTGGTTGGATTTCTTGCCTTTGGAATCAGCATGTCTAGTTTGAGCTCAGTTATAAGCAACATGATGGCTCAAAGAGGAAGATTTTACCATAGAATGGAGGCTGTTCATCATTACATGGTTTGTAATAAGATTTTAGTTTTCTGTCTGTCATTTCTACTTGTAATTTCATCTTTATTTCCCCCCTTTTAATCAAAGAGGCATATGGAATTGCCAGAGGAAATCCAGTTGTGGGTGCACGACTATTATTACCATCTTTGGTACCACCACAAGGGTCGCGTCGTTCAAGGACTCTTGGACGGTCTCCCGTTTGTCCTGCATTCAGATGTTTCAAGTTCTTGTCACAAATCTCTGTTTAAAAAAGTGAGTCATCTAATAAATTATCTGAGGCCATAATAATGCATAATAGCGTCTTTGATTAACTGTTGATACAATTGCAAAGACTTTTTATGTTTATCTTAAAGTTGTCCATCTTTCTAGGCCAAGATGTTCAGAGACGCAGAACATGGCTTTAAAAGGGCTTTGTCACTGAGATTAAAAACCTACATGTACAGTCCTGGACAAGTTCTGGCTAAAACTGGAGAAATTAATCAAAATCTGTATTACATTAAGCATGGATTTCTACAGGTACGCCTAACATAAGTCTGTGAGGACATCTGAGGACAATGATTTAGTAAGTTTTGAAGAACTCATTTGCTCTATTTTTCAGGTTCTTTGTATGGATTCTGGAAATGAGATTGCAAAATTGCTACCTGGCACATTGTTTGGAGAGGTATAATGCTCAGATCTCTGTTCTCAATATTAACATCTATAAATGATTTACTAAAATATAATAGACTATCCTAAATTATTATATCCTAAAAATATTTTAGTCTAAAATGCTTGTTATATTATATAAGATATATAATTATCTCTCTTTGATAATATGGTGAAAACTTTTCATTAAAAGTAGGATTTGTTTTTTTTTTTGAAGATTTTAGAAAACCTAATTCAATTGTATATTCTGTAAACACATTTGTTTTTTATCTGTTTTTTCCCCAGACCCTTTTGCTGTACAAAATCCCTAGAAATGTTATAGTGCGAACATTAACATTGTGTGAAATTACCGTTTTGAAACACAAGGAATTGCTTTCACTCTTTATTGACTACCCTGAAGGTAATAACATTTAGCTTTTTTTTTTTTTTTGCTGATTTATGATGGTTTGTTTTTACAATAAGAATTCTCAATGATGGCACACTAACAGAGTTTCATATCTTTTTTTAAAGCTGGTGCTAAGATTGTCAGAATTCCCAAGACACGTATTCAAAATTTTAAGCATCCCCTACGAGAAGCATATGGAGTTGCCTATCTCCCCAAAAATGTTGCATTTGACAAGAAGCAGGCCATGAATCTTAAGGTTAGTGACTGAAGGACTATGTTTATATGTGCACCAATAATGTCATTATTATCATAAGTAGGACTTAGGCCCAATCCCAATTCTATTTTATACCCCTTCCCCTTGCCCCTTGAAACAAGGGGTAGGGCTGAAAATATTCCCCTAAGAAATGGGACACCACTACTAGACCGTTACACGTCATCATAAGTCGTCGCTAGCTCCTACGTCATAGATGCGCTGATGTTTATCACACACTTCTAAAGGCATCTTTACACAGAAAAAGTGGCACAGAAACCAACTCTGAAGCGGCATAAAATCACAAAAATGTGCATTTACACAGACTGTTTAATGCTCCTCTGAAACGGCATGAATGCATTTACGCAGGAATTAAAATTGCGGGAAACAATGCTTTGAACATAAGTATTTCAAAACTAACAGTTTTAACAAAATTAATTTGAAAAATTATTAAATAATAAATAAAAATAAATAAAAATACGAAAATTTAAAGTAGTAAACTGCGTGCTATATCTCACGCTTTGATGTTTGTCATAATAAAAATTGAACGATGCAACAAAAAATTATTCATTATTACACCAGGTAGTTCACAACAGGATTAAAAGAGGTCGAACATTTTTTTTTTTTTTTTTTTCAAAGAGACAGAAACAACATGATGCTAGCATTTGCGTGTATCAGGCAGCAGCAGATCACCAGACAGACCGTCGTGTGTGGGTGAAATATCGTCCTCAAGGAGATGATTTTTGGAAGATAATATAACAGTACACAATCAAAGTGACGCCGATTGTTTTAAGCATTTACCTTATCTGAGAGAAATGTAGCAGCGGCGTTGATCTGACAGTCTCTTCATAGGATTATTACAAACGGCGAAAGCCAATTGATGACACACGACGATTCTCTGCTGTTATTTTGGTGGTTTGCTTCACGATGTGAGTACAGGACTCTTTTACTTCAATGCCTCTTGAGGGTAGACAATATTTTTATTATTTGCCCTAAGTTATATGTTTCGTCTCCTGCTTCTTGAATCTCGCGCTGCCTGAGCTGACTGGAATGCTTTTGGTTGTCATGACAATGACGTAGTTTAGAGCGGCTATATTCCGCATTCATTTATACTGAACCAGAACAGTATCAGACTCGCCTTTGATACTAGGGGCTGAGGTGGGTCAGACCCGGCGTATTTTAGGTCTTCTTTAACACGGCATTGCGTCTTTACACTGAATTCTGAGCAGGTACAGACCCGCTTCAGAACAGCCATAAATCTGCTGTGTAAAGATGCCATCGTTAGCTGTAGTGACCTCTGTTGCTTGGGCGACAGCTATTTTTTTGCTTTTGTCTTCAGTTCTTCGCATAAGACAAAGGAGACGAGCCTGCGTGTTTCCTCAGGAGTCCCTGGTTGATACAGAACATACAATACTGATGAAAAAGCACTCAAACTGAATGCACTTTTTGTTTATATCATGTAACGTACACGTATTTATGGACATAACCACAAAAAAACAATACATTAATCAGGCATGCGGCAAAAAGACAAGTTAGCTGCCACCGGATTTGAATTTATGTTGTCAAATCAACGCGGGTTTCAATAAAATATAAAAAAATATGTTGTGGAACTATCATTAAAGTAAAAAACATTAGCGAACTTTTTTATAGCGATTTTAACAAATCTTTTTTCTGAGAACATAACCGTATACATGAACACAAGATTAAAGGCAACATAAAAGTGATTATTTATTACTAAAATACTGTTTACCGTAAAAAAAAAATACATTTATGGGTCTCTCTGCTCGCTCGGTCGGCCATGTTGGAAATTTATCATACCCCTTCGTCTGAAGTGTGGTCCCGAAAAATCTTCATTTGAAGGGCTACCTGGCCCTTCCCCCTAAATGAGAATTGGGACACCCCTACCCCTTCACGTGCACGTGTGAAACAAAGGGAAAGGGGAAGGGGTAAGGGGTAGAATTGGGATTGGGCCTTAATCACAGTAAGATGTTTACATGACACAAGCAAACCTCTTCATTCCAGTTTACAGGCAATTTTCATTATTCTGATTATTAGCTAAGAATTGTGGTTATTTTTACTGCTAGTATTCACATATGCACAGCATAAATGATGAAGTCACATACTGGTCACTGTTTTAATCTACTTCATCATATCATCATATTCAAAACACATTTCTATTGACATCTTGGACTTTTTTTTTTCCAATGGCGCTCCTTAAATGTGTTCTTTTCAATGTTTTCAACCATCAGTATACTGCATTATATTAACCCTCTGGAGTCTGAGGCTGATTTGGGGCCTGGAGAAGTTTTGACATGCCCTGACATTTGTGCTTTTTTCAGTTGTTCATAAACATATTAAAGGAAAAAGTGTCATTACACTGTATTCAGCACAAACTAGGCTACAATAATATGTGAGGAACATGTATGTACATGTTTGTGTTTTTGAAGGAATAACATTTACATTTATGCGTGGTTATTGAAAAAACAAAAAACTTAAGTCACTGAAATAAGGCCAAAAAAAGTATAGTAAATCTGTGTTTACAAGACTTTAGGGTATTGGAGGTTGTAGACTAGAGTTTTTGCTTCAAAATTATGTAACAATTATGCTGCCTACTCCTTCATATAAAACAATATATTGATTTAGTTTTTGTAAGACACTTTTTGCCAAGAAACACAGTATGTGAGGAGGTGTGAATCACCACTGAAAATGGGTCATTCTCACCTGAGAGGACAAAATAAATGGATAGTAATGAGTTGAAATGACTTGCATATTAATGAGGCATTTCAGTCAGGTAGGCTGTGAAAAAAAACTTCTGTGATGTCTCAAGCTCATTATGATATATGAAACATACAGAAAAATATTATTACAATATAAAGTAATGGTTTTATATTATACTTTAAAATATAATGTATTTCTGTGATGCAAAGAGTCTGAATATAGGCTTTCAGTTTAAAAGCATGCACATTTGGAGAAATATTGGATTCTCATATGCTTATGTCAATTTTCTATATAGAGGAGTTATTTTTATTTAATATTCATTGTCATTACTATGAGCGCTGGTGTTTTCAATTCATCCTTGAAATTGGAGGGCGCTCTGTGCATTTTAGTCCACAAATTCATCTAAAAGAAGAAGAGGCAATTCCATGAATGGAGTTTCCAATACATACTGCAGCCGGAGGGCGCTAAAGAAACAAAAACTCATCTAAAATTCATCTATAGAAGAAAAGAAAACAGGAACTAACTGCATGTCTTCTAGAGCTCCCTAACCATGACTTTTACATCCAGATAAACACTTTTCAAGACAATAAATACACGATTGAGACGATGAATGCATGTATTGACTGAATTTGCGTCTGAATAGCGCTCCCTCCGTGGGCGTGGCCGCATTAGCGGATAATGAGCTGAACCACAGACTTCTGACATGGCTCTCTTTTCATACAGATTACATAAACACAGAAGGTTTGTTTTTTATTTGACTTACATGATTTAAAACCTGACATCTTAACGTTTTTTTTAGACATAAGTGTAATTTTTCCGTGATTAGTATTCACTAAGTTACAGTTCATTTTCTGAGAACTATCAGATTGGACTTCGTTCAGAGGGAGAGGAGAGATCACGCATCATGTTAGTTTTCTTTATTTTACAAAAAGCACAACATTTTGTTTTTACTTTGAGTGTATACAAATAAAAGAAGATATTCTATAGTTTCAATTGATATATTACTTATGTCTCTATGACAAAAAATGACGGAGTATTTTAAGTCTGTTTTGCTGCAATGTGAAAAAAATCCTGCAAAACGCGCCGGCACGTTTTCAGACCTCAGGGAGTTAAAGTGTCATTAATGTGAGAAAATTACTCACTGCTTTTGACTAGAGAACTAGTTCATTCTGTGCTTTATTTATTTGATTCCAGAGTTTCCACTGTTTGGTCTGTTTTTTATATAAATGTTGTGCCAGTTAGCCTGTTTGTTATTTTATGTTAGACCTAGCATGGTGTATTCTCATTCATTTTGTTAATAAATGTTTAAAGTCCCTGTAATCAATTATAAATGTTTCAAATGTATTGCTGAAACACATTACAAATACGGTGAGCTCTGTTATACTGAATTGTGAAGTTAGAGCGTTAAAGAATTTTTCACCAATTCTGTGTTCAGGATTTTTTGGGCGGAGCTAAAATGGGGGTTTGATGACGAATTTGAGCCCCCGAGCATGGCCCCGCCCCTAACAACATATAACTATCGATGAAGCACTAGAGTCACCGAGCATAGCGCCGCCCCTACAGCGGCTCGCCTGCTCAATCTTGAGTGACATACTCATTAACGTTAGTTATACAACCTACATTTTGTTAGCTAGTACTGCCTTCGTCATGCAAATCCATATTACCTGGTTGTGATAATACGCAAAACAGCTTGGTCACCTTATTTAAATTTATTAATTTATTATGATATGAAGAAGGGGTTGATTAATTTAGGCTCTGCAGTGATCATTTTACACTGGATAGTTTTACAAACTTTCATCACAGACTTTCACTGATAATCCGCTGTTATTGGTGATGGGCCGGACAGAGTATCTCCCGTCCTCCTGTCTCGCGGCGCTGACATCTTTGAGTGTAAACACTCACCAATGAGTGTAAGTTGCCTTGTGTGCATAAGCTTATGTTATAATTAGTAGGTAGTCCACAGTAACTCTACTAAATTTTGCAACCCTCTAACGTGATTCTTTTCTGTGTACTTTTCTGATTCTCAATCTAGTGTACATAAGGTGAAATGTAATCACTATATTGCCTAAATCTCATTATAATCACATTAAAAGTGTGCATGCAGACATTGTTAATGACTGCTCTTGGCTATTTTTGAAATGGATTTAAGTTTTGTTTTAGGGTAAAAACCCTTTGAAAACCTGTTAGGGTATTGTCCCTTTTTTTGTACAGATGTTCTAAATGAATGCAAAATTTTTGTTATAGACAAGGGAGCAGAGGATTTTTGTCGCATCCTTGGAACATGTTTCAAACCAGCCTCCTCAAGTTGAGGTGAGTTTGGTGGATTTATATGAATTTGAATTGTTATGCCATTTAATATTTAATTGCCATGTCCATTTCTTTAGGTGTTTTGGAAGAGAACTTTACAGCCTGACAGTGCTTTTGTAAAGTCCTGGAAGAACTTTTTTTTCTGGTGCATCACTGTTTCAGTTTTCCTGAAGACATGGGTGTTTTTTTTCACCCACAATGCAGACCTAAAGGGTATGTTTCTGTTTGATTTAGAGCATTGTTTTTTCATTGAGAGGTTTACATCATTATATTTCATGTTGAAAAAAATGAACAAAACATTATTTATAAAAACAAAATAGTAAAAATGTAAAACAAACTTTATTTGGTTCAGTAGAGATGGTAAAATCAAAATATTTCAATAAATACTGTGGTGCATGTAATGGCTTTTTAAGGTTTGAAATGTTTTGTCTAATATCAGATGTCAAATTTTGTTGTTGCTTGTTAAGGGCTCTTCAGTGGAGGCTGGGCTGTCTATTACCTTGCAGCTGATTGCCTGGTTAACATTGTTGCTTTATTTGACATCCTGGTGAATCTCCGCACTGCCGTGTTTACAGAAGATGGTACTATTTAATTTACATGTTCATTTTTTAAATGAAGGCACATTTAAAATATCTTCGTAAATTATTCTTTTAAAAATGTTGTTTAATAACATGTTTTCTGTAAATACTACATCGAGACTATCAATTGGTCTCAACTGGACCCATTGCATATTTAGGGCCCTATGAAATCTGTTTTATTTTTTCCCAAATTTTGTTTTATATCTTTCAAGTTTTCCACTTTAATTTTTTCTGGATTCCGTTTTTCCCTATTTTATTTTTTTGGACTCTTTGGACATTTTAATGGTTAAATTAAATTGTCTAATTAGTTGAAATCATAAAACTAATACAATTTAACAACAGTTTATTAAAAGTTCAACAAAAATTACATTTTTAGGACCCTATGAGATTTTTTTTTTCTCAAATTCTGTTTATTTGACCAAATTCGGAAAATTTTCTGGATTCATTAAATTTTCAATTAAAGAGATTGTTTAATTAATTACATTTTTACTAATCAAAACGCATGTCTGGTTAATTGAATTCATAATAACAACAATTTATTAATATTCGGGAATTTGTTGTCGTGCCGCTCCACATCCAGTGTAGACAATATCACTGATTATAATGGATTCTGTTGTGTTTTGACATGTCGCGCTGCTCGCGTCCAGTGTAGACTAGGGTTGTAACGGTATGAGATTTCCACGGTATGATAACCGTCTGAGTAAATATCACGGTTTCACGGTATCACGGTATACGGTATTAAACAATCAATTTTTATTTATATCAATTAAAATGACCAACAAATTAATTAAAATGTTTGTTTTCTCTATGCAGATTTCAGTAATCAAAAACAATCAAACACATTTAATAAATGGGTAACACTTTACAATACGGTTCATTTGTTAAACATTAGTTAAAGGATTAACTAACATGAACTAACAATGAGCAATACATTTGTTACTGTATTTACTAATCTTCGTTAGTGTTAGTTAATGAGAATACAGTTGTTCATTCTTTGTTCATGTTAGTTCACAGTGCATTAACTAATGTTAACAAGCTTTTAATAATGTATTAGTAAATGTTGAAATTAACATTAACAAAGATTAATAAATGCTGTATAAGTGCAGTTCATTATTAGTTCATGTTAACAAATGTAGTTAACTAATGTTAACTAATGAACCGTATTGTTAAGTGTTACCAATAAATGATTATGGATTAGAACATGAACAACTTTTATTAATAATTAAAATTCAGAAATTCTGCCTTGACTAATTCTTCTGGCTTTTATTTTTTAATACAAATATTATCAAAACGATGAAAATGAAATTAACTTTTTTATTATTATTTTGAGAAGTACATTCTATTTAACAATCATAATAAATTTCAGTCAATTTCTTCGAGTTAAAAAGTGGTCTTTTATTTTGACAGGATGTAATGAAGAGCTTTGTGTTTCAGTGTATTTGACAATGGTTTTTCTCAAATAAAATGATGAAATGCTCATTAAGCGCTATCTCAGAGCAACCTTGGATATGTTTGTGTTCATGTCCTCTGATAACGAGACAGCAAACACTGAAAAAACAATAAGAGCGTCGCACATACTTGAGTATGTAGTACAGGAAACGGCTCAGCTCATTCACGCAGACTGACACGCAAAACAAACAGATTTATACAGCCGTCTTTTTGCGCTTTAATATTCACAGACCCCGCCTAGACCATGTCACGATTTTATTTATTGTACAGCTCTGCTTTCGTTTTATTCATCAGTCCAACAAATCGCACGTTTTTACCTGACATCGCTGCGTTATACTGTACATTCCGTTTTCATGACTGGATTCCTGGATTCCCTCTCCATAACGCATATCATACGAACTAAGTTATAAACGGAACATACCTGCATCTACACGGATGGTGTTCTCGAATATAGGTGAACATGTTCGATGCGTTTCCTCCTTTTGCAGGTAGGCCTATTTTGCGCCCACATTGTTTTTGGATATCTACACTCGAGGACAGCCCCGCGTTTGTTTTTCTATATCTAAAGTATTCCCATAATGCAAATTGTAACTTATTTTTCAAGGGGGCTTAGAGATAGCAACTTCTGTCTCTGACATTGTCTGCTGTATGTGTGGAGCAAGTTTAGAGTGTAGTGAAGTAGAAAGTTTTGTCTATGCGCAAGTGAAATTCTGCGTCTTATTTTTTTTTTTACAATACCGTAAATAAGCAAATGTACACGATATGATAATCGTACGTGTTCATACCGTGATATATCGTCATACCGGTATATCGTTACAACCCTAGTGTAGACACGGTGTAAGACTTTAGTATGGGAAACAATTCTCACTTTTAACTAGTGATCGACCGATATTGATTTTTTTATAACCGATACCAATACAGATTATTTGCATGTTTATGTACCCGTTAACCGATATGCAGAACCGATATTTATTTACTGTTACACTTCTGTTTTTGACAATTATTACAACACAAATGAGCTGAACAAACCATTTTATTTATAACAATCACTCCCTCCTTGCATACAAAAAGAAAAAAACTTTACTGAATAATATTAGCTGGAATATATAACATTGTCAGGAAAGTAACAAACAAAACAGCATACATCATTGCATTTTCCAACTAGTGTTATTAATTATGTTTTGTCGGTCTAGATCATGAAATGCTTTCTGACAAAGTGCTGTAACTTATCTATGCATTTACACAAAACTATAAATTGGGCTACTCAACCGCGATCGCGTGTGGAGATACTAAATAATTTCCACAGAGCTGCATTTATTTAGATTTGTATTAACTAAATCATGGTTATGTAGTAAATCAAATGATTATATAATCTAATAATGTTAAACAGCACTTGCCAGTTGGCATTTTATGATCTAAATTTAATCTAACGTTAAATCATGAAATGCCAACTGACAAAGTGCAGTTTGACTATAACTTAATCAACCGCGATCGCGCAGATAATAAATAATTAATTTCCACAAAGCGGTAGGCTATATTTATATGTGTAGTAGCGAAATAACTGTTATGTAGTAAATGATAATATAATCTAGGGTGTTTAAACAATATAATCTTGTCAAAAGTTTCATTCAGTGGCCGTGCTTAAGCCTCCTGATCATCCGTCAGTTGCTAAGCAATATGAACAAACTTTTTCTTCTAGACTAATGGTGAGCAAATACAACAGATAAAGAATTAAATTCAGCGCTTTTATTTTCAACATGCACTCATTCACGTCTGTTTTATTTAATTCAAGTAAAGTTACGTCTTTATTGGGGCAGGACATGACGAATTACACTATGTGACTCAATGAGTTCGTCTCAATTGTTTAGAAACATGCTGCATAAATTAACTATATCAGGAATTTGTCTCAGACCTAATTTGTGCATGTCTGTTATGTTAAATAAAGTTGATTAATTAAAGCAAACCAAGTAGAACATATACTTTACCTGTGCACTGAGTTGTTGTTGACTGATCTCCTCAGACGGAGAAAGTCTCAAAACGGCCACAAGATGGCGCCGTAAATCGGCGAATCCGATATTACAAAACCGATACCCGATTATGGAAAAATGCTTAAATATCGGGAAAAATATCGGTAAACCGATACATCGGTCGATCACTACTTTTAACTAGTTGCTTATTAGCTTGCAAATTGGCTGTTTATTAGTACTTATATATCACATATTAAGGCCTTATTCTGCAAGACCTTATTCTACGTCCCTAAATCCTACCCAGTACCTGAACTTAAACGCTACAACAACTACCTTAATAACTATTAATAAGCAGCAAATTAGAAGTTAATAGAGAATAAGTGTTCCCTATACCAAAGCATTACCAAATTTACTATACTAATTAGTTGGAGTGTTATTGATTGATGCCTAACACTTTCTTCTTCTTTTTTTTTTTCTCCAGGACTTGTAACTGATTTTGCAATAATATTTCAAGCGCATCGAAGGTCTTGGGACTTGTATTATGATGTCCTTGCAGTTTTACCCTTGGAATTGGTATATTTTGCCTTCGGCGGTACAGAATACTTGAGAATTTTTGGCCTAGTCAAGCTGATTCTGATTCACAAGGTATTTTAAATAGTTTGATGTACAGTATTTTTTTTTTTTTTTTTCTTTTTCTTTTTTTGGGTAATATGTTGTAATACTAATAATGAAAAGTATAATTGCAGGGCCTTGAAGTTGACTTTATCTTTGTGGTTGGGATAGTAGAACCAGTGTATGGCTTAATTGGGGTTCAGTTAGGTAGTTGAGTTGATATCCAGATACTTCATCATTGTAATTGTGTTATGGTTTCAGATCTATAAGCATTTCTGTCAAAATGAACGTGACATCTATAAGAACATATTTGAACAAAGAATAGCAAAATGCCTCTTCATCTTGATTTTCTTTGTGCATTTTTGTGCTGGCTTAATGTACCTGTCAGCATGCCATGAAGAAAGGTAAGTGTGTTTTATTAAAGCGCTAGACTAGAAAAAAAGTGATAGAATTATTTTAAAGAACTTCAGTTTTATTCAAGCCTTTTATTTACTTTTAAGTTGTAATGAGGAATCATGGGCATGGAATGCTGGACTTAAATCTACTCAGTCCAAATTTGATCAGTATATATATGCAGCATATTGGACAGCTACGACTTTCACAAGTGTTGGTAAGTACCATATATCTATGTGATTTGGGCCAGATTTACTAAGAACTTGCGCCGATGCAAACCCTCAACAAAAACCCTTGGAGAAATCTACAGTCAGGATTTACTAAAGACACGCGGTGCAAAATCAGCGTTGAAAAGGTGATGTTTTTGCGGCTGATTTTATTGCATGTGTATTTGTAAGAGTTTCCCTTTCAGACGCAACATTCATGGGAGCAGAATATTTAAATAAATCACGCAACATGTTTTACTAATGATTGCGCTTGTCAATTTAATGCTATTTGGCCATTATTTAACGCCCCAAAAAAGCAAGTCTTAACCCATTTTGGCGACATGACTGCAATTGTTGCTGCTAGAAGGAGACACCGCAGAGAGCAGAAGGGAGAAGGGAGAAAATATCTTCCATTTGTATTAATTTTTTTGGAATGCCAGAGGAAGACGTTATCCATACAGTACATGTAACAAGTTGCGCCTGTGTCGACCCGCACCTGATGAGCATCAGTTCTGCTTTTTTGCGACCAAACGCTAATTTGCGCTGCTCGTGTTAGATTGTGTTGTTTATTATGTAAATGATTTGACTGCATCTTTGTTTTTTAATTTGCATGTCAGCAGTAGATCATATGCAAAACTTGCCACATCAGCACATTTGTGGAATTGCGCTCTCGCGCTAAATTGCCCCGTTTCGTAAATTTGTCCCTTTGTGTGTTTAAATGTGCCATTCTTTTGAATTGCTTCAAACTCAAAGTTAGAAACATTTTGACTATACATTTTAGGTACACATATCTAGTAACATTTCTGTGTGGAGTTTGCATGTTCTTGTAGCTTTCCTCCAGGCTCTTGGGTTTCTCCCACAATCCACAGACATGCAGCATAGGTGAAGGCTAAATTGCCTGTGTGTGAGGCCTGTGATTGACTGGCCATTTATAATCATTTAAGATTCTGAGACAGGCTCCACTCCTCCTGTGACCCAACAGTGATCAAGTGGTATAAAAGATGGATTAATAGATAGATTTATTGCAAAGAAAATACTTTTTATTTGCTATGTACACATAAGGGCTTTTCACAAAGGTCATTCAAAACCCTGGGTAAGCGGAATCCTCGGTTATCTTGCCTTCAAGGGATAGTTCACCCAAAAATGAAAATTTGATATTTATCTGCTTACCCCCAGTGCATCCAAGATGTAGATGACTTTGTTTCTTCAGTAGAACACAAATGATGATTTTTAACTCCAACCGCTGCCATCTGTCAGTCAAATAATAAGAGTGAATGGTCACACAATCTATGAGAGTCAGTAAACATGCACAGACGAATCCAAATTAAACCATGCAGCTCGTGACGGCACATTGATGTCCTAAAACACAAAACGATTGGTTTGTGCGAGAAACCGAACAGTATTTATATCATTTTTTATCTCTAAAACATCACTATGTCCAACTGCGTCCAGCATACGCTTGGAGATGTCTGATTGCGCTCTGACAACGGAAGTGATGTCTGGCACTCATTGAAGTATATGCGCGAGACATCACTGCCATTATCAGAGAACGATCAGACATCACCAAGCGAATGCTGAACGCAGTTGGACATAGTGGTGTTTTAGAGGTAAAAAATTATATAAATACTGTTCGGTAAATCATAATTTCTGTTCTACTGAAGAAACAAAGTCACCTACATCTTGAATGCCCTGGGGGTAAGCAGATAAACATCAAATTTTCATTTTTGGGTGAACTATCCCTTTAACATTTCTCATAATTTACCTGGGTTCAACAATTAATCCTGGCTATTCATGAGCGTTTCACCTCAAATGCTCAAACAGTCTACATTTTATACAACACACTGTATTTCTATGACTGTGAAAATGAGGCACGCGATTTGGTGTTTGTTGCTAATCATATAGATGTAACTTTCTAACACTGCATCATTTCACGCTGCACACGCTGTACATCACAATGCGGGGTTAACATTTCAAAAGCAGTGCTAACCCTGCTTCTAAATTACAAGTGTGAAATGTTCTTTTACCTGAGGATAAAAGCGGGGTTTAGATCCACGATAAACCAGGGTTTAACAGTGTGAAAAGCCCTATAGTGGAGATAGCATCTATTATCTATTAAAGTTAAAAAATAACAACTTTATGACAGTGACTTCCTGAAAGAAATAACACGTACTCTATTAATTATAATTTTGAATATATTTAGCTTATTTTATATCCCAATTAATGTTTTGGTTTAAGCAGATAACACATCATATTCATAACATATATGAAATAGCCAAAATTTTAATTTCCAAGTACTTTTAAGTTCTTGTCACCAAGACAAATGATGCTCACATTGTTAATATGAAACCAAAGTTGACAAAAGCATTAAGAAGCACAATTTTTATATTTCAGGATATGGAGACATCGTTCCTGGCTCTTTGGTTGAACAATGTCTGACAGCAGTTGTTGGTCTTTTTGGCTTGCTGATTCTTAACTATATTGTTAGCCAAATGTCTGCCACATTATCTGGTGAAAATGCTAACAGGTAAATGTTTTTGATTACAGATACTAATTTTAGTCTAGTTCAAAATGCTTTTTTGTGGAGCAAAAGTTCATATAGCATAGTAAAGTATACTGTAGTACAAGGGCAATTTATTGTAATTTCATTGATTGACTGAAATTGGACTATGTTCTGTCCTGTGACAGACAGTTTGGATCACTATGCTGAAATTCTGAGAAAATTAGGTTTTTAAATCACTCAAAACTTTGAATCTTCAGTACCAGTTGCATTTTGCCTTTGTACAGCAATAAAGTTCTTCACTGGTTCTCACTGTAAAATGTTTAATTTTTACAAATACATTCTCTGATAACAAGATTCATTATTATAGCTTAATTTATGCACATATTGATGTTTTTTTCTTTTCTTTTCTTTTTTTTTTTTTTTGCTTAGGGTGAATTTCCAGAATCTTTTTTTAGAAATGCATCACTTCATGGAGCGACATAAAATCAAAGCTTCCCTACAGATCAGAGTCATGAATTATATGAATCTCCTGTGGTCCAAATATCAGTATGCCTCTAATTTGTTTTATAGCACAAACATTAAAACTGTGAGCAACTTGAGCAAAATCTTCTGACTTATAGTCTACATAAAAAGGGCGCATTACCATTAACTAAAATAGACTATGGTTTGATAGATGACCCTTATATGAAGTATTTAACAAGTCCAGTAACTAATAATATGATATAATTATATTTAAGTACAATATTTTTGACTAGACACATTTTATTAAACCACAAACACAACAACATCATAGTGCTTCATCAGTTCTTGACTGGCCCTGATGGTCTGTGAAGAACTTCGCTCAAAACATTTGTTCAAACATTGACTATGTTATATGTGGTCAATGGCACATAATGCACTACATAGGGGATAGAGAGCGATTCATACAGTTGTGATGGTGTATTTTCAGAAGACATTGATTAAACTGCTCATTTTAAATGGATTTCTTTTACAATATCTTTATGAACTTTCTGAAGCATTAGAGTACTTATCACTTTTACTGAAGTGATATTTCATTAGAATATCTGTGCTTTTGATTTAAGTAGATGATTTTAGGAACACAACTTTGACAAATAAGTGACTCTCAGTGTGTGCTGTGTCAAAGGTCATTGCTGCTTACAAACTATTGTCTTATGCCTGGATATGACTAGATTTTTTTTTGAGAAGCCTTGTTTATTTATTTTTCATCAGAGGTGAAGCTTCCCCAAGAGGAAAATTTTTAATGTACGACTTGCCAATTGAACTTCAACAGAATGTCGTAATGGCAGAGAGAGGGGAGCTTCTGTCACAGGTCAGTATTTTTTAAATGATTTCAAAAAGGACTCTGTTATATATATATATATATATATATATATATATATATATATATATATATATATATATATATATATATAGATATAAACATTGTATGGGTTATATATATGCATAGCACATCAAACAAACATTGTTGATGAAATATATGAAATGTATGTGCTATAATGTATAATAATATTGCCTTTATGTTCTCATATCACATTATTTTCATAGCACAAAATGATTTATTTTACGAAACAATCAAAAAATGGCTGGGTCGTATGGGACGTAAAGCCAGCTTTTCCACCTTTTAAACACAAGATGTTGTGTGTTTTAATTATAATAGTGATCATTCCCTAATTTAAACAGAAGTATAGAAACAGCCTTGAATTTCAATCTGGATAATTGATGGGCAAGAATTATTATACTCTTTTGCCAAAGAATATTTGATCAGGAAGGGTTGGTTCATTCAATTTTTTTTCTCTCTCTCTTTATAGATTCCTTACTTCGCAGAAGCTGGAGAGTCATTTATGCTGGACCTTACTTTAACTTCAGTTTTGTACTTTTTTCCTAAAGGGGAAATCATCCAGTACACTAATACTTTCACAAGAGAACTATTTTGCATTCTGAGAGGATCATGTCAGGTGAGCATATAAATTTGATTTTTTTATAAAAATGCATATCTTAGTTTTATATTGGTAGGTTATGAAATTAAATCTAACACAAACCAAAACACATTTTGTACACTAAATTTATAAATAACCACTGATTTGTGCTGATAATTGATAAGAATAACAATAGATCAGGTGATGAAATGTAAAATGTTATGTAAGATATACAAAACTCATTTATTGTTATAATCTGTGCAACAATAGCATCCATTACGAGTTCTTCTCAAATCTGTTCAGGGAATCTCCCACCACTGCACATTCTTGATGTCTCCCTCATTGGTCACACCGAATTCATATCACTTGTACTCTCTACTAATGAGCTTATGAGTTGAATCAGGTTGTGTTAGATGAGGTAAACATCCAAATGTGCAGTGGTGGGAGGTTTCCTGAACAGGTTTGAGAAACACTGGTTGCTCTTTTGACAAGCAAAATAATACATTGGTATTAGCTACATGAAAAAAAGCTACATGACATTACTTACTAGTGAGGTGGTAATATTGCTGTTTTTGATGCAGGTAAACATTTGATGCCACGTTCACACAGCAGCAGAATATGGTTGTCAGTCTTGTATTTAAGTCCTTAATACGGTTATGTTCTCACACAGTATGGTTATTTACGGGTTATTCACTGTTCTCCACCGGAGCGGCTCCCGTCAGTTTTGTGTTAAATTTTCCAAATTCAAATGCCGCCTCATGTACGAGATGTCGCAAAGGACGTAACATGTGTGTGCAATGGTTAAAGACAATGGTTGAGACATTTCAGACTCAAACCTGTAAGTAAATACGGTTGTCAATCCCAAAAACTGTGAACGTGGCCATAGTTTCACTAGTAGTATAGATTCTGCCAAAGGCTCAGATAATTCACACTCTTAAACTCTCTAGCTCTAGCTTTAAAATGACATTAATTATCTCTAAAATTACACTTTGGAATAGCAACGGAGGCTTGGGATGAAATGTGTCAGAAATTAGTTCTACCCACAAGGACATATATTATTGAAAAATAATGCACATCCAAGATGTAACAGCATTACCCCTCAGGTGTGCCCGTCATCAATTATTTCTTTACATTTATGGAAAGCGTAATTACAGATGGTACTCAACCAGAATACGTTTTTTGCCATCATGGGTACATGGGAGGGAAATGCATTTCTGCTCTTGGCTGCCAGTCCATTTTAGAATTAAAATTACAAATTTGACTTGTGTGCATATCTTTAAATAATCAGACTGCCCCTCATTTTGCAAATTTACTGACTCCATATAACCCCTTCAGACGTTGAGATCAGAAAATCAAAAACAGCTCGTAGTGCCCAGGACTATATTAAAACCTCAGTAATTAGCCCTTCAGGCTACAACTTTCGATGTTGCTGCTCCAAAGGGAGGAAAAAGAGAGAAGGGTATAACTCAGTGTGCCCAGTAACTCTCATCACTCCGACTCTAAACCCCAAGGGAGCCTTAGAGGTCTGTGGGAAATATAACTTGACAATACTTTGATGTTTTGTTCTGCAAAGTAAACTGCACACAAACGTTCTTATCCAGCTACTTATTAGAGACATACGTTTTAAAAAATAAACATAACTGCTTCGAAATTCATATCTTCGGTATGGGTGTGTGTTTACCACAGACCTAAATTTTAACTTGAAAACCCCATTATAAAACCTCATAAGAAAATCTGCAGCGAATTAGTATTTCAGGTTCTGACGTCATACCTGCACCACTCTATTAATCATTCACTTTTGTTGAAACATGAGGACGTTTTATTGGGCTAATTCATTGCTGAGTTTTAATTTCATTGCTTTAGTTAAATTGTGGATACCTTTTAGCCTACTTTTTTATTTCTTCATTTTTCAAATCATAAGAACAAATTAATTGGTATTATGTTCTCACGTTTTAACTAATAGGCTATATAAACGATTTAATAAAGATGATCAACAATTTCTTAATTCATGAACACTATAATTTTTTTGCATGTTATCTCTGTGTTGTACAGATAACGAATATGCATGACCTGAGTGAATTTTTAAATGTAGTTTCAAACATTTTATTTTCAAATGATTTGGTCACAGTAATTTGGTCAGGAAATCATGTGTTAGAAAACTTGGCTATATCACTCCCATTCAGAGTAATCCACCTGTTCTATCGTTTTATTTGTAATGCACACCTTATCTGGCTAGTACTATACAGTAAGCAGACTTAAAAGTAAGCACACTTCATGCACTGCTGTCACTGCAATATTTCACTGCAACAGAAGTCAAATAGCTGGAGCATTAAGCATTTATATGATAAATATATGAGATTAAATATTGCAATGCTATATTATTATTGGTATTATTATTATTACTACCAGTAAATTATTTAATTATTTTATATTAATTTACAAGTAAAAATGTAAGAATTACAGCCTTACTGAGCAATGTTGCAAACTGTCCCTTTGTGCCACCTGGTGGTGATTTCATAAACAAATGTCACATGTGACAGGGTTTTATTTAATGGTGTTGTGACTGTGGTACCCATGGCGGCAATAGGCATTTTGGTTGACTACTGAAATGGACAATAAAACTCTGTAACACCCGTAAGAAAAAATAACTAAAAATACAGCTTATAATTTCATTATTTAATCATTGTTGAGTAATAATTTACATTTTTATATGTATTTTATAGTGTTTGAATGATGACCTTTCAGAAGTTGTTGGTTATTATCACAAAGGAATGTATTTTGGAGAGGTAATATTTAAAAATTTTGTTTAGTTTAATATCAATGACACAGTAAAAAATGTCTGATATGAAAGGGAACCGGCGTAAGCTTGGTTCCTTTAATGAAGGAATGTCATGTTTTGCAGCTTGGCCACTTCACTGACTTTTTGCTGTGATAGTATTCACTCCATCAGCAGAAATTCTGTAGGGGTGGGGCTTAAACACCATCTGCCAATAAATTGCAGTTATTTTATTCAGGCTTCAGAGGTTGTATGTATAAAATAGCACTTTCCACACCACAGCTACAACAATAACAATATAGAGGAACAATATTGTTGGGATCAGTTTCAGAATTATTTTTTTCCAGCTGTTGAATGATAAAACACTGTCAGCCAATCAGAATCCATTCTAATTTGAGGGCTAGCTCATTTAAAATGGCAGACAACATTGCGGAGAAGTTAATTGCCAAGGTCCAGAAAAAGCCACCACTGTTTGACAAATCAAACCTTCTTTTCAAGGATACTTTAAAGAAATTGGATGTATGGAAAACAATCGGTCAAACCCTAGGAATAAATGGTGAGAAGTATTGATGATGAGATCATTATGCCAGGCTAGCAAACAGTGTAGCATAAAATTACCCCAGGTATCCATCGCTAGTTTCAACAACATTGTCTTGCTTCCTTTGAAGTTGCAGTGAAAAAGACTAGGCATTGTTTTTATTCCACTATATTAACTTTGTCAGCTAAATTCATTGTTAGATTAGATCGATTACACTAGCTATTCACTCAAAACATGGCATGCAGTGGATACCTGCTGGTTAAAGCCATGTAAATGCAACAATAGCAGCAAAAACACATTGTACACACTTTGAAACTACAACGCATGAGCTTAGAATAAGCAGACTGTTATTGTTCTTTGGTGTGGACGCAAATATAGTTATCATAATAGTTATCGTTCATAGTGTGAAGGGGCCTTAAGAGTGTCTTGTTCTCTTGCTTAGAGAACCTTGGTTATTATCAAATTCTCTTTTTTTTCTGCAGGAAGGTTTTTTGTTTGGAAAAAAAACCACATTGACAGTACAGGCTAAGACATGCTGTGAAATTGTAGTAATTGATTTTGACAAGGTCAGAGTACTTCTTGAGAAATATCCCCTTTTTAAAAGGTATGTTTTATAAACTCAAACAATTTAAATATTAGAGTAAAATCTCTGTTTACATTAAAGAATATTTTATTAGGAAATTGTCAATCCTTTAGGCAAATTGAAGAATTCCGATCAAAATGCTCCAAGAAATTGATGGAGACTGCAGCGAAAGTACTGAAAAGGCAATTCAAACACCAAGAATCTGATGCTGTGGAGAATCAAAAAGCCCCACTGACATTTCATGGCTGTAGATACTCCAAGAAATCAAAATGCTGTGAGTATTTTGAGAGATAACTCTTTATGTTTTGCTTTTTTGCTTTATTATTTTACTTCAGTAACTAATTACCCTAGAGTATATATCTTCTGAATCTGAACACTTTCCTATTGTTATAAATCAGTGATTCTGACTAAACTAATCTTCATAATATTAATTTGGGCTTCACTGTAGTTAATGAATTTAGATACTTTTTGATTTGTGACTAATGCTTGCAAACACAGCTGACCGAAAGCTGACAAGTTGTAGTAATGTTGCCACTGGGTTGGTGCGTCAGATGGTGGGTGGAGGAAGGGTGTATTGTTTTAAACTGTCAGTGAGATTGACCCAGCCACTAACCCAATGGCTGGGTAACAAAAACTAACATGGAAAAAAATATAACCTGTCATGCACAGTACAAAAAACAAAACAAAACAAAAACAAAAACAAAAAAAAAAAACCCCAAAGACCAGGAAGAGAATCAAAAACAAGACTTGGGAAAACCAGGATACAAGGCTCAGGGAAGCAGTACAAACAGACATAAGACCTAACGAAGAGTGACTGAGTGAACCAGTATAGTCTAGAATAGAAAGTATAGACAGAGCTAATGATCTAATGTGAAACAGCTGTGGACAATCAGAGGATGGAGGGCCAGGTCCATTAAGTGGAGGAGGGCCAGGTCCATTAAGTGGAAGAGGGCCTGAAGACTGAGGCAGAGCAGACGGCCAGGGTGGAGCAGGCAGCCAGGGTAGAGTAGACCAGGTAGATGACTAAGGTGGCACAGGCTGTGCAGGTGTCCAGGGTGGTGTAGGCTGTGCAAGTGGTCTTTTAGATGGGCTTGAAGACCCCCACGGCAGAGCAGAAGACCACCACAGCAGCACAGACGGGCCTAAAGACCCCCACGGTGGAGCAGATGACCACCACAGCAGTGCAGACTGGCTTGAAGACCCCCACAGCAGGGCAGACGACCACTACAGCAGTGCAGATGGGCCTGAAGACCCACACGGCAGAGCAGACGGGACTGAAGTCCACCAAGGCATTGCTGAGGACCACCAAGGTGGGGCAGGAACTGGAGTCCACCACGGCTGAGCAGGTGGAACTGAAACATGAAGCACAGAGAGGGTAGCATTGGCCACTAGGGCCATAACAGGACTGGCAGGGGGCTCAGGAAAGCCCTCCAGGGCTCTGACTGGAATGTCCTCTCTGGTTGTGTTGAGGCAGGCAGACAGTTCTGAAACTCTGGAGCAGACTCATGGGATGTAGCGGGCTCTGGAGCAGACTGATGTGCTGGAGGCAGCTCTGGAATGGATTCATGGGACGAGTGGGTTCAGGGACTGGAGCCGATGGCCACCAAATGTCTTTGAATTTCTGAGGGCTCAGGCATGGCGGCCATCTTTTCCGAAGACACCAGCTTGGTGGTCACGATGGAACCAGTGCCCAAGGAAGTCGACCGGAAGTTGAAGTCGGCCGCGTGCCGCCATCTTGTAGCAGAACTTCACTTGCGTTAGCATCCCATTGACTCCCATTCATTTTGGCGTCACTTTGACAGCGAATAACTTTACATCTGAGGTGTTTAAAGACTCCATTTGTCCATAATTTATTTCTAAACATACACGACAATGTATAAAGGGCTCCATTACCTTCTATGTTACATTATGGCCCCGTAGAAACAGTTTTTGTAAAAATAGGCTAACGATTGCGTCATAACCACTCGACTCTCTGTCGCACAGTAGAGAAATTACCGTACAGACAGGAGGAGAAGCTCGCAGGCAATAGTATGCATTAACTTAATATGGCGTACTGGCGTTACATTTTAAAATACTATACAAATTAATTAATCAGAATACTTACTTCTGCTCACTCACGCCAAAGAACTCTCCGCTCAAGCTCGCCGTCTCTGCAAGATTAACGATGGCAGTTTTCATGCACAGCTACTAGGAGAATTACATCTGTCAGACAGGTTGCTGACGTCATCAAGCTTAGTTTGAGTCTGCGCGTCAGAAACAGAAGTGCTAAAAATGGGCTTCACTTGTCTCAATTGAGTTCCAATGGGGTTGCTGTGTCCATTTCTTTTACTGTCTATGGATGGAACAAGACTCAGGAGTGGCGGCCATCTTGTCTGAATATTCTGACATGACAGCCATCTTGATCGGGGACTGTGGTATAACAGCCATGTTGTGAACTGACTTGACTGTGGTGGGCCAAGCCCTGTGGCCATTGGAGCTTGATGCATGATGGTGCTTCCCTCCTAAAAAAAAAAAAAAAAAAAAAAAATCCTCCTTAACCTCCCCGACAGTGAAGGAGGATCTGATTAGCTGGAGGGCAAAATCTAGGAACTCACTCAGTGATTCTCGAGGACCATCATGAAACAGTGTGGATTGCAATGGGTTGTTGAGTCCATAACAAAAAAAGTCAATGAAAGCATAGTCTGCAAGGTTATTGGAATTGGCAATACCTAAGAAGTTCTGAATGTGGTCCTCGAGCGAGTGAGTTCCCTGATGAAGGTGGACAAGTTGTACTGCTGGATCCATTGTTGGTTAGGTCTTCTGTCATACACTTCTCTAAGATACAAATAGTTGAGGATCCAATTTCAGTCTTTATTTAGAGGGTAATCCTAAACAGGTAAAGGTCAAACACAGGAGAGCAATCCAAACCATAACTGAGATAAGGGCAGATGTAAACTATAAAAATCCAAAAGACCAGGCAGAGAATCAAAAACAAGACTTGGGAAAACCAGGCTACAAGGCTCAGGGAAGCAGTACAAACAGTACTGTTTGTGTAAGACCTAACAAAAAGTGACTGAGTGAACCAGGCTTTTATAGACAGAGCTAATGTGAAACAGCTGTGGACAATCAGTGATAATGAAACCAGGCAGAGGATGATGGGAAATGAAGTACATTGCTGAGTGGCAGTAGTCTGGGGTGGAGTGCCCTCTAGTGGACAACCAAGGCAATCGTGACATAACCCATGGTTATTAAAAAAATAAACATTTTGTTGTGAAAAGGCTGTAAGGATTTGAAACCAACCAATGCCGAACCCTTATCTTATTTTACCTACTGAGAATTTACATATAAATATATTTCTAGATGTGGAGGACTTTGGAAACATTCCAATATATGCTGGATCAGAGGTGGAGACCATTGAAATGAAACGGTTCAAAGATCGGCCAAAGTAAGCATTTATTTTGGTGATGTGAAAATGTATACAGTGCCATCATGTACAACTGTTAATAACTTGCCTTTTATGTGAATGATACACATGACAGGAAGTCCACAAACATATATATATATATATATATATATATATATATATACACACAAACACACACACACATATATATATATATATATATATATATATATTAGGGCTGTCAATGTTAACGCATTAACGCATGCAATTAATTAAAAGTCCTTAATACGTTTAAATAATTTGACGCATTTAACGCAAAAAAAATTATGGAAGTATGTGAAATTGCGTCATAACATCATTTACGTCACGCAGTTAAATGATCTTAAAGTCCATGCTGATTATATCAGAGATGGCAGAGAGAATTATTCATTCCAGCATCTGTTTCGCTTTAAAACACGAACTCTCTGAACATATTCTGTCATTGTATCTGAAGAGCGTGAGCCTTCCCGCATCGCTGTTCCTGTCTGAACGGAACATCGAAACATCCCACCTCTGTATGGCCAGATGATATGAAAACTATGTTTCTCGGCTGGATAAAGCTAACTAGCTTCTTGCTATGAAAGTTTTGATGAATAAGGATTGCAATCAAAGTAAAGACGATTGCACAGAACCTGGAGCGGTACCCAGCTCCAGGTACGAGGCTCACTGCAAACTTTGAAGAAAAAAAAAAATCAGTTAGAGAGTCTGGGTGTGAAGTGGTGTAAAGGCGCTGGAGTCACACGCCAGAGTGGAGAAACACAAGCTAGCCGCAAAATCCCTTCAGCGGACTCGGCCAATTAGCCTCACCACTGCCGTCGTCCTCAATGCCTGGTCCCTCCGGTCTCCAGCGCAATATCATCACAGCTCCGTAGAACAACCTTCGGGGTACTTCACTCTTAGCCCGGATTTTATATTTACTTAAAAATATAATTACAATATACTTAAAATATTTAAGTTTGGTTATAAAATATAAGTAAATTCTACTAATTTGTGGGTGTATTTGAATGTGTTAATAAATGTAAGTTAAATGCACTTGAATTATGAAGTTTTTCTCCTGACCACGCCTCCTTCACACTGGTTTGCGGCAGGTAATGACGCCATTTTGTCGTGGTGTGTATGAATTCAAGGAGCTGTTGATGAGCAGTTGGAACATTTGTTTTGGCTGTTCTACAGACATTTTTTCCTAACATTTACCTTTTTATAGTTTTTCACCAAAGGAGAAAATCACAATTTTTAAGTTACCATCATCGAGGGTCAGGGTTTGTTTTAGTTGAGCTCTTGACCCTTAACTTTTTAATATTAGATTTTGTTTGGGCAGTTTTAACTGCATTAAAACCAACCAAACAAGCAAAGTTAAAAGATGATCAGGTGGTGTTGGTTATGTTTTCACATAATCATTATTTGATCTGAATCACTGAACTCATTTAGAGCCCAATCTCTAAGTTAGATTTACATTATTGATTACAGAAGCACTGTGATTCTACAGCGGAGGATCAACTTCTACAATACAACTTTTTTTTTTTTTTTTTAAAGTTGTCCTTATTACAAAAAAATATATATATATATTTTAGGCACACACAGACATCAAGAATCAGTCTGTGAATCTCAATGACGGTGACAAGCAACATGTTCTGATAAACAGATCAACTCTGAACATTAGAAAACAAGCTACTAAAAAGTCACAGAAAAACAGCAAAATTTAAATAGTGAGAATAAAGAAAATTACTAAGACAATTCAGCTCATAATTTATTCATGCAGCAATGCATGATGGGAGGCATGGATGAATTTTGATTGGTGGCAAGTTAACTTGCTTAGTACATTGAACTTAAATATACTAGTTGTAATAACTACAAAATAATTAATATTACAAAACATTTTAAGTTAAATGAACTTGAATTATTAAGTTCACATTACTTAATCATTACTTAATTTTTTTAGGGCAACCAGTTTCCTCAAATTTTTTAAGTAAATTCAACTTATCCGGGCTAACAGTGTTTTGGAGCGACTGACACATCGAAAGCTGAGGTGCTTTGGATACTACACACGGCGACTAAACAAACACCACTCATTTAATAGCAACAGTGAGATTAGCGATCTCTTTCAAGTGATGTTCCCTGATTCAGTAATCGCGAAGCTGTTCTCTTGCGGGCCCAACAAGATCGCTTATGGCGAGATTTGGATTGGGGGAGTTTACAAAGAAGGAATTGATTCGTACTCCTACCGGGCCGTATGTCGTAACGTTCAATGAAAGCCAAAATCAGACCACCAGGACCATTGTTCTGGAACAATGGAATTGTTAAGTCGAGGTACCTGGGCTCACAGTTTATGGACAGTGCGGGACACACACACACACAAACAGGCGCACCTATCTTAGTGGGGTCTCTCCATAGGCGTAATGGTTTTTATACTGTACAAACCATACTTCCTATCCCCCTACCCTACCCCTAAACCTAACCATCACAGGAACCATTCTGCATTTTTACATTTTCAAAAATACATCTTTTAGTATGTTTATTAATCCATTTCCCTCGTGGGGACCGCTGGCTGGACCCCACAATGTAGGTGATCTCAGGTTTTTATTACATTGTGGGGCCATTTGGTCCCCACGATGTAATATAAACAAGAACACACACACACACACACACACACACACACATATATATCAGATAATCCATGTTAGATAGATACTCTAATTATCCCGAGGTAAGTATCTATCTATCTATCTAAAATGGATTATCTGGTGTGAGTGTGTGTGTGTGTGCTACATTGGTTGTCACATGGGTTGGAGTAGCCTGTTCAATCTTTATTAGGCTATTAATATGCTGTTTTGTAATGTAAATAAATATGAGATGAAATCTATTCTATTTGATGGCAAGTTTGTTTTAGCCTATTTTCATTTTGGGCCTAAGGTTTTGGGCATTTGGCACATTGATGTGTGTGGAAGGTTACTAATGTGATTGCTTTATCTGTAAATTAAATTAATGCTTTTTCAATGACTGAATTCATTGAAATAAAATGATTTTTTTCAGAATTTCTTTGATTTTAATATTTTTTGGTAATGCGTCGTGTAGGTCTTAAATTTCAATCTTTATGGTCTTAAAATGTCTTAAAAAGGTCTTAAATTTGACTTACTGAAACCTGCATAAACCCTGTGTGCAGCTACACTTGGTCGCGGCGCGCCGCTACTTCATGAAAACTGAATCTGGATCTGGACCAGAGCAAAGCGTCATTATCGTCAAATATCAAAATAAACACTGTTATCAGTGTCTAAAATGCTAAATAAAATTTACAAATTTAAGTTATAACAGTTGTTATTTCTGTATACAGTAAAAACAGCTTGTGAACATTAAAATATTAAATTCAGTAATGTTAAAAAATAATTGTTAAATGCGTTTTATATTTATCTTCTTATATTTGTTTTATTTTTGTAATGTAATGTGCTTTTGTAAAGTCATAATTCTGTTAGCCTATAACAGGCATATTGTTTTAAACTGCTTTTACAATGGTTACCATTAATCGTGTAAAAGGTTTTTTAGTGAATTGTATTAAAACCAGAGCAAAAATCATAATAATAAAACTAAATCATAATTATTAATGTAATAATAGCCTTTTTTTTAATTTTATTTTTAAGGGTGCTTTAGTGCATCTAAATTTACCTTGAAAAAAGCAGAAAAATACAGTTTTGTGATCACACTTCAATCTGATGGTTTACTTTGCTGGATATAGGCAATGATGGCAAAATGGACGTGTTAAATAAGATAAATGGTGTATGCTTAATTTCACGATAAGTGTGTGATTAATCGCGATTAAGATATATATATATATATATATATATATATATATATATATATATATATATATATATATATATATATATATATATTTATAAAAATATATATTCATTTCATTGCATTTAACATGAAAATGAAAATTCTGTCATGAGTGCGAGGAAATGGTGTGGGTGAACTATTTCTTTTTTCTGAACTATGTTTTTGTCTCTACAGAAATTTAATGGAACACATTATATATTTCTTCTTGAGGACATGCCCATCCATTTTCTTAATGAGGTAAATGCAGTGCTACTGTGATGTTTTAATTATACTGATAAAGTTAAAATGTTCTCTAAAAAATGATGACCTCACATCAGGAAGAAACCTCAAAAACTTGGAAGCTTTGTGCGATTTTTACGTCACTCGAGATCAACATTCATCATGATTCTGCACTGATGGGAGTCTGTTCAAAGATTTTACATACCCAATGTTATCAAGACAGTTACGAAAGACCTGTAGTCAGTAGAAGGGCAGTGATGAGTATTACAGAGTCAGCTCTATAATTCAAGCAAAACATGAGGGCTTGTATCATAAAAGTTTCACAACTCTTTTCACGTCATTGTCTTTATTTTTCATATTGCCTGAACATAATTTTGCTGGCTTACGCAGTAGATCACACTATAAATAAATGCATTATCACTTACTATAATGCCCTCCGTGTTTACTTCTGTATGACAGTGCACTGTGTGTTGCCAAGTTTTTACTGTTACCGCGGGTTGTTTTTTTCAACTCTGTGGGTTGAAGCGACCACGTTAACGTGATGCGTAACCCCCGGAACGCGATTCCTACCTGGGTACCCCAAGGAACTTGATTAGGCTAGTTTTGGACTAGTTTTGAGAAGTAATTGAGTGTATTTTGTGGTAAAAACCTGGCAACCCCGTTTGTATCGTTCTTTTGCGTATGCAGGTCAGTTCAGAACCATGATCTGTTCACATTGGAAATATCCTAATTTAGTAAGCATCACAGTACTTCCTGTCTTCATTCATTTATTCATTCATTCATTTTGTTGCAGGAGTTCCATTCTGCCCAGCAGCGAATTTTATGTTAGATGGGAGTTTTTCCGGAGCATGATAGCTGTCACCGTCAGCATCATTTCCTCATTGCTTTTTACATTTCTACACTTCAGAATGGAGCTGTGGATTGTTTCTTACATACTTGGATTGTTTTGTTGGGTGGACATCTATCTCCGCATGCATTTTGCTTTCTATGAAGGCAATGATCTCAAAGCTGACACTGTGGAAACAGCACATCATTATATCAAAACCGGGTTCCTTATGGATTTCATAACCTGCTTTCCTTGGGAACTTGTGGGTTGGATTATGATTTCACCATTTAGTGAGAATGGATTTTATGCCAATAATGAAGCACTGCATCTTTATGCATGCTTAAGGATTCCACATATTTTTCAGTTATATCGCATTCCCTTTGTATTTTCATTCTTGCAGGCTAACATTGCGTCAGAAACAAACATTGTTTGTTTTTTTAAGTTGTTCTTATATTTAACTCTTTTTGTGCACTTCAGCACTTGTCTTGTCTTTGCAAGTGCATGCCCTTTAGCAGACTTTTATGGAAACACGAGTAATTATTTATTACCAGTGATAAAGCACAACTGTACACCATTGTCCTGGGTGACACACTTGGACACCTCATTTGATGTTCAATTTGGTAAGTGTTGTTCTTCAGACCTTTAACAATTGAAACTAATACATATTTTATTCATCATGTTTTTCATATTTCTAATAAATTAAAATAAATCTGTTTATTTAATCATGTGTTCTTTCAGATACTATTACTTTCCAGCAGCTGTATTTAATGAGCTTGTACTATATCACTGCAACAGTATGTAGTGTTGGATTTGGGGACATCCATCCATACACAACTTCAGCGGTAAGTATCATAGCAGTCAAATATTAGATGTATAAAAACATGTAGGTGACATTTTACCCCAAAAGTAAAAGCAGACATTCAGTCAATACATATATAGATAAATAATAAATAAATAAATAATAAATTGGCTTTAAAAAGAAATACATTTATATATATATATATATATATATATATATATATATATATATATATATATATATATATTTATATATATCAGAGTTTCTGCTAGAAAAAAATGGTGCCGGTCAAAGTGACCGGCAGATGTTTCGTTTCCGGACATTTTGATGATATGCCGGTCAAATATCGCCTCTTAATTAGTCAAGTTGAGGAAAACTGAAAGCAGTTTATGTAAATTAAAAAATGACATAATCAGGCCATAAATGCAACATGTTTATTAGACATTTAACATTTAAATTGGCCACCGTGTGAAATGACTCCTTGTCAAATGAACTTGAGCAAACAAATGACTAGGCCTATAACATTGTCTCGCGTCATTTTTGGCTACTTTTTACGCTTTTTTGGCATTAAATTGTGCGCCGCAACATGGTCATTGCTCTGACTATGTTCAATGAGAGCAGACATTCTCAAATTATTCGACCCTCTTGTGAATCCGTTGCGTCGTCCTGCCTTTTCGCAGCGCGAACAGAAAATTTTTTCGTTACCATCAACTACCTCACATCTTAGCCATGGGAACTTGTCACTCCATTCTGACCGATACGCCCTACACTTCGGCTTTTTCTCCGGTGGTGGCGGAGCTGTCTGGCTCTGGACATCTGAAGCTTCAGGCGTTCCTGATTCAGTATCCTCCTTCGTGTCTGGCCTCTGAAAAAAACTTTTAAGGCTAGGGCCTGGGCCTGGCCATATTTGAAACGTCTCTCAGTAGTTTGTGGTTTAGGTCTGTATTATAGCCATTAGGCATGCGCTTCATTTGAAATGCAACATGCGATGTTGTTTAAAAACTTTCAAACGGTCGATTCAGATTGTGTTAGGGGGGCGGGATTATTAGGCAATTTTAATCGGACAATTTGACCGGAGAGATTTAATTTTGTCGGACATTTAATTTTTTTTCCGGCCAATGTCCGGCAATTACCGGACAACGGAAACCCTGATATATATATATATATATATATATATATATATATATATATATATATATATATATATATATATATATATATATATATATATTTTTTTTTTTTTTTTTTGTTTTTTGAAAAATAAATCCTTACCCTATTCTTTTTCTTTTTTATGTAGTGATAATTGGAATGAGAGATGTTTAAAAACAATCATAAGCTTTGTTTTGCAATTTTTCATTTTGAGTTCAAATAGAGCCAGGTTTTGTAATTTTCTGCCTTATAGTAGACTGAAATAAATATAAATATATAAATATATAGATTTAGTTAATATGCTAAAAGTAAACTGTGAGACTTGAATTCACTCTTTTTGAAATTTAAAGATGCAGTGTGTAAATTTTAGCAGCATTTAATTGCAATATAGAGAGGCTAAGGTGGCCAACACTGGACAAAGATGTCGTTATCTGAGACAGAAGAGAGTAACCAGTCAAGCAAACGTGCTCTGTAGAGCAGTTTGTCTGTTTAGGGCTACTGTAGAAACTAACCGCCGGTGCAAAATGGCGACTTTGTTGTAAGGGGACCCCGGTGTATGTAGACAGAAATGGCCCATTCTAAGCTAATAAAAACATAACAGTTCATTATTGTATTGCATTTTTGTCAATAGATCTGCTGAAAATGTACACATTGCACCTTTAAACCTCTTTATTTTAACCAACAAATCAAAGCCCCATTTTTTTCATATTTCACACAATGATTTTATCTCATATGCATGTTTAGAGACTTTATGCATCTCCAGATACTGACTTTTCTTTGTGCATAAACAAAATTTTCAGAAAGTTATGATGATTTTCATCATGATTTCTGGGACACTGTTTTGTGGCTGGTTATCAGGCACTATTACTGCTTTGCTGGCGAACACAGATGCTATGAGAGCTGCTTATACAGAGAAAACTGAGAGCATGAAATTATTCTTGAAGGTATTCATTTTCACTCAGAGTCTGTTTATTAGAGATACACATTAAAATGTTTTGAAATATGTATAAACAAAATTCCTTTTATTAATAACATGTATCATTTAATTAAAATACAATCAAATAAAATAATATTGTAAATTAACGTTATAATAAGTCTTTGTTCTGTTTTTTAGCTGTAATGGCAAAATAATGGTTGTAATGGTTTTAAAATGACTAAACAGAAACACATCCATGCTTCATGGGATTCTTTGATGAACAGAGATTCTGTATTTATTTGAAATAGTGTTGTCAAAAGTAACGACTTCAATACCAAGTTAAAAATGTGATGCTTTGAGCGCTGTAAGCTGATTTGTAAACACCTCTGGCCATTGTGTTCACACACTCATAAGATATGTCTGTGATTGGCTACAATGATCAATGCTTCAAAAACATGTTGTAAATAGACATCAATGACGCTCTTCACCAAGCGCTTACGCAGATACACTAAGAAGCTTTTGAAAGCAGGCGTCTGTCGTGGACCATCTGCTGATAGATGCTTGCTTTACAATGGTCCCACTTTCAAACACTTCCGTGTGCTTTCAAATGCTCCCGTGTGTTGATCATTGTAGTCAATCACAGACATATATGTTGAGTGTGTGTACACAGTGGCCAATCAGAGGTGTTTACAAATCCGCTTACATACACGTCACATTTTAAAAATTTCAGTATCGACTTAGTTTCGAAGTCGTTACTTTTGACAACACTAATTTGAAATGGAAATAGTTTAAATAGTATAAATTATAAACCGATCAGGAATAACATTATGAGCACTGACAGCCAAATTGAGTTTGACAAGAGCCAAATGGTGATGGCTAGACGACTGCGTCAGAGCATCTCCAAAACTGCAGCTCTTGTGGGGTGTTCCCGGTCTGCAGTTGTCAGTATCTATCAAAAGTGCTCCAAGGATGGAACAGTGGTGAACCGGCGACAGGGTCATGGGCGGCTGAGGCTCATTGATGCGCGTGGGGGTGAAGGCTGGCCCGTGTGGTCTGATCCAAAAGACAAGCTCCTCAAATTGCTCAAGAAGTTAATGCTGGTTCTGATAAAAAGGTGTCAGAATACACAGTGCATCAGTTTGTTGCGTATGGAGCTGCATAGCTGCAGACCAGTCAGGGCGCCCATGCTGACCCCTGTCCACCACCGAAAGAGCCAACAGTGGACATGTGAGAATGAGAACTGAAGCATGGAGCAATGGAAGAAGGTGGTCTGGTCTGATGAATCATGTTTTCTTTTACATCACGTGGATGGCTGGGTGCATGTGCGTCGCTTACCTGGGGAACACATGGCACCAGGATGCACTATGGGAAGAAGGCTAGCCGGCGGAGGCAGTGTGATGTTTTGGGCAATGTTCTGCTGGGAAACCTTGGGTCCTGCCATCCAGGTGGATGTTACTTTGACACGTACCACCTACCTAAGCATTGTTGCAGACCATGTACAGCCTTTCATGGAAACGGTATTCCCTGGTGTCTGTGGCCTCTTTCAGCAGGATAATGCTCCTGCCACAAAGCAACAATTTTGAGGAATGGTTTGAGGAGGACAACAGTGAGTTTGTGGTGTTGACTACGCCTCAATTCCCCAGATCTCAATCCAATGGAGCATCTGTGGGATGTGCTGAACAAACAAGTCCGATCCATGGAGGATCCACCTCACAACTTACAGGACTTAAAGTATCTGCTGCTAACATCTTGGAGCAGATACCACAGCACACCTTCAGGGGTCTAGAGGAGTCCATGCCTCCACGGGTCAGGGCTGTTTTGGCAGCAAAAGGGGATCAATACAATATTAGCTCATAATGCTTGATCGGTGTAAATGTCTTTACAGTAACTTTTGATCAATGTAATTTATTGTAGGTGAATAAAATTCTTTAAAATGACATCTTTGAATGTTAGTGTACTATGTGTTGTATTAACTTATTTTTCCCCCCCTTTTTTAAGAGCCACAAAATAACTGGGCCTTTATATGACAGAGTAATTGGATTTTACACATTCCGATGGATGCGCACAAAAGGATTTGATCAGGATAAATTGTCTGAGTATTTGCCCTCTTCACTAGTCAGTGATATTTCAACAGTTCTTTATTCTGATTTTATAGCAAAGGTAAATATTTTCTTGGCAATTACTAATGTAACAATGACTGAAGAATGACACATTAATTATGTAAATGCATGATCTCTTTTTCTAGGTGTTTGGTCTTAATATCCATAGGAAGTCTGAGACATGTCGTCTGTCTCCTATGGCAATCAACAAAGCAGGGAAACTCGATGTAATAACATGAATGACAACTTCATTTCAAGATCATTTTGTTTGATCTTGTGCATATTTTTTTTTTTTTTTACTTTTTGTTTAGAATTAAATACATGTTGAAATGGCTGATTATTTTAATAAGCTAAAAGACTCTGACTTACAAGGTGTTGTTTGCAGGGGCCATTTTTTGAGAAGATCCTAACAAAGGAGTCTCTGGAACAGTTAAAAAATGATGGATGCTTCATTCGCTTATTAGCCAAAAGTATTTCACAAAGCCTGTACAGAGCCGGTGATCTCATATTTATGAAAGATGACATTGCATCAGAGGTTATTATTATTTATTAATATTACTATTTATGAAGGGCATAAATGCAAATAGGTTGGTAGTTAGATGTATAGAGTCACAAATTTTCGATTTCTATGTATAAATATACATTTCAATTATTCACTTTTTTTTTCCTAATGTTTTAATATCATTCGAAATGTTACAGTAGGTCTTTTTAAAAAAAATTTGCAAGCATTATGAAAAGCTTATGGAAATTTAAGGACTGGAATTGGAATTAGACTTGATATTTTCTGTGGGTGACTCTAAGTGCTCACCATTACACCAAGGTGAAGATCACTGTTAGACGTTTACCTCTGATTGCTGTTGTATTCATAGTGTCAAGCTGAACACATTAAGATCAAGAGCTATGGAAACATGTTGTGCATCTGCAAATTTTGTATGTCCACAATATGAGCCTGAAAGGGTAACAGCATGCTTATGATTGTTTAAAAATTGCACTTTGTTTTCCTAGATGTATTTCATCGATGAGGGAGAAGTGTCGGTTTTATCAAATAATGAATCAGCAGTTCTTTTCAAACTAAACCCTGGACAGTATTTTGGTGAGAGAACTTTCCTGTTTGGAGAACCAAGACCTTCCACAGTAAGGTTAGAATTGCTTTTATTTATTTATCTACTTAGTGGTACATTGAGTATGTTGGTATGTTAGGATTAATGAGGTGGGTTTATAGTGTCCTCCCATATATTTGACATATGAACAATGATGTATTCTAAAAATCGATTTTGGGCAGATTCACATGCAGTTAGACACGTTTCTCTAAATTTTACTGCTTTCTTATCATTTTTTTTATAAACGGCTTGTTGCTGACATTGTTGGGGAAAATTACATTTAAAAGTATTGCATTACAATATACTCCCTAAAAAAATAACTAATTGCATTAGTTACTTTTTATGTAAAGTAATGCGTTACATTACTTTTGCGTTACTTTTCCTTACCTGGGCTGGGTTTGCTTGTTTGTTTTTTTAATACTAAAATGTTTCTATTTTTTGGTCAAATGTTAAGGCCCTTTCACACCAAAAGTGAAATGAATAAGCCTCAGGCTGAAGAAAATGCATATTTACATTTGTACAGTAGAAGGCGCAGCTCAAACAAACCTCTTAGCTGTGCTGCCATTCTGGATTAAAGGTGCTCTAAGCCAGTGGTTCCCAACCTTTTGTCCATGAAGCCCCCCCTCCATACAGTACATATAAGAAACCCTGCAAACGCAAATTCACTCTCTACCAGAAGGTTGTGCTTATAGAACAGCAGCAATACATGGCTTTTCTTACTTAGTATTTAAATATCTACAAAAATCTTAAATCAAGATGCTTTTACTAGATAAGTAAAATTACATAAGATATTTTTTCTTGTTTTCTGGCAAAAAAATCAAAATGATGTGAGTTTTTGATAAAAGCAAGCTAAATTATCTGCCAATGGGGTAATAAAATAATCTTGTTTCTGTTTGGGACAATAACAAGAAACAAGATTTCAAACAGAAACAAGATTATTTGATTATTAAACAACATTTTTACATCCTTGTGGCATGTTTTCATCTCGATGCGTCTGGAAAACGCACCGTATGCACGTTGCAACGCATTGTTTTCGTTATGAGCGCGCCTGCCCCGCGTCTTGAAATAACTGACTTGCGCACGGAAAATACACGTTATGTGAACGTCCCTAAAAGAAAATGACATCAAAACTTTTGTGAAGTAAGCCAGTTCCTTCAGAAATGCGTTCATATAAGCCCCCACCCCAATTTAATGTGTAGAATTGTTTTACAATATTCTGAGCATCGCAACAGTGAGCTTGCTCTGCCCGGTACAGTATTTTCTCTCCTCTTCTCTTTGCGTCCGTCTTCAGTGTGTCCCATCTCTTGCCTCTGTTAATGGCCTCACAAATTACATTATGGGAAATTATTGCAGTGCATTTTGTTTGCAAGTCTGGGGCAAAAAATGGAACTGGACGGTTCTGACTGATGGTGGATAGACCAGTGCATCTCTACTACTGGCAACAAAAATAAAGTAGTTTGAACCATACACACGTTTTCACTGCGTTATTGTATACACACCAGCCGCTGCTGACTTTTCATTTTTGCCGCGGCTCTCGCAGCTGGTGTGAACAAGCTTGCGTCTTTTGTATCATAAAAATGTTATCGGTTTATGTGATCGACGAGCTGAGAGACCACATATAGAATCAAAGGAATTAATTGACATTTTCGGATAAATGGGCGATCATTTGGTGCATTCCTAGCCCCCCTAAGGGAACCACTGCTCTAACCGATGTCATGCGTTTTTAGGCCAAAACATTTTTTGTCACATACAGCAAACATCTCTTCACTATCCGCAAGCTGCCTGTCCCCTGAACACACTGTAAAAAAACACGGTCTCTGTAGTCGCCACAAGCTCCAAAAATGTCAACAAAAACTACCTGGTGCAGCCTGGACCACGAATAATAATAAACATGCTCCAGCCAATAACCGACAAGAATGATTTTAAATGCGAGTTCATGACCGTTTTAGGAAGCACGGAGGGTAGGAGGAGGAGGAGGCGGGAGGGTCTAGCTAACCTCTCTTTTGTTTGACAACATTTCGAACGTCAACACTCTTACTTCTAAATCTAATCTAAAGTAAAATCTGCTTACTAGTATGGTTGAATTAGATAATTGAAGGTCAGCAGCAAAGACACTGGTTAATAAGTGAGATTAAACACAAAGTATATCTGTGTAATTTAATATATTATTTTTTACAGTTTTTTGTAAAATTCTGAGACTGCATTTTACTATATATTTACTATATCCACTCGCTAGTACCTTTACTTACCGTGCCGCAGAACAGTTCAGCCTGATGGTGGAAAGCACTTGATTAGCATCGTCAGGTAAAATAACTTGTTAATGTCTTTAACAATAGGCTATTTCTGACATGACTGCAGATATGGTTAATGCCATTATTCATAGTTAAACTTTGAAAAAAAATGTTTAAAGTAAATATTTGATGCATTTGTTGGCATGTACTTGCAAAATTACTTACCTGAATACATTATAGGTATTGCTCGTGTTAAGGCAGCATCAAAAAACAGGACTTTGCACTATTGTACTGTAGTTCTCTATGTATAACTATAGTTGTTTTTATAGTGCATCAGAACTAGAGATGAAATGGTATGAAAACAGCAAATAAAATTAGCAGAATTGTGCATTTTTTGTTTGCATAAACATTAAAATAACATGTTAAACATGTTAAAAATAATGTTAAAATAACATTAAAAACGACAGCTGGATTTTTAAACAGGTGTCTTACAACATAACATGTTATCTACTAATGCGTATTACATGTTTAAACGAAGTTTTGACACAAAAAAAGTTTTATAAAATGATGAACTTCACATTTCTGCCTTTAAAGGATTAGTCCACTTTTAAATAAACTTTTCCTGATAATTTACTCACCCCCATGTCATCCAAGATGTCCATGTCTTTCTTTCGTCAGTCGAAAAGTAATTAAGGTTTTTGATGAAAACATTCCAGGATTTTTCTCCTTACAGTGGACTTCACTGGACTCCAAATGGTTGAAGGTCAAAATTACAGTTTCAGTGCAGCTTCAAAGAGCTTTAAACGATACCAGACGAGGAATAAGAGTCTTATCTAGCGAAACGATCTGTCATTTTCGGAAAAAAAAATATAACTGTATATGCTTTATAAACACAAAGTATCGCCTTGAACATACTTCCGGTTTGCGGAAAAAAACGAAACTGGCGCCGCGTTCGTTCTGTAAGTAGAATAGGAAATGGATAGGACATACAGTGTCTGGTATCATTTAAAGCCCTTTGAAGCTGCACTGAAACTGTAATTTTGACCTTCAACCATTTGGAGGCCATTGAAATCCACAATAAAGAGAATAATCCTGGAATGTTTTCATCAAAAACCTTGATATCTTTTTGACTGAAGAAAGAATGACATGAACATCTTGAATGACATGGGGGAAAGGGTGTCAAAATAATAAATTATAAACATTTGATCTGCTCCATAAATTCATCGGTGACATATAATAGAAATATAATAAAATACTTTTAATAAAATAAAAGTAATAAAATACCAATTTGCTGTATGTGTAGCTTATTGATATTCCCCATTTGTTTTTCAGGGCTGAGACAAACTGTGACTTGTATGTGTTATCAAAGGCAAGCCTTGATGAGGTATTGAAGCATTATCCTAAGATTTACGAGGAAATGAATAGCAACACTGAAACAATAAAACAACTGTTACAAAACGAAGATCATCCGAGAAAGAAATTTACAATGCCTGACTCTGCAGAAGAGACTTTCTTTCGAGCTGGATGTAAGTTATTTGTAATCCCTTTTAATGTTGAACTATTGCGTTTAATCTATGTACGATGGGCCAGTTGCATAAACATAGCTGCTAAGTTAAGACTGTCTTTAGAACTAGTCTGACTACTAGCAATTAGTTAAGGCTAATCAGTCTTACTGACCCGTTTTGAAAAAGAAAAAAAATGAGATGAGTAACAGTTTATGCAACTGGTCACAGAAACGCAATACATGACTTTCAAACTACCCAAATTTTTTTACTGCTCAGATGAAATAACACAGTGTTCACCTTTATTCATCTCATTTTTAGGATCCTTTGTCTTAGACAAAATCTGGACCAACAGTTAAACTCTTATAAATGTGAAATAAAGAAATGGAGCTTCACGAGCAACTGGCTTCCCAAGTTGTTTGTGTACTCATTTTTGCAGTAACAGAAAATATGCCATGATAAAAACATATATTTAGGTAATAAACAAATACTATGATCTTGAAATAAAAGAGAGCAGAGGTGTACATCATGTTATATATGTTACTGGCAATGTGTGAAATCCGGCACTGTGTAGAATATATAGCCTAGGGAATATATAGAATGCCTGAAGTTCGTAGACAAAATATCAAGTGATTTATATTTCACACATTTCCTAGGTATTCTATACAATGCCAAAGGGCCACCCGGCTTGTCATTCTGTATAATACCTAGGTGATGTATAGAACTGCCTACATTCTATATATTCCCTAAGCATTCTATAGAATACATTGAATACATTATATACTTTGAAAACTTGAAAATATCAGGGAATTTCTCCTGTAAAGCTGAAGGACTGGAAAATTTGTGGAAATGTATGTAATAAATGTAAATGTATTATTATTATTATTATTATTAATAATATTTTTAAGAACATTCTTTTTGGGAATATGAATATTTCTTAAATTGTATCTTAAGAAAAAAAAGGAACACTCCACTTTTTTTGAAAATAGTCTCATTTTCCAACTGCCCTAGAGTTAAACAGTTGAGTTTTTGAATCCATTCAGCCGATCTCCGGGTCTGGCGGTACCACTTTTACCATAGCTTAGCATAGTTCACTGAATCTGATTAGAGCGTTAGCATCTCGCTCAAAAATGACCAAAGAGTTTCGATATTTTTCCTATTTAAAACTTGACTCTTCTGTAGTTAAATCGTGTACTGAGACCGACGGAAAATGAAAAGTTGCGATTCTCTAGGCTGATATGGCTAGGAACTATACTCTCATTCCGGTGTAATAATCGAGGAACTTTGCTGCCGTACCATGGGTGCAGCAGTGCAATGATATTATGCAGTGCCACTCACAAATGTCTCCATGGTTACAAGGCACACTCCCTGTGCAAGCAGGGGGTCGGTGCGTAATATCATTGTGCCTGCTGCACCCGTGGAACGGCAGCAAAGCCCCTTGATTACTACGCCAGAATGAGAGTATAGTTCCTAGCCAGTAAGCAATAACACTAGCTAGCTAAATATAATTTTACTACTAGTAACATGAATGTGGAAGAGTAGTCTGAAGTGACACAGATCGATCATTTAGCCGTATGATGTGCTCTCTCTAGCTACAGATACAGGATACATTCACTCTAGAGAGAGTGCAAAAGGCGCAAATGAATGGGAATAACTGTGGCATCTTCTATCTTTGAGACAGGTTTTTATAAAATAACTATTTTAACTTGACACGGCTCATTAAAAACATGCCACTGACTGATTAACTCCCATTAAGCCAGTCGCAACAAAAATAGTCTGAGGTCTTATTATGATGCAGGAAGTGCAAAAAGACAAGCTTTGAGCTTTTTCATGCAGCAAATCTTCAGCAGTACCTGCCTTTCAATCAAATAACACCAAAGCCTGTCGTTTTCTTCTTAAGAAAAAAATTAAGATGTTCTTAAGAAAATATTTGAGAACTTAAACTTTCGAACCTCTTAAAAAAGATAAATGAAATATTTACGATTCCTGAAATTGGTTTCAGATGGCAAAATCATAGCAAAAAATTGTACAGTGTACTGTTAACACACCTATAATTCTTATTCATCTGCCACGTTTCTCTTGAATGCATTTTCATCCTATGAACACAACATGTAAAATGATGTTTGTATCTCTTACAGGTGCAAAACTTTATAGGGATAAAATGGCTGAGGAGGAGCACAGAGCTAAACTCCGTTCACGTCCTGTGATCATAAGACTGTGCACATCAATCTCATCAATGCTCATCCAATTTTTCCTGAAGATTTTCAACAACATGAGAAGTGTACACAACAAAACCATTGTTCCTGAGAACAGTTTTCGAGTGGTCTATCAGTACACATCTTGTCTGCTGATCACAATTGTTTTCTGGGCAATAACATTCATGGTGTGTATCTTTTGTGCAATTTAGCAGTTCTCTTGCAATGAAATTTATTCTTAAAAAAAATTGCCATTTTTCAACCCACTTTGGATTGAAACAATGTCGGTAGTTCTTGGTAGCACCTTGGAACTACCGACCCTGGAACTATACAAGTCGACACCATTTTGACTAAAACTTTGCTAAGAAGTATTTCATTAATTTCTAAGAAGTAATCATTCCTACTTGAGCTTGATGGTTTGCCATGGTTTGTTGTGCTAGTCTGAATAGACTTTTGACTGTAAATGTTCACCTAGTGGCTGAAATTGCTGCAGTAAAACCTATAGACTTAGTGTTAGTTCACCCAAAAATGACAATTCCTGTCATTAATTACTCACCCTCATGTCGTTCCAAACCTGTAAGACTTTCATTCATCTTCGAAACACAAATACAGATCTTTTTGATCAAATCTGAGGGTGTTCTGTCCCTTCATAAAAAGCCTATGCAACTCACACTTTCAAGCCTCAGAATAGTAGTACAGACAAAATTAATCCATGTGACTCCAGTGGTTTAACCTCAATTTTATGAAGCCATGCGAGTGCTTTGCTTGCACCAAAACCCCCAAAACATACATAATATACCACTTTATTTGCGAGATACTGAATCTCCAACTGGCATTCACTCAACAACATCTGTTCTTGTGTCATGTTGTTTGTGGAGATAAATATTTTGAAAAGCTCTCAAATTTGATCAAAAAGATCTTTATTTGTGTTCCAAAGATTACAGGTGTGGAACGACATTAGGGTGAGTAATTAATGACACAATATTCAAGGTTTCAATGTTGTTTTATTTATACAGCACATTTAAAAACAGCAAGCATGGCTGACCAAAGTGCTGAACAATAAAGCGAAGGAAAAAAAGAAAATACAAAGTGAAACATACATTCACACAATATACTCATACTGAATTAAAAGCTAAAGAAAAAAAGTAAGTTTTAAGAGAAGATTTAAAAATAATTTTCATTTTGGGGTGAACTAAGCCTTTAAAATAAAAGAGGAAACCTTATTCAAAACTCTTTTTTGAATTTGAGTTTATTTCAAATATATTAATCAAGACAGGCTGTCTGTCACACTATCCCTTACTGCAAATGATTCTCTTTCTTAAACATCAAAGGGTTAGTTTACCCAAAAATGAAAATTCTGTCATCATTTACTCACCCTCAAATTGTTCCAAACCTGGATACATTTCTTTGGTCTGTTGAACACAAATGAAGATATTTTGAAGAAAATTTGTAACTAGGCTGCTTTGGGGCACCATTGAAAAAATAAATAAATAAATAAATACTATGGAAGTCAATGGTGCCCCAACAGTTCACTTTCTCACATTCTTCAAAATATCTTCCTTTGTGTTCAGCAGAACAAAGAAAGTCATACAGGTTTGGAACAACCTGAGGGTGAGTAAATGATGACAGAACTTTAATGTTTGTGTAAACTATCCCTTTAAGTATTGGCACAACACTAAATCTAAAAAGGCTCTCCTCTGTTCTCTCTCTCTCAGCCTGCTGTGTTTGATGTTAACTGGTATTTGTTATTGCTCACACAAGTTGTTGAGTTTCTTCAGATATGTGAGGTGAGCCAAAGATTATCACAGATTTACATTCAACTCAAGATTATTCCCAAAACATAACACAAAACTATATTATAGCTGATATGCTATAAAGATGTAGACCTTATTAAATGTAATTCTTCCCACCTTTTTTTTTTTTCCAGATTTTCCTGAAGTTTCACTTTTCTTATTATAATACCAAAGGAACATGTATTTCAGATTACAGATCAGCGTCCCGTAACTACTTGAATCGAAAATTGGGATATGTCTTTGATATGGTCTGTTCATTTCCATATGGCCTTCTAGTTATGCACCATATGAAAAAGGAGCCTGCAGATTTCCTGCCTATGATTATTTATGTCCGGATTGGTCACTTGCCACGCATTATTTCACTATTAGTTTTTATGTGGAAAGAAGAACAGTCAATAACATCCAAGTATGTCTTTTAGTAATATTTGTTCATTAAAGGTGCAATATGTAATATTTTTGCAATAAAATATCCCAAAACCGCTAGGCCAGTGTTATATATATATATTTTTTTTTCACTTGAGTACTTACAATATCCCAAATGTTTGCAACTATTTGTAAATCTTGAGAAAATTGCAATTTTAACCAAGGCTCCGGAATGTGTGAGGAGTCGCCTGTCAATACCTGCGTTACCCTCGGTTTCCGGTTTGATTTTGTAGAAACCATGGAAACACCAAAAACGCTTTAATATATTACATGTTTTAATAGGCAAGGGAACAACTGTTTTAATATATTTATAGACAGAAAACTAATTATTGTTATATAGCTCAACACGTTTAGTCTTAATGTTTAAATCTAATTTTCTTGATTTTGTTTTTTTGTACCATGCTTTACCATGCCTCAGAGAAAAACACTATTTTGTGAAGTAGCTAACATAGCATGATCAGAAGCAGCTTTATTTTTAGTAACAGTAATACTGTATTTTCTCCATCATACAATATGATTTAAAATTAATTGCATGCCATTTATCAACACAAGCCATAAAGCATTTAATATGAAATTGTAAAATCTGCAGTGTGTAACAGTGTCTCACAGCAGCCGCCGAGTGAACGCATAGAGTAACGTTATAACATAATTTTCAACACACTCAAATGTATCTAATATGATAAACAGAGCTGTGTTACCTCATACTCATGACTGGAAAAGCGGAAGCGTGAGGCGTGTGTTGATCAATCGCTCCAGCTCCTCGTTCACCTCCACAACACTCGCTCCTGCTCTGCTTCATACTACAGTAACGTTAATAATCGCATCCATGAACATTTCTTCCTGAGTCCAATCCCTATTTTTTTCCACCATCCGTTGAGGTGAAGACCACATGTCCCTAGATTCCGCTCTCAAACTTGGCGTCATCAAGTTACTCCTTTGTTTTTAATAGGCATCTAGCGACCTCTAGCAGACAGAAAATCTCACATAGTGCACCTTTAATTTGATTTACATTTAATATTACTTGCATTTCCCTAAAGTCCATTGGTCCTACTTTATATTGTGTCTTTTACTACTGTGTAACTTTTAAATTAATCATTTGATACAATGCACTTATTGTGTACATACATGTTTTTACATTGTACTTATGTAATTACAGGTGCCTTCACTTACACCTTACCCCACCCTTAAACCTAACCATACTGTAACACCAAACCTGTCCCAAACATCACTCGTATCCACCTCAATAGTGTTTCACAAAAAAACATGAACACAATAAGTACAGTGCACCTATTATTTATTTGATATAAGTACATAGTAGTTAAAGACAACTAATATAAAGTGCGACCAATCTATGTATTTAAAATATTTTATTATTGTATGCCTAGTTTTTCATTTGCAAAACAAAGTCACATTTGCCCCTTTTTTCCCCCTTGTTTTTATGTTTTCAGTGTTCTGTACATTAGGATGATCAAGTACTTCGTACACTCAATCCTTTTTGTCCACTGTGCGACAGTGCTCTGCATTTCATTTGTTGAAAGTCATGGAGTAATGTCATGGATTACCAAAACAGGTAAGCAAAACAAAAACATACAATAATTTAAAGGAGTCAGAGCATTATACATCAAAATCCCCTTGATCTTTTAAAATTATATTTGAAATAATGTTTTAAGAATATACTGTAACTTTCAGAACATCCGACAAAATGTGTATCAATTTAGATTTATGCATTTGGCAGATGCACATTACATGCAGCTTGCATTGTATTCAAACTAATATATATGAACTTTTAGTTTGCTTATTGGTTTAAATAACGATGTCTGTACATAATGTGTTACTTGTGCAGATCTATACTGTCTGTACATGTAACGCCTGTGGCGTTTCCATATTTATGGTGTCGGCATATGTCTCTAAATCATTATAAGACGCAAAAGGCACTTTTGGCTTTTTGCAATTTGTATAATGTGTGAGCAAGCAGCAGAACATGAACACCTTGTAAGTGAGAATGGTTTGTTGTTTTGAGCATATTCACAGTTTAACATACTCACCCTCATGTTGTCCCAAACTCGTAAGACCTTCATTCATCTTCAGGACACAAATTAAGATATTTTTTAATGAAATCCGAGGGTATCTGAACCACACATAGGCAGCAACGTCATTGCACCTTTTGAGGTCCAGAAAAAGGCCCAGTAAAGACATACAGTAGATAAAAAAAGTGTATGTGACTACAGTGGTTCAACCCTACTGTTATGAAGCGATGAGAATACATTTTGTGCGCCAAAACAAAAATAACGACTTTATTTAACAATTTGAAATGTTGCCGTGGTGAACGCAGTGCAGGCTTCCGTGTTTATGTCTGAATGCCGTCTCAGTATTGGCCGGCTCCTGCATCAGCATCACACACATGCGTCGTGCTCCTCACATGAACAGCGTTGGGTAATACTGAGCTGGCTATTGGCTGATGCTGTATTCTTGTTGCTTCATAACATTAAGGTTGAACCATTGTAGTCATGTTGACTGTTTTAAAGATATCTTTAATACCTTTCTTGACCTCAAAAGGTGCAGTGATGTTGCTGACTATGTGTGGTATACCCTTGGATTTCATTAAATAATATCTTAATCTGTGTTCTGAAGATGAATGAAGGTCTTTTGGGTTTGGGACAACATTTCACCCTTTTTATTTCACCCTGTAAGTGTCTGCAGTGAACTGAGTTCTGGTGGACCAGCTGCACCAGCTCAGTTTTGCACTACTATCCTGGTCCACTAGTGATCGCAACCGAATCATTCTTTTAAACCAGTTCACCAAATCGGACTGAACTGCGACTCGAGTCTGCATCTGCAAGTTACTTAATCAAAACTCAATTTCGGACGTACCTGAGAGTCACAACTAGAAAGAGTTGGTTACAATAGGTGTCGAGTCACCAGTACACTGAACTGTTGAAAGAAACTGAGCAGTTTACTTGAATGAGGGATTGAAATGTAAATTTCTTTATAGTTTCTAATGGTTTACTTAAAAAGGTGAGTTGATTAAGACTAGTTTTTTCTACACATGTAAAACATCCACATTTCACATCATTATTGGGTGATTTTTTTTGTCGTCAGTGTTTGAATACAGGTGTGTATTTTTATTTGAAGTGCTTTATTTTCATCAAATAATACCTTCATCACAACTGCAGGACGTTTCACATACAGTAAGAGAGATTCAGTGTCACCCTTTAAAGTTGTTATTGGGTGCATAGGGTTTTTCCTGAGTCAAAAATGGTCTCTGGTGGTGGCGGATAAACACAGTCATCCACACACAGTACCCATGTGAACTGCGAGCCCCGTACTACTGACAATAAATCCAGAATAAATGCAATGAAACAGTTTGTAATATTAACTTATCCTATTCATGAAATAAGACAATAATCACTGTCAGGACAGATCTTAAAACTATCACACTTTGGGTTCTTAAAGAAGACAAGGAAAAGGACGGCAGTTCAAATAACAGTGAAGCTTTAATTACTCAGAACAAAAGAGATGTCCATGTAATAGTGTGTAGTAAAACACAACCAACACCAGACAATGAACACAAAACTGAAGGGGTGCTTCTCAATATCCCTCCTCGTTTCCTCGCTCCTCCGTCCTCCATCCTATGACCCGGAAACCAATCAAGCTCAGCCATCTTGAAGGACATCTCAATTCTCTAATTGCGCCTTGAGGATCGAGGAGTGAGGAATGTATGCTAAATGTATGCTTTACTTTTGCAGTTTAAATAAACTTTACATCTCACGTATTTCAACAGGCATCTTGCTTTATTAATATATCTTATATTTTTTTAAATAACCAAACTTTAACAGCATATGGGTAGATCCCTCGAGTGCAGCTGATGACGCTTTGAAGTGACGCTAAAGAGAACGAGGATATCATTTCACTTGATTCAGTTCCTCCATCCTCAAGTCTTTTCCTTGCGTCCTTCTCTTGCATCCTGAAGGGGTGGAGCTAAGACGCGAGGAAAGGAAATGAGGATGCACAAATAAGGATTGAGGAGCACCCAAGGTCTTAAATACATCAGGTAACAAACTCAAATGAAAACAGGTGTGCACTAATTAATACCGAAATGAATAACAATGACAACAAATGATGAGAGAGGAACCCAGGACACAAAGAAAAGCAAAATAAAAGTCTTTGAAAACTAAACCAAACAGGCTAAACATGTTTTATATTTTAAAAATGTCAATATTTATAAATAGAAGCTGTCAATTACAACACAAGTCACACAAAGCTGCACTCTTGCGAAAACTCCTGTCAATGAAGCCATCTACATCTCTTATTGACATTTTTTTATACTATGTTGGTTATACAGAACTCAGTGGTGAACAAATTCAGTGGTGTTGAGTGTATTCTGACTAACTTAAAGGGATAGTTCACCCAAAAATGAAAATTCAGTAATTACTCACCCTCATGTTGATACAACCATGTAAGTCTTTCATCTTTGGATCACAAATTAATATTTTTGTGATTAAATATGAGCGGTGGAATACTCCTCCATTGGCTTTAAGGGGGCCCAAACTTGTCTGTCCAGAAAGTCAGTGAAGAAAATGTTTAAATAGTCCATGCCACTACAGTGGCTCAACCGTGCGTTTCTCAAGCGACGATAATACTTTTCGTGCGAAAAAAAGCAAACAAAAGAATGACTTTATTCAACTATTAATTTTCTCTCTTGTAGGCCTCTGACGTTAGTTCACGAGAGCTCCATGACGCATGCGCGAGAACTAAACTGACGACGGTCTTCTTCTACTACTACTTGTTACTGGCTGCTCACTCCTTAGGAGTATTACCGCCACCTAGTGTTCAAGATGAAGTGCTGGCATCGCCGGAGGCACTAAACTTTGTTTACAAGCAGGTGAACGCGCACGCTGTATGTAAAAACCATTATTACCAAAAGCACGATCAATGTCGAATTCAATAGCTTACATACAGCGCGCACGTTCACCTGCTTGTAAACAAAGTTTTGCGCTTCCGGCGATCCCAGCACTTCATCTTGAGTAATTACTGACAGAATTTTCATTTTTGGGTGAACTATCCCTTTAAAAACGTCTGATTGGCCATTGTGTTTACATGCTCAACAGATACACAAACACTCACAGGAGTGTTTTAAAGCAGCCGGCTATCAGGAGAACTGCAGAATGGCAGATATCGTCACATTAAATGATCAAATAAATCTTTGGCGGGACAAAGATTCATTTTAATAGTTTTAATCCAGGAAAAAGCACTATATCTCCTCTAACTAGCTCAAACCAGCCTTGTCCAACAAGGAATTCATGCTGGTTTATGCAGGATTTTTCAGCAGGGCAATTCTTTTTTTCTTCTTTTCAGAGATCTATGACTTCACTGAAATGTATAGATATGCTACGTACTGGTTATTACAAATTTACACAACAACAGGATATGGTGACATAAAGGCAACACACTTTGGAGAAGTGATGGCATGTGTTTTTCTAATGATTCTGTCTAAAGTTCAAGTGATTTATAAAATTGGACTTCTCGTCGCTACACAAACAAACAAGATAACAAAGCAGGAAGCCTTTGAGGAAAAACTGCAGGTAATTATAAACATTGTATTTCGGAGAACAACAGTCTTATTTAAAGTGTTTATGACATTGTAAAGTGTTAGGTTATTTGCAAGTACTCTAGTTCTGTTTATTTCCGAATAACCATGTAATCTGTTCCAGACTATTCAGGGGTACATGAAGCATGAGAGAATCCCCTCTGCACTACAAAATCGGGTGACGAGGTTCTATAGTTATCAGTGGAATCGCACTAGAGGGACAAGCACAGAGGTTTTATTCAAAGGCATCCCCCGCTCTTTGAAAATTGAGATTGTGTCAAGGTAAACAAGCCTATTAGGCAGTGTGTCTACCAAAGCATTTTAACCCGCCTGGAAACGCCTAGCTGGGGGTGCTTAAAGGGTTAGTTCACCCAAAAATGAAAATTCTGTCATTAATTACTCACCCTCATGCCGTTCCACACCCGTAAGACCTTCGTTCATCTTCAGAACGCAAATTAAGATATTTTTGTTGAAATCCGATTGCTCAGTGAGGCCTCCATAGCCAGCAATGACATTTCCAAACCATATTTAAATCAGTTCATGTGAGTACAGTGGTTCAATATTAATATTATAAAGCCACAAGAATATTTTATATAGTGATGGCCGATTTCAAAACACTGCTTCAGGAAGCTTCGGATCGTTAAATCAGCGTGTCTAATCAGCGGTTCGGAGCGCCAAAGTCACATGATTTCAGCAGTTTGACGTGATCCGAATCATGATGCGACACACTGATTCATAACACTCTGAAGCTTCATGAAGCAGTGTTTTGAAATCGGCCATCACCTATATTAAGTCATTATTTTGTTTTTTTGGCGCACCAAAAATATTCTTGTCGCTTTATAATATTAATATTGAACCACTGTACTCACATGAACTGATTTAAATATATTTTTTGTACATTAATGGATCTTGAGAGAGGAAATGTCATTGCTGGCTATGCAGGCCTCACTGAGCCATCGGATTTCAACAAAAAGATCTTAATTTGTGTTCTGAAGATGATCGAAGGTCTTAGGGGTGTGGAATAGCATGAGGGTGAGTAATAAATGACAGAATTTTTGGGTGAACCAACCCAAAGTGTCCATTTTGAAAATATCCATTTTTGGGGGAACTAACCCTTTAAGATTGAAAATAATAGGGGTGCACACTGTATCGACGGTTTTGGTCGTATCTGACATTTTTTTTCCAATTTAAAGGGTTAGTTCACCAAAAAATGAAAATTATGTCATTAATTACTCACCCTCGTATCGTTCCACACCCGTAAGACCTTTGTTCATCTTCAGAACATAAATTAAGATATTTTTGATAAAAACAAAATAACAACTTTATTCAACAATATCTATTGTGATTTCAAAACACTGCTTCATGAAGCTTTGAAGCTTTACAAATCTTATGTTTCAAATCTGTGGTTTGGTGCGTGTATCAGACTACCAAAGTCATGCCCCCCAGTGGTGAACCATTGAAATTTTAAAACACTTATGACGTAACGAAGTCTCGTTTAGTGAAATCACGTGACTTTGGCAGTTTGACACGCGCTCCGAACCACTGATTTGAAATAAAAGATTTGTAAAGCTTCATGCAGTGTTTTGAAATTGCCCATCACTACATGTTGTTGAATAAATTCGGTGCCATTGGATTTTTAAAAAATATCCTAATTTGTGTTCCGAAGATGAACGAAAGTCTTACAGGTTTGGAAGGACATGAGGGTGAGTAATTAATGACAGAATTTTCATTTTTTGGTGAACTATTTATATAACATACTCTATTCAAAGTTTCATTAAAATGTTTTTGAATTTGGTTATTAATACTATTTTTTTTTTTCTGATTTAGAATCTGCATACAGTATTTCAAGAGGCATGAGTTTTTCTCCCACTTTACAGAACCTCTCCTGAGGGAACTTGCCACAGGAATTTTCTTCCGATGTTTCCCTGCTGGTGAGCATTTGATAAATCTTTGATTGTGTATAACTGAAGCTTATAACTAGGTCTCAAGCTTACAACTTTACAACATTACTGAATAACTATTGTTGCATATTGATTTTTTTCTTTTCTTTGTTTTTAAGGGGAATATATTTACAGAAAGGGAGACATTTGCACTGCAATGTATGTGATAATAATTGGCAAGGTTAATCTGTGCCTGGACACAAAAGGTAAAAACACATTTCAGCGTCTCTCTGCTGGAGCAGCTTTTGGTGATCATGCTTTACTGCAAACTAAACACCATGAGACTGCTGTCGCCGCAAACTATGTGGATATTGCTATACTCTCAAAAGACTCTTTGTACAATCTGGACCTCTTATATCCAGCTGCTATGAGCCATGTGCTAAAGAAAGCATCTGATATTCTACAGCAGTAGTATACTTGTCACGCTTCTTCACTGCGACTGATAGTAATTAGTAGTTGATCAAATAGATAGCTGTGTGGTAGGTATATTGTTAAGTGCGACTGCAAGTCCATATTATTTTAGGATAATTTGTTTATCTACTATGGTAGATTTTGTAATGTAATGTTAATGTATAGAGTGATGCTGCTGATAAAAGCAATAGTTAATTTGTCATGTTCTATTTGTCCGACTAAATAACAAAATTTCCACATGAAATAAAAATCTTCAAAATTGCATATCATTACTTTGTGCTGAAAATTTATCCTCTGCAAAAATAAATACAAATAGAAATATTACATACAAATATTTAATAATCACTTGCACATGAATGGTTCTGCATGAATCGCCTATATTTTAGGCTCAAAACTTAAGAAATTTACCAAAAGATGACAACTTCACTATTCATTCTAAGATTAAAGTAAACTTTAGTTACCTACGCAATGTGTAGACAGGTTTTCCGCGGGGTCATAAAAAGTCATAAATTTAACAATAAGAATTTAAGGCCATAAAAAGTCATAAAAACGTCCGGATTTTCCATACAAGGTCATAAAAAACATTTAACCACGTCTTAAATTGATATGCTCGTCCATTAATTTGTTCTTCCATCAAAATGCGCTCGCGGCGACAATGGCATTCATTTGTTTCGCCTGTTGTAGTTCTGTATGAGGAATCTGGGTGGTATCACACTGGTACCACAGCGTTCCAGAACTACAAGGTCCATGCGGCAGCATACAGACTTGTCGGAAGGACTTTCACAGAAACCCGCGCGAACTCTGAACATACTGTATCATACTGAGTCACTGCTTAGTTTAATTGAAATCATCTTGGCTATCACAATTGGAAAATGTACCTTTAACGATCTATGGCTCGAAGACGGTGCGTTTAGTAGCTGGCTCAAGCCCATCGCTAACAATCGGTATCAAGTCTATTGCACTCTGTATAAGAAGACGATGGAGCTGTCTAGTTTAGGCATAAAAGCCTTGAAGTTGCATGCAAAGTCGGAAAAGCATGTCGTTGCTGTAAAAGGCCTGCAGCGGGTGCAGGTGATCCGTCAGTTTTGTTCGGCTCCGTCACTAACGTTACCCGGTCCAAGTACAGCGAGGGATTCCGTTTCTGTCGCATCCAGTGCCACACACACTGGTTTCGGATCAACCTCCACACTGAAAGCGGAGGTCCTGTGGGTGTTGAATACTGTGACCAAACACCAGTCGTACAACGGGAACGAGGATATTGCCAAACTTTTCCGAACAATGTTCCCAGACTCTGACATAGCCAAAACATGTATGTGCGGGAAAGATAAGACCTCATACATCACCCGGTTTGGCTTGGCAGATTATATTAAAAAAGACCTCATCTCCAATGTCTCGGGGCCTTATGTTCTCATGTTTGATGAAAGCTTAAATCACACAAGCAAGAAGAAACAGCTGGACATACACGTTCAGTTCTGGAATGACGACAAGGTGCATTCCCGGTACCTGGGATCACACTTCATTGGCCATTCCACGGCCCAGGATTTGCTAAATCACTTTAAAGTAAGTAATTAAAGTTTAATGTTTAAAACAAATACGATTTCTAATGCAGCATGTAATATTTGAAATAATTTCATCTTCAAACCTACGATTATGAATAGCCTAAAACCTGTGTTTGATCCATTTATTCAAACCAATTTGGTGAGTAGGGAAACCGTTATATAATAATATATGTTAATGGTGTCTACTCTGCACCACTCTAGTCATACTCTTTTGAGAAAACAGAAAAATAACTATATATAATATAACTAAATATAATCTAAATCTTTTAAATTGTTTCATCAATTGCATGGCGTGGTTGTATTTTCAGAAACAGCCCACATGGATAACTTGAATAGAAACAGACATGTAGGCCTAGTCAAACATTATACTTGCTTGAACTTGAAAAGTGCAAAAGTGTGTGTGTGTGTTATCAATTAAGTGGTATATTTATTTATCCTCATCTTTTTATTGTTTTCCCTCAAGGAGTGTGTGCAGCAGCTGAATCTCAGCAGGCTGGTCTCTGTATCGACGGATGGGCCCAATGTAAATTTAAAGTTCTTTGAGCTTCTCCAATCCGACTTAAATGAAATGTATGGGGGTGCTCAGCTGGTGTCCGTGGGGAGCTGTGGGCTTCATACTCTGCATAATGCTTTCAAGGCAGGTTTCTACATGTGGCAGGTGGAAAAGCTAGACGTTAAGAGCAATGCACATACTCTTTTAACAATGTTCCAGCAAGGAGGGAAGACTACATGACAGTCACAAAGTCATCAGTGTTCCCGCTATCATTCTGTGGCCATCGATGGTGCCTGCCTGTGGTAGAGAGAGCTCTGGAGGTCTGTCCTTCACTTCAGCTGTAAGAAAGAAGCTGCCAAACCCTGGTATAGGCTCGTATGATACAATAGAGGCTGCTCAAAAGGATCCCCTGATCTTGGCAAAGTTGCATTTTCTTGCAACTGCTGGTATCGGTGGGTGAAGTCAGGTAGAGGTACCGCATTTTCCTTGATCAGCAGCGTGCAAGGAAGGAGAGTGAAACAGGGACACAGAAAAGAAAGCCAAGAGGTTTCCACCTGTCTCGCCAGAGAGGCTGACATGCTGGCAGAGGAAGCAGAGGGCAAATCGTGTTCAAAGATGGCCCAGCTCCTTTCAAAATCAAACGCCCTCAGGCAGGCAAGCAAGGAGAAATTGGCTGAGCTGAAAAAGGTTGAGGAGGAGATCACCATTAAAGGAGACGAACTGAGAAAAATGTAGACAGACACTGACTGACTGACTTACTTGTTATTTTGGAAAGTAATGCCATAAAATAATTGTTAATTTACAATGTTACAATTGTTAAGTGTTCCTGTGTTCTTGATACTCAAGAAAAAGAAGGCGAAGGCTTCAGTTTCTTAATCTTAAGTAAGAAATAATAGAATTACTCTTTAAATAATAAAACTTGTTACTTTCAATGAAAGTCAATAATAAAGACTTTTGAAAGGAATTTTAATGACTGAGGTTATCGTAATTCGTGCATGTCATAAATTCAAATCATAATGGTCATAAAAAGGTCTTAAAAAGTCTTAAATTTGACTGATTAAACCCTGCAGAAACCCTGTGTAGAATATCGGATATCAGTAAAACATCATCAAATTAGATTTGAACTTGTGTATATTTTACAAAATGTAAATAGTTTTTTTTCTAGTACTTATGTTTATTTTATGTTTTTGACATTTAAATACAGATATGGTTGAAAACACTGAACAGTTGTGATAAATGACAAGCTCTAGGCACGTCCATCTCTGGTTCAGCGCCAGCCGAAGCACAAATGCAGATTTCATTTTACCAGTTGATAACGTGACGCACTGTTCACCCAAACGTTCACATAGTAAAAAGCTATATTAATAAGTATAGAAAACACTAAGGATTATTTGTTTGTTTTGACCCATGTAAACTACCACTTCAGAGATGTTAGAAACATTATTTTTCTTTGAAGCGAGAAGCTGCCATCATGTTTAAAAAAAAACAACATTTTATTAACAGCAAAAATTAATACTAGCCTAACTAACGCAAGTAAAAAGTTCTCAAGTTTACTGAACACAGGTAAACAAAAGGACAAATACATTAATCAAAATTACAACTGAAATAAACCTTTTTCCATGCAGGTCTATATAGTATAGGCTACTACAGAAAGAGTCTACTCCAGACATGGGCGGCATTAGGGGGGGGCAGTTGCCCCCCCATAATTTTTCCCGATGTGAGCCGTCAGCTCGTCCACTACAATTTGGAGCGGTTAATATATATATATATATATATATATATATAAAATTTCTCGGGTAGGCTACAGCTCCATCGCTACTTCTCGCGCACAGTTGAGCGCGAGCTTTTCAAAGATAGCCTACTCCGAGTCCTTTGCCCATGAGCGCGGAAAGACCGTGGTCACAAAAAACGCGGCCACTATTCAGAGAGTCAAAGCAAGTCCACCGTCTAGTAAACGTTTCTGAAAACACATGATAAACATCAGATACAGGAGACATGCAGTACTGAACATTGGACGGTCCATGCATGTGGATTTGGATAAAACAGTTAATCGCTTTGATGCCGTGCCCGAACGCCGTTTATCCCTTCACAGTGGCGTATATCGGACGGGCACGCAGGGCTATTAAATTCTTCTAATTATTATTATGATGCTTTTATTATTCAGATAATATTGTAATTAATTTTCCCCACAATATCATAGCGCATCACCGCGTAACCGATGCGCTGTGAGTGACGATAAAAGATTAGTTGGATACTCCTCATTTAAAAAACAACTAGTTTATTTTCGTAAAATTTTACATTTTTTTCCTCACTATGGACCACAAGAGAACTATTAAGAAAATAAATTAATAGTCTCTAAGAGGATATGCGCCGACAGATGCCAAAAGCTCAGTTTTTACCACAGTCTATGGTTTTTACTTTCAGTTTCTGTACCAGCCGCGGCTCTGTATGGGCAGGTGGGGCAGAGCCTTACCAAAATATTAATCCTAAAATATAGGCCTACACCTATGTACACTGAATTAATAATACATTATAAATGTGTTCAGCATTCTGCAACAAATAATTTTCAGATTTTCTAGACTACTTTAAGTCGTAAAGTGAGCTGGATATATTAAATTGTAGCGCATGGATTCGACAGGCATGTATTCATAATACTAAGCAGGGAAGCCCCATCCCAGCTCTACAGCGCCACACAACTTTCCTATGTAAATCTGTGGTGAAAAATGGAATTGCAGCACCCTCTCATAGAGAGCCATAGTGGCAGATTTCTGGCTGCCCCGCTTATTTCCACGTTAAACACACCTCACGTACACCTCGCTCCAGACCAAGACGATATCAGTCCGCTTCAGATATGTGTCTGCATCAGGTCAGTAACTGTTTGGCATGTCTGTCCTATGTGGAGTAGCGTAATAACATTAATGAGGGTATAAACCCTTTAATTTAAACGTGCTCATTTCTCGAATTCCTACATAACTATTCTAAAACAATATTCTAAAAACAAAAGCAATAAATACAATTCAAAGATTTTGTGTGTTGTGTGTACTAAAGTCTGTCAATCATCATTAGAGCGCCACCCTCAGTCTGAATAACGCAAGGACATTCGAATTCTGCCAAAAGTGTGTCTGATGTGTTCAGCGATTAGAATATAAAGCTTGCAAAATGTTTATAATAAACTAGCGTTAACACCCAGAATCTGCCCTACCTATATTTATGGCAAGGAGCCGCTACTGTTCTCTAGTGAGACTTCATCCGCATAACTCTCATGCAAAGTTTGCTCATTGTTTGTGTGATATCAACTGGCTCGGCTTCATGGTTTAAAATCGTAATACCTATTATCAATATTGCGACGTGACATTTTTCTTTATCATCAGTTGCTCGCAAAATGGTGAACTCTGATTCCAGATATCGTCCGCGTCATTTCCCGTGATAATACAATTAAGTGAATTATTAAATAAATAAGTAAAAAAAAAAAGAACAAGCAAACTTAAACTTGTTTGCTTAAAACTTCCGCGAATAATTTGCTGATGCAGGTACAAAAAGATGTTTACCTGCAAAAAAAAAATAATAATTCTTGCCCCCCCTAACTCGAGAGTCAAATGTCGCCCATGACTCCAGACATTTAATAAAGTAACAAAAAATTAAACACTGCATAATCTTCACTCAATGTATTTGTCAGGGTCGGTGGCTGTAATAAAGTGCACGACAAAGGGGATACTCAAAATAAATCTTTAATCCAAGAATCAAAACAATAAACGAGAATAACTCAGAGAAAACACAACCACGAACAGACTGACATCAAACAACGCAAGACCAGGAACAGACTGAAACTGAGGGCTTAAATACATGGGCTGATGAGTGAATTAACAAGACACACCTGCACAGAATAGTCAATCAATCAGTAATCATAGAGACAAACAGGCAGGTAACGGTGGATGACAGAGCTAATTAACAAACTAGAAAACTAACCTGGCAACTCGGACATGAACAGAAGTTGTTCTGCACATGTCTGATTTGCTAGGTCAAAATCAAACTCTAAACATGAACTAACTCAAAACGTTACAGTACCCCCCTCCCGGAAGGTGCGTCCTCGCGCCGTAATACATCCACAGGGTGGAAGGGTGGTACTGGCAGTATAGGAGACAAGGGAGGCGCTAGCAGTTCAGGGAGCCAGAGAGAATCGGCTTCCATGGCCTTGACCCTGGTGCTTGGCTCAGCCACTATGGGCAGGGATGTGCAGTGGTTGCCCCATAAAATCAAATAGCGATGCAAAAGTGCTAAAAAGCATTGGCATGTGTACAATTTTTTAAAATACATTAGGTTTAGGTTTTACAAATATGATAATGTGCATCAAATCAGACGTTCAGTGTTTTCGGAATGGTTGTTACATGAAATATGAACTATCATGAATGACCTGAAGGATCAGGAGTTTTTAAACCTGTGTGAATTAGACATACATACAGTACATACATTTCTGTTGTTTCATTTTCCTAATGTTACTTTTCTTTAAATTGCTCATTTATTATTAATCAATTTTATATAATATTTTTATATATTTCTTATTTATATATCTAGAATATCTTGTCAGATATCAGGGAGAGTCTCCATTTCAAGGTTTCACAGGAAGATGTTTTGAAGCAGTTTGTTATAATACTATAAAGTCCAAAATTGTGGTGAGGAGAGAGAAGTTCAGCATAGCTGGATGTAATATTATTGCAATTAATGTAATACAATTGAGACTTTGTCTAAGAAACACAGAAAAGATTTTACTAGAAAGTGTCCAAAATATCATAGTAACTCTTGTTACAGAAGCCATACAATCATTAAGTGTAATGAGAGTGAGCAGCATACATTAAAAGTTATTTACCTGTTTCAGTGTAGTGATTTGCTTGCTTTTAAGTTAAGGCCGTATATGCTTGAAAGATTATGAAATTTAGTAACTGCAATAATTCCTTTGTTTGTTATAAGATAAGATGACTAAGCAACAGTTATGAAAGTTAGGTTTTTGAGTTTGATGTTTGTAACCAACCACAGAGGTTAACAGTATAAGGTTGAAGAGAGCATGTTGCAACCTCAAGCTGAGGTGAGCCAGATGAAGACTTAGGTGAAGAAGAGGAAGAGTGCTAGAAGAAGACATCAGCATAAGCAAAGAGGAAGGACATCCGGCATACTAAGCAAGAGATAGGAGTTATGAAATTGGATGATAGAGAAAAAAGTGAAAATTGGGCAAGAAAATATAAGAAATTGAAAGAACTGTGCATGCCCATGCCAGTATTACTGTAAACTTTATTGATAGGGACCTTAACACTAGCAGGAATATGGCCCCTAGATGATTGATTGTAGTGGACCAAATTTAAGTACATGAAGTCGCAAATTGTTGTATAGTAAATCTGAAAGTACTAAACTGCAAAAAATCGACTTTGGAAGAATGTAGCAAATGTCCAGAAATAGTCAAAGAAATTACACACTGGAAAAATGTAGATTGAGAAGGGAAATATTTAATATTACTCAAATAAGAAAAATGGATTTGGCATAGAAAAAAGCACGTAGGTCCTAGAGAAAAACATGAATGCTATAAAATGCATCAAAAACAGATGGATAATATGAGTAATAATAGGTGTAAATGCAATGTTGGGAACAAAAGGTATTACACCTTTAGTTATAACATATATGATGCTTTTAGGGGGTCCAAAGAACCCTGGAATTAGAAGTTCTGGTACAGAATCAGTGGTTCAGAGCGTATATCAAACTATATAAAGCAGTCTATCAACATGAGGGCGAATGAGTACTTTATGGTTTACGCTAGATTTGACTTACCTTACCCTACCTGAATACTCTTATAGGGTTAAACGTTGTACTATAAAAGGTTACACCGACTAACAGCAGAATGAATAAATTAAAGTGCCATGTGAGTTCAGCTTCATTTCCCACTAAACACACTACACAAAATGAGTACAGGTATATAATGTAGAGTCTGCTGAGTTAGGATCCATTTATGGCTTCATTAAATAATTCAGCAGTACAAACTGGCAGTGGTCTATCACCAGCAACAGAAACATGCAAGGCCAGACAAAGACAGACACAGAGTTGAGGCAGACAGAAAACAGGTGTGTCTTGTTAGTTCCCTTGGTTACCCTTGTTTGTTCCCATGACAATATACCACACCCCCTTGATAACTTGTTAGCCTGTCTCTAATAAATTATTCTTGTGTTTGTTTTGTGGTTTGTCAGTCGTTGTTTGCTGTAACATGATACTGTCCTGAGTTGCTTTGTTTGCCATGGATTCCTTGTGTTTGTATTGTTAATAAAGTAGTGCTTGCATATGGATTGTCAGGAATCAGGAAGTCAACAGTAGGAACGAGAACACACTTCTTGTGACAGTGTCCTGGTGCCACAGCAAAACCATTGACCTATAAAATATCAGGGCATCATGTGACACGTCTCTACAAACTAAATGAGACAAAACAAACTGAAGGTATCTATGTATTTAGGAACTAGACACAGCACTATGAGAACAGCCATCTTTTATGCTCTGCTTTTGCACGCAAGGTTTTTCTTGGACAAAAAATGTGAAAAAGTGAAGAAAAATGTCGTCAGACTCCTATTTTTATATATATTCAGGACTATTACGATTAATGGCAACATGAATGTTTGGAAAAACTGATATTTCTGTATGGCGCACTGGAGCAAAGGATATAAACAACTGTCTTAAAACTAGTTTATGTGTTAGGAACATGCCTAAAACTTTTGCACATTACTGTATATTTACATGAACTGAGTATGATAGAAGCAAGAACACAAATGAAAAAAAATCTAACATATTTATCAATATCTTAAATGCTCACGGAGACATTTGAAGCAGTCAATGTCTTGTTAATGTTAAAAAAAATGTGTGTTTAGTCTTTAAACTGTCATTTCAGCGTCTCTGCAAGTCACAGTAGAGGCTGATATTGGCGGTCTTGATATATTCTTCCACAAAAGAAGAGCTTACGCTTTATGACATTCATGTGTTTTGGAAACACAATGAGATTATGCATGATATATTTCCCAGCAGTCATTTACTAGAGAAACAGGATCCAGAGTATGAGAACAGATCAGTTGAAAGATCGCCTGGTGATTATCTGAGAGGAAACTCCATCAAACTCAAAAGCTTTAAAAGCTAAAAGCTAAGCTAATGCTCTGTTCTCAATCAAAAGCACTTAAACAATCTGTACTTACCCACTCAAGTCTCTCTGAGTAACTCCTCCCACCAGAATATAAACCAAGTCTCTCAGTCGTCTGTCAGGATGAAAATAAGATCTATGAGGAACCAAGAGGAAGATCTTTCTGGTGTAAGCCCATATGAAAAAAAAGTAAGTTACTTATTGTAGAAAAATGTCAAGTGTTTGTTAATTCATTTTTGAAACCCATTTGGAAGGCAAATTCATGAAAATACCAAGCTTTGTTTCCCTTGTATATAATTCTTTCTCTAATTTTCCTCTGTAGGTCAGAATGAGGACTGGGAATCCTGCTATCATGTCCTGCTGTTACAATGCTGAACTGAAGTCAAGACATGACAGTGCATTACAGACTCACTGACAGCAGGAATATATAAGACTTTATTCACAGAAATGTTTCACTTAAGAATCAGGATCCAGAAAACAATGTTTTCCCAAAAGGATTTTACAAATGGAAGCTTCAATCTCATATTCATGTAAGTCTGAGTACATTTACTGATTTAATTTATGACTGTTCATTTCAATAATAAGATCAAATGTCACATCGGACAGGAGGACCACTATAACTAATTGCGGAAAAGACGTATTTTTACTATAATATAAACATAATTATTTTTGAGTGAAATTAGTAAAATATTTTGCAGTCTAATCAATGAAGATGAGAAATAAAACTGAGCTTTTGTTCATGTCTTTTAGTGATGAATTAAAGACAGACAGATGATGGAGAAATTCAATGAGATCAGAAACATTATGATATTAGGAATGGTGAAAATTCATTAGAAATTCAAAAGTCAAGAGTACATGTGAAAATCATTTGAAAGTCAATTTGTCTCTGGAGTCTTGAATATATGAATATCTTGTGCATATTTCTAATCAGTTCACCTGGTTTGTATTTCAGAAATATTTATATGCAAACATTAGATAATATTGGGCCACTATGATGATCAGGTACGTTTGATGAATTCTGAATCAAATGCTATTTGGACAAACATGTGTTGTACATCTCACTTGGCATTGTTTGAGAAACCGTTTCACTCAGATATAGAAATCTCTATATTTTTTCTATGCATCTTTATATTTTTTCCTCTTTTGGAAAATTGTGAAAACACAATCGTGATTTTTTTTTCTGCTGTTGTTCGAAGTAAATTCTCCCGTTCGCCAGTTGTGGTAATGCGCTAAACAGTTTATGATCAGTCAATAATAAACACAGAAGAAGAAGGTTATGTGACGACTTCCGCTTGAGAACCCGGAAACGTGGAAAAGGTTCTGAGCTATGATGCTTTCGGATTTCTGACAAAGAAGGCGGCTATTTCATTAATTTTTTGTGCTATATACATGATTTATGTTGTTGCACCATGATCATCGGGTATGTTTATGATTTTTTAAGACGTTAAGATTTTTTGTGACACGTGCAAAAAGTGATGATGTTTGTGTGATCGCATATGTATTTGGCCTGGTTTATTTTGGTCCTCATTTAAACTAAAATGAACAAAAACGATTTCAACGTCATTAATTAACAAGTTTCAGGGTAACGCTAACAATAGCAGTGTTGCCTTTTTGTGTCCTAGTGCATGTGCAGATTTTTTCATTTGAGAGTAATTTGTCCTAGTCTTACAATGTAATCAAGACATGGGCCTATCAAAGACCAGCAGGGTAAGATAAGTAAAGATGCTTCGTACTTTCCACACATTTCACTTATGTGCTGCGACACGTGCAAAAAGGGTTTGCGTGACTCACATTTGTATTTGGTCTGGTTTGTTTTGGTCCTGAATTAAACCAGCATTAACAAAGAAACCCTTTAATTAATGCAGTAATCATTTTGATTAATTTGACGTTGATAAATTGGTTTGATTAATTAACGAGCTATAGGTTAACACAGTTTTAACTATTATTTTGATTCAGACATTAGCATGTTGTACTGCCTTTTTGTGTCCAGGTGCATGTGCTGTTATTTTTATTTGATAGTAATTTGATTTAATTAAACATTTGTTAATTTATATGTCAATTGATGCATTTTGACAGTTTAGTTGATAGTTGACAACTGGCAAATTAATCCAGTTAACCTGAATTCCATTTAAAAATTTTTTTTTTTTTTTTGTATTTCTGAATGTTTTTACTTAATTGGTCTTTATCTTATGATGGATAATTAATATGTTATTAAATAATAACTTTTTAATTTTAATAATTACTAAAGTAAACAAAAATACCAGCATTGTCATGCCACAATTCTGAGAGCATCTTTCCCCAATGATCTCACTTCAAAACTTTACACATCCAAAAAAAAAAAGTAATTACTAATTTGAATAAATGTAATTAAAACAATTGTATGTTAAGAATTTTAAACTAATATAACTTCAAAACATACAAACAAGTAGTAAATAATAAAGAGGAGCAAAGAAACATATTACAAGCAAAAAACAAAAGAGTGCTTTCAGCATTTAAGATTATTTGAATGTTTTCCATTCAAGAACTATGAGTGATTTTTCTTCAACTTTACTGTCGTTTGATTGTTACAATGACATCATAGACGGCTATTGGGAGCTCTAACAAGCTGCATTCTCACACGGATGTCTTTTGAAATATAAGAAGTGATGTGGTTTGTCCTGTCCATTTAATCCCTTAAGACTTAACTGGCAGTATTTACGCCCTGCATTAATTGCTTGCTGGAGAGGTATGTGGAGGAATTTGTCGAGCTTGCTTATTTGGTGAATTGGCCAGATGCATGTTTGAACACCTGTTTTCTGGCGGGGCTGGATGAGGACACGATTCATTTTAAAGAACCTGCCTGTTATTTTTCCCTAGTCGATGCAATTAATCTGATTTTGTTTCTAAATTGTTCTGAGTTTGTTATTGAGGAGGTTCTTGATAAATTGTGTGATCCTCGTCCAGTCTCCCCAGAAACACAGGCGGCCTGGCCAGTTTCTGCCCTCAAGCAGCTCAAGGCGCTAGCCATTGAGGAAGAGGACTAGCTAATAGAATTTCGGGCTGAACCAGCTCCCAGTCCCCTCGACCTAACTCCAGCCTTCGCCGAGCCTGCTCTATACTTCAACAAGCCCACTCCATGTTTCCACGAGCCCGCCCCATGCCTCGCTGAGCCCACCCAAGGTGTCCACAAGCCCACACCAGCCCACGGGACCACACCATGCCACGAGCCCTTCCAGCCCCCCCTGAGTCTCCCGAAGAATTTTTTTTGGGGGGGGAGTGTACCTGTGGGTGGGCAATATGTGGGTGGGACTGGAGACCTGCCAAGACCTCCCACGGCCCCTGACCCGCCTTGGCCGTCCTCAGCTCCAGACCTGTCATGGCTGCCCACAGCTCCTGACCTGCCGTGGCCACCCAGGACTCCTGACCCGCCATGGCTGCCCACGGATCCTGACCTGTCCGGCTGCCCGAGACTCCTGACCCGCCGTGACGGCCTGAGGTCCTAGACCCGCCTTGGAGACCTCCGCACCCGTCTGCACCCCCCGCACCAGCCTGTAGGTCTCCAGGACCCATTGCATCATCTAAGGCGCAAGGATGCGCCGACCAGGGAGGGGGAGGTAATGTTACATCCACGCCTGTCCTGAACTCTGTTTCCCGGAATCCTCCTGTTCTGCACACCTGTCTGCACTTCCCTCATCAGTCTTCCCGCCATCTCCCCGGATTCCCAGCACCTGTTGTCCTCGTCAGCACTCCCTTTAAGTTGGGCTCCCTGCACCGTTCTTGATGTGGTTTAGTGTGTGTTATGCTGTTTGATATTCCTGGATTGCTAATAAAGCCTGTTACATTGTGGATTTCCCTACTCGCCTCAGCTCTACAGCACCGCACATAACATTAACAAAACCAAACCTCTTTATTGTTATTATATTGTATAAGCCAATGTGTGTTGAGTTTTATAAGTAGTTTTGTCACGTGTGATCAGTTCTTCTTATCTTAAACCAGCCTGTTACCAATGTCATGCTATACTGTGAGATTAAGGAAGTTAAATTAACCTGTTTTCTCTGTCTCTGCAGTTTCTGCTTCATCTGTGTTTTTGCAGCGATGATAAACAAAGGTGAGCATCTGAACAAACTGTATTTTGAAAGATAAATCCATGTAACATACTATTTACAGTTAATGTTCCTGTGATTTCAGTGTGTCTGCAGGTCACAGTAGAAGCTGTTATTGGTGGTTCAGTTGTCCTGCCATGTTCTTCCACTGAACCTGGTCATAAACTTCAAAATATTAATGTGCATTGGAGACACAACAGTGAGATTGTGTATGATAAAGTCAAGGGTAATGAGTCACAGGGCCCTCGGTACAAGAACAGAGCTGAAAGCTTCCCTGATGAGTATCTGAGAGGAAACTTCTCCATCAGACTCAACAAGCTTCAGTACACTGATGCAGGAAAGTTTGACTGCCACATCACACCCTCAGATGAGGTTCACAATGTACATCTGAGCATTAAGGGTGAGTAAAAATAGTTAGTTCATGTTTGAGGTTTTAAATAAAAATTATGGAGCTGATATACAGTATGATTTGAATTTGAATTCTGTACATTTGAATCATAGAAATCATTTAACAGAATTGAATATTAAGAGGCATTTTATATAGTTTTGAATTTGAATTTTTATACTTGAATCCTGGACATTTGATATTTAACAAAATTGAATTTTTGATGGCATTGTATTTTTTAAGTAGTGTATTTTTTTTGTTCTGAATTGTTTGACTGCACATATTCTCTTCTTTCAAAAGCTTCAAGTTTTCAACATGAAGAACAAATTCGAAACACCCAATTCAATATTCTAAAATTCAAAACACAGAAATTCAGATCGTACTGAAAGTAGGTCAGAGGCCCAACTTACGGGTTCCACAGGGAAGAGTAGAGGATCTTGGAAGAGTCGAACATCGCATTTTGGCCAATTACAGAGTAGCAATGATTCTCAGCATGTGAGACATTTATCTCCGGGAGTCTCTGCTGCACCTTTTTGTTTTAGTATAAAGTATATTTAGTATGGAAGTGATTAGAATGCATGACAGTCACACATAACTCTATAATTACTATATTTCTGCAGCATTTATCGAAGCTGGATGTTAGGCTATTTCACTCGTTGGTGTTTTGAGCTCAAGAACATCACAAATGATTATTCAGATATGTGTAACATAGCAGGTGTGATTTATTTCCTCTCAATATCATGCAATTTGTAGGCTTATTAAGTAATTTAAAGGTTAATTCCCACTTCAAACTCCAACAAACCCCACAAACACAGTTGGATTCGCAGACAGTGACATGTGCCACAAAATAATTAAGTAAATAAAACATAAAAAGCAGTGGGCCATTGAACCAATGAACAATTTTAAGACTGCACAGTAAAATGATTCTGCTTCATCTGTGGAGTTGTCAGATCAGCGAGGCTCTTCTGCACTGTAAACCCAAAATTGGGCTTTAGGTCTCTGTGGCGACCAGGGCGGGTGAGAGCCGTGAGGGAACGGCGCAAGGCCGGTGGCGCAAGAGTTAATGAGCTCCTCCATGAGAGACTCAAGGCCGGTGCGCCTCCCAGGTGAAGCTCAGTAACTCTCGCGCCGTTCCCTCACGGCTCTCGCTCACCCTGGTCACCACATTCAGCACTAATCCAAATGTTTACATATTATTCAAGTTCTAGGCTAACATTTGGTTGCTAAACTATTACTTATTAATGTAAACAAGTTTTTGTACTCCACTCTTGTTCAATATCCTTGTAAAATAGCATCCTTCACGTGAGCAAAAATGTGCTTTGCATAACAGCACAGTGAGATGGTGGTCACGCTGAACTCCTCAGATAACGGACCATTTAAATTGAGCAGTGTAACTTTTTATATGTTTGGTCAATTGCATTTTTTTGATGAACAGGCTGCGATGTCAATTTAGCAATACAATATTGATACAGTATGTTGTGTGTACTGTACACGCGTGAGGCGCCGGCGCGATCACTTGGATTTTTTCCTTAATCCCTAATCGGCTAGCAATAGCCTGTCATTTATGGTCAGTCATACAGAAAATATATCATCATTGGAAACTTTAAAGCTTGCATTTACGTTTATTTGTTAACACTTACAAATAAAAAACAAAACACTGTGCTTTTTTTGTAATAGCCTATGTTTGTTTAACCTTTTACAGGTTAATTTAGTCTGTTTTTTCTCCGTTCACAGAAGCGGTGCAATGTGATCATGAATAGGCTACCATGGTATTTTTAATTGGTCACAGACACTTATCCCTTTTGATTTAATTTAACAAGCCTACATTTTGCATGATATTGAGAGGAAATAAATCATGTAATTGCGCCTGCTATGTTACACATATCTGAATGATCATTTGTGATGTTCTTGAGCTATGAACACCAGCGAGTGAAATAGGCTAACATCTAACTTTGATAAATCCAGCAGAAATATAGCAATTATAGAGATATGTGTGACTGTTATGCATACAAATCACTTCCATACTAAATATACTTTATACTAAAACAAATAGGTGTAGCAGAGACTCCCAGAGATAAATGTTTATTGCTCTGTAATTGGCCAAAATGCAACGTTCGACTTTTCCGAGATCCTCTACTTTTCCGTGTGGAACCCAGAAGTTGGACCTCTGACCTACTTTCAGTATGATACGATTTTAGAATATTGAACTTGGTGTTTCAGATTTGTTCATGTTGAAAACTTGAAGCTGTGTTTGCAATATTTGCAGTCTAAGAATTCCGATCAAAAAAATTTATCTGTAGAAAATAATGCCATAAAAAAAAAATCTATTTTGTTAAATATCAAATGTCCAGGATTCAAAAAATGTATTCAAATTTATAACATTTAAAAAATTCAAATTCAAATCTATATAAAATGGCATTTAATAACCAATTCTGTTAAATGACACTTTTCTATAATTCAAATTTACATAAATCAAATGAGATCATATTGTCATATTACCAGCTCCATAATAAATGATAGACAGATCTGTTTTCTTTGTCACAGTGTTGTAATATTTTTTCTTTTTTTCTTCTGAACTTTTGTTGCAGAATCAACAGCAGAAAATAATTCCATTGTAATGGGCCATGAGATATTGCTGATACCTGTATGCCTATTTTTAGTAGCCCGTTTCATATGTTCCTAGAAATAAGACCTCTAGCTCTTTTTTTTTTTTTTTTTTTTTACAGCTTTCATTGTTTCTTTCTGGTGTGAAATACTGTTAAGCCTGTTGTATTTCAAGCGCCAGCAGCATCTGAGCAGTATGTTTTTTACAGCACCCATGTTAACAAGTGTTCACATCAGAATACTGAGCTGAACATCATGATTAATCACATTTTCTGCTGCTTATCATGCCTCACCCACGCTTGCAGTGTGAAACAAGCATTATACTGTTATCTTCCTGTTCTGTAATAAATTGACACAATACAATGTGCACTGCTTGTTCTTATTGTATAACAGAATGAGATCTTGAAGCATTGAAAAAGGAACTTTTTTTTTTTCTGACATTCATGTTAATATGTTGCTGCCTTAAAATCTGTACCACGTGTCTTTTCTTCATGTTTTGTTAAGAACTTGTTAAGAAGTGAGACTTTTTTTTTCTACTTAGATACTGAAAAATCAGCAAAACAGAAGCAAACACAATTTTTAGAAAAACTCTAATAGAATCATGGAAACCCTGTGGGAACAAGGGGAGATGGACGGACATCTATATAGAATTCAAAGGGAAGTAGGAATATAACATTGACTGGATCTAGGAGACATCTTAATCACAACCCAAATATCTGAAATGTTAAAGTTTTAATACAGTAATCTCCAGTACTTCCTTTTTGCTGCATTGTTTTCCTAATTAGCTTGTGCTTTTTATAATTAACAAGATATAAAAAGATGATTTAGCTTACCCAAATTCTGTTTTGTTTTATTTTATTTCATCTACACTTACAGTCACAAACAGTTTAAAATGTAACATGCCACAATATGTCAGACAAAACCACACTACACTGAAAAACAATTGTGTAGAAACAATTTTCCCTCAGAAATTGCTAGTAAATTTTAAAATTCTTTACAAAGGAATGGCAAGTAAAACATTGAATTAAATTAAATTTTGAAGTAGAAAGCCTGCAATGGTATTTTCCTGTAAAACTGTACTGCAATAATTTACAGCTTGTCAACTCTGCCTATATAAGCCTGGTTCACTCATCCTTTCCCTGCGAAGTACTGTATGTGTAACTCTGCAATTGTCTGTGTGTTTCTGCCTTGTCTGTTTGGACTGCCTTTTTGTGTATTTTGACCCTTTGCCTGTTTTTTTTACCATGAGTGTGGTTTACCCTTCAATAAACTGCATTTGGATCCTCAACCTTCGAGTCTCTGAGCAGTACGTTACACAGATGTTGGACTAAAACCACTTAATAACACTATATTTTAGGGTTCAATTCTCACTTTTAACTAATTGCTTATTAGCTTGCATATTACTAGTATAATGGTTGTTTATATAGCACATATTAATGCCTTATTCTGCATCCCTTAATTCTACCCAATACCTAAACTTAACCACTACAACAACTACCTTACTATTAGGTTTAAAGGGATAGTTCACCCAAAAATTAAAATTTGATGAAACCGAACTGTATTTATATAATTTTTTACCTCTAATACATTACTATGTCCAACTGCGTTCAGCACTCGCTTTGTAAGGTCTGTTCGCGCTCTGACAGCGGAAGTAATGTCTAGCACTCATTGAAGTATACGCGCGACATTACGATCAGAGGTCAGAGTGCGATCAGACCTTATGAAGCGAGTAGAAGCTCCCATTCACTAGCATTATTTGACTGACAGATGGCAGCGGTTGGAGTTAAAAACCATCATTTGTGTTCTACTGAAGAAACAAAGTCACCTACATCTTGGATGCTCTTGGGGTAAGCAGATAAACATCAAATTTCCATTTTTTATACTCATTTTATACTCAACACATTTTATACTCTGCCACAACTGCATCTGCCAGATTCAGTTACTTTAGAATTGAAATTATACTTAAACTTTATATCCTGCTAATTCTGAATAAATAAAGTTCTTCCTTTCCTTAAACTTACTTTCCTCTATCTTAATTTGCCCAGCTTTTTTTCTCTTCAGGAATATCTAGCTGGGTGGTTTGCCAATGTAAGTAAAAAACATCATAGAGATTATAAGTGAAAAGTTTACAACTGGGTTGCAGTGACACAAAGTTCATATAAACACTGAGTTCACAGTTGAACCCAGCACATCCTCAACAACTCAGTTTTATACAGTTTGTAAAACAGTTTACTGCCCGTAATGTTAATGAGATAGCTGAGATGTTCCCAGTGGCCAAATCTACTCCCATACAAGCCAATATTTGATCAGGATGTGATCACCCTGAAATGTGTGGACATCTGTTCTTCTCTATGATAAATCCAGCTATTTGTGTTGATATGGCTATTCTAATGAAGTTTGGATTCATGTTTTAGGGCACTGTAATTTTTTCAGTGTCTCTGCAGGTCACAGTAAAAGCTATTATTGGTGGTGGTTCTGTTATCCTGCCATGTTCTTCCACTGAAGATGATCTTAAACTTCAACACACTGATGTGAATTGGAGACACAGTTGCAGCGGGACTGTGACAAATACTGTAATTCCCACCAGTGATATGAAACAGCACCCAAAATACAAGAATAAAACTGAAACATTCATTGAAGATTTTCTGAAAATATACTTCTCCCTTAAAGTCCCCCTGTAGTCAAAAATTGTATCATGTCTCTCACATGGTTTTGGTTAAAAAGGGAAATGCTTGCAAAGCACTCATGTGTGTCACAGGTTTGTGTAGGCAGAGAGGCGAAGAGACAGTTGACTGAAGTTCCAATGCAAGTTTAATAATCTGCAGCAAGGTAGTATAACACACCCTAATTGTAAACATGACCGGAGACTGAACAGATGAAAAACAGGAACTTAAAGGATTAGTCCACTTTCAAATAAAATTTTCCTGATAATTTACTCACCCCCATGTCATCAAAGATGTTCATGTCTTTCTTCAGTCAAAAATAAATGAAGGTTTTTGATGAAAACATTCCAGGATTATTCTCCTTATAGTATACTTCAATGGGCACCAAACGGTTGAAAGTCAAAATGACAGTTTCAGTGCAGCTTCAAAGAGCTTTAAACGATACCAGACGAGGAATAAGAATCTTATCTAGAGAAACAGTCTGTCATTTCGAAAAAAAAAAATGTAATGTATATGTTTTATATAAACAAATGATCGCCTTCCAAGTGCTTCCACCAAGACCGCATTTCCATATTCTTCAAAAAGCTTACGCTGTATGTCCTACGCCTTCCCTATTCTACTTACGGAACGAAAATGGCGCCAATTCCGTTTTTTCCATAAGTTGAATAGGGAAGGCGTAGGACATACAGCATAAGCTTTTTGAAGAATACGGAAAGCGAAAGCACGTGCAAGGCGATCACTTGTGTTTATGAAGCATATACATTTACTTATTTTTTTCGAAAATGACAGATTGTTTCACTAGATAAAACCCGTATTCCTCGTCTGGTATCGTTTAAAGCTCTTTGAAGCTGCACTGAAACTGTAAACTTGACCTTTAACCGTTTGGAGTCCAGTGAAGTCCACTATAAGGAGAATAATCCTGGAATGTTTTCATCAAAAACCTTAATTTCTTTAAGACTGAAGAAAGAAAGACATGAAAATCTTGGATGACATGGGGGTGAGTAAATTATCAGGAAAAATTTATTTTAGAGTGAACTAATCCTTTAAGTACACAAATATGGTAATTAATCAAACCAAACTAACTAATAAACTAAGTAATCGTATAAACAAAGGAGTCATGGGAAAATAAGACAAAGGAAACCAGGAACTAGAGAATTACACACTAAAAGTCCATGAACAAAAACAAACGGAACATAATGGTGATATCACACCCCCTCTGGAAAGGCGCAACCTCTCACCTTATCAGAAAGATAGCAGAGGAAGGGATGGAGGGGGTTTAGGAGGTAGACGAGGATGAGTTGAGGGCAGTGGTGTAGCGGTCGGGGACGCACCGCGGGGGGGCCACGATAACCACCCTGTCCTGGATTGCGGACAATGATCATGTATTGATGATAGCCAGAGATATTGCATCTGATATTGGCAATATTATGAAGATTTGGCATTTCCAAGTAATGTTAGCCTGTTACATTCTTCTAGTCTATTATTATTACTATTGTTACGGTACAGAGACACGGAGGCAGAGATAAGAACAATCCAGGTAAGTTTATTGAAAACAGCAAAGCACAGGGTGATGTTGAGCAGATAATTGGAAGTTGAGAGGTGAAGAGAAACTAATACTGTCCTGAATATGTTTTGTAGATGCAGATGGTGGAAGGAGCTGGTGGAGACACTCACACACACAAGTGACAGGTGGCGGTGATCAGTACTCCGGTGATTGGGTGCGTGGGTACGGAAGTGAGGTGGAACCTGACGTGTCTGTTACAACTATTAGGTTACTTTTATTATTAAATTAATATTATAATAAATGTGCCCCACAAAAGGTGAGGATAATAAAAGATTAGGCTATTAGCTCCTCTTTTTACATGTTTTTAATTTTTTTTTAGGTCTATTATACAATTACTTGTAGGCCTATAATGAAAATTATTGCTTCTGTGATATCCATTGGCTTGCCGCCTTGATTTAAAATGGAAAGATTTCTAATATTGTGACGTAACTCCTCTGTGGATTTGCGAACCCGGGACAAGTGAAGTCGGTGGAGCCGCAAGGTTGAGGGTCATCTGGTGAGGAACACAGTCAGACTGTCCATTTCCAAGTATAAGAATGACCTCACCTAACCATCACCAGGTAGTGAAGGGTGCACCCCAACTTTTACAAAGCCTGTGACTAGAGCAAGACAGTCCGCAATAACACGGTCCTTCTTATGGCAGTAAAAACATTCACAATCACTTAGGTGATTGTGAACTGGGTTTTGGGTGAGAGTTCTGTGACTGAGGAGGCATGCCAGACAAACTCTTTTTGGTGCACACAGATGCAAACACATTCACACAAATGCATCTGCTAGCTCGGCTGCTGGAGACACAGATGACACCTTCTGTTCATTCAAATAAACTACAACTCCTTCAGGCAAAAAGGATTTAAACTCCTCTAGTAGCAACAATTCCCTTAATGAACTGAAATCATTTACTTGACACGCAGCACACCACTTATCAAATATTATACTTTTCTCACGTGCAAATTCCATAAATGTTTGACTACTGCTTTTCTTGTTATTTCTAAATTGCTGTCTATAGGCTTCGGGAAAAATTTCATAAGCACGGAGGACTGCTGACTTTACTGTCTCTGTCATCTGGCTTAGATGTTGCTGTGGTCTCTTCATCCTCAGTGAGTCCAGAGCAACAAAGACCAAAAGACATTTTGGTCAAGTTTGTTCTGGTTTATCTTCATACAGCTTCAAATAATGAAGGTTCATGAAGATTCTGGAAGTCAGTTATAGGAAGAGAAACCAGCAGGACAAACTTGACCAAAATCACCTTTTGTATTCAAAAAAAAAAAAAAAAACAGCGATTGAACAGCATGAAGGTGAGTAAATAATGACTGAATTGATATGTTTGGGTGAACTAACCCTTTATGCCCCCAAAGAGAAATTGTATAAAATTTATGTATGCCCTCCCAAACCCTGAGGGGGGAGTCTGTTCATTAGGGAGTTAGTCTGGTTCCAGTGTTATTATTACGGCCATCCCTCTCTCAGCATGCCTGATCTCATCCAGCGACAAGTCTAGATGGAGTCTAGCCATGTGGCCCAGGTTATCACTTTCAATAATTCCTCATAAACAGGGCCACGGGAGGAGGCAGTAGATGCAACATCCCCCTCAAATTTCTGAAAGAAATTACGATAGTGGAGCGCAAACAAAATGAAAAAAACAAAGGTTAAAAGAACAACGTGAACAAGATATAGGCCTACTGAAAAAATACCAAAAAATTGGCTTGATACTTCAAGGCATTGGATACCTCAAAATGAAGTAGCGAAGATGAGGGAGAGATCGTTAACGACAGGAAATCCAAACATCCAAACATCATTCGACCTTCATCGACCTCAAATACGGCTTATCACTTGAAACATGTAAGTAGCAGCAAATTTTCAAGTCCGCTAGTGTTAGTCTTGTTCTAGAAAAATATGCACTGTTATTAAGGCCTGTACACACTGGGACGAATATCGAACATGTTTATCGCCAGCGTTTTTCGAGACGCTTTTTGTGTTCATACCCAAGCGATTTTCACTGGCGATGCGCAGGGTGAACGTTCAAATTCACTCCCTGACAGTATGTGGCGCTTGTGCTTAAACGGAAAATCACTGCAAAATCAAGCTGTTATGTTCATATATTTATCGTCCAACATTCCCAGTTTTTTTGATGCATGTCCTTAATTTAATTTCATATGTTGGTATTAATTCAGTGTTTATAAGCCTTTTAAAGAATTTTAACCCAAACTGACTGGGTTTCTAGAGAGCAAAGGTATTGTGAAAAAGTGGAAGACTTAAACACAAAGTGTGTAAAATAAACTGTAAAAAAGGATTTGATGTCACTAGTGATAGTATTTTATTCTGTGTTGTCATCATTAAAGTTTGATTTCAGCTTTAATGTGCGTTTTGTTTTAACAAAGCAGCTGATATTGCCATAGAAACTAGTGGACTGTCGACTCGCTTTCACCCCAAAATGGCGGAAATGCAGGGCTATTGCAATGGAACGTTCTATTGACTGTAGCTTCTTGTTAGTGTAAAATCTTTGCTACAGGCCTTTAGGCGCATATACATGTTTGTGTGGAAAGCGCGCTCGCTGCATGACATGGAGGCGCCTGTGCCAGTTAAACTTATTTGCGTGTGGACCATGTATGGCACTAAATACATTTTTCCAGTAAAGCATAATGATTAAGGGGGGCCTCACACAAAGAGCAGTCTAGGGACCCCTGACCACCTCAATCAGCCCCATGGTCTGACATTAAACTCAAACTAAAAGGGAATACTTTTTAAACTAACTTTTTTTAACTACTCATTAACTGCTTGAAGCCAATGATTTGTGATTAAGACTAAAAGCTTAATGTTTTGCTATTTTTGCCCTTTTTTCCCCCAGAGTGTATGTGTATTTTTAGGTCAGGTTTACCTTTTGTATGAACTGTCCTTTTGTCAGTAAGTTTTTCCTTCAATCTTTACACTGATGAAAGTTTCCATTTTTTCCCCACTTTTGTGGATATTGGTGTACCTTGTCCCTCACTTCCAACTTGCTCTCTTACCATTTAAGTGAGATATAATTGTTTCAACGTGTAAAATTGACAGAAACAACCAATGAAATGGAATAACGTGTAGTACTGAGTACAATTTATTAGAAAAAAAATGCAGTGTGAACAAATTACAAAACAATAAATGGTGACACTTTAGAATAGGGAACGTGTATTCACTATTAACTATGACTTTTGCCTCAATAAACTCCTAATTTACTGCTTATTAATAGTAAGTTGGTAAGTTCAGGTATTGGGTAGGATTAAGAATGTAGAATAAGGTCATGCAGAATAAGGCATTAATATGTGCTTAATAATTACTAATAAACAGACATTATTCTAGTAATATGGATGCTAATAAGCGACTAGTTAAAAGACCCTAAAATAAAGTGTTACTCAATAAATAAAATAGAATTCCTGTGACTGATAACCCAAACCCTCTAAATTAACCACCAAAAAGAAAATGTAGAAACAAAACCAAAATCTTCAGTGTATTTGATGCTTTACATTTACACATAGATGGTTCCTGCTGTAAGAGGCCCTATTGAGGCCAACAGGGGGCACTCAACTTGTGGTTTCTGTGGGTTCTAGTGATGGGAACGCTATACAGGTGCTGGTCATATAATGAGAATATCATCAAAAAGTTTATTTATTTCACTAATTCCATTCATAAAGTGAAACTTGTATATTATATTCATTCATTACACACAGACTGATATATTTCAACTGTTTATTTCTTTTAATTTTGATGATTATAACTGACAACTAAGGAAAATCCCAAATTCAGTATCTCAGAAAATTAGAATATTACTTAAGACCAATACAAAGAAAGGATTTTTAGAAATGTTGGCCAACTGAAAAGTATGAACATGAAAAGTATGAGCATGTACAGCACTCAATACTTAGTTGGGGCTCCTTTTGCCTGAATTACTGCAGCAATGCGGCGTGGCATGGAGTCGATCAGTCTGTGGCACTGCTCAGGTGTTATGAGAGCCCAGGTTGCTCTGATAGTGGCCTTCAGCTCTTCTGCATTGTTGGGTCTGGCATATCGCATCTTCCTCTTCACAATACCTCATAGATTTTCTATGGGGTTAAGGTCAGGCGAGTTTGCTGGCCAATTAAGAACAGGGATACCACGGTCCTTAAACCAGGTACTGGTAGCTTTGGCACTGTGTGCAGGTGCCAAGTCCTGTTGGAAAATTAAATCAAACTGGGTTTCCTGGGTTTCACAAACTTTTACAGAAGATTCATTCAAGGATACAGCATCGTCACCACTCCATTCAGAAACCCGCTACGCAGTAAGCCCAAGTCTCTGTCCTGGACTCCAGCTGCAACACAAGCCTTTGAAGATCTCAAGACAGTGTTCACCACCGATCCCCTCCTGGTTCACCCCGATCCAGACCTCCCTTTCGTCGTTGAGGTAGACGTTTCTACCACAGGATTGGGAGCGGTATTGTCGCAGCAGCAGGGGAAACCAAATAGACTCCATCCATGTGCCTTCTTCTCCCGCAAACTCAACCCGGTGGAGGTCAACTATGACATCGGCAACAGGGAGCTTCTCGCCATCAAGCTCGCCCTGGAGGAGTGGAGGCATTGGCTCAAGGGAGCCAAACATCCGTTTGTGGTCCTAACTGATCATAAAAACTTGGAGTGATAAAAGATTGAATCCTCGTCAAGCTAGATGGGCTCTCTTCTTCACCAGATTTAACTTTACCATTTCCTACCGTCCTGGATCAAAGAACGTAAAAGATGATGCTCTGTCTCGTATCCATAGTCCTGAAGAGAGTACAGATGATCCAGAGCCCATCATTCCTGAACAACTCTTTGTCAGCCCCATCACTTGGTCTGGTGAGACGCTTCCACCAGCCTTCCAGTGCCTCCACCAACACGCCGCTGGGTTGTCCCCAAGGGTTGCAATACATCCCACAGACACGGCGCACTTCCCTCATCCACTCCTCACACGTTGCTGGGCACTGGCCACCCAGAGGTCAATGAAACCCTCTCGTTGCTCAAACAACGCTTCTGGTGGCCCAACATGGCTTCGGATGTCAGGAGGTACGTGAAAGGGTGCAGGGAATGTGCCATCTCAAGAAGCCCTCGTCATCTTCCCTCTGGGAAACTTCAACCTCTGCCCGTTCCAACTCGTCCGTGGTCACATCTAGGAGTGGACTTCATTACAGACCCTTCCAGTTTCCAATGGATGCACCTGTATCATGGTAGTGGTGGATCGGTTCACTAAGTCCTGTCGGTTAATTCCCCTACAAGGACTTCCAACGGCAATGGACACAGCTGAATTTATGTTCAACCATGTTTTCAGATACTATTGACAGTGAAGTTTCAGCTCAAAATACCCCATAGATTTTTTTTGTTAATTTTTTTAACTGCCTATTTTGGGGCATCATTAAATATGCGCCGATTCAGGCGGTGCGGCCCCTTTAAATTATATGTAAGAATTTTGCAGTAAAATATCCAAAAACCACTAGGTCAGTATATATTTTGTTTACTTGAGTACTTACAATATCCAAAATGTTTGCAACTCTTTGTAAATCGTGAGAAAATTGCAATTTTACCGAATGCTCCAGGAAGTGTGAGGAGTCGCCTGTCAATTGCGTCATACCCACGTTACCCTCGGTTTCCAGTTTTATTTTGTAGAAACCATGGAAACACCAAAGATGCTTTAATATTTACATGTTTTAATAGGCAAGGGAGCAACTGTTTTGATATATTTATAGACAGAAAACTAATCATTGTTATATAGCTCAACACTTTTAGTCTTATTGTTTAAATCTAATTTAAAACTTGTCCTATTTCTCAACATTTTAGGTCAAAATTTATATAGTGGTGTCCAAATGTTTTAGGATAAAATAAAGTTATGACATGAAAGAACTAAAAAGGCTAAATATCACAGATTCTGTATATGCAAATTGGTGTGACTGAAATATGTTAACAAATTTCAGACATTGAGAGAGGTCAGATTTAAGCTTTTTCTATTGCAGCACAAGGTGATCTTTTGGACTCTATTTTCAAATCATGCTGGTTAACATGGATCACTAGATTTAGTCTATGCTTAAAGCCAAAGAAATCATCAACACTCGGTCCTGCTCTGCTTCATACTACAATAACGTTAATATTCGCATCCATGAACATGATTTCTTCCTGAGTCACGTCCCGATTCTTTTGTGAAGATCACATGTCCCAAGATTCTGCACTCAAACTTGGCGTCATTAAGCTACGCCTTTGTTTTGAATAGGCCTCTAGCGGACAGAAAATATTACATATTGCACCTTTAAGCCTTGTCTGTGAAATTAAAGATGTTTAACTTTTAACTTTTTTTTGGGCGGGGGGGTATATGAACGTCAGGGGATTTTATAATTTTGAAAACATTCTGAGAATGTTAATGTCGAATGTTCTAAACATTCTGAAACAAGAGGTAACACTGACAAAATGTTTGAACATCCAACTAAAATGTTTCAGAAAAAAATCAATTCCATGAATGATGTATAAATTATGTTTTTGTACTAACGTTTTGAGAACATTATTTTAAGTTTGAACAAACATTCTATTAACATTACTGGAATAATATTTGTTCATTACTTTGAGAGGACATTGACAATCAGTTGGCCAAAGTTCCCTGTTAGCTTGGTTTATTTATAGTATTTTTGGATAGTTACCAACTGAGGGCTTGTTTAAGTTTAACAAATATTTTTTAAAGTGCACTTTACAAAAATATTGTTTTCTTATTTATAAAAAGATACAAAAAAGTAATGAAAAGAGACTTTGCTTCTTTTGTCAATGGGTTTCTACAAGGTCACTTGTCCTGCACAAGCTCTTTATGAAAATTCCAGTGAATTTTAATCAGATTAAAACTTCATTATTGCACTATTCATTATCCATGTGTGTGTGTGTGTGTGTGTGTGTGTGTGTGTGTGTGTGTGTGTCATGGAGGGGGTGACTTTTAATTCACTTCAGCTCTGTGTTAGTGTGATTTTGTTTGGAAGAATGCTTAGTTTTCAGAATCAGAAAGTCCTTTGGCAACCATTAACCCCAAAATTAATCATTCAAAGTTTTAAATAGCTTTTTTTTGTCGATTTTTGTTGGGTAAGATTAAGAGTTCAGTCGTGGTGAGTTGTGTCAATCTGCTGAGGAAAACTCCTCAGATCTAGAAATATTACGGGAGTCTCGGATCAGGATGGGCTTTGCGGATCTTCTGAATGAAGTTGGCGGGTTTGGACGCTTTCAGCTGATTCATGTCACTCTTCTGTCTGTCCCAGGCCTTCTGATGGCTTGCCAGAATTTACTAAATAACTTTACTGCTGGTGTGCCGGAACATCACTGTCGCATACCGAATATAACGGCTGCACTGAATGAGAGCACAGCATCACTCCTGCGTGCGTTTATCCCACTGGATTCATCGCTGACACTGTCCAAATGCTCTCGGTACACTGATACTCAGTGGCATTTAATCACAGAACAACTGAGTCACAGAAATGCAACTGAACTGCAGACAGAGGGTTGTGCTGATGGCTGGACGTATGACAAGACTGAATTCATCTCATCTATAGTATCAGAAGTAAGTCGCTTCATCAGCTCTGACACAAAATATGTAGTCCTATTTCTCAACATTTTAGGTCAAAATTTATATAGTGGTGTCCACATGTTTTAGGATAAAATAAAGTTATGACATTAAAGTACTAAATAGGCAAAATATTGCAGATTCTGTATATGCAAATTAGTGGCACTGAGGTATGTTAACAAATTTCAGACATTGAGCACAGTCAGATTTAAGTTTTTTTCTATTGCAGCACAAGGTGATCTTTTGGACACTATTTTCAGATCATGCTGGTTAACATGGATCACTAGTTTTAGTCTATGCTTAGAAAAGAAAACACACCAAATACAGAGACATTCTCAAATGAACATGAATTTACTTTTCAACATTTCAGTTGTTACTATGATAATTGAATTTGTAATTTTAATAAGTATCCTCCTGGGATCCAGGAATAGACTTCTGTCCTCTCTAGTGGACATTATATTTTAGTGATTTTCTCTGACATCATACATGTCACAGTTTTAAGTCTGGATGTAAAGATCACATTCAGGGCTTTGCAGAGATACCCAATTTTTAAAGGTTTCGCCATGACAACAACAACTTCTTGGTCTTTAAATATGACTGAAAATGAAAATTTGCATTCTTATGGAAATCTGATTTTTTTGTAATTATCATTTAAATCAGATTTTCAAATTGTTTGTTATAAATCAACATTTCAGGAAAATGTTATGGGGTTTCAAATCAAAATATGACTTTGTGTTTCGAATCAGGACATTGATTTCATACATGTCCACTGTAGAGGACACCAGGACTTAAATCATGATTATCAGGCATTTTAGGAGATACAAGTGAATAGGGAAAGAAATTATATATTAATATTCCTATTAATTATTAGTTATTATTATGAAAATGTTGCCAATTATTACTCCCATTATTACACTTCTATTTTCATTACATGTTGCTCCAAGAACACATTAATATGCAAATTAGATACAGTCTATAGATGCATTGTATTGAATGGGAAAATACATGTATGACTATTTTACCCACATATTGCATAACGTAAAATGGTATATCAATAAATTCCTTTTTATCTTTCATAACATATTTGAGAATCATCTTTATAGAAAGTTTGGTTAAAAACAACAATCCTGAAGCCTAAAAATGCAGGACAAAAACTGGTGAAAAATATGTAGAAGTATAGTTAATGACAAAATGTTTTATTCTCTACAGCATTTTCCATTATCTACAATAACAACAATACTGCTTTTTTTAGTCAATAAAATTAGGTTACACTTGATGCCCCATATCATGTGAGTGAGTCAGGACAACCTTTTTTGTCAAGCACAAAGAGTAACTATTTTCTTTTTCACAGTGGGATTTAGTTTGTACCCTACGTCCACTCAAACAGATGAGCCAGACCATTTACATGGGAGGAGTACTGACAGGTGCCATTATATTTGGAGGGTTATCAGACAGGTAAAGCATCTGTAACTTCCTGTTTACACGGTCACACCTTTGGACAAAACATATTCACATATGATGCCTTTTTGGAAAGTAACAAGATTCAATAAATAGTATACACTATATATACACTGTATACATGTTAGGTTGCCAAACAATGATGAACAAGTGCATTTAAACTCATCTGACCAATCAGAAAAGAACTGATTCAAAAGAATGATTCATTCGCAACTCTATAGTTCTGATTAAACAGCTGATAGAACACACACAGACTCCATGAGACAAGTCTACATGAAATTTAAAGGGCACCTATTATGCAAAATTCACTTTTACATGGTGTTTTACCATAAATGTGTGTTGGCAGTGTGTGAGCAAAACCACCCTAGAATGAGAAAAATCCACCCAGTGTTTTTTTTACAATCTCAATAATTCATAAGCACTGTCTCAGAACGCCCTGTTCTAAGATTGCTCTCACTGTGACGTAGAATTGCGCTAAGCCCCACCCACGTGGTTTGATTGACAATCTGGTTTTGGCATAGACCCCGCCCTCTGTGATCTGTCAACAATCCTCCATTGTTTCAATGACAGCCTGTAATGTCTTCTAAGAAACATAAGTGTTCTGTTGTGGGATGCAATAATGAACATAGTTTTCACTTACTTCCGACATCAGAGCCACTGAAAACGCAGTGGATGAATTTTATTTACGAAGGAAAGGCGCCACTCAAAATCCCAAAATACATTTATGTTTGCGCAAATCTTTTTTTGACTGACTGTTTTGAGAACGAGGGTCAATTCAAAGCAGGTCTTGCTTCAAAGTTAATCCTCAAGTGTGGATCGTTGCCTACTGTTTGCGATCCAACGTCACCTCCAGAAGAAGTAAGTGTATTTAATGTTTTTTGAGCAAATAGTCATTTCAGTCGATGTCAGCCAATTCAATAACAAATGCGTCTAAAGTTGTTGTCGTCATCGTAGAATGTCTGTGTATATAACTTAAACCTTGTTCGTATAGTGTGTATCTAACGTACTTAGCAAACGTTATCACAGTTATTTGTGTTTGTAGTTTCAAAAAATTGCGCGAACGTTATCACAGTGTGTGTGTGTGTGTGTTGCACATCCATAATTGCAAAGGGGACGCGATTAAAACTTTATAAGTACATAAATGTATCAAATAACCATTCAGAGACGTCCTGCTCCATTCTCAATTGTGTTTCTTCTGCCGGAGTCTCTTCATCATCTGGGTCTGATTCCGGTTCAAACATGTACGGCTGAATGCCATACAAAACAGCGGGTCTCTCACTCTCAGCCATTCTGCTTCTACCGACTGTTTATTGCCATAGGTATGCAAGTTACGCCCTCATCCAAAGGCAGGGCGGGGATATGCAGCTCATTTATATTTAAGGTGGTACACACCAAAAGAGCTCTTTTTAAAACAGGCCCCAAAAATGACATTTTCAAATAGTTATAATAAATTAACTGTAGGGTATTTTGTGCTGAAACTTCACAAATACATTCTGGGGAAACCCAAGACCAATATTACATCTTGTAAAAAGGGGCATAATAGGTGCCCTTTAAGTTTTTTGGCTTTTAATATGAATATAATTATAAACCTTGAGGTTATCTATAAACTTGTGTGCGCCAAAACATTGACAAAACACATCTGTTATTACAGCATGAAATCTTCAAATGGATTTTTACCTATGTTTATCTGCACCACATTCCAATTTTTTTACAATTGGATAACTAAACACTACAGTACCATTTTAAACTGGTGAAAGACTCAGCTCTTTATTGTGTGTTTATATTCTCATGTAGGTTTGGGCGAAAGACCATTCTGATTTGGTCATATTTTCAGGTCGCTGTCTTAGGTGCATTCACAGCTCTCTCTCCGTCGTATGTGGTGTACTGCACCTTCAGATTCCTGACAGGAATGTCTGTGTCCGGAGTCATTCTCAATGGCGTCTCACTCAGTGAGTATCTCTTTTCACTGTCATCTAACATCCAATATGCAAAAATGGTTTACAAAGTACAAATGCAAAGAAAATAATCTCTTAATAAATTGAAATGACTTATTTAAATGTGTATGCACTTTAAAGAGCTTTCAGTTGGTACCTGGTCATTGACTCAAGTGATTAGACACTCAGCTTACTAGAGCTCTCCCTTGATTCAGTGCTGTGATGGGATACACCTTTTTCTTCACGCTTTTAAAACCCCCATGCTTAGGCATACAGGTGCTGGTCATATAATTAGAATATCATCAAAAAGTTGATTTATTTCACTAATTCCATTCAAAAAGTTAAACTTGTATATTATATTCATTCATTACACACAGACTGATATATTTCAACTGTTTATTTCTTTTAATTTTGATGATTATAACTGACAACTAAGGAAAATCCCAAATTCAGTATCTCAGAAAATTAGAATATTGTGAAAAGGTTCAATATTGAAGACACCTGGTGCCACACTCTAATCAGATAATTAACTCAAAACACCTGCAAAGGCCTTTAAATGGTCTCTCAGTCTAGTTCTGTAGGCTACACAATCATGGGGAAGACTGCTGACTTGACACTTGTCCAAAAGACGACCATTGACACCTTGCACAAGGAGGGCAAGACACAAAAGGTCATTGCAAAAGAGGCTGGCTGTTCACAGAGCTCTGTGTCCAAGCAAATTAATAGAGAGGCGAAGGGAAGGAAAAGATGTGGTAGAAAAAAGTATACAAACAATAGGGATAACCGCACCCTTGCGAGGATTGTGAAACAAAACCCATTCAAAAATGTGGGGGAGATTCACAAAGAGTGGACTGCAGCTGGAGTCAGTGCTTCAAGAACCACTACGCACAGACGTATGCAAGACATGGGTTTCAGCTGTCGCATTCCTTGTGTCAAGCCACTCTTGAACAGACAGCGTCAGAAGCATCTCGCCTGGGCTAAAGACAAAAAGGACTGGACTGCTGCTGTGTGGTCCAAAGTTATATTCTCTTATGAAAGTAAATTTTGCATTTCCTTTGGAAATCAGGGTCCCAGAGTCTGGAGGAAGAGAGGAGAGGCACACAATCCATGTTGCTGGAGATCCAGTGTAAAGTTTCCACAGTCAGTGATGGTTTGGGGTGCCATGTCATCTGCTGGTGTTGGTCCACTGTGTTTTCTGAGGTCCAAGGTCAACACAGCCGTATACCAGGAAGTTTTAGAGCACTTCATGCTTCCTGCTGCTGACCAACTTTATGGAGATGCAGATTTCATTTTCCAACAGGACTTGGCACCTGCACACAGTGCCAAAGCTACCAGTACCTGGTTTAAGGACCATGGTATCCCTGTTCTTAATTGGCCAGCAAACTCGCCTGACCTTAACCCCATAGAAAATCTATGGGTATTGTGAAGAGGAAGAAGCGATATGCCAGACCCAACAATGCAGAAGAGCTGAAGGCCACTATCAGAGCAACCTGGGCTCTCATAACACCTGAGCAGTGCCACAGACTGATCGACTCCATGCCACGTCCATTGTCTTAAGTAATATTCTAATTTTCTGAGATACTGAATTTGGGATTTTCTTTAGTTGTCAGTTATAATCATCAAAATTAAAAGAAATAAACATTTGAAATATATCAGTCTGTGTGTAATGAATGAATATAATATACAATTCATTTATTAATATATCACTTTTTGAATGGACTTAGTGAAATAAATCAACTTTTTGATGATATTCTAATTATATGACCAGCACCTGTAGTGTTAACCCTAGTATTAGATAATCTTTTACGAGCATTCAGCTAGAACCCGGCCTACCGACTAAGGTCATTAGGTTATTCTGCTGTGGCAGGCTAGGCCTTTCTGCCACTTCTAAAATATCATGCTTCTCAGGGAGCCATGTTACATGTGGTTGTTTTCAGTCCTGATCCTGGGGACCCACCACTCTGCACACTTTTTCATATCTCACTTATTTAACACACCTGATTCGGATCATCATCAGGGGCTGTATTCACAAAACATTTTATCTTACCACTAAGAGTTCTCCTAAATAGCAATAAAAGTTCTTAGCTAAGAGTTTTCTCTTAAAACCTATTCACAAAGCTGCTGAGACAAACTTTTACTAAGGAATAGACTGAAGTCTTAAGCTAAGAGTAAGGGTGGGGTTGACCTCGTTGCTATGGAGTAAACACTCAGTGATTGGCTGATGGGGGAGGAGTCAGCGATTTAATCATAGAAATATTGTAGAATGAGGTGTCATGTTTCCAAATTAAAATAAAGGTTTAAAAATACAAATGTTGTATTATTATTATTGCATTATTAATAGTTTTTTTAATAAAATTGTTGCCATAGTCAAAATAAAATGTTGCCATATTGTTGCCATAAAGGTTTTAAAATGTAGGCTGTCACTAATTCTAGTATATACAGTTAATTGTCCACCTCTTGGATGTCTTCATCTCAAGGGAATGCAGAATTCAAGCAACACATTATATATATAGCAACACATTATATATATATATATATAATATATATATTTTTTTTTTTTATTTATTTTTTTTTTACTCTATTCAGTCATTTGTAAGTATGAACTCATGAAAACCATTGCCACAGATAATCAGACAATATTTATTTATTTATTTATTTGTTAAAGTTTTTTTTTTTTTTTTGGCGTCTCATCGTAGATTCAAATCTATAAATCAAAATGTATTGCATTTATGAAGAAAAGGTTCAGCACCCAAGGCTCTATCGCTATTGCCTCAATGGTGTACAGTGTCTTTGGATGGATTAGGACTGTTTGTGATTTGGTCTTAGGGACTTAGGAGTCCTCTTGAATACTCCTAACGTTTCACAGACTTAGGAGCTAGTTTTAGCGCTAAAATGCTTTGTGAAATACTCTTAGAGCAAAAATTTAGGACTCCTAAAATTAGGACTGACACACCCATTAATTTTAAGAGTTTCTCCTAAATCGGCAAGTTAGGAGCTACTTTTAGCCTTAAGATGTTTTGTGAATACGGCCCCAGATCCATGAACTGAAATGAGTGTGTCAGACAAGAGAGAATTAGAAAATGCACAGAACGGTGGGATCAAAGATCAAGAATGAAAACTGCTGGTTTAAAAGTAATTTAATATCAGAAAATACTATTGATTTGACTGCACTTACACTATCGGATGAAATTAAAACTTGAACTGAATTGAGCTAAATAATGATATTGTCTAATGTAGAGCTGCTTTAGTTGTTTCATAATGGAAGTTTTTTGCTGCTTTATATATTGTATAAAGTGCTATACAAATAAATATGACTTGACTTGACTTGAAATATTTGTGTTCTCAGAGGTGGAGTGGATTCCCACTAAAACTCGGACTCTGGTGGGCACCTTATCATCTTTCTTTTTCACGTTTGGTCAGATGATTTTAGCTGGAGTGGCTTACAGTTTGAAGGACTGGCGTAAAATACAAGTGGCCGTCTGTCTCCCTTTCTTCATCTTCTTTTTATACAGCTGGTGAGAGATTATACAAATTACTTTTGATTTTGAAGAACTTCATAAACCATGACATTCTATATTACTGATGTATGTGACTAACTGGAATTATTGTAACAACCCATGCTCTTTGAAAAAACGTGCCTGTCGTGACATTTCTGCAAAATTATATCATGTTGCTTTTTACACGTTTTGTTATACTGGTTTTTGCATGTATTGCAGCAGTTTGGGAATGTTATGTCCAGTGAGTGGCACCAAAAGGATAATGCTCTATCGCGTTAAAAATGAATAAGTACCACCAACATATAATTAGGAAAATTTGATTTCTCATGTCATGACCCCTTTAACAATATAAATCAACCTTAAAGGGTTAGTTCACCCAAAAATGGAGGCCTCAGTTTCAGATGCCCAGAAAGCTACTAAAGACATTTAAATCAGTTCATGTGACTACAGTGGTTCAGCCTTAATATTATAAAGCGACAAAAATACATTTTGTGTGCCAAAAAACAAAATAATGACTTTATTCAACAATATCTAGTGATGGGCGACCTCAAAAACACTGCTTCATGAAGCTTTACGAATCTTTTGTTTCGAATCAGTGGTTCGGAGCATTTATCAAACTGCCAATTAATGAGGCTTTGTTACATCATAAGTATTTTGAAATGTCAATGGTTCACCACTGGGGGGCATGACTTTGGCAGTTTGATACACACTCCAAACCACTGATTCGAAACAACAGGTCCTTAGGGTCCACTGGCTGGACAAGAAAGTGTGCTTTATCTCTTTTCACCATTGTGGACAAATTCAGCCAAAGACCTCTCTAGCCCACCACTGCCAGCCCCAGTGTTTACCAGTTTATTATAGCTAAATTATCTAACATTAGTTGTACTGAAAAGGGCATATTATCTTGGATGCCACAAGTGAAGAGATGTAAGCATGCCATTTTGGGCTAGCACTACTGAATCTTTTGTGAAAAGGTGGGGCTTTCCAGGAGTGCTGTTAGGCTTGATTGCTTAGGGCTTCTTGGTCAGCCATGTAATATAGTCACATAGCTTTTGCTGTTTACACTATAAGAAAATTCTGTAAAAGTAGGGCCCAGTGTACTTTGTTAATATGAAGGAATTTTCTGTATTTCTGTCATGACAACTCTCAGAGTGTTTGGCATGGTAATGCATATGACAATGTAGATATATTTGGTCTTGGCGGAATAGATCTGCTACGCTGCTGCTGCTTTATTGCTGCTGCTGCTGCTGCAGAGCAAGTACGGGACTTGCTACTGCCAATACATACACGACACACTACTGTAAGCAAGTAATATATAATTACTATATATATATAAGTAATATAGCGTACATGAATAACCGTAGCAGATCTATACACGTGGAGCTGGGGAAGGTGGAGGGTTTCTGAAGCAAGCTGCGCTGCTAAGCAGTGCTGACGCATGCATTTTTCTAAGATTAAGCATGCAAGCTGGCTACTAATACAGCAGGAACCAAACATATGTAACCTATAGATAATGATGTGATAATTAGCAGGTTATCATTAACATTTAAACTGCTTTAAATGTTTTTTTGTTTTTGTTTTTTTTGTTATTTACATTGGTATCATTAGATATTCAGGTAAGATGAAACCCAAAACTTTTAAAAGTATAAACCGGCATTTTCTCTCCAAAAAATCTAGTCGCCAGGAGTGCTGAATGAATCTTGGCAAAGGCTAGGCTGCAAAGGATCCATCCGTTCTATCCCAGTGTTATGACAAAGACACCGGAGGCAGGAATAAAAGCAGTTAAGTTGTTTATTGGGCAAACAGCAGAGCAAAACGGGTGATGTATGAAGTGGTGGAAGATCTCAGAGGTGGAATGAGAGATAATACTGTCCTTGTTGATGTTGCAGATGAATGAAGATGGAGACGCTGGAGAAGGTGGATGGAAACACTCACACACACTGGCAGGTAGACACACGAGGAGACTGGAGACAATGGAGACGAAGGAGATGATGAGGCTGGGTAAGTATCGCTTTGGGAGTCCTTGAGGTAAGTTTACAACTGGTGTAACAAACGAGACCGGACAGTGAGTGTGTGTGAGTGTGGGGTTTAAGTGCTGGTGTTGATGACTGATGTGATGAGCTTCAGGTGGCGGTGATTAGTATGCTGGTGATTGGGTGCGCAGGTACTGAAGTGAGGTGGAACCTGACGTGTCTGTGACAGTACCCCCCCTCCCACGGCCCGCTCCTGAGGGCCGAGGACCCCGACGTCGTGGTGGTCGTCCTCGAGGTCGTGGGGCAGGCCTGTCTGGGTGGTTGGTGTGGAAAGCCTGTAACAGAGCAGGATCAAGGATATCATTCTTGGGGACCCATGAGCGTTCTTCGGGACCGTAGCCTTCCCAGTCCACCAGGTATTCCAAGAGACCACCACGGCGCCGGGAGTCCAGGATCTCTCGTACCACGTAAGCAGTTCCATCGTCCAGGATGAGTGGAAGGGGGGGCTCGGCGGCTGCCACGTCAGGTTCTGTGGAGGGAAGAACAGAAGGGTGGTGAGGTTTTAATAGTGACACGTGGAAGGTGGGATGAATTCTTTTGTACTGTGCAGGGAGTTGTAACCGGTAGGTGACGGGGTTGATCTGTCGCAGGATGGTGAATGGGCCAATGAAGCGGGGACTCAGCTTCTTGCAGGGCAGGCGCATCCTGATGTCCCTGGTGGACAGCCAGACCTTCTGCCCCGATTGGTAGGTTGGAGCGTGGGAGCGCCGAAGGTCGGCTGTCATCTTGCGCCTGCGCAGGGCTCTCTGCAACTGGTGGTGAGCTGAGTCCCATACCCTCTCGCTCTCCCGAAACCAGTAGTCGACGGCAGGAACGTTGGAGGGTTCCCCGTTCCAGGGGAACAGTGGGGGTTGGAAACCGAGTACGCATTGGAAAGGTGTTAATCCAGTGGTGGCTTGACGGAGGGAGTTCTGGGCGTACTCGGCCCAACCCAGGTACTGGTTCCAGGAGTTCTGGTGGCCGTGACAGAAGGTACGCAGGAAGCGGCCGATCTCCTGGATCTTCCGTTCCGTCTGCCCGTTCGACTGAGGATGGTATCCAGACGATAGGCTGACGGTCACACCCAGGAGTGAGAAGAAAGCCTTCCAGACTCGGGAGATAAATTGAGGTCCTCTATCAGAGACAATGTCCTCGGGGATTCCATAATGACGGAAGACATGGTTGAACATTAACTCGGCTGTGGTCATGGCTGTGGGTAGACCTTCCAGGGGAATGAGTCGGCAGGCCTTTGAGAAACGGTCTACGACGACTAGAATGCATGTGTTACCCTCAGACTCTGGGAGGTCGGTGACGAAGTCGACTCCCAGGTGTGACCAGGGCCTCTCAGGAACGGGCAGAGGATGGAGCTTGCCGGTGGGAAGATGGCGTGGGCTCTTGGAGATGTCGCACTCCCTGCAGCCCTGCACGTACCTTCTGACGTCGTTGGCCATGTTTGGCCACCAGAAGCGCTGTTTGAGCAGCGAGAGGGTCTCATTGACCCCCGGGTGACCAGTGCCAAGTGAAGAGTGAACGGAGTGCAGGAGTGGAGTGCGTCGTGTCTGGGTGATGTAACGCAAGCCCTGGGGGCAACCCGGCGGAGTTCGTGAGGAGGCATTGGAGGAGGGGAGTGTCTCTTCTGACCACTCTATGGGGCTCATAAATATGGATTCGGGCAGGATGGTGTCGGGGTCTTCGTTCCTTTCCTCGGGTGCATGGAGACGTGAGAGAGCGTCAGCTTTGAGATTTTTGGAGCCTGGACGTTAGGATATTGTAAAGTTGAATCTTGAAAAGAACATCGCCCATCTGGCTTGGCGAGGGTTGAGTCGTTTGGCAGCCTTTAGGTACTCGAGATTTTTGTGGTCAGTGAGTACCTGGAACGGATGGTTAGCTCCCTCCAGCCAATGCCTCCACTCTTCAAGGGCGAGCTTGACAGCCAGGAGTTCCCGGTCCCCGATGTCGTAATTAACCTCCGCCGGGTTGAGCTTGCGGGAGAAGAAGGCACATGGATGGAGCCTACTTGGATTCCCCTGCTGCTGTGATAGGACCGCTCCCACTCCGGTGGTGGAGGCGTCCACCTCAACGACGAATGGCAGGTCTGGATTGGGGTGGACGAGGAGGGGAGCGGTGGTGAAGGCTTTCTTGAGGTGTTCAAAAGCTTCGTTGGCAGGTTGGGACCAGGACAGAAACTTGGGCTGATGACGGAGTAGGTTGGTGAGTGGACTGACGATGGTGCTGTAGTTCTTGATGAAACGGCGGTAAAATTTAGAGAAACCTAGGAAGCGTTGGAGTTCTTTTATGGTACTTGGGGTTGGCCAGTTCTGGATGGCGGAAAGATTCCCCTCATCCATCCAGATGCCACTGTGATCTATCACGTATCCCAGGAAGTGGACAGAGGGCTGATGGAATGAGCACTTCTCTGCTTTCAGGAATAGATGGAACTGCCGTAAGCGTTGGAGGACCTCCGCAACGTGGTGGCGATGTTCGGCCAGGCTCCGGGAGTAAATAAGGATGTCATCTATATACACTAGGACGGACTTGTGGAGGAACTCCCGGAGCACCTCATGGATGAAGTCCTGGAATACGGAGGGGGCGTTGACCAGGCCATACGGCATAACGAGGTACTCGTAGTGGCCGGTGGGCGTGACGAAGGCGGTCTTCCACTCGTCCCCCTCGCGTATCCAGATGAGGTTATACGCGCTGCGGAGGTCCAGCTTCGTGAACAGTGGCACCACGGAGGTGTTCCAGGGCCGCTGGGACGAGGGGAAGTGGGTACCTGAATTTGACGGTTATCTTGTTTAAGGAGCGATAATCGATGCAGGGCCGCAAGCCTCCGTCCTTCTTGGCCACGAAGAAGAAGCTTGAAGCAGCAGGGGAAGTAGACTGGCGGATGTATCCTTGGTTAAGGGCCTCTTTGATATATTCCTCCATGGCCTTCTCCTCCGGTACTGACAGGGGGTATATGCGTCCCCTAGGCACCGGTTCACCCGGCAACAGATCGATGGCGCAGTCCCATGGCCGGTGTGGAGGAAGCTTGGAGGCGCGTTGCGGGCAGAAGACGTCACTGAAGTGGGCATAATTGGGTGGAATGTCGACGGAGCGCTTATCCACAGGACTTTCGATGGAGGTTGCGTTAATGGAGAGGTCTTTGGAGAGAGGAGATCTTGGAGTAGGAAGGTCTGGGAAGCAGCTGTAGAAGCAGTGGTCGCCCCACTTCAGGACTTCGCCCGTGCGCCAGGAGATGGTGGGGTTGTGTTGTTCCAACCATGGACGCCCTAGAACCACATCAGCGGTGGATTCCTCCAGAACCAGCAGATGGATGTTCTCAGTGTGGAAGATACCCACTTGCAGCTGAAGCGGTCCAGTCATCCGTCGGATCATCCTTCGGCTCAGGGGTTTGCCCGTGATGGAGTGGACCTTGTAAACATTCGGAGAAGGCGAGGTCTTGAGCCCGAGGTGTCGACAGAGGGCGCCGGAGATGAAATTTCCTGCTGACCCTGAATCGAGGAGCGCCACCACTGAAATAGAAGCATTAGCCGCAGTAAGGTTTACTACAGTAGTGAGTGGTTTCATTTTTTGGATTGAGGGAATGATGGCACTCACCACGGGTCGAGGAGGACGAATTGGGCATGTGGAGATTACATGCCCAGGGGAACCACAATATAGGCATAGATTCAGGGTCAGCCGTCTCTGTCTTTCTGTAGAAGATAAGCGGGAGTTATCCACTTGCATTGGTTCACTTGCTGGTTCTGGGGAGCTGACGGGTTCGAACCGACGGAGGAGTGTGGTGGTTGGTGGCTGGCTCTGGTGCTCTAGGAGGCACGACTGCATACGAGAACCCACGCGGATGGCGAGTTGGATGAAGCGTTCGAGTCCTAGGGAGTCCTCGTATGCAGCGAGATGCAACCGCACGTTGGGCTCCAGCCCTTGTCGAAAGGTGGTGATGAGGGCTTGTTCGTTCCAACCACTGGTTGCGGCTAGCGTTCGAAACTGCAAGGCATAATCATTAACACTCTTATTTCCTTGTTTATGGTTGTACAATTTCTCACCAGTAGACGAGTCGGTTAGGGGTTTTCCGAAGACTTCTCTGAAGTGAGAGACGAATGCAGGGTATGATTTAACGACAGAGCTTCTTTGAGTCCAGAGAGAATCCGCCCATAGAAGGGCCTTACCTTGCAGTTGTGATATTATAAACGCTATTTTAGCCGTGTCGGTGGGGTAGAGGTGCGGTTGCATCTCCAGAACCAACTCACACTGCAGAAGGAATCCGCTGCATTCCTCCGCCGATCCAGAGTAGGGCGCCGGTTTGGCCATGGGACTGGCGGTGAAGACTGGAGAAGCAGCCGTGGCAGTGGATGCGGAAGCGGCAGCGGCGGTGGGTGCTGGTGATGGTGATGGTGGTTGTGAGGTGAGTGCTCGACGTAAAACGTCCACGAGCTCCTGAAAGGGGTCCTGTTGGCTCATGCTGATGCTTAGCTGTTATGGTCCGGTCTTCTGTTATGACAGAGACACCGGAGGCAGGAATAAAAGCAGTTAAGTTGTTTATTGGGCAAACAGCAGAGCAAAACGGGTGATGTATGAAGTGGCGGAAGATCTCAGAGGTGGAATGAGAGATAATACTGTCCTTGTTGATGTTGCAGATGAATGAAGATGGAGACGCTGGAGAAGGTGGATGGAAACACTCACACACACTGGCAGGTAGACACACGAGGAGACTGGAGACAATGGAGACGAAGGAGATGATGAGGCTGGGTAAGTATCGCTTTGGGAGTCCTTGAGGTAAGTTTACAACTGGTGTAACACAAACGAGACCGGACAGTGAGTGTGTGTGAGTGTGGGGTTTAAGTGCTGGTGTTGATGACTGATGTGATGAGCTTCAGGTGGCGGTGATTAGTATGCTGGTGATTGGGTGCGCGGGTACTGAAGTGAGGTGGAACCTGACGTGTCTGTGACACCCAGGAAAAAAATTATGCGTTTGTAGGCTGCATTCGAATTGGGATGTTTTTTGTTGTGCCACTGTGACGCATTCATACTTCAAAGGATGCAGCTTCTGAATTGGGAGCTCTTTCCTGATGAGCTGATGATCTGAATCAGGTTTAATAAATTAGGGAGGCATACAAAGTGTGCAACACGATGGGTCCCCAGGACCAGGATTGAAAACCACTGGCCTAATTACAATGCTAAGTACAGAGGCCATCTTTAAACATGAACTTTTTGTCATTTTTCAGCCTGTACAGAAAATGACAGTGTGTTTGTGTTGATTCTGAATATTATTCTGAAAGGTCTGTTTAAAATGTATATAGACCAATTAGAACTATATAAATGCAGCATACATTAAATAACTGCAAAAATGTCTCCATGTCAAAGGTGGTTCTCTGAATCTGCTCGCTGGCTGGTGCTGAATGGCCGTTCTGAGGAGGCACTGAAGCATCTCCACCACGTAGCTAAAATGAATGGCAAGCCTGAGATGACAGAGAAGATCACATTAGAGGTTTCACATCAGCTTTCGTGTCATATACACTACTTTTTGAAAGTTTGGGGTCGTTATTTTATTAATTGATATTTAATCCTTTGATCAAAGCTGAATTTTTTTTACTCCAGTTTTAATTCTAATATGCTGGTTTGGTGCTTTTATTATTATTATTATTATTATTATTACAGTTGAAAAAGGTTGTTCTGCTTAGAATTTTTGTGGAAACTGATACATTTCTTTCAGGATTCTATGAAAAATAAAAAGTTCAATAGTTTGATGAATGTAAAGTTCAAATTTATTTAACAGATTATCTGTAACAATGTAAGTATTTACTGTCACTTTTGATCAGTTTAATGCGTCCTTGCTAAAGATGTTTCATTATGTAATAAATAAACAAATAAAGAAATAAAAACTGACTCAGACTTTTGAACAATAATGCATGTGTGCTTCATGTATGTGCTTATGTTTAGGTTCTGGAGTCACACATGCAAAAAGAAGTTCAGTCTAGTAAGAACACTCATTCTGCGCTTGATCTCCTGAGAACACCAACCATGAGGAAGATATCCATGTGCCTTATGGTCGTCTGGTAAGAATCAATTTGAAATGTCAATGTTTCAATGTCTGTACTATGCAAGAAACCTGGATGGTGGTTCTCTTATAAATAAATATATTTTAAACATATTTATTTATAAGAGAATATTAAACATACATTAACTATATAAAGATCAATAAATAAAATGTCTGCTGTTATTCCTAACAGGTTTTCAACTAGTTTTGCATATTATGGACTGGCCATGGACCTGCAGAAATTTGGGGTGAACATCTATTTAATGCAGATCATCTTTGGGGCGGTAGATTTTCCCGCTAAACTGATTGCTCTTCTGATGTTGAGCTTTCTGGGCCGACGTTTGACCCAGGGCATGTGTCTCCTTGTGTCAGCATCTGTAATATTTTCCAACATTTTTGTTCCTAAAGGTAAGACAATAACTCTATTATGATGCCATTGAAGCTACAGTCATTCACTTAAGGCTAATCACCTAATGTGATGACACTGATTTTATAAATGATAAATATAACATTTAATAAACCCTGCTCCTGGAGGGCTACCTGCCCAGACATTGTTGGCTGTGGTTATCAAGTAATCCTGAGCACCTTAACCAAAGACTATAGAATAACACAAGACGTGTCACTCGTATTGTTTTGAATGGGAGAAAGTGAAACGCAATATGGCGGAATAAGTCCCGCCTTCTAAATAAGAGCCAATCGACGACTGGTAAAGTCTTCGCGTCACTTCAGCGGCCGTTAGAATCATCGGTTTCTATAGAAACAGTCAGACATTTAGGTCTGCGCATGCGCATTAGCTTGATCCAGCCTGAAAAATACATTTTTTTTTTTTGTCATGATTCGAGCGTTTAGAAACTATATTTATGAGTCGGATGTTGTTAGATTTCATTGGTGATTTCAAATATGAAATTTAATCATAAGGTTGACAAACAGTTTTGGAGAATTTGATGTTTCCCCATTCAAAGAGATAGGGCATGATGCCCAGGATGCCCGAGAGGCGTTTCAAAGATGGCCGCCGAGTGAAATGACTTGTCTTAAAGGGACTTTGCCTTAAACCTCTGGTGCCTGTCAGTCATTTTTGAACAAAAATATCAACATTTTGTTTTTTTAGAATTTATAACTGGTTTTGGCACTTGCCTTGTAAAAACGCACACACACACACACAAATTTTGTTGCACAACTTGTTTAGATTTATCGCTTTGATTTTCTTGCATGTTTTGGGAAATATATTTCAAATAAAAAATTGAAAATAGTATTATTTGATAATAATAAACTTTTTTTCATTTCAGCAATAATCTGCCAAGTGCCTTCTGTAAAAAAGAGACCAAATTTAAGTCTGTGCTCCAAAGCATTCATTATTTACTTTATATTTAATTTTCTGGCCCATGCAAAAGTTTTAACAGGCTTTAAATGGATTATAACAACTGCATAAATATAATTTTGTACCATAAAATACTATAAAAATACTAAATATTAAATAAAAACATTATTGAACTAAAATATAGTACATTTATTTCATTGAAATAAATAAAAAATCTGTAATTTTTGACCGCCATGCAAGGAGCACTAGAGGGTTAATTAGGTTGTTCAGGTGTGTCTGATTATGGTTGGAGCTAAACTCTGCATAATGTAATGTTCATAATTGATTTTTTTATGTAATGTTACTTAATTATTAATAAAAGTTATTATACAGTGATACCTACATTGGTCAGCCACAACATTACAACCACTGACTGGTGAAGTGAATAACATATCATTGCACCTGTCAAAGATATATTATGCAGCAAGTGAACAGTCACTTCTTGAATTTCATGTGTTGGAAGCGAAAGAAATGGGCAAGAAAAAAGATCTGAGTGGCTTTGACACGGACCAAATATCCTTTTCCAGCATGAACGGGGTCATCATTAATTTAAAATCATTAATTTATACTGACGAATTAAGCTGTTTGTCATTGCAGATATGCAGATCACAAGGACAGCGCTTGCCGTTATTGGGAAGGGCTTCACGTCAGCGTCCTTTACTTGTGTCTACCTATTTACTGGAGAGCTTTACCCTACTGTAATCAGGTAAGAATAAACATAAAGTATAGAATCTGTCTAAAGCAGCTAAATGTTACAGTTCTGTTTAAACCATTAAGCTATAAGGCATTTATGTACAATATAGTACCATGGAATCGTGCACCATAATACCATTGTATATGAATATAGTGGGCTATTCATTCAGAATCATGGTATTATTATCTTTTGTATAATGGAATGTACAGTACATGGATTTTATAGTACTAAATATAAGTGCCACAGTATAGTAAAATATATAACTGCAAGCATCAGTTACAGGGCCAAGCACACTATTGGCAAAATGTTTGATTAAATATAGCATTCTGATGATGATTTAGGCGAGGTGGTTTAAAAATCCATAAGCATTTCTAATGTTATAAAATATCTTTCTACTTTTGATCAGTTGATACCGTATTGAGGCACACATCAATGATTTAAGAGCTTTCGAAAGTATGCTTTCAGAAATTCAAAATGGTGGACAGGCTCTATGGTGCAGCTAGGTAAGATTGTACATAGCTGTAGCAAGTTTTGTAATAAGGAAGGAAGAAGACAGGGTCGGCTGACTAAGGCTTGTGTGTTTATTAATTTTTCTCAGGTCAATAACTCAAACTCACACTTTCAGCACTTCTTCACTGAAGAAAATTATTAACGCTACACTTTTGTTTTTGCCCCCATTTTTCATGAGCTGAACTCAAAGATCTAAGACTTTTTCTATGTACACAAAAGGCCTTTTTCTCTCAAATATTGTTCACAAATCTGTCTAAATCTGTGTTGGTGAACACTTCTCGTTTGCCGAGATAATCCATCCACCTTACAGGTGTGGCATATAAAGATGCTGATTAGACAGCATGATTATTGCACAGGTGTGCCTTAGGGTGGCCACAATAAAAGGCCACTCTAAAATGTGCAATTTTATCACACGGCACAATGCCACAGATGTCACAAGTTTTGAGGGAGCGTGCAATTGACATACTGACTGCAGGAATGTCCACCAGAGCTGTTGCCTGTGAATTAAATGTTTATTTCTGTACCATAAGCCGTCTCCAAAGGTGTTTCAGAGAATTTGGCAGTACATCCAACCGGCCTTACAACTGCAGACCACATGTAACCACACCAGGCCAGGACCTCCACATCCAGCATCTTCACTTCCAAGATTGTCTGAGACCAGCCACCCGGACAGCTGCTGCAACAATCGGTTTGAATAACCAAAGAATTTCTGCACAAATTGTCAGACCGTCTCAGGGAAGCTCATCTGCATGCTCGTCGTCCTCATCGGGTTCTCGACCTGACTGCAGTTCGTCGTCGTAACCGACTTGAGTGTGAAAATGCTCACATTCCATGGCGTCTGGCACTTTGGAGAGGTGTTCTCTTCACGGATGAATCCCGGTTTTCACTGTACAGGGCAGATGGCAGACAGTGCGTATGGTGTCGTGTGGGTGAGCGGTTTGCTGATGTCAACGTTATGGATCGAGTGGCCCATGGTGGCGGTGGGGCTATGGTATGGACAGGCATATGTTATGGACAACGAACACAGGTGCATTTTACTGATGGCATTTTGAATGCACAGAGATACCGTGACGAGATCCTTGTTGTGCCATTCATCCACGACCATCACCTCATGTTGCAGCATTATAATGCATGGCCCCATGTTGCAAGGATCTGTACACAATTCCTGGAAGCTGAAAACATCCCAGTTTTTGCATGGCCAACATACTCACCGGACATGTCACCCATTGAGCATGATTGGGATGCTCTGGATCGGCGTATATGACAGTGTGTTTCAATTTCTGCCAATATCCAGCAACTTCGCACAGCCATTGAAAAGGAGTGGACCAACATTCCACAGGCCACAATCAACAACCTGATCAATTCTATGCAAAGGAGATGTGTTGCACTGTGTGAGGCAAATGGTGGTCACACCAGATACTGACTGGTTTTCGGACCCCTCCAATACAGTAAAGCTGCACATTTTAGAGTGGCCTTTTATTGTGGCCAGCCTAAGGCACACCTGTGCAATAATCATGCTGTCTAATCAGCATTTTGATATGCAACACCTGTGAGGTGGATGGATTATCTCGGCAAAGGAGAAGTGCTCACTAACACAGATTTAGACAGATTTGTGAACAATATTTGAGAGAAACAGACCTATTGTGTACATAGAAAAAGTCAGCTCATGAAAAATGGGGGCAAAAACAAAAGTGTTGCATTTATAATTTTATTCAGTATATAAACATTCTCTTTGCCTTGGTCAAAATACCAGCGGCTCAGCTTCACAGCTGGAAACAGACACATAGCACACAAGTCCTCTGTCCACTCTCTCACATTCTCTTCCAGTTTCCCAGCGGCTTTATCCGGTCTCTCCACACCAATTACTGCAACGAAACACAGGTGTTTATCAAGCTGCACTTGACCTACTTACGGCCTGCTTGTCTCCCGTCTCTCTCTCCTACTACTCCGCTGAACCACGTCCCCCTCACCCCCCTCAGCCCCTGGTCTCAATGTGGTGCTTCACTGATTCCACCACACTCCATTTTTAAGGAGGTAGAGGTGGTATAGGGTGAATTGAGGTTGATTGAGACACCTTTTCCCAGTCATCTCAATTCACCCTACTTGACGTGCCTCTCTCCTGTCTGTCCGGTTAACCTCATAATCAAGATCCCTGACCATGTGACCTCAAAGGTCCGTCCTCCCAAGCTTCTTTCAGCATATCCAGGACCCCGCGGGGCCGACGTCTATAGAGAAGCTCAAAGGGGAAAAACCCTGTGGAGGCTTGCGGGACACAGCAAACAAGAGGGGCTCCAGCCATTTATCCCAATTTCTGTTCTCGTGAAAGAACTTCTGAATCATGGTTTTCAATTTGCGATTAAATCATTCCACCAGACCGTCTGTTTGTGGGTAATAAATGCTGGTGCAAACCGATTTAATGCCCAAAGATTTGAAAAGTTTACGTAATGTACGTGACATGAACGCCATGCCCTGATGAGTTAGAATCTCTTTTGGGATTCCTACTTGGGAGATTTTATAAAACAGCTTTTTTGGCTGAATCAGGCTTTAATAGTTTGAGGTTTGGTTACATCCTGAATCAGTTATCAAGTAGAAACCAGCTTGATCAGGGGCAGCATGTGGAGAGTCCAGGACCCGAATCAGGGTCCCCACCTCCATTATTGGACACTTGTCAACAAAATGCCCTGGCTCCCCGCAACAGCAACAGGCCGGCCCATACTTCCCGGCTGCCTAGTAGGAGGAAGTGAGTTGACGTTGAGCCCGTACTGGCCGACAGCCGAAAACTGTAATAAAATTGCAAATTGCAAATTGCAAAAAAAAAAAAAAAAAGAAAGAAAGTTGAGCTTGCACAGCATTGCTTTGTGTACTAGAGTACTGCTGTATTTCTTCTGTTCCAAAAACACCACGTACAGTCAAAGAGTGAACTTGCATTTTTATTCAGCCCATCTGCTACTTTTGTTCAGATCAATGTTGAAATCAGACCAAATTTTTAGCGCAGTGTTGTCAAATTTAACTGGTAAATGGAAAAGAACCTAATGTGCTTTCTAAAAATAAAAACAATTCTGATAATAAGGTATTTAGAATTATTCACGTATTTTGGATTGCCTACGATAACACAGTGCATGACACTGACACTGTTGTTTGGCACAGCGCCTTCTGAATTAAACTGATAAGAGTCAAGTCAAGTCACCTTTATTTATATAGCACTTTTTACAATGCAGATTGTGTCAAAGCAGCTTTACATTGATAACTGGTACATAATTTGGCTGCACAGCAGCTCTTAAACAATAGTGTCACTGCAGGCAAATCAGAAGCACTGTTGAATAAATGTCAAGAATACTACTGAATATCAAATGTCAAGTCGAGTGTCAAGTGTCCCCCACTAAGCAAGCCAAAGGCGACAGCGGCAAGGAACCCAAACTCCACAACTCCATAAGACACAATGCAGCAATCACCATTTCTAGAATATATTTTTAAAAAGCATCACTTACCCTTATCTTGCTCACTTTCTTTCTTCTATTCACCAGATTGATAGTGCCGCCTCTTCATTTTCAAACATTAACACACGATTGACACAAGCAAACTTTATCAAAGTTATTATTACCAAGCATTGTTGTCTGAACCCCTGGTATGGTGCCCTTTGGTGGCCACGGGGCCCCTATGCAACCACTTAAAGTGGTACCAGAAGGAGAACATAAACTCTGATACAACAAGCTGAATGAGAGAAAGCAAGACATGATAAAAAAAAAAAAAAAAAAAAAAAAAAAAAATCACAAGTCACCAAGGGGCATCATCCATTAGAGTAAGTGGAGAATAGTAATGCTCACTTTTACATTAATTTTATTCCATAGTGTAAGTTGAGCAACCAACCACCAAAGCTCATGCAGCCTCTTCATTATTACTCTAGTTTTCATGTTTTTCCACAGGCAGACTGGCATGGGCTTTGTCTCTACTATGTCCAGAATAGGTTCCATGGCCGCCCCTGCAGTCCTGATCTTGGATGAGATCCTGCCGGCTCTGCCTAGCATTATATATGGAGGATCCGCTGTTGTTGCTGGTTTAATAGCATTTTTGCTTCCAGAAACCCTCAACATTCCTCTGCCTGATACCATTGAAGATGTAGAGGAGAAATGGTAATTCTTGATAATAAACCATGTCATGTGATTACTAGGTTTCCGTTTCAGCATCGGTTTCACAATTTCATTAAACACTGTACTCTACATTTCACTTGTACAGGGAAAAGAAAAAACAAAGTATTCAGGAACAGACGCAGAGTGAATCGTTGGTCTTACAGGATATCAAACAAGGTGGAGGAACATTTGAAGAGAACAAGTCTGCTCACCTCTGTCCACTGTCAGAAACTCCAGTTGAAATAAAATAATTGTTATTACACACTGAGACAAACATTCAGAGACTGTTGATGTTGGCTGCCTCAATCTAGACCAAAAAAAACTGGACATCATTTTTTTATTTTTTTTATTCGTAAAGTAAAATAAGAGAGGACTTCTGATTTCAAGCAGCTGATTGCTTTAAAAGTGAAGTGATGTATACGTTACATAATGCACTCACTGTTAATCTCCAAAAGTGTATAAGTAGTTTATACAACACAAGCTGTATATTGCGTGACAAAACAAATTTGAGTCATTATTCACCTCATAATCTTGAATTATTTTCTTTTTTCCTTTCATGACATTGTTGAAAAATCACTAGGCATGAGAAGTTCAAATTAAAGCGAGATTTCAGATTTTTAAAGGCACAGCTAAATGAGAAGTATTTTGTGCTACTATACAGTAAGGCAGTTGTGTTCAGTAATACCTTCTGGATGATTATTTAAAATGTAAGTAATGAGAAATGTTCAGTCATTTAACCATGTAAAACTTATAATGCAGAATGATTCTGCTTTTATTGTAATAACTAAATGTTGGTAACTGTTTACAATAAAACTCAGTTCATTAGCTAATGCGTTATCATGAACTAAATTAGTGGAGACCCGGGATGGTAGTAACACTTTTTGTTGGAGTGTCAGTAAATCAGTGGTTGTTTAAGCTAGATCTCTCAAACTTTGGTACACAGTAGCCACATTAGTCTACTACAAATAAAACTCACATGGACGTGTACTACACAATCACAGATTACGTGAGTTAATGTCAAATACAACGGGATCCGTTGTTACAATCTACCCATTACTGGGGTGAGTTGTAACACAGGCTGGGGATAGATGTAACAATGAGAGGTAGTTTGCTGAAAATAAGATCCACACTATCTAATTTATGCAAGAACTTTATTGAAGAACAAAGAATAATCACTTTTGAATAAAGTGAATAATTTAAAGTGACAAAAAAAATCATATTATATTTCTTTTAGAACTTTAAATTTAGCACAAAAACAACTGTGGTGCCTATGAATGTGTACTGTATTCCTGTCAAATAAGGGTTCATTCACTAGCTATGTTGCCATTAGCTTATTTATATGTGGATTTTGCAATATCACATTACGAACACTGGATGGAAACTCCAAGATGAAGAAACACATCACTTCTAAAAATGTGCACAAAAACAAAACAAACAAAAAACTAATGTTCCCAAGTGATGTTTTTATCTGATAAGACAACTAAGATGAAAACACATTTAACACATAAATAAAAAAAAATAAAAAAAAGAGGATGTTACTGAAAACTGGAGTCATTGGAATCATCACAAATGGGTTGTTTGTAACATTTTTGACCTGTTAACCCATCCCAAACAGCCATAACAAAGCTAACTCTTTTAGCATGTGGGTTTGAAGTAAGGTTAAGCATCAAATTAAACTAGAGAAAGTGCTACTTTAGGTTATGTATGTCAAATAATTGTATGTCCTATACACTGATTGCTAGGCAAAAAAAAAATAACTTTTATAAAAAAAACTGACTTACTGACTTTTCTGAAAATCTTTTTTTTTTTTTTTTTTTTTTGGGTCAACAATGTTGCTCACAGTCACATGCCATTTCTCCTGTCAGCTCAAAATGAGATCATCACCATAGCTTTTTTCTGACTTGTGAAACTTGACAACTGTGTTACAACAACACTGCCCCCTACAGTTTAGTGCTAATTTATACCATTGTTTATTAATAATTTATGCTCATTCATAATACATTAACTAGTATTAATTTATGTTAAAATGTATTAGTAAATATAATGCTTTAAAAGTATTGCTCATTGTTAATGTTTTCTATTTACTAAACATTTACAGCATTAAATTACAACTCATTTATCTCCAGTGTTCCGGTAGGTAAAGATTCTTGAGATAAGGGACAAAACATGTCCTGAACACAAAAGCCCTCCCTCTTTACGTTGATGCAAAAACTTGAGGCAATGAGATCCAGGCAGTCCAACAATGATTATGTCAGAAATCAAATTTGAATAAGGAATAATACATTTATTAAATCAAAATTATACAGACAAACAAATTAATTAAGTAATTAATAGTTATAATAAAATCTAGAGTACTGTATCTAATAGATGAAGATGAAGATCAGAATATAGAGAAAGAAGGAACAAAATTAAGATAATTGCAGAATGAAATGAGAGAAAGAAAAAGCAGAAGAGATGTGAGAACAAAAAGGGCAAAGAAAAAGCAAAACTATCAAAGACCCAGTCCATTTTATACCATAAGCATAGGAAAACTTAGATCCCACTCAAACTTATGATTTGGTCTAATAAAAAAAAGGTCAAACAGACTTATCTATTATGTCATAGTTGGTGTAATGGCTAGGTCAGAGTGACTGGTTTGGACAGGTTTTGTTTTGACACCCTTAAGAGATCATTGCACATCTTGCATTGTCTCATGACTGCAGAGATGGAAACAGACATATTTTCATACAAAGGTACATCAAGTTTAGATGTGCAACTACTTCTGAAAACACCATCGCTTCTGCAGTACTTGGCAGGCGTCCAATATCTAACCACGAATGTGTCAACATAACCTGTCACATTGAAACACTTTGAAGAACTATTGAATATAGCAAGCATACATACTCTTACAAGAAGAATAACCATAAAGGAGTACATTAAAGAGTAAATACTTGAAAATAAGATGAGGATTCATATATGGAGTAGGAGTAGTAGGAGAACATGAATATATAAAATCAAAAGTAATATTGAGAAATCATAAGCCATAAATGATTAACATGAAATATATGAATATTGACCATTTTTTATCCACCAACGTTAAAAATAAATAAATTCTTCAAAATTAAAATACTTAAAAAGTTATATCTAAAGGAAATCTGGATACTTAGAACATTCATTGCTTTTATTTTTAAATAATTTTGTTAGTATTATTTTAAATATATGCTCTAATCACTTGGAAACACATGTAATTTAGCCTGTCCTCAGCATGAGGTCACACTGTAAAATTGCCAGACAAAGTGTTTAAAAATGCAACAAACTCAAAAATATAAATTTAAATTGAAGGGAAGGTATGTGTAATATATAAGACAATAAAAAAAGTAAGTCATGAATTATATTTTCCATAAAAAGTGCCTAACAAAATTGTGTCCTTTGCATTAACACAGTCAGAATTTTGAATAAATCAGGCGGTGTCATGGTCATCTTCACCTCTCAGGACCCCTTTCCTTTTTCCTGCACATTGTGGATCTCACAGTAGGACACATATTGCTGTAAATAGTTGTGGGATAAATCTAGGCATTTTTGAAAACAAAATTGCTCCATTGTAAAAATTGCTCCATTGTTTTATGTCTGATGGTTGACAAGTGCTTTCAAAAAAATCTATATAATGTGATTTATTTGTCAGCACTGTCAGTATTTGTGAAATCCTTCAAATCCATCAGTATTTGTCAAATCTGTCAGTATATGTCAGCACTATCAGTATTTGGCAACACCGTCAGTATTTGTCAGCACTGTCAGTATTTGCCAGCTCCGTCAGTATTTGGCAACACCGTCAGTATTTGTCAGCACCATCAGTATTTGACAGCACCATCAGTATTTGTCAACTCCGTCAATATTTGTCATCGCCGTCAGTATTTGTCAACACTGTCAGTTTTTGTCAACTCTGTCAGTATTTGTCAAATGTCAGTATATGTCAGCACCATCATTATTTGCCAGCTCCGTCAGTATATGTCAGCACCATCAGTATTTGCCAGCTCCGTCAGTATTTGTCAGCACCGTCAGTATTTGTCAGCACCATCAGTATTTGTCAGCACTGTCAGTATTTGCCAGCTCCATCAGTATTTGGCAACACCGCCAGTATTTGTCAGCACCATCAGTATTTAACAGCACCGTCAGTATTTGTCAAATCTGTCAGTATATGTCAGCACCATCAGTATTTGACAGCACCGTCAGTATTTGTCAGCTCCGTCAGTATTTGGCAACACCGTCAGTATTTTTCAGCACCGTCAGTATTTGTCAGCACCGTCAGTATTTGACAGCACCGTCAGTATTTGTCAGCACCGTCAGTATTTGTCAGCACCGTCAGTATTTGTCAGCACCGTCAGTATTTGTCAGAACCGTCAGTATTTGTCAGCACTGTCAGTATTTGTCAGCTCCGTCAGTATTTGTCAACACCGTCAGTATTTGTCAGCACTGTCAGTATTTGTCAGCACCGTCAGTATTTGTCAGCACTGTCAGTATTTGTCAACTCCGTCAATATTTGTCATCGCCGTCAGTATTTGTCAACACTGTCAGTATTTGTCAACTCTGTCAGTATTTGTCAAATGTCAGTATATGTCAGCACCATCAGTATTTGCCAGCTCCGTCAGTATATGTCAGCACCATCAGTATTTGCCAGCTCCGTCAGTATTTGGCAACACGTCAGTATTTTTCAGCACCGTCAGTATTTGACAGCACGGTCAGTATTTGCCAGCACCGTCAGTATTTGACAGCACCGTCAGTATTTGTCAGAACCGTCAGTATTTGTCAGCACTGTCAGTATTTGCCAGCTCCGTCAGTATTTGTCAACACCGTCAGTATTTGTCAGCACTGTCAGTATTTGTCAGCACCGTCAGTATTTGACAGCACTGTCAGTATTTGTCAGCACTGTCAGTATTTGTCAGCACCGTCAGTATTTGTCAACTCCGTCAATATTTGTCATCGCCGTCAGTATTTGTCAACACTGTCAGTATTTGTCAACTCTGTCAGTATTTGTCAAATGTCAGTATATGTCAGCACCATCAGTATTTGCCAGCTCCGTCAGTATATGTCAGCACCATCAGTATTTGCCAGCTCCGTCAGTATTTGTCAGCTCTGTCAGTATTTTTCAGCACTGTCAGTATTTGACAGCACCGTCAGTATTTGTCAGCACCATCAGTATTTGTCAGCACTGTCAGTATTTGTCAAATCTGTCAGTATATGTCAGCACCGTCAGTATTTGTCAGCACTGTCAGTATTTACCAGCTCCGTCAGCATTTGGCAACACCGCCAGTATTTTTCAGCACCATCAGTATTTGACAGCACCGTCAGTATTTGTCAAATCAGTCAGTATATGTCAGCACCGTCAGTATTTGTCAGCACTGTCAGTATTTACCAGCTCCATCAGTATTTGGCAACATCGTCAGTATTCGTCAGCACCATCAGTATTTGACAGCACCATCAGTATTTGTCAGCTCCGTAAGTAATAGGCAACACCGTCAGTATTTGTCAGCACCGTCAGTATTTGACAGCACCGTCAGTATTTGTCAGCACCGTCAGTATTTGTCAGCACCGTCAGTATTTGTCAGCTCCGTCAGTATTTGGCAACACCGTCAGTATTTGTCAGCACCGTCAGTATTTGTCAGCTCCGTCAGTATTTGGCAACACCGTCAGTATTTGTCAACACCGTCAGTATTTGTGAAATCCGTCAAATTCATCAGTATTTGACAGCACCGTCAGTATTTGTCAGCACCGTCAGTATTTGTCAGCTCCGTCAGTATTTGGCAACACCGTCAGTATTTGTCAGCACTGTCAGTATTTGACAGCACCGTTAGTATTAGACAGAACCGTCAGTATTTGTGAACACCGTCAGTATTTGTGAAATACGTCAAATTCATCAGTATTTGTCAGCACCATCAGTATATGCTCCGTCAGTATTTGTCAACACCGTCAGTATTTGTCAGCACTGTCAGTATTTGTCAGCACCGTCAGTATTTGTCAGCACTGTCAGTATTTGTCAGCACTGTCAGTATTTGTCAGCACCGTCAGTATTTGTCAGCACTGTCAGTATTTGGCAACACCGTCAGTATTTGTCAACACCGTCAGTATTTGTGAAATCCGTCAAATTCATCAGTATTTGACAGCACCGTCAGTATTTGTCAGCACCGTCAGTATTTGTCAGCTCCGTCAGTATTTGGCAACACCGTCAGTATTTGTCAGCACTGTCAGTATTTGACAGCACCGTCAGTATTAGACAGAACCGTCAGTATTTGTCAACACCGTCAGTATTTGTGAAATACGTCAAATTCATCAGTATTTGTCAGCACCATCAGTATATGTCAGCACCGTCAGTATTTTTCAAATCTGTCAGTATTTGTCAGCACTGTCAGTATTTGTCAGCACCTTCAGTATTTGATAGCACCGTCAGTATTTGTCAGCACCGTCAGTATTTGACAGCACCGTCAGTATTTGTCAGCACCGTCAGTATTTGACAGCACCGTCAGTATTTGTCAGCACCGTCAGTATTTGTCAGCACCGTCAGTATTTGTCAGCACTGTCAGTATTTGCCAGCTCCGTCAGTATTTGTCAACACCGTCAGTATTTGTCAGCACTGTCAGTATTTGTCAACACCGTCAGTATTTGACAGCACCGTCAGTATTTGTCAGCACCATCAGTATTTGTCAGCACTGTCAGTATTTGCCAGCTCCGTCAGTATTTGGCAACACCGTCAGTATTTGTCAGCACTGTCAGTATTTGTCAGCACCGTCAGTATTTGACAGCACTGTCAGTCTTTGCCAGCCCGTCCAGTATTTGGCAACACCGTCAGTATTTGTCAGCACTGTCAGTATTTGTCAGCACCGTCAGTATTTGACAGCACCATCAGTATTTGTCAGCACCGTCAGTATTTGTCAGCACCGTCAGTATTTGGCAACACCGTCAGCATTTGTCAGCACCATCAGTATTTGACAGCACCGTCAGTATTTTTCAAATCTGTCAGTATTTGTCAGCACTGTCAGTATTTGGCAATAACGTCAGTATTTGTCAGCACCGTCAGTATTTGACAGCACCGTCAGTATTTGTCAGCTCCGTCAGTATTTGGCAACACCGTCAGTATTTGGCAAGACCGTCAGTATTTGTCAGCACCTTCAGTATTTGATAGCACCGTCAGTATTTGTCAGCACCGTCAGTATTTGACAGCACCGTCAGTATTTGTCAGCACCGTCAGTATTTGACAGCACCGTCAGTATTTGTCAGCACCGTCAGTATTTGTCAGCACTGTCAGTATTTGCCAGCTCCGTCAGTATTTGTCAACACCGTCAGTATTTGTCAGCACTGTCAGTATTTGTCAACACCGTCAGTATTTGACAGCACCGTCAGTATTTGTCAGCACCATCAGTATTTGTCAGCACTGTCAGTATTTGCCAGCTCCGTCAGTATTTGGCAACACCGTCAGTATTTGTCAGCACTGTCAGTATTTGTCAGCACCGTCAGTATTTGACAGCACTGTCAGTATTTGCCAGCTCCGTCAGTATTTGGCAACACCGTCAGTATTTGTCAGCACTGTCAGTATTTGACAGCACCATCAGTATTTGTCAGCACCGTCAGTATTTGTCAGCACCGTCAGTATTTGGCAACACGTCAGCATTTGTCAGCACCGTCAGTATTTGACAGCACCGTCAGTATTTTTCAAATCTGTCAGTATTTGTCAGCACTGTCAGTATTTGGCAACACCGTCAGTATTTGTCAGCACCGTCAGTATTTGACAGCACCGTCAGTATTTGTCAGCTCCGTCAGTATTTGGCAACACCGTCAGTATTTGGCAAGACCGTCAGTATTTGTCAGCACCTTCAGTATTTGATAGCACCGTCAGTATTTGTCAGCACCGTCAGTATTTGACAGCACCGTCAGTATTTGTCAGCACCGTCAGTATTTGACAGCACCGTCAGTATTTGTCAGCACCGTCAGTATTTGTCAGCACTGTCAGTATTTGCCAGCTCCGTCAGTATTTGTCAACACCGTCAGTATTTGTCAGCACTGTCAGTATTTGTCAACACCGTCAGTATTTGACAGCACCGTCAGTATTAGACAGAACCGTCAGTATTTGTCAACACCGTCAGTATTTGTCAACACCGTCAGTTTTTGTGAAATCCGTCAAATTCATCAGTATTTGTCAGCACCATCAGTATATGTCAGCACCGTCAGTATTTTTCAAATCTGTCAGTATTTGTTAGCACTGTCAGTATTTGTCAGCACCGTCAGTATTTGACAGCACCGTCAGTATTTGTCAGCACCGTCAGTATTTGACAGCACCGTCAGTATTTGTCAGCACTGTCAGTATTTGCCAGCTCCGTCAGTATTTGGCAACACCGTCAGTATTTGGCAACACCGTCAGTATTTGTCAGCACTGTCAGTATTTGCCAGCTCCGTCAGTATTTGTCAGCACCGTCAGTATTTGGCAACACCGTCAGTATTTGTCAGCACCGTCAGTATTTGTCAGCACCGTCAGTATTTGGCAACACCGTCAGCATTTGTCAGCACCGTCAGTATTTGACAGCACCGTCAGTATTTTTCAAATCTGTCAGTATTTGTCAGCACTGTCAGTATTTGGCAACACCGTCAGTATTTGTCAGCACCGTCAGTATTTGACAGCACCGTCAGTATTTGTCAGCTCCGTCAGTATTTGGCAACACCGTCAGTATTTGTCAGCACCGTCAGTATTTGACAGCACCGTCAGTATTAGACAGAACCGTCAGTATTTGTCAACACCGTCAGTATTTGTCAACACCGTCAGTATTTGTGAAATCCGTCAAATTCATCAGTATTTGTCAGCACCATCAGTATATGTCAGCACCGTCAGTATTTTTCAAATCTGTCAGTATTTGTCAGCACTGTCAGTATTTGTCAGCACCGTCAGTATTTGACAGCACCGTCAGTATTTGTCAGCACCGTCAGTATTTGTCAGCACTGTCAGTATTTGCCAGCTCTGTCAGTATTTGGCAACACCGTCAGTATTTGTCAGCACCGTGAGTATTTGACAGCACCGTCAGTATTTGTCAGCTCCGTCAGTATTTGGCAACACCGTCAGTATTTGTCAGCACCGTCAGTATTTGACAGCACCGTCAGTATTTGTCAGCTCCGTCAGTATTTGGCAACACCATCAGTATTTGGCAACACCGTCAGTATTTGTGAAATCCGTCAAATTCATCAGTATTTGTCAGCACCATCAGTATATGTCCGCACCGTCAGTATTTGTCAACTCTGTCAACTCTGTCAGTATTTGTCAACTCCGTCAGAATATGTCAGCACCATCAGTATTTGTCAACTCTGTCAACTCTGTCAGTATTTGTCAAGTCCGTCAGTATATGTCAGCACCGTCAGTATTTGTCAACTCTGTCAACTCTGTTTGTCAGCACCGTCAGTATTTGTCAACTCCGTCAGTATATATCAACTCTGTCAGTATTTGTCAACTCCATCAGTATATGTCAGCACCATCAGTATTTGGCAACTCTGTCAATATTTGTCAGAACTGTCAGTATTTGTCAACTCCGTCAGTATATATCAACTCTGTCAGTATTTGTCAACACTGTCAGTATATGTCAACACCATGTATTTGTCAACTCCGTCAGTATTTGTCAGCACCATCAGTATTTGTCAACTCCGTCAGTATTTGACAGCACCATCAGTATTTGTCAACACTGTCAGTATTTGTCAGCACCGTCAGTATTTGTCAGCACTGTCAGTATTTGTCAACTCCGTCAATATTTGTCATCGCCGTCAGTATTTGTCAACACTGTCAGTATTTGTCAAATGTCAGTATATGTCAGCACCATCAGTATTTGCCAGCTCCGTCAGTATATGTCAGCACCATCAGTATTTGCAGCTCCAGTATTTGTCAGCTCTGTAGTTTTTTCAGCACTGTCAGTATATGTATTTGTCAGTACCATCAGTTTTTGTCAGCACTGTCAGTATTTGTCAAATCTGTCAGTATATGTCAGCACCGCCAGTATTTGTCAGCACTGTCAGTATTTATGGCCAGTATTTGGCAACACCGCCAGTATTTGGCAGCACCATCAGTATTTGTCAGCTCCGTAAGTAATAGGCAACACCGTCAGTATTTGTCAGCACCGTCAGTATTTGTCAGCTCTCAGTATTTGACAGCACCGTCAGTATTTGTCAGCCCGTCAGTATTTGGCAACACCGTCAGTATTTGTCAGCACTGTCAGTATTTGTTCAGCTCCGTCAGTATTTGGCAACACCGTCAGTATTTGTCAACACCGTCAGTATTTGTGAAATCCGCAAATTCATCAGTATTTGACAGCACCGCCAGTATTTGTCAGCACCGTCAGTATTTGTCAGCTCCGTCCAGTATTTGGCAACACCGTCAGTATTTGTCAGCACTGTCAGTATTTGACAGCACCGTTAGTATTAGACAGAACCGCCAGTATTTGTCAACACCGCCAGTATTTGTGAAATACGTCAAATTCATCAGTATTTGTCAGCACCATCAGTATCGTCGCTAATTGGCCAGTATTTGTCAACACCGTCAGTATTTGTCAGCACTGTCAGTATTTGTCAGCACTGTCAGTATTTGTCAGCACCGGGCCAGTATTTGTCAGCACTGTCAGTATTTGGCAACACCGTCAGTATTTGTCAACACCGCCAGTATTTGTGAAATCCGGCCAAATTCATCAGTATTTGACAGCACCGTCAGTATTTGTCAGCCCGTCAGTATTTGGCAACACCTAGTATTTGTCAGCACTGTCAGTATTTGACAGCACCGTCAGTATTAGACAGAACCGCCAGTATTTGTCAACACCGTCAGTATTTGTGAAATACCGCCAAATTCATCAGTATTTGTCAGCACCATCAGTATATGTCATCACCGCCAGTATTTTTCAAATCCGTCAGTATTTGTCAGCACTGTCAGTATTTGTCAGCACCTTCAGTATTTGATAGCACCTGGCCAGTATTTGTCAGCACCGTCCAGTATTTGACAGCACCGCCAGTATTTGTCAGCACCGTCAGTATTTGACAGCACCGGCCAGTATTTGTCAGCACCGTCAGTATTTGTCAGCACTGTCAGTATTTGCCAGCTCCGTCAGTATTTGTCAACACCGTCAGTATTTGTCAGCACTGTCAGTATTTGTCAACACCGTCAGTATTTGACAGCACCGTCAGTATTTGTCAGCACCATCAGTATTTGTCAGCACTGTCAGTATTTGCCAGCTCCGTCAGTATTTGGCAAGACCGTCAGTATTTGTCAGCACTGTCAGTATTTGTCAGCACCGTCAGTATTTTTTGACAGCACCATCAGTATTTGTCAGCACCGTCAGTATTTGTCAGCACCGTCAGTATTTGGCAACACCGTCAGCATTTGTCAGCACCGTCAGTATTTGTCAGCACCGTCAGTATTTTTCAAATCTGTCAGTATTTGTCAGCACTGTCAGTATTTGGCAACACCGTCAGTATTTGTCAGCACCGTCCAGTATTTGGCAGCACCGCCAGTATTTGTCAGCTCCGCCAGTATTTGGCAACACCGCCAGCATTTGTCAGCACCCGTCAGTATTTGACAGCACTGTCAGTATTTTTCAAATCTGTCAGTATTTGTCAGCACTGTCAGTATTTGGCAACACCGCACAGTATTTGTCAGCACCGCTCAGTATTTGACAGCACCGTCAGTATTTGTCAGCCCTTCACAGTATTTGGCAACACCGCCAGTATTTGGCAACACCGTCAGTATTTGTCAGCACCTTCAGTATTTGTCAGCACCGCCATATTTGTCAGCACCGTCAGTATTTGACAGCACCGTCAGTATTTGTCAGCACCGTCCAGTATTTGACAGCACCGCCAGTATTTGTCAGCACCGCCAGTATTTGTCAGCACCGGCCAGTATTTGTCAGCACCGCCAGTATTTGTCAGCACCGGCTGCAGTATTTGTCAGCAATCGTCAGTATTTGTCAGCACTATCAGTATTTGCCAGCTCCGGCCAGTATTTGTCAACACCGCCAGTATTTGTCAGCACTGTCAGTATTTGTCAACACTGCAGTATTTGACAGCACCGCCAGTATTTGACAGCACTGGCCAGTATTTGTCAGCACCATCAGTATTTGTCAGCACTGTCAGTATTTTTGACAGCTCCGTCAGTATTTGGCAACCACCGCCAGTATTTGTCAGCACTGTCAGTATTTGTCAGCACCGTGGCCAGTATTTGACAGCACTGTCAGTATTTGTCCAGCTCCGTCCAGTATTTGGCAACACCGCCAGTATTTGTCAGCACTGTCAGTATTTGTCAGCACCGCCAGTATTTGACAGCACCATCAGTATTTGTCAGTATTTGACAGCACCGTCAGTATTTGTCAGCTCCGTCAGTATTTGGCAACACCGTCAGTATTTTTCAGCACCGTCAGTATTTGTCAGCACTGTCAGTATTTACCAGCTCCGTCAGTATTTGGCAACACCGTCAGTATTCGTCAGCACCATCAGTATTTGGCAGCACCATCAGTATTTGTCAACTCTGTCAACTCTGTCAGTATTTGTCAACTCCGTCAGTATATGTCAGCACCGTCAGTATTTGTCAGCACCGTCAGTGTTTGTCAACTCTGTCAGTATTTGTCAACTCCATCAGTATATGTCAGCACCGTCAATATTTGTCAACTCCGTCAATATTTGTCAGAACCGTCAGTATTTGTCAACTCTGTCAACTCTGTCAGTATTTGTCAACTCCGTCAGTATATGTCAGCACCGTCAGTATTTGTCAACTCTGTCAACTCTGTCAGTATTTGTCAACTCCATCAGTATATGTCAGCACTGTCAGTATTTGTCAGCACCGTCAGTATTTGTCAACTCCGTCAATATTTGTCAGAACCTTCAGTATTTGTCAACACTGTCAGTATATGTCAGCACCATCAGTATTTGTCAACTCCGTCAGTATTTGTCAGCACCATCAGTATTTGTCAACTCTGTCAGTATTTGTCAACACTGTCAGTATATGTCAGCACCATCAGTATTTGTCAGCACCGTCAGTATTTGTCAGACCTGTCAGTATTTGTCAACTCCGTCAGTATATGTCAACTCTGTCAGTATTTGTCAACACTGTCAGTATATGTCAACACCATCAGTATTTGTCAGCACCGTCAGTATTTGTCAGCACCGTCAGTATTTGTCAGCACCGTCAGTATTTGTCAGCACCGTCAGTATTTGACAGCACCGTCAGTATTTGTCAGCACTGTCAGTATTTGCCAGCTCCGTCAGTATTTGGCAACACCGTCAGTATTTGGCAACACCGTCAGTATTTGTCAGCACTGTCAGTATTTGCCAGCTCCGTCAGTATTTGTCAGCACCGTCAGTATTTGGCAACACCGTCAGTATTTGTCAGCACCGTCAGTATTTGTCAGCACCGTCAGTATTTGGCAACACCGTCAGCATTTGTCAGCACCGTCAGTATTTGACAGCACCGTCAGTATTTTTCAAATCTGTCAGTATTTGTCAGCACTGTCAGTATTTGGCAACACCGTCAGTATTTGTCAGCACCGTCAGTATTTGACAGCACCGTCAGTATTTGTCAGCTCCGTCAGTATTTGGCAACACCGTCAGTATTTGTCAGCACCGTCAGTATTTGACAGCACCGTCAGTATTAGACAGAACCGTCAGTATTTGTCAACACCGTCAGTATTTGTCAACACCGTCAGTATTTGTGAAATCCGTCAGAATATGTCAGCACCATCAGTATTTGTCAACTCTGTCAACTCTGTCAGTATTTGTCAACTCCGTCAGAATATGTCAGCACCATCAGTATTTGTCAACTCTGTCAACTCTGTCAGTATTTGTCAAGTCCGTCAGTATATGTCAGCACCGTCAGTATTTGTCAACTCTGTCAACTCTGTCAGTATTTGTCAACTCTGTCAGTATTTGTCAATTCCGTCAGTATATGTCAGCACCGTCAGTATTTGTCAGCACCGTCAGTGTTTGTCAACTCTGTCAGTATTTGTCAACTCCATCAGTATATGTCAGCACCATCAGTATTTGTCAACTCCGTCAATATTTGTCAGCACCGTCAGTATTTGTCAACTCCGTCAGTATATATCAACTCTGTCAGTATTTGTCAACTCCATCAGTATATGTCAGCACCATCAGTATTTGGCAACTCTGTCAATATTTGTCAGAACTGTCAGTATTTGTCAACTCCGTCAGTATATATCAACTCTGTCAGTATTTGTCAACACTGTCAGTATATGTCAACACCATCAGTATTTGTCAACTCCGTCAGTATATGTCAGCACCATCAGTATTTGCCAGCTCCGTCAGTATTTGTCAGCTCTGTCAGTATTTTTCAGCACTGTCAGTATTTGACAGCACCGTCAGTATTTGTCAGCACCATCAGTATTTGTCAGCACTGTCAGTATTTGTCAAATCTGTCAGTATATGTCAGCACCGTCAGTATTTGTCAGCACTGTCAGTATTTACCAGCTCCGTCAGTATTTGGCAACACCGCCAGTATTTGTCAGCACCATCAGTATGTGACAGCACCGTCAGTATTTGTCAAATCAGTCAGTATATGTCAGCACCGTCAGTATTTGTCAGCACTGTCAGTATTTACCAGCTCCATCAGTATTTGGCAACATCGTCAGTATTCGTCAGCACCATCAGTATTTGACAGCACCATCAGTATTTGTCAGCTCCGTAAGTAATAGGCAACACCGTCAGTATTTGTCAGCACCGTCAGTATTTGACAGCACCGTCAGTATTTGTCAGCACCGTCAGTATTTGTCAGCACCGTCAGTATTTGTCAGCTCCGTCAGTATTTGGCAACACCGTCAGTATTTGTCAGCACCGTCAGTATTTGTCAGCTCCGTCAGTATTTGGCAACACCGTCAGTATTTGTCAACACCGTCAGTATTTGTGAAATCCGTCAAATTCATCAGTATTTGACAGCACCGTCAGTATTTGTCAGCACCGTCAGTATTTGTCAGCTCCGTCAGTATTTGGCAACACCGTCAGTATTTGTCAGCACTGTCAGTATTTGACAGCACCGTTAGTATTAGACAGAACCGTCAGTATTTGTCAACACCGTCAGTATTTGTGAAATACGTCAAATTCATCAGTATTTGTCAGCACCATCAGTATATGCTCCATCAGTATTTGTCAACACCGTCAGTATTTGTCAGCACTGTCAGTATTTGTCAGCACCGTCAGTATTTGACAGCACTGTCAGTATTTGTCAGCACTGTCAGTATTTGTCAGCACCGTCAGTATTTGTCAGCACTGTCAGTATTTGGCAACACCGTCAGTATTTGTCAACACCGTCAGTATTTGTGAAATCCGTCAAATTCATCAGTATTTGACAGCACCGTCAGTATTTGTCAGCACCGTCAGTATTTGTCAGCTCCGTCAGTATTTGGCAACACCGTCAGTATTTGTCAGCACTGTCAGTATTTGACAGCACCGTCAGTATTAGACAGAACCGTCAGTATTTGTCAACACCGTCAGTATTTGTGAAATACGTCAAATTCATCAGTATTTGTCAGCACCATCAGTATATGTCAGCACCGTCAGTATTTTTCAAATCTGTCAGTATTTGTCAGCACTGTCAGTATTTGTCAGCACCTTCAGTATTTGATAGCACCGTCAGTATTTGTCAGCACCGTCAGTATTTGACAGCACCGTCAGTATTTGTCAGCACCGTCAGTATTTGACAGCACCGTCAGTATTTGTCAGCACCGTCAGTATTTGTCAGCACCGTCAGTATTTGTCAGCACTGTCAGTATTTGCCAGCTCCGTCAGTATTTGTCAACACCGTCAGTATTTGTCAGCACTGTCAGTATTTGTCAACACCGTCAGTATTTGACAGCACCGTCAGTATTTGTCAGCACCATCAGTATTTGTCAGCACTGTCAGTATTTGCCAGCTCCGTCAGTATTTGGCAACACCGTCAGTATTTGTCAGCACTGTCAGTATTTGTCAGCACCGTCAGTATTTGACAGCACTGTCAGTATTTGCCAGCCCCGTCAGTATTTGGCAACACCGTCAGTATTTGTCAGCACTGTCAGTATTTGTCAGCACCGTCAGTATTTGACAGCACCATCAGTATTTGTCAGCACCGTCAGTATTTGTCAGCACCGTCAGTATTTGGCAACACCGTCAGCATTTGTCAGCACCATCAGTATTTGACAGCACCGTCAGTATTTTTCAAATCTGTCAGTATTTGTCAGCACTGTCAGTATTTGGCAATAACGTCAGTATTTGTCAGCACCGTCAGTATTTGACAGCACCGTCAGTATTTGTCAGCTCCGTCAGTATTTGGCAACACCGTCAGTATTTGGCAAGACCGTCAGTATTTGTCAGCACCTTCAGTATTTGATAGCACCGTCAGTATTTGTCAGCACCGTCAGTATTTGACAGCACCGTCAGTATTTGTCAGCACCGTCAGTATTTGACAGCACCGTCAGTATTTGTCAGCACCGTCAGTATTTGTCAGCACTGTCAGTATTTGCCAGCTCCGTCAGTATTTGTCAACACCGTCAGTATTTGTCAGCACTGTCAGTATTTGTCAACACCGTCAGTATTTGACAGCACCGTCAGTATTTGTCAGCACCATCAGTATTTGTCAGCACTGTCAGTATTTGCCAGCTCCGTCAGTATTTGGCAACACCGTCAGTATTTGTCAGCACTGTCAGTATTTGTCAGCACCGTCAGTATTTGACAGCACTGTCAGTATTTGCCAGCTCCGTCAGTATTTGGCAACACCGTCAGTATTTGTCAGCACTGTCAGTATTTGACAGCACCATCAGTATTTGTCAGCACCGTCAGTATTTGTCAGCACCGTCAGTATTTGGCAACACGTCAGCATTTGTCAGCACCGTCAGTATTTGACAGCACCGTCAGTATTTTTCAAATCTGTCAGTATTTGTCAGCACTGTCAGTATTTGGCAACACCGTCAGTATTTGTCAGCACCGTCAGTATTTGACAGCACCGTCAGTATTTGTCAGCTCCGTCAGTATTTGGCAACACCGTCAGTATTTGGCAAGACCGTCAGTATTTGTCAGCACCTTCAGTATTTGATAGCACCGTCAGTATTTGTCAGCACCGTCAGTATTTGACAGCACCGTCAGTATTTGTCAGCACCGTCAGTATTTGACAGCACCGTCAGTATTTGTCAGCACCGTCAGTATTTGTCAGCACTGTCAGTATTTGCCAGCTCCGTCAGTATTTGTCAACACCGTCAGTATTTGTCAGCACTGTCAGTATTTGTCAACACCGTCAGTATTTGACAGCACCGTCAGTATTAGACAGAACCGTCAGTATTTGTCAACACCGTCAGTATTTGTCAACACCGTCAGTTTTTGTGAAATCCGTCAAATTCATCAGTATTTGTCAGCACCATCAGTATATGTCAGCACCGTCAGTATTTTTCAAATCTGTCAGTATTTGTTAGCACTGTCAGTATTTGTCAGCACCGTCAGTATTTGACAGCACCGTCAGTATTTGTCAGCACCGTCAGTATTTGACAGCACCGTCAGTATTTGTCAGCACTGTCAGTATTTGCCAGCTCCGTCAGTATTTGGCAACACCGTCAGTATTTGGCAACACCGTCAGTATTTGTCAGCACTGTCAGTATTTGCCAGCTCCGTCAGTATTTGTCAGCACCGTCAGTATTTGGCAACACCGTCAGTATTTGTCAGCACCGTCAGTATTTGTCAGCACCGTCAGTATTTGGCAACACCGTCAGCATTTGTCAGCACCGTCAGTATTTGACAGCACCGTCAGTATTTTTCAAATCTGTCAGCATTTGTCAGCACTGTCAGTATTTGGCAACACCGTCAGTATTTGACAGCACCGTCAGTATTTGTCAGCTCCGTCAGTATTTGGCAACACCGTCAGTATTTGTCAGCACCGTCAGTATTTGACAGCACCGTCAGTATTAGACAGAACCGTCAGTATTTGTCAACACCGTCAGTATTTGTCAACACCGTCAGTATTTGTGAAATCCGTCAAATTCATCAGTATTTGTCAGCACCATCAGTATATGTCAGCACCGTCAGTATTTTTCAAATCTGTCAGTATTTGTCAGCACTGTCAGTATTTGTCAGCACCGTCAGTATTTGACAGCACCGTCAGTATTTGTCAGCACCGTCAGTATTTGTCAGCACTGTCAGTATTTGCCAGCTCTGTCAGTATTTGGCAACACCGTCAGTATTTGTCAGCACCGTGAGTATTTGACAGCACCGTCAGTATTTGTCAGCTCCGTCAGTATTTGGCAACACCGTCAGTATTTGTCAGCACCGTCAGTATTTGACAGCACCGTCAGTATTTGTCAGCTCCGTCAGTATTTGGCAACACCATCAGTATTTGGCAACACCGTCAGTATTTGTGAAATCCGTCAAATTCATCAGTATTTGTCAGCACCATCAGTATATGTCCGCACCGTCAGTATTTGTCAACTCTGTCAACTCTGTCAGTATTTGTCAACTCCGTCAGAATATGTCAGCACCATCAGTATTTGTCAACTCTGTCAACTCTGTCAGTATTTGTCAAGTCCGTCAGTATATGTCAGCACCGTCAGTATTTGTCAACTCTGTCAACTCTGTTTGTCAGCACCGTCAGTATTTGTCAACTCCGTCAGTATATATCAACTCTGTCAGTATTTGTCAACTCCATCAGTATATGTCAGCACCATCAGTATTTGGCAACTCTGTCAATATTTGTCAGAACTGTCAGTATTTGTCAACTCCGTCAGTATATATCAACTCTGTCAGTATTTGTCAACACTGTCAGTATATGTCAACACCATCAGTATTTGTCAACTCCGTCAGTATTTGTCAGCACCATCAGTATTTGTCAACTCCGTCAGTATTTGTCAGCACCATCAGTATTTGTCAACTCTGTCAGTATTTGTCAGAACTGTCAGTATTTGTCAACTCCGTCAGTATATGTCAATTCTGTCAGTATTTGTCAACTCCATCAGTATATGTCAGCACCATCAGTATTTGTCAACTCCGTCAATATTTGTCAGCACCGTCAGTATTTGTCAACTCCGTCAGTATATGTCAACTCTGTCAGTATTTGTCAACACTGTCAGTATATGTCAACACCATCAGTATTTGACAGCACCGTCAGTATTTGTCAGCTCCGTCAGTATTTGGCAACACCGTCAGTATTTTTCAGCACCGTCAGTATTTGTCAGCACTGTCAGTATTTACCAGCTCCGTCAGTATTTGGCAACACCGTCAGTATTCGTCAGCACCATCAGTATTTGGCAGCACCATCAGTATTTGTCAGCTCCGTAAGTAATAGGCAACACCGTCAGTATTTGTCAGCACCGTGAGTATTTGACAGCACCGTCAGTATTTTTCAGCTCCGTCAGTATTTGGCAACACCGTCAGTATTTGTCAACTCTGTCAACTCTGTCAGTATTTGTCAACTCCGTCAGTATATGTCAGCACCGTCAGTATTTGTCAGCACCGTCAGTGTTTGTCAACTCTGTCAGTATTTGTCAACTCCATCAGTATATGTCAGCACCGTCAGTATTTGTCAACTCCGTCAATATTTGTCAGAACCGTCAGTATTTGTCAACTCTGTCAACTCTGTCAGTATTTGTCAACTCCGTCAGTATATGTCAGCACCGTCAGTATTTGTCAACTCTGTCAACTCTGTCAGTATTTGTCAACTCCATCAGTATATGTCAGCACTGTCAGTATTTGTCAGCACCGTCAGTATTTGTCAACTCCGTCAATATTTGTCAGAACCTTCAGTATTTGTCAACACTGTCAGTATATGTCAGCACCATCAGTATTTGTCAACTCCGTCAGTATTTGTCAGCACCATCAGTATTTGTCAACTCTGTCAGTATTTGTCAACACTGTCAGTATATGTCAGCACCATCAGTATTTGTCAGCACCGTCAGTATTTGTCAGACCTGTCAGTATTTGTCAACTCCGTCAGTATATGTCAACTCTGTCAGTATTTGTCAACACTGTCAGTATATGTCAACACCATCAGTATTTGTCAGCACCGTCAGTATTTGTCAGCACCGTCAGTATTTGTCAGCACCGTCAGTATTTGTCAGCACCGTCAGTATTTGACAGCACCGTCAGTATTTGTCAGCACTGTCAGTATTTGCCAGCTCCGTCAGTATTTGGCAACACCGTCAGTATTTGGCAACACCGTCAGTATTTGTCAGCACTGTCAGTATTTGCCAGCTCCGTCAGTATTTGTCAGCACCGTCAGTATTTGGCAACACCGTCAGTATTTGTCAGCACCGTCAGTATTTGTCAGCACCGTCAGTATTTGGCAACACCGTCAGCATTTGTCAGCACCGTCAGTATTTGACAGCACCGTCAGTATTTTTCAAATCTGTCAGTATTTGTCAGCACTGTCAGTATTTGGCAACACCGTCAGTATTTGTCAGCACCGTCAGTATTTGACAGCACCGTCAGTATTTGTCAGCTCCGTCAGTATTTGGCAACACCGTCAGTATTTGTCAGCACCGTCAGTATTTGACAGCACCGTCAGTATTAGACAGAACCGTCAGTATTTGTCAACACCGTCAGTATTTGTCAACACCGTCAGTATTTGTGAAATCCGTCAGAATATGTCAGCACCATCAGTATTTGTCAACTCTGTCAACTCTGTCAGTATTTGTCAACTCCGTCAGAATATGTCAGCACCATCAGTATTTGTCAACTCTGTCAACTCTGTCAGTATTTGTCAAGTCCGTCAGTATATGTCAGCACCGTCAGTATTTGTCAACTCTGTCAACTCTGTCAGTATTTGTCAACTCTGTCAGTATTTGTCAATTCCGTCAGTATATGTCAGCACCGTCAGTATTTGTCAGCACCGTCAGTGTTTGTCAACTCTGTCAGTATTTGTCAACTCCATCAGTATATGTCAGCACCATCAGTATTTGTCAACTCCGTCAATATTTGTCAGCACCGTCAGTATTTGTCAACTCCGTCAGTATATATCAACTCTGTCAGTATTTGTCAACTCCATCAGTATATGTCAGCACCATCAGTATTTGGCAACTCTGTCAATATTTGTCAGAACTGTCAGTATTTGTCAACTCCGTCAGTATATATCAACTCTGTCAGTATTTGTCAACACTGTCAGTATATGTCAACACCATCAGTATTTGTCAACTCCGTCAGTATTTGTCAGCACCATCAGTATATGTCAGCACCGTCAGTATTTGTCAGCACCGTCAGTATTTGTCAGCACTGTCAGTATTTGTCAGCACCGTCAGTATTTGACAGCACCGTCAGTATTTGTCAGCACCGTCAGTATTTGTCAGCACCGTCAGTATTTGTCAGCACTGTCAGTATTTGCCAGCTCTGTCAGTATTTGGCAACACCGTCAGTATTTGTCAGCACCGTGAGTATTTGACAGCACCGTCAGTATTTGTCAGCTCCGTCAGTATTTGGCAACACCGTCAGTATTTGTCAGCACCGTCAGTATTTGACAGCACCGTCAGTATTTTTCAGCTCCTTCAGTATTTGGCAACACCATCAGTATTTGGCAACACCGTCAGTATTTGTGAAATCCGTCAAATTCATCAGTATTTGTCAGCACCATCAGTATATGTCAGCACCGTCAGTATTTGTCAACTCTGTCAACTCTGTCAGTATTTGTCAACTCCGTCAGAATATGTCAGCACCATCAGTATTTGTCAACTCTGTCAACTCTGTCAGTATTTGTCAACTCTGTCAACTCTGTCAGTATTTGTCAATTCCGTCAGTATATGTCAGCACCGTCAGTATTTGTCAGCACCGTCAGTGTTTGTCAACTCTGTCAGTATTTGTCAACTCGATCAGTATATGTCAGCACCATCAGTATTTGTCAACTCCGTCAATATTTGTCAGAACTGTCAGTATTTGTCAACTCCGTCAGTATATATCAACTCTGTCAGTATTTGTCAACACTGTCAGTATATGTCAACACCATCAGTATTTGTCAACTCCGTCAGTATTTGTCAGCACCATCAGTATTTGTCAACTCCGTCAGTATTTGTCAGCACCATCAGTATTTGTCAACTCTGTCAGTATTTGTCAGAACTGTCAGTATTTGTCAACTCCGTCAGTATATGTCAACTCTGTCAGTATTTGTCAACTCCATAAGTATATGTCAGCACCATCAGTATTTGTCAACTCCGTCAATATTTGTCAGCACCGTCAGTATTTGTCAACACTGTCAGTATATGTCAGCACCATCAGTATTTGTCAACACTGTCAGTATATGTCAGCACCATCAGTATTTGTCAGCACCGTCAGTATTTGTCAGAACTGTCAGTATTTGTCAACTCCGTCAGTATATGTCAACTCTGTCAGTATTTGTCAACACTGTCAGTATATGTCAACACCATCAGTATTTGACAGCACCGTCAGTATTTGTCAGCTCCGTCAGTATTTGGCAACACCGTCAGTATTTTTCAGCACCGTCAGTATTTGTCAGCACTGTCAGTATTTACCAGCTCCGTCAGTATTTGGCAACACCGTCAGTATTCGTCAGCACCATCAGTATTTGACAGCACCATCAGTATTTGTCAGCTCCGTAAGTAATAGGCAACACCGTCAGTATTTGTCAGCACCGTGAGTATTTGACAGCACCGTCAGTATTTTTCAGCTCCGTCAGTATTTGGCAACACCGTCAGTATTTGTCAACTCTGTCAACTCTGTCAGTATTTGTCAACTCCGTCAGTATATGTCAGCACCGTCAGTATTTGTCAGCACCGTCAGTGTTTGTCAACTCTGTCAGTATTTGTCAACTCCATCAGTATATGTCAGCACCGTCAGTATTTGTCAACTCCGTCAATATTTGTCAGAACCGTCAGTTTTTGTCAACTCTATCAACTCTGTCAGTATTTGTCAACTCCGTCAGTATATGTCAGCACCGTCAGTATTTGTCAGCACCGTCAGTGTTTGTCAACACTGTCAGTATATGTCAGCACCATCAGTATTTGTCAACTCTGTCAACTCTGTCAGTATTTGTCAACTCCGTCAGTATATGTCAGCACCGTCAGTATTTGTCAACTCTGTCAACTCTGTCAGTATTTGTCAACTCCATCAGTATATGTCAGCACTGTCAGTATTTGTCAGCACCGTCAGTATTTGTCAACTCCGTCAATATTTGTCAGAACCTTCAGTATTTGTCAACACTGTCAGTATATGTCAGCACCATCAGTATTTGTCAACTCCGTCAGTATTTGTCAGCACCATCAGTATTTGTCAACTCTGTCAGTATTTGTCAACACTGTCAGTATTTGTCAGCACCATCAGTATTTGTCAGCACCGTCAGTATTTGTCAGAACTGTCAGTATTTGTCAACTCCGTCAGTATATGTCAACTCTGTCAGTATTTGTCAACACTGTCAGTATATGTCAACACCATCAGTATTTGTCAGCACCGTCAGTATTTGTCAGAACTGTCAGTATTTGTCAACTCCCTCAGTATATGTCAACTCTGTCAGTGTTTGTCAGCACTGCCAGTATTTAACAACATCAGATGAAGGTTTTTGTTCATTTTGGAACAAATGTCTTATTCTTTATTCAACTGATTGCGTTAAAATATTAAAACATCAACTGGACTACATGACATCATGTCTGATTTACCTAAGAACATTGGTTATATATATGTTTAATATTTAAAAGTACTGTAGAGAATTAAGGAATTTAGGAACTGAATTGTCCATAATAAGCCAAGAAATTTTTTTTAAGTATTTATTTTATCACTTAGCTCCTTTACCGAACACCATTATTACATAATTAAAGACTTTACACTGTTGTTGGATGGATCAAATTAAAATATGCTTTTTAATGCGTCTGACAGAGTCGACACAAATTAAGCTCCAAAGTGAATAAAAATACCATTTAGAAGAAGAAAAAAAACATTTTCAGAAAAATCTGTTCCCTTGTTCTGTACCTTTGTCTACAAATATATCAGTTTATAAATAATGTGTTATTAAATAATAAAAACTATCTTCTAAAACACATTTGTCCCTTATCTCAATAGTCAGTGACCGGATTTACAAGAAATATTAATATATTAATAAATTTCTTGAATCAATCTTCACTTTGAATCACTGAAACTCCGATGGGAGAAAGAGACAAATGATGATGTTGTTTCCTAAAGCATCTTAAAATCTTTATCTCTGCGCGCGCGTAAAGCAATGGGTGCTGTGGAAAATATTGACGCATGATTTGCCAGTTTGAATTAAATAAGGTTTGTCTTCCAAATTTGTTAAGTAATGTAGAAGAATTTATGCAGCCTCATGGGAAAGTTGATTATAAAATAAATAAAACAAAATAAACAAAAAATCAAACGTCCATGTTTTAAGTTGCAATGCCACTCACTTTTTGAAATTAATTTACAGATTTTGTATACGTTGTATATTTATAGTGATATAGCGCGAAAAACAAACAAACAATAGTTATAAAAAGCTTGCATAATTTAATTTAGAGACTATGGACTGAAAGTCAAAAACACACTTTCTTCATAAGGCGGCCTTTAAATGAGGTAATAATGACTCTTTGAATTTTTTTTTTTTTTTCATACGAGCAGTTCAGCTTTCATTTTACAGCTTTCTATCGCGTCATCTGTCATTCAGTTCTTGTCTGGTAGGTTTAAGTTCACCTGATTATAACCCAACCCTCTGAGCGCGTGAGTGGAGAAACCGGTAAGACTCAAAACGTCAAGTCACAAACACGCTGTCTGCGTCTGCATTCTTCATGAAGAACATCACGACGGTAAGTCACAGTCTCTCATATACATATGCTATTTATGTTAGTCGATGTTTTATTTCATTAGAACTGTTTTTCGTACACTGAAAAATGTTTACAATCAGTACAATTAGCTGCCAAGATTCATAACAAATATAGCCTACAGTATTTGTAAGGATCCAAGCATGAAAAGTGCTGGGAATATAATAGAGCTGTTTGAACAGATTTTAGTACTAGTCGTCGTCGTAATACTAATAGCTAGTAGTAGAATAACAGAATATGAAATTTCGACATGAAAATCCAGTTGAATTAGACTATTGGTGGCGCTAATAAAATGCATTTAGGTTATATTCTATAAACTAGTTTTAGGTGTCGTGTATAAACAAGTGTTTGAGATCCCATAATATCGCCATGATATTATTTCCGCTTAGGGATTTATACTGTATTTACAAAGAAGATGTCGCTTAAACAGATGGGGGCGCTATAACAGTGACAAACATGACCTGTCATTTTTGTCCTTTGAAGGTACAAGAAATACTGGTAAAAAGAGAATAGTTATTGTTTCATAAATGATTAACTTAAAGACTAAACGGAAGATTTGTGCTTTGACAAATCCTGATAATTGTTGTTTGCAGCTAAATTTTTATTTGTACTGTCTATTAAGGTGCAGTTATCCAAAATTGTTGTGAAAAATACAGTGGTTGACATATTTGACTTTTTTCATTGTTATACCTTGAAAAATTGAAATATGTAACTCAGAAATTCAATAATATTTGCCACTCCCCATCACAAAATATGTAAAATTTATAAATAAAGCTATATAAAATAATGGGGGTAAAAACAGGAGAACGGTTTTCTCTATTTAATAATCATTCAGTATATCCTATCAGGAGTCAGAAAGCTTGTTTGAGATTCAACAGTTTGGAGAAGGGCAATGTTATTAGATCAAGCACTGAGAATTTCATTTGAAATGTTATGTTATGCTATATTTACCATAAAACTTATGCAGACATTGAACAAGTGTGCATATTCAAATGCATGAAGATTAGGACAGAAACATCATGGAGGAAAACTTATATTTGTCAGTTTACTGCAATATATGCATCGACCATGTATGGCTATATATTGATACATATAAAATATTTATAAATGAAGACAAAAATAGCATTACATTCATAAAGTTTTATCCTTTATTATGTATTGCACATACATGTTCCCATATAAATGTGAATGTATTGTACACACATATATACACACATTCACAGAATGAGATACAATCATTGGTTACAACAGACTTCTAGTTCCCAGCATGCTTTGCTTCTGATTGTTAAATGAGAGTAAACGTTAAAATTAAGTGCTATTTCATGTGTTTTGCTCTATATTGATATAGGGGGAGATCTGTTAGTGTTTAAAGTTGTATTATTTTGGAATTTAAAAGGTTTTCTGGTATGTGAGAGTTTGTGTTGAAGAGTAGAGCCTGTGATTGGCTGAACAACATTAAGAATATAATAACTTTATTTAAAAAGTAATGGCTGTGCGCGCTATAGCACAGTGACGGTCTCTTTGGTAGAAACTTTAGTAGATGAAGGTGTGCTTTTGTTAACTAACTTGAAAATATGAAACATTTAAAATGTAAATTATTAAAAATCTAAGAAATGTGTTACATAATCTATTTTTCCATATATGTGGTTATACTGCATGAGTAAATATATCCGCAATGTATACCATGTCTGATCACATATAAATCAATATATTATGAAGTATATTACTGAATATAAAATTACATACACTATGATATATTAGTAAATATTTTATCACATATTTTTCAATATATGAAAAGCGGCAATTCCTTATGTATTATTCAATGTATTGTGATATATTTACACAATATATTTTTCTGTATATTTTCAAATATACTGTAATATATTGATCATTTATATATTTTCTTTCCATAATTGTCCCCTTTGACCTAAAAAGGGTACCTTTTGTAGATGAGTGGAAATAATTCTCTGCTAAATGCGTCATGTTTCTTAACAATTCAAAGCCGGTGAATTCTTGTTCATCTTGATGTTTACATTCTTGACATGTATAACATAGTTACATAAGTTATGCTTTGTACATATTTTCTGCAGATGTCTGTGTCTGATCCGCCTGATATCATACCCGTGCCAAAGCCACGATCGAGATATTTAATTGGCACAAGTGTAAAACAGGCACCATCTAGTGACAGGTGAGCAGATGGTGTTCAGTTATTGTCTGCAAAGTATTGACTTTATCATAAAACAAGCTTACTGTAGGAAGTAGATCTATGCCATTTTTGATACTATAAAGAAAGGCATTTTAAAGAAACAAAGAACTTGAAATTTTTGGAAAGTCAATACACTTACTACACTTGAATATCTTACAGAAATGGTGTTGATCAGTTGCCTTGTCCAGATGTTCAGGGTGATACACAGATAAACTCTGAAGGTAGGCTACTTTTTATTTGGCTTGTTTGCAACAAGATATCAGTAATATGTTTATCCTAGTGTTAGTCATCCTCCATGTTGACCCAGAACACATTACTTAAAATATCAATTATTCCTTAAATTGAAAATGAAAACATGTAAAGTGGGTACAGAAAGTCACCACCCTTTAAAAAATATGAAATAAATTTGTATCCATATAATAGTAAAATGAAAACACAGTCTACTTAACGGTCAAATAATAACCCACAATATTCAAGTAGGTGAAAAAAATCTGAACAAAACGGCTGGAGAATACACATAATGCAAAGATTTAGACAATATTTTCTATCCTAACCTCGCATTTAAACCTACCCATCACAGAAAACGTTCTGCATTTAAAAACAAACAAACAAACAAACAAAAAATTACATTATTTAGTATGATTTATAAGCGTTTTTTCTCATGGGCACGAAAAACATATGGAATACCTGATTCAGTAACACACGTAATAAGTAATTCATGAAGCTCTCTGCTAACGAGCTGATGATCAGAATCAGATGTGTTCAATTAGGATATACAAAAAGCTCAAAGCCCTGGGTCCCCAGGACTGAAAACCACTGCATTGACAATTGTGTTTCAAATGGCTGAATTATGGGTGCGTATCAGTCAGCTGCTGTGTTCAGTAGTCAGGGCACTGATCAGGGAATAAGCCATTTTAAAGGTAGGGTATAGGCAATGTTTTTCATAAACACTTTTTGTTACACTTGTTGAAACTCTCTTTACATCTTGATAGCAATCAATAATAGAAGTGGTCTAAATATTAAAATATATATATATATATATATATTTCTCTGTGGAAGACTCGGGACCAAAAAATGTTGGTCAAATCATTGCATTCTGTCTGGTGTTGTTTTTCCTGATTTTTTTTATTTTTTTATTTTTTATTGTTTAGTCATGAAATTGTACTGTTTATACACTTAAGTGTCTTTTAACTCTATCTACATGTATATGTATTGAGTACACTACACATGCACAATCAATACAATTAAAGCACACTTTTTTCTTTTTCTTTTTTTTTTTTTTACAAGGGTCACTTTGTTTGAAACCCATATTACTTTTTTGGTACACCAATGAAGACAAATGTTGACAATACTCTATTGACTACATTCAGTGTAGCTGACCAGCTATTGTGAAGCACCAAAAAGGATGAAAAAAATAAAAGAAATAAAAATGCCTTTGAAATGTGTGAAAGTCATCAATTTGACTCATCCCATGCAGTAGCTTTGTGAGGAACAGACAGAAATGTCATTATTGTGCTTCAAGATGCATCTGTCAGCACTATTTGCAGCACGAATGAATAACATTTCAGGATTAATGTGCAGCAGTCTTTTATTAATCCAAAATTCAAAAATAACCAAAATACTCAGGTTTCCAATAAATGTCAGATATAAAAAAATGAACAAAACAAAAAATGAAGACAATAACTGACAAGAAATGACTGAAATTGAGGGCTATAAATACACAAGCAAACACTAGGGATTAAAAAAGATAATTAAATAGACACAGGTGCAACACATGAGGGCAAATCAAAAACCATGGCAACAGATGAACTGGGACAAATGAAACATGACTAAACTGAACCAGGAACAGTGCAATAAACACAAAGTCCTACTCAAGCAAAACACAAACCTGGACCAAATGTTACAGAATCTTGTCAGTTCTTGCAAGTCTTGAATATGTAGAAGTAGAAATTTCAAAGCATTAATATCAGTTAATAATAACATCATACAAATCTGTTGTATTGACTTGAGAAGACTTGGAATATGATTCACGGTGATTTTTCTGCTTTCATTTTTTCTTTTGCAACGTGACAGATATGGTTACCATGAACTGTTGTGTAGAAAAGAGCCGTGTGAAAATGGTTGAACATTACTTCTTTTGGCTTTGGAATGATAGAAATGTGTGAGATGACAGAATTTTCATATTTATAATATTTTGGGTCTTTGACACCATGGCTTAAAATTACATCTACTGCTCACAGCCACAAACAAGACAAAGTGTACAAAAGGTGATATGCTGATGATTTTTTTCTCTCTCAGTAGAAACATATATCAAAAATGAGGTTAGTGATGATTCATCTAGTCAGTTGGATTCCACCACTGAACCCCCTGATCTTCAAGCTGTTGAAACCAACTGCAATGAAACGATTCTATGGCCAGAATCACTCGATGTCAGTCCCAGTTCAGTTCCGGCTGCCGAGAGAACTGCTGACTCTACTTCTTCTGATGAGTCCACTGTGACTCTAAACTCCTCAAAATCACATGATGACCTCAGTAAGGATCACCACAACTCTGACAAGACAAGGTAATGTATCATTACTGTTTCCCCCTCAACTGTGTTTTTATTTTGTTTATAAAATGGCATATTTCTTGACAAAACGGTTTTGTCTTTGATTACGTATGTGTATATATTTTTCCTTGTAGTGTCAAAGATGAGTTGATGGATGCTCAAACGGGACTTGTCACCAGTGAAGTGATCCATCAAGTTCCCAAATCCCAGAACCTTCATATCAAACTTGACAAACCCAAGAAACCACGGTACAGTATGATTACTGATTGTCTCATGACTGAATGTCATGTGCCAAGGTCATATTTAACCCCTAATCAAATAAGAAATTATATTTTGACGTTGTGACATTAAGCACATTTCCAACTTCAATGTAAAAATAAACTCAACAAGTTATTAATTGCATAGTTTTTTGCAAGATCTTAAAATATCTTGAATTCTTGGTCTGCAGGGCTGCAACCATTCGTGTGAGCAGGAAGACACAGAGTTTAACAAGGCCACAGCAGAGAACCAGTGAGTGTGCGGTGGCACAATCCAGCTGGCTCGACGTATGGAAGGGACGCAAGTAACTAGCTCTTAGAATCTCTGAAATCACATGAAAAGATACCATAACCAGCTATTCAACAGCTAAATTAAATAATACATTTTATATCAATACTAAATACAAAATATTACTACTAAATAATCAAACATCTTTGCAAAACAAAAAAATAAAACAAAAAAGTACCCTTTTTACAGTGGCTGAGAGAGCTCAACTCGCTCCAACTGAAAAAGAAAAAAAAAAACACAAAAAAATACCAGCAAATTAAGAAAACACATTCATCAGTTTGACAACACATGTGCTGCAAATACTCCGAACGCAAACTAAATACAGAAACAAACTGCATATACTCACAATGCATGCACTGAAAACACTCAAAATGGAAACTAAATACAGAAACACACTAAAAATGATCAAAACGCCACCAAATACAGAAAGGCACTGCAAATACTCGCAATGCAAACTAAATGCGGGAAACGCACTGCAAATACTCGCAACGGAACTAAATGCGGAAACGCACTGCAAATACTCGCAACGGAAACTAAATGCGGAAACGCACTGCAAATACTCGCAACGGAAACTAAATGCGGGAAACGCACTGCAAATACTCGCAACGGAAACTAAATGCGGAAACGCACTGCAAATACTCGCAACGGAAACTAAATGCGGAAACGCACTGCAAATACTCGCAACGGAAACTAAATGCGGAAACGCACTGCAAATACTCGCAACGGAAACTAAATGCGGGAAACGCACTGCAAATACTCGCAACGGAAACTAAATGCGGGAAACGCACTGCAAATATTCGCAACGGAAACTAAATGCGGGAAACGCACTGCAAATACTCGCAACGGAAACTAAATGCGGGAAACGCACTGCAAATACTCGCAACGGAAACTAAATGCGGGAAACGCACTGCAAATACTCGCAACGGAAACTAAATGCGGAAACTCACTGCAAATACTCGCAACGGAAACTAAATGCGGGAAACGCACTGCAAATACTCGCAACGGAAACTAAATGCGGAAACGCACTGCAAATACTCGCAACGGAAACTAAATGCGGGAAACGCACTGCAAATGCTCGCAACGGAAACTAAATGCGGGAAACGCACTGCAAATGCTCGCAACGGAAACTAAATGCGGGAAACGCACTGCAAATGCTCGCAACGGAAACTAAATGCGGAAACGCACTGCAAATGCTCGCAACGGAAACTAAATGCGGAAACGCACTGCAAATATTCGCAACGGAAACTAAATGCGGAAACGCAGTGCAAATACTCGCAATGGAAACTAAATGCGGAAACGTACTGCAAATATTCGCAACGGAAACTAAATGCGGAAACGCACTGCAAATACTCGCAATGGAAACTAAATGCGGGAAACGCACTGCAAATACTCGCAACGGAAACTAAATGCGGAAACGCACTGCAAATATTCGCAACGGAAACTAAATGCGGAAACGCAGTGCAAATACTCGCAATGGAAACTAAATGCGGAAACGCACTGCAAATATTCGCAACGGAAACTAAATGCGGAAACGCACTGCAAATACTCGCAACGGAAACTAAATGCGGAAACGCACTGCAAATGCTCGCAACGGAAACTAAATGCGGAAACGCACTGCAAATATTCGCAACGGAAACTAAATGCGGAAACGCACTGCAAATACTCGCAACGGAAACTAAATGCGGAAACGCACTGCAAATGCTCGCAACGGAAACTAAATGCGGAAACGCACTGCAAATACTCGCAACGGAAACTAAATGCGGGAAACGCACTGCAAATACTCGCAACGGAAACTAAATGCGGAAACGCACTGCAAATACTCGCAACGGAAACTAAATGCGGGAAATGCACTGCAAATACTCGCAACGGAAACTAAATGCAGAAACGCACTGCAAATATTCGCAATGGAAATTAATTACAGAAACGCACTTCAAATACTCACAACACAACCAAATACAGAAACGCACAGCAAATACTCACGATGCAAACTAACTACAGAAACGCACTACAAATACAATGCAAAGTAAATACAGAAATGCATTGCAAATACAATGAAAACTAAATGCAGAAACGCACAGCATATATTTCCAATGCAAACCAAATACAGGAACGCACTGCAAATACATAAATGTTATGACCAGGATGTAAAAAAACAAACAAAAAAAAAATCTCCGCTTTCATGTCATCAACAACACCACTGATGAGTAGACCTTGAACAATAAGCAGTTCCAGTCACAGTCCTTTGAAACATTTCCACTGTGGTCTATGCTATTTGCAGAGTGTTTCTGTATTTGGTTGCATTGTGAGCATTTGCAGCAGACGTGTTGTCAAACTGATGTTTTCTTTAATTTCTGGTGTTTTTCTATTTGCATGTGTTTTCTTAAATTGCAGCGCATTAAGCTCTCTCGGCCACCATACCTTTCACACCAAACACTTTGTGAAAAAGTGTATATTATGCAAACAACTTGTTAATCAGGGGTATCACTGGGCCAATGTTTGAACCTGGTGTGAATAGTTCTATAGAAATTCATTATTTCTATTTAAAATCTTAGTGCTCAACATTCACATTTGTCGTGAAAGTGCTTTTTGGACACCCACTGATTATAAGATAAGAAACAATAAGAGAACCCTAGAAGTGCAAAGAAATGAAATGAATTTTGATTTGTGGTAAATTTACTAAATGGCAACTTTGTTTTGCAGGCACAATGTTCTGTGGACCACTCTAGATGGGAATCTCATGTCACTGTGGAAAAAACGCACAGTGAGTTGTTTCATAATGGCATGATATTTTGATACTGTATAAATAATTTATTGCCACTACCTATTTGTCAATTTAACCACATGTTCAATGTGCTCCAGGATAAGTTCACAGAATATGTGTTTCATGTAACGAGCATCACCAACATTCGGAAGCAGGATCACGGGCACTTCTCCATCTCATTACATAAGAAGCACCTTGAATTCATGGCTCATAGTGAGGGTAAGCTGTATAATAGGGAACTGGAAACTCTGGACATAGTGCAGTGAAACAAAGTCATTTCTTAAATCTGTTTGGTTCACTGTGTTAATATTAGCACTCTGAAGTTTCTGAAGGTCATTACTTTCAGCTCTATCCTGTGAATGTGCTTTGTCGTAGCTGTGCAGGAGGGGTGGTTAGTGTCTCTCTACGCCACTCGTGGGAAGGAACCGGTCACTGCACCCAAACAACACGGGCCTCTGGTCATGAAAGACCCAAGGAAAAAGGTGTACACTGCTATATATGGACACTCCCTTTGGATTTACAGCAGCAAAGAGGTGTGGATAATTGCTTACTAATGTGAACCTTTCCAGAAGAATTCAAGAGATTAGAGTAGAAAACTAAAGTGATCACATCTTTACGCCTGGCATTAACATGCGTTCCATATCTGGATAGTAAAATCCAGATATGAAACCAGATATTGTTTAGTCGGATAGCGTTTACACCCTCATTTCAACGCATCTCCATTGCCGTGGGAAAGACAACCGATCACACTTATAAAATGCAAATCACCACTTACATATTACTTGAGAGTTTGCATAAACTAAAAATTTCTGTGATTTACAAATGATAAAAGCATTGGCAGATCTGTCAAAAATGCTGTCATTTCTTGTGTTTTCTTTTAGTTTTGAGCCTGTTAGTAAATGGAGCGTAATAATACAGATTTCAAGTATAGAAAGTTTTAAAGAAAAAAAAAAAACAAGCACAAAACAAGATTCTGAGTGTAATCTCATTAAATAATTTGAGAAAATATTGGATATTGTTAAATTAATTGGCTGAGCACATAATATCAGTCTTTCAAATGACGTTTATGTTTATTTATGGTGTAACCTCATTACATATTACGGTGTAGCTGAACCTGGATAACAAAACATCATAAACTGATGAAATAATGATTGGAAATCATTTCAAAGGAATTAAACTTTAACCCCAAACTAACTTGTTTAATAGCATGGAGCAACAACTGCCTGGTTAAAAGTGTGTTGAGACTATGAGCAAAGTAAAGACTTTAAAACTTACCTCCATACTGTATGTCAAACCTAAACAAATGACTGTAATTTATAGTTGTTGACAAGTAAAATTTACAAATTGAATTTGTTTGAATTAACAGGACTTCAATATAGGTCTTGGCATGATGTTTGTGTCTATGAATATAGCATCTGTGAAGTCGACAGGGCGTCACAGCTTCAGTCTCATCACTCCGTACAGGACCTTTAAGTGAGTCTCACCTTTTGCAAACAAGAGTAATTTTATATTACCACTTTTCTGTGCTTTACATGCTTTGTTTACTGTTGGGTGGTTTGTTCAGTTTCTCTGCAGACTCTGCTAAGGAGGCGACCATGTGGATGGAGAATCTGAATGACGTGATTCGCAGTGCGCTCTCCTACAGTGAGGTGGCGCATCGACTGTGGTCGAATCCGAGTAATAAAGTTTGCGCTGACTGTGGTGCTGCCAACCCAGAGTGGGCATCGGTGAACCTGCTGGTGGTCATCTGTGAGGCCTGTGCAGGTGCACATCGATCCATGAGCAGTAACAGGTCCAAAGTGCGAGGTCTGAAACTGGATAATAAGGTTTGGACAGAGCCTTTAATTCAGGTGAGTTTTGTCATGCCGCAACAACAAAACGTGTCATCCTGTCAGCATGTTTTGTTTTCTACTTATTTTACAGTGCTCTGAAAAGTTGTGTTTTGCCCATACCTCCATGCAGAAGTCCTTTAAACTGTGTGAAATTGGATTGGCTCCTTGGATTTTTACTAGGTATTTTACGTAGTGCTGGCTCTGTTGAGGTTCCTATTTCCTTTGACGATTGGCTGACTCTAGCACAGTTGGAAGAGTTGTTGGTTTGAAATTGGGATTTTGAAACAGCAACATGTGAATGTTGTTAATAGTCTGGGGCTAGTGTATGAAGGGCATCCAGTTTGTGGAGTTTCTGGTCCAGGGCCAAGTTCTATGCCTTTCTGCCGGTGCACCTGCTTCTGGAAGTTCTACTTCAGCAGGATAGAGTGCACCTCCTGCTGATGGCTCCATTTCACAATATCAAGCTTGGATCTCAGCTCTCATGTCACTTCTGGAGGAACCTCACTGGGAAGTTCTGGTCAGAAAGGACCTGCATTTTTTTGGCTTGGGAAAGGATTTGGTATCCCTGGCCAGAGATGTGAAAATTTTGGGTTTGGCCTCTGAACAGAGCACTTAGATTCAAGCACTTTTCATAATCTTTTAAATTAGCAGACACAATTTAGGCAAGGCAAGGCAATTTTATTTGTATAGCACATTTCATACACAATGGTAATTCAAAGTGTTTTACATAAAAAAGAATAATAAAAATAGAACATTAGGAATAGAAATAACAGTAAAAACAGAGAATTTTGCTATCTGGATGGAAGAGCTAGGAGGTCTCGGAGTTTGTTGTTGTTGTTGTTGTTGTCCATCAGAGTGGATCTAAACGGATCTATCCATCAGAATGGATCTTCCTCACACGACAGGACTGCTACCTGTTAAGGCACTTCAAACTAATAAACACAGTTTCAATCTCCCCTTTTGCCAAAACACCTCAAACTGCACAACACAGCCCTAATCCCCCTTCCGGAGATATCTTGTCTATGCAACGCAGTTCAAATTTCCCCTTTGGAAATTTCCCCCTTTGGAAAGTGTCCTGACTGTAATCCAGAGATATCTTAACCATGCACTACAGCTTAAATTTCCCCATGGTTTGTCCCCTTATCCAATGAACCTTATCCACAAGTTGTTAGTGGTCACAGAACTCATGGTTCGGATCATATCATGGTTATTAAGTCACAGATCGGATCATTTTCCGGATCGGCGAAAAAAAACAAACAATTGGGGGGTGGGGGGTAACTTTGTATTTATTACTTAGCCCACTTTAACTACTCCGATACCACAGCAGAAACTACAAGCCTAACTAATACATTATTAAAGGCAAGTGCTGTACACCAATTACAAGCATAGATAAATACAACCTAAAGTTACAAATAAAGTATAAGGTCTAACTGTAGTATTAATTTTCATTTACAGAAATGTAATAATTAAATATAAAATGACACTGTTCACTGTATAAATTTAATATAGATTAATGTTTGTTAAAGCTGTGTTTTGTTGTTTGATTTAAATGACAGACGACAGCAGGTATTTATAGGTTGCTGTCACTTTAAGAGTAAGACCCCATGCACGCACACATCCGATATACACATCCGAATTCTCACCTCGTTCAATTAAGACATAACCGAATGTGTTTGAGAATACTTGCCGAGAGGGGTATTTTGACTGACATAATGCATGTATGTGTCCATCTAAGTGCATTGAGGACGCAAAAGAGAAATTAATCTGGAGTTTGCGAACTATCTGAAACGCCCACCTCTCTCTTTGTGTGTGCGCGTGAGCCTTGTATGTGTGTTTGTGAGCACCGACAACAGCATGGTGTGCGATACCAAATTAAATCCTCTTTTGCCTCTTCTAGTGCTGGAATGGTTTTATATCTATTTAATATGTAAACTAGTAAGACAAAACACGTGCAAATGCTAACCTTTTACTCTATTGAAGTTAAACTTGCAATTGATCTGCGAATCACATGCGTGCCAGACCGTGGGGCTTTGTCTGTACAGATCACGGATCAACAATGATCCGTTTAACCACTACAAGGTGTTACTATGATCTTTTTTGCAGCTTAATGAAGTCAGCACAATGTAGTTCCTGTTCACTGTGCTGTAAGTTCAGTGCTTGTATTTCTGCAAGAATGTTTTTCTGCAGGTTCTTTGGGAAGGCATTCCATGATTTCTAGATTTATGCATGGAGTGAGACAGTTGAAACCTTTCCACCCTGGTATGCATTCCTTCTTGGGACTTGTCCGTGGTTTTGAAGGCTTTGACAGGTCCTCGTTGGTGCCTCAGATGAGATTCTGACTCGTAAATTGGTCTTGCTTTGGATTTGTCTTCTCTTAAAACGATCACTTTCAATTAGTCCTGCTTGTCTGAATTTCGATCCTGGCATGGTCAAAGCCTTGCTTAGGTCAAGGTTTGGTTATCTTCCCAAGTGTGCTTCGATTTCGATCTTAGGTTATTGTGCTGCAGTGTGTTGCAGGAAAGTCTTTTTAATAAATCTGAAAATATGATGAACTGTTTGTTTGTTTTGGTGGACATAGCAGGGGTTCTGTGGCTTCTAAGCAAAGGATGCCACATTGAATCTTGAAGGCCTGTAAGGCACGTAGGCTTACTTCCCCTCTTTGACTTTATCCACTTTCAACTAGAGGTGTTGCTTCCTCTATGGCTTTGACTAGAGGTATGTCTCTGGAGGATGTGTGTGTGTGTTGTCGCAGACTGGGTCTCTCCTCGCACTTCTATAAAGTTTTATAATGTTGATGTTCCCAGGTTTTAGCTGTTTCAATCAAATTTTATCCTTGTCAGTCTGTGCTGTCTGTTTCACAGGCTGTTAAATGAATGGCCTCTTCGTAGTATGGTGTCAGATACTGACACAGCATTAAGTAAGCCTATGAAAGGGAATGTATCGACTACCTTGGTTCCCTGCATAGGGAACAAGACACAGTGTGGCCAGCCATACTCCTCAGTTCCTCTATGCTTCGTTTGTGGGAAACTCTGAATTGTGATGGCATGATTGCTCCTTTATGAAGCATCAGTGACTCAATGCTTATGTCATCTGCCATTGAGATGGCATGATTCTACACAGACTTTAGACAATTGTCACATCAAAAGGTGTGCCACGCCAGTTTCTCGTTCACTATTCAGGGATTAAAGCTTTCATATGTATCCAATATGTTTTGTCAGAACAGTGTGATACCCCGTCACCATGGGTTGCCTTTGGTTGGCTGTTGTTTTCACTGTCTGAACGTCTTCATTAGGAATTAGTCAGGTTATGTCTAAGAAATGACATGCTATAATCTGATGGTTAGCTTTGGTCTGTTTGTGAATAACCCTTAAGGCATCTTGTGCTCTGCTCTTGGGTTGAATTTGGTGGGATAGCTCGATTGGAGCAGACTGTCAAACCTTCTTTTCTCAGTAGCTCTTTTGATTTTTGACATTATGGACGATTGAGGTTTATATAAGGTGTGGCCTTTTTCTTTAATGACCTTCTACTAATTTGCACTTGATTCTAGCATATGTAATTAATTTAACAATCTTGAAGCTCGTAGTAGGTCTGTCTAGCAAGGTTCCTATGCTGTTTTTAAAAATCTGTAAATTCAGATTGATTGGTATACTTGTTCCCTAGTCGGCTCAGTGGCGAAAAGTTTCCCAATCAGAGACTGTCCTCCAAAAAAAAAAAAAAACGACCCTATAGATCATTTTTCAAGCACCATATATTTATGTTTTAAAGTCATGCGCCCTCTAGCTGGCGTAAAAATAATGACAGTTTCATGTTACGTCTGTCATCATGAAATGACGTATGACCGTTGTTACCAATCAAAATGTCTGTTCATTTAAATGCAATGTGTGGAGTTTGTACACTATTTCTCCTATTTCCTTTTAGCAAAAAAAAAATAAAAAATAAAAATAAATAAAAATAAACGACTACACCCACTCCATCCCTAAACCCACCCTTAGTGATTTATAGTGCATATGGTCTTTATGAGCACATTTGTTCCCTGGGATTGAACCCACGATCGCATGATCAAATGATCACATGGTTGCATATTGTTATTGCAATGCTCTACCAATTGACCATATTTCAAGAGGAGCGCAATTTTAGCAAATGCTCATATGGGTCATATTTTATGAATTAAGTGTCCTGTTGTCGATAGGGGCGCCACTTTAGTAAACGCTCCTATGGGTCGTATTTCGGGGAAGTGACAAATGACCTATATGGTCATATGGGTTGGAGAACATGTTGCCCAATCAACCTGAATTTATGTCCAAGTAATTTTATTTTTTACTAATGTTCAAAATAAAAAAATTTTTAACAATGACATAAAAAAAGTGTTTTATGGTGTCATAGGTGTTTAATATTCTTTTAACAACAGATGCAAATGTTTTGTTTTTCAGTTGTTTGTGCTGTATGGCAATAAAGCTGCCAAGAGTGTGTGGGCTCACAACATCCCTCCAGCGGAGCAGATCAGACCTGATGTCTCACCAGATCAGAGGGCGGAATTTATTCTAGCCAAATACCGCAAAGGACTTTACCACAAAGCTCACCCGCTCGCCGCAAGCCAAAAACTGCTTGACCAGGTCTGGAAGTGAAAAAAGCACCCTGCCATCTTTTTGGTTTTAGACCTATCCCATGTTGATCACTGCATTATGTTCTGGTGCCCTTCAGAGGTTGCGTGAGGTGGTGTGTGGTCCTAATGTGGAAGAGACTCTTTCTCTGCTGTGTTCCGGGGCAAGAGTTTCGTGCAGCACCACAGATCCAGAGCTTCACTCCGCCATCAGCGTGGCAGAGAGTTATGGACAGGCACTACAGACAGAACTACTCCGACATAATGAGTTTGTGGGTTAGTTGAGTCCTGATGAGGGCAAATTAAATTCCTAGTGTATCAGCAAGTGTTTATTTACCATCTAACAGTTTTCCATGGCACATTTTAACCCTCTTTTTAAGTCTATTTTAAAACCATTCAGATCATTTGCATTGTGACATTATTTCATGACAATTAAGTACAACATTTATGTCCTAATAAACAGGAGCAAAACTAATTCTAAAATGTAAAAAAAAAAGATCTTTCATAAAATTCAAATAATTGAGAGAAAAAAGTTATTGTATATGTCATCTCATTTCATCTCATAGGGGGTGGGGTTAAATATAGGGGGTGGGGTTAAATAAGCTCGTCTTCTTCCCACTCCTTTTCGAGCTATATTATATATAAACTGTGAACATCTCTGAAATATATTATAGATACTATTATTTCAATTATTTTCTTTTGTTGTTGTTTTGTTTTTTTTTTTGTTTTTTTTTCCTTTACCCAATGTGGGTATAATGTATAATACTGTACAATATATTCATCTTTCTGTGTACAATACTTTATTTCGAGCCATAGAAATAAAAATAATCAATCAATCAAAAAAAAAAAAAAAATTATATACCGTGAAACAGGGAGTCATGATTTAGCACTTAAATGTTTCAATTCGCTCAGCTTAAAAAAATAAATAATGGTGATATTCATTTATTTAGAATATTACTGTTCAGAATCTCTAGGGGTGCTAATAATGGTGCTGTTCCTTAAAAATATTGTCACAATACAAAACTGATCCTTAGAATCTTTGCAAAATATACATTTTTGTCTTGATCTTGAATTGTAATCTGAACATGTTTTATTCAACTAACTCTTTTGTTCATTATCTAACGTAAGTGTAATTTTCTCATATTTTTTTTCTATGAATTGAAGATGTTTTTAATTCATGTTGCTCTGTTTTAAAGAGGCACCAGACTTTGAGCAAACAAGACATTTAGAGGAACAGATGGGTAAGAATGCAGTACATTTCTAGATTTTTTTATTTTTGTATTGAGAGCAGAATCAATGCAGAATCAGTATATCAAGCTACTTTGATTAAAATAATGGCGCTGCTACATAATTTGTGTTTTTTCTCTCATTTTCGACTGTGTAGAAGAACTCCATGGAAAGCTGGATGAGGAACGTTTCTTATTCTCTCAGGGGAATGAGTCTGCTGCCTGTGATGTGCTGGATTTAACAGAGGTCATCTCGGTGTTTGACTGCTCTGCAGGGTAAGCTCATATTTGTTAGTGTTAAACAAATATTTACTGTCTACAAGTTAGGACAGCATTAATTAAGTTGTGCTTGATAGCCGTGCATTACAGATATCATCATATGAATAAACTTGTGTTTAGACACATTGTGTATTTTAGGGCCTTTAATTTAATGTGTAAATTTACTTTATAAAAAAAACTCAATGTGGATGTAACTTGTAGATAAGCAAGCACAAATCTGAATAGAGTTAAAGTTCTTTTAATAAACAAGGAGAATACTCATGAGAAAACCAACAAGGAAACTACATATCAACATAAACATGACTCAAAGAACTGAAAGGAACTAAGGCCTTAAATACACAGATTGAGGTGATTAACTGGAAAAGAAACAGGTCCGTGATAAATTAGAAACCATGGAAACTAATAATGACCACGAAACACAGGCAAATCAGGATCAGGGAAAATGAAACCAAAACTCAATGAAACTAAACATACTCCGGGGCTTATGAGGAGGACGAGGGGCTAGCGAAGGGTAAGACACAGGAGGGTGTGACTGTGGGAGAAACCTGGGCAGTGGTGGGAGGAGCCAGGTGGGACCCCAGAGCACAGCCAGGACAAAGCCCCACAGAAGAGTCAAGGGAGGGACGAGCCATGGTGGAGACTTGGCAGGTGGAACCAGGGAGATGACAAACTGAGACTGAGCCGATGGAGGTGGAGACCCAGGGGGAGTCGAAGAGCCAATGAGACCAAGCGACACAGATGGATCTGGAGGCCGAGGAGAAGCATTGTCGAGCGTCAAAGGTGAAGCCAGGGTGCCATAGGACTGAGGTGGAGCCAGTGGGACTGAGGACCAAGGCCGAGCCAGAGGGAAGGTAGAGCCTGATGGAGCCAAAGGGTTGGAGTGACAAAGCGCAGCTGAATGCCCGGAAGTCCGTGGCCCAGGCAGAGCGATGACTGACCAAGGCAGAGCTGGAGGGATGAGGGAGCCCGGCGGACTCATAAGGACAATGCCTCTAGGTGGAGCCGAGGGAGGGAGAAGCCAAGGTTGAGCTGGCTGGTTGATGAGCCGAATTGGAGTGACGGGCTTGGCAGCTGGAAGTGGAGCCAGGGAATCCCCTTGCCAAGGTGGAGATGGAGACCGGAAGACCCAAGGCAGATCCACACAGCAAAGTGGAGTCAACAGAATGGGGGGCCAAGGGACTATAGGGAACCAGCAGAGGTGGGGCCAAAGGGCTAGCTTCTTGGGTAAAGGAGGTGGGAGAGGGAGGCTGGGTGGGACCATCGGAGACACAGGAGACTTGGAGCTGGATGGGACCAGCGGAGATGCAGGAGACTTAGAGCTGGGTGGGACCAGCAGAGACGAAGGAGACTTGGAGCTGGGCAGGACCAAGGGGATGGGAGACTCGGGGAAATATCCTCTTCCTCATAATTTATCTGTATAAAAGCATGGGAGGCTGCTGGCTGGGCTCTGGGTCTGGAGTGGGGCTGGTGATGTCCTCAGCGGGGAAGATGGTGAACGGAGACCTGCAATTCACCAACACCCACTCCACAAATGTGGCAAAATTCCACCGATGACCATCACTGGGCATTCATGCCTTGGATCACTCGTATAGTACTTGTATAGTAGAGGCTGGAATAGCAAAAGACCATATAATAATTAAGAGATAATGCACGGCTAGCTGTGCATTAAACTATTTGAATGCCGATTCACAGCTAATTCTAATATTCAGAACAACAGCCCACTTACTTGGATTATATTGCTTAAATATACAGTTATATTTTGCTGGTAATGAATTGTTAATAACCCAGATTCATTATTTGGAGTCTCTCTTACATATATTTTGTTGTGCAGAAAATTCTTTTTATTCTGTGGAAAAGAGTAATTTGTGAAATTCAAATTTATTAACACTTACCATTCCGTTTATAGGCAAACCCATGCGTTTGAGGTGTTAACTTTGACGGACAGACTGACTTGCTCCGCAGATGAACGAAACACCCTCCTTGGTCACATGTTGCATATCATGAAGGTAATGTGGTTAACAACCTCAAACAACATTTCTTTCCTAGTAGATACTTATTAGCCTTTTTTGCTAGTAAATATGTAAATACCAGTACAGCAGTGACTGAAGAGAATGTCCTGTGTATAGGTTGTGCTTGCGGATGTAGTGGCGGATGACGATCTGGTGGGAGTTTGTGCCGTGTCCAGAGCGTCTATACGGGAGGGTGCTGATCTGCAGTGTGCTGAAGTGTGGTGCACCCTTCAGGAAGGAGAGATGACCATACACACAAAGGAGCACAGCTCCAGAGACACAGTGTTTCTGGGCGCTCAAACACGTTGCCGTAAGTATCACACCTCCCATCAGTTTATCAACTACTGTCATAATAAAGTCATTAAAATAATGTTTCTTTTTTTGTAGATCTGCAGCACTCAGATAACTCCATCCTGCTGGAGTTTGCTGAAAGGTCAGTGTCTCTGACAGGCATTTGTGCACTCATGGACTGTGTCTTAAAGGGATAGTTCACCCAAAAATGAATATTTGATGTTTATCTGCTTACTCCCAGGACATCCAAGATGTAGGTGACTTTGTTTCTTTAGTAGAACACAAATTATGATTTTTAACTCCAACCATTGCCGTCTGTCAGTCGTATGATGCATGTCAATGGGAACTCCATCTATAAGAGTCAAAAAAACATGCACAGACAAATCCATATTAAACCCTGCGGCTCGTGATGTCCTAAGACACGAAATGATCATTTTGTGCGAGAAACCAAACAGTATTTATATAATTTTTTACCTCTAATACACCACTATGTCCAACTGCCCTGCACATCCGGTGTGTGAGGTCTGAAAACGCGTTCTGATGACGGAAGTGATCTATCGGGCTTATACTTCAATGAGTGTGAGGGATCACTTCAGTTGTCAGAGCGCATTCAGATCTCACCAACCGGGTGCTAAAGGGAGTTGGACATAGCGGTGTATTAGAGGTAAAAAATGATATAAATACTGTTCAGTTTCTCGCACAAACCGATCGTTTCGTGTCTTAGGACATCAGTGTGTTGTCACGAGCCGCAGGGTTTTATTTGGATTATAGATGGAGTTCCCATTGACATGCATCATACGACTGACAGACGGCAACGGTTGTAGTTAAAAATCATCATTTGTGTTCTACTGAAGAAACAAAGTCACCTACACCTTAAATGCCTTGGGGGTAAGCAGATAAACATCAGATTTTCATTTTTGGGTGAACTATCCCTTTAAGACCTATCGTAGACACCAGTAGCACCCCTGCCTGTACACTAAGTATACACACTGCATACCCTGACATCACCAGCTTTTCGGCTAAAAAAAAGCAATGGTCAAAGATGATAGTCTAGCACATGTTGATATAGAAAAACAATTTAAAAGAAGCAATTTAACGCAAGAACAAAACCTAAAATCATATAGCCTTCTGTTGAACAGTACCTGTTCCAGCCTCTAGGTGTCTGCAGGTTTCAGCAAAGACCTGATGTCCTGATGACTAACTTACGTACTTTATTACTTTGTCCAGTTTACATTAGATCAAAGGTTTAAGGTGGCTAAATGTAAACAAATATCTTTTGTTGTTGTTCTACCATGGATGAGAATCCTGCAGGCGGCCCTGACAGGGCAGGCACATGCAAATTTTGGTAGCACTTTATTTTACAGTCCTGTTCCCCATGTACATACTATTTATTTATTATAGTAAATGCAATAACTGGGTAATAACAAGGTACTAAACCTGAACCTACCCTTAAACCTAACCTTAACACATGCAGTTACCTTATATTACTTTCTTAGTTAAGTACACGTAAGTCCACATACTGTAAAATAAAATGCAACCCAAATTTAGTTTTTGATCATAACAGGCGTGTGAACCAGTGTTATTATTCTACACAAAAACTTATATAATTTTATGAAGATAATAAAGATGAAAACTAATTAATTTGTTTATTTTTGGTAAATAAAATTCAAACTTGAGTTTGCAAAAAAGGGAAAATAAATTCAAATTATTATTGTGCACTTCAATACTACAAAAAAAAAAAAAAAAAAAAAGAATAACTGAGAAAATGACTTCAGTTGTTTCCAATCAATGGAGGAAAATCTCTTAATGTAACAAGTCAGCTTTGGGATTTCATTCACAATGCGAGTAAACTATAAATATGATAAGTTCACTTAAAGAAAACTTAGTATACTTCAGAATAAAAAGTGTTAGTACATAAAATGTACTTTCATAAATTAGAAAGTGGGCTAGAAGTACGGCTGGCTAGTAAAATAACAGTATACCTAAAAGTTATAGTTTATATTATAGTTTACAGTATAGTTGCAATAGAAAAAGAGTCTACTACTGTTACACTTACACTTTAATAAACTAGAAATTGTGCAGTTGAATCAAGATATACTGAAATGGTACACTTATAAGTATACTATACTTGTAAATTGATTTTATTATACTTACTACATAGTACATACTACTTAGTAGCTTATACTTGGAAAATATACATGAACTTGATATATACATGAGTCAATTAATAAAACAAACTTTTGTGAGGGTAATTACAAAGTAAACAACTCGCCCGTTCATGAAGCCCTGCATTCTTTTGTGGCAGAGCCGAAATTAACCTGAAAGGACTTGATCATTATTTTGATCATTGAGGATCTGTAAGGGAATTTTTAGAGAGCTTGATGAAATTAAAAGTACATCTTTGTGTCTGTGACCATTATGACACCGGCTGTGTTTAATGCATAACAATTCTACAAGAAGGTGACTTTTAAAATGAACAGCTGAACATTTGGCCATTATATTGTGCGTATAGGATTTCTGGGTTTGATGTATATCTGTATACCTCACAGTCTGTTTCCTGCAGGACGTTACATATGCAGTTTGAGCTGGAGCACAGCTGTCTGAAGTGGTATGAGCTCGTGCAGAGAGCGGTGTGCTCGACGACGGACGGACCGCAGCGGTTAGGCTCTGTGCCATGTTCTATAGACAGGTGTATATCTCACATCACACAATACGGTGAGTGACTGCCTGGAGTTATACAGGTTTTGAGTTTCAAGATGAAAAAATGCAAATGTAAATAAAGGTGCGAGAACAGCATGGAATGCATGCAGCTTCAGTTTGGCTATATATAGTAAAACCTCAGGTGCCTTATAGAGACAGAGCGCATTTAGGACACGCCCGCACCAAAGGGGAAAACAATCCAGCCGTCTCCATTGACTTTGTTTTTGACTTTCACTTCCTAAATGATCTTATGAACCACTGACAACTCCTAAATAACTGTTTTTTTAAATAATGTAATACTAAATTTAGAAATTATAAATTTATTATTAATAAAGTATGAAAATACAATTATTAAACTCATTATAGATATGCTTATAAATCAAGAATAAAGCATTTATAGCTGTATTTATAAATGCTTACTAATGTCTATTAATGTTTTATAAATTATGAATTGACTATTTACTAATGCTTAACTAATGCTTCATAGTGTGAGTTATTATAAAGTGTTACCACTTAATAAGCACTATTTTTAAAAGTATTATTAAATGAACTTCAAGGGATTGCATGACAAAAATATTTAGGACACACATTTAAACATTAAGTAAATTCATTAATTGAAATCTTTCCTCTAGATAGAAGGTCAGAATATATGGTAGCAGATGAATATAGGTGGTACTATATTGTGTGTTTTAGCCTGGCTGTTATGCTGGATTGACCAATCAGCATCCAGGACCACATTTTTGAAACCTGAAATATATCCTGAAAGGTTTAATTTAATGAAAGTTATCTTTCAAAGCCAGATTTTTAACCAATTGTAAAAGGAGATGTTTTGTTTGTGTCAGGGTTGAAGGTGGAGGGTTTGTATCGGCGCTGTGGTATCACTCCTCATATCAGTAAGCTGGTCGATGCCCTGCGTGTTTCTCCAAAAGGAACTGTTCTGGAAACAGATGAGCTCTCCATCCTAGATGTTTCAGGAGCACTAAAACAGATCCTACGGCAGGATGTTGAGCTCATACCGCAAACACACAAACCGCACTGGCTGAAAGCTGCAGGTACGTCTGTTCTCAGCTGTCATTATCCTCATCCTAACAAACACAGCTTTCACAATGGACATCAATGTAAAGAAGCTCTACAGGAAGCAATAATGTCTTTATTCAGCTCACGTCAGTGTTGATTCAATTCAGCTGGTCAATTATGAAATGAATTTGATTCAGCTATAAATTAGCTCTACAGAAGACTCTCTATATATAAAATATATGTGTGTGTATGTGTATTCGTTTTATAATCTTATAAGATTTTTTTTCTTTTGAACTATTGGACTTTAAGGTTAGATTTTTGTGTATATTTTAAATGAAAGACTAAGGTGAAATTGCAAACACAAATTTTCAGTTTTGCTCATATTTGTGGAGCCCACTGTTAAGAGTATATAAATAAATATGTATTATGTATTGATCCCCAGCTCTGTCAGATGAAGTACGCAGACTGCAGACGTACCGCAAACTGCTTAAACAGCTTCCTCCTGACAGCCATGCAACACTGGCAGCTCTGTGTGGACACCTACACATGTATGATATCAATTTACAGTTATAAATCCAAATATAGAGTTATCAATTCTGGACATGTAGTTGTAAATGTAAACATACATTTATAAATCTGAATATATGAATATAAGTTTGAATGTCCAAAACTTACTTTGGGCATTTTGTTTAACAGACATGTTTTCTATTTGTTCATTAAAACATTAATTATGCTTCATTTATATATTCATTTCATTTTTTGATAAAATGCTTTCAACTTTTTTTGGTGACGAAGCAAAAATCTGGTTGATAACTTTGTCATCAATCTGAAGATGTGAAGAAAGCAAAACCTAGGAGAGACCTTAAAACTTTTGAAACTATATGTAACAATATGATTAACTACACCCGTGTCCACTTAAGAGGAACTGATATCATACTTTGCTAAAATGAGGTTGATGGAAAGATTTAGCACCATTTGATTAGAGAGGATGAAGTATCAGTGACTTTCATACATTGTAAGTGTATTTTTTCGACTATATAGCGTTCTCATGAATCATACGTCTATATCTGTTCTCAGGGTGCAGACGCACAGTCAGGTGAACCGCATGACGGCTCATAATCTGGCAGTGATATTTGTGGTCACCCTGTTCCAGGAACTCGCCATGAACACAAGCGTCGTACAACTCACCAGAGAGCTGATCGTGCGCCACATGGAGATCTTCACGGTGAGCGCGCACACACGATAGAGCATCTCATTGTTTCATTAGAAATGAGTGTGTCATCTGACATTGTGTGCAGGACCACATGGAGACAGATGGAGAATTCATCACAGTGTTGTGAAGAGCCGGTTCTCCTTGCGTTCTCATAGATGGAGCTCAATTCATTATGGGAGTCTGATTCAGAGAGTGTATTATGCTTTATTGTAACGCAGAATTAGATGACAATGCATTTGTAGTAGTTAATAAATGTGCTCAAAAAAAAGTCACAAGGTGTGTTTGTTTCCAGACGGGCAGAACCCTTAGATATACACAGAGATTTGTCTACATGAATGTTGGGAATAAAGTGATGGGATGGGATAAGGATTTAGTTACTCTTGCCTCACAGTTTTTAACGCTGCATCTAGTTCTTAAACCCAGGCAGCAACATAGTGTGGCCCAGATCCGGCCCACATCTGGTACGTGGATTACACTATGTTGCTGTATGGGTTTAAGAACTAGATGTATTTTTTTTATGAAAATAAACCAAAACAAAAACAACACAAATTGACAACTCATTTACAGTTTACACATGAAGGACAGTCATGAAACATGGTTCAAAGCAAAAATGATGCAAATTGTGGAATTCATCATTGTGGTAAATAAATGGTTGGATAATCTACAGGAAGAATGTGATTGTGCTGCCAACCCAATGATTGCGTTTTAAATGTGGAATTGCACTTAATGCCACAAAAGTAGCTGCCACAGTTCATGCTCCACCAAATCGAATGCCTCGGTGCCTCGCATTAGGCTTGAAGTGGAAAAAGCCACTCTTTTCGCTCAGACAGAGTCTTTAAAAGCTAAGCATGATATTGAGAAACAGTTGGACGTTACAGATGGATATTGATGCAAAAATTGCAACCACACAAAATAATCTTCCAGATGATTCGTTCAAACATAACTCCATACAAAACTCATCTCAACACTGAAGATCCCAAATCAACACGCATGACCCAAAATTAGAGAATCTGCCATTTGTGGCTCCATTCAGTCTACAAACCAAAACAATTCTAAACTGACTTATCAAACATAGAATCAACTGCACAATTCTATATGTCTACACATTATACATGTAACTAGTTATGCTTGGAACACTCACAATTCATGTAATTGTTATAACTATAGAATGGTTGATTGAAAGTGTGCCTTGCTTGGAATGAATGTAAATCTCTGATCATAACTTACATTTTTTGCTTGAATGAATTCTGTGTAAAATGTATCATCATTTTTAGAGAAATCATGTCTAAACTGTACTCTCTGTATTTCCTGCTGAGAGCAGGAAAGTTAGTCCAGGATTTGTTCACTTTCAAATAAAAATGTCCTGATAATTTACTCACCCCCATGTCATCCAAGATGTTCATGTCTTTCTTTTTTTTTTCAGTTGAAAAGAAATTAAGGTTTTTGATGAAAACATTATTCTCCTTATAGTTGACTTCAATAGACCCCAAACGGTTGAAGGTCAAAATTAGTTTCAGCGCAGTTGAATGCTAGTCTTGTTTATATTTTTAAAGAGAAGTGTCTTGTGTTATGTGCTTACACTCTAAAAAATGCTGGGTTAAAAACAACCCAAGTTGGGTTGAAAATGGACAAACCCAGCAATTGGGTTGTTTTAACCCAGCGGTTGGGTTAAATGTTTGCCCAACCTGCTGGGTAGTTTTATTTAAACCAATTATTATTTAAAAATTGCTATATGGCTAGCTTAAAATAGTTGGGAAATTAAAAACCAGATGCAATTAGAGGCAACAACAATAGACAAAAGGTGAATGTTTATTAATAAGCTTTAATATTTTTATAAATATATATGAATATAAATTTAAAAGCTTAATAGTTTATTAATATAAATGTATTAATAAGCAATTTAATAAATGTTTATTGTTTAATAATTATTCATTGAACATTAATAAATGTTCATTTCCAACATACTTTGGGTTAATTTTAATTAAGCAATACAGTAATTTTTAAAAAATAGTTGAGTTAAATAAAACTACCCAGCAGGTTGGGCAAACATTTAACCCAATCACTGGGTTAAAACAACCCAATTGCTGGGTTTGTCCATTTTCAACCCAACTTGGGTTGATTTTAACCCAGCATTTTTTAGAGTGTACAAATGTAATGTCTTAAACTGCAATTCAGTTTGTTTACCAAAGCTTTTAAACATTGTGTAGAGGAGAAAACAAATAACAAAGGTGATTGCTTGTATTTTATTGAATGATACACAAGAGGGCGGCCAAGAGAAATTGTTCGAAGCTATAAGAAAATGGCACCTAAAAGAGGTTCTGATACAGCTAAAGCTATGCCTAAACAGCGCTTTGGAGAAGATTATTTTATGCATTCTTTTTTACATTGGTGATGCAATGGGATGGCAGATCTACATTAGGCCTACATGCAAGAACTGGACAAAGTGGAGAACAGCTTCATGTGATATCATGGAAAGACGGGCGAAGAGCCAAATTTAGTGCCCAGGTGAAAAAAAAGAACACCTCTATAATGTACTTAAAGTGCTCTATTTTTGCGCACTAATTTTATACTTAATATACTAAAAAATCTTCTTTAGTAGTTCTTAAGATCATCTAAGTGTACTCAACTGTGCTATTTTGAGACAGCATTAAATATTAACTAAAATGTGCTTTTAATGTACTATTTGTATTTAAAAATTATATTTAGTTACCACTTGTAGTACACTATGGGTTTGAATGTACTGTAAGTAGTATCTAAATACATTTTCTAACAGAGATAGTATATTAAAAGCACATTTTAGTTCATATTTCATGATGTCTCAAAATAGCACAGTTGAGTACACTTAGATGATCTGAAGTACTAAAGAAGATTTTTTAGTATATTATGTATAAAATTAGTGCACAAAAATAGAGCACTTTAAGTATATGATAGAAGTGTACTTTTTTTCACCTGGCTGATGTTGTCAACTTCATTGAATACCAAGATAAAATCACTTCAGATCCAATATTTTGGTCCATTAAAAATGTAGAGATGAGAAAAACTGGTAGCAAAACTATCCCCTTTTAACTTTGACTGAAATTCTCAAAACAAATGCTGAACATCCAGTCAGTCAATTCAAGAGTAACTCCACCACTGGTTTGTTTAGTTCACAAAGTCATTTTTTAGAGCAATATAAAGAGTTTTAAAAGAATCATAGGGAAAAGATCAACTTTATAAGAAAAAAGATGTGTTTTAGTTGCTTACATGTTAGACACAGGAGCAAAGAGTGTAAAAGGTGCAAAGTGTGCAGAAGCATCCCAGTGTTCTTCACATTCATTTCAAAGAGCTCAAAGCTGATAAAGCTGTCAACACAAACAGTATGCAGGACCAACTATCAACAACACACTTGTATCTGCCCAAACATGTGGTTCAACTTTACAGATGTTGTTTATGCACAAAAAGCAACATTGCACACTAACTAAAGTAAAAAAAAAAAAAATGAATTTATAATCAACCACCCCTTTAAAGGCACAGTATGTAATTTTTGTTGCTACAGGTGGCTTATTCCAAACAATAGCAAAGCCATGGCTTGATGTTGCTGTGAAGGAGTGTGGAATGATGGGAGTTGTTCACCTCCACTGCTGATGGAAATCAATCCGACGATCATGTTCATGGATGAGGTAATGAAATTAAGTCGCAAATAAATCAATTTTTATAGCCGTTACATTTAAACACATGATTGTATTTCATTGTAATGGATTGGCCACAAGTAACGTAATATTTAATGCTAAATTACATACATGTCACTTTATTTGTTGGATTAAATGGTCGAGTAACGCAGCACAGTTTTACCACTTCCGCATTTTTTCATTAAACTCACTGTGTTGCCATGATTTCTATGACAGTAAAAGGGGAAATTGAAGATAACACAGACATGTGACAGTGACAATAAGGAGGGATGTTACACTGCTGTGAATTTCTCTAGATTTAAACATTGCTGGAAACATTTGAGAAAATGCAAATACCCATGTCAACAAAATGTATAACACTTTGCTATGGTGTTTAGATATTTTAAAAAAATAGAGCTCAACTTGTTTTGAAACTGCAACATTCCCTGTATAGTCCATTCTGAGAATTGTTTCTAAACATCAAAAATGTTACAAATGTATTGCTGAAACACATTACACAGACTGTGAACTATGAGTACTGAATTGTGGAGTTAGACCGTTAAACAGTTTTTCACGAATTCTGTGTTCAGGATTTTTTTTTATTGGGGCTAAAACGGGGCTAAAAAGGCCCCTCCTCTAACACTAAAGTAGATAAATGCAGATAAATGCAATATTTCACAAATATACTGATATTTCAAAGACGGTCCCACTTTATATTAAGTGGCCTTAACTACTATGTACTTACATCAAAAAATAAGTACAATGTACTTATTGGGTTCATATTAAATTGCAAAACACTTTTGCTGCTATTGAGGTGTGATACGGGTAAGGTTAGGGAAAGCTTTGGTGGTATGGGTATGTTTAAGGGTAGGGGTAAGGGTTAAGGGATGGGTCAACAGTGTAATTATAAATGTAATTACAGAAATTAATTACAGAAGTAATTACATGCAGGTGTTTTTAAAATATAAGTACAATGTAAAAACATGTATGTACACAATAAGTGCATTGTATCAAATGATTAATTTAAATGTAAGTACATAGTAGTTAAGGCCACTTAATATAAAGTGGGACCTTAGTCGAACTAAAGGTCTGAGTAATTTGAAGCCATACGTCACAGTCTCATGGCGTCGGCGCTGTCTCAAGTCGGACAAAATTTCTAACCGGTATGCACTGCTTTAAGTCAGCAGCCAATCGGTCTGTGCAGCGCTGCATGAAGTCGAACAAGCCTAATAACTTTTGATGACATACTGGAGCCACCGAGCATTGGCTCGCCCGCTCAATCGCGAGTTATGGTGGACTCAGATCGGTTCGCTTACTTTCGGTTTGTTTTTCCACTGCAGTTTAGTACCGCTTCAAAGTGGGTGGGATTATAGACTGATCATTATAGTTGCACCGCCTTTACTGCCGTGGATTGAAAAAAAAAAAATTGCAGCAACAGTGTAAGGAACCCCCCATCGGCCCAAAAACGGAGTCCGACGGCGTTGGGCGAAGGTTAACGCATGTATGCCTTTTCAGCGTCTCTGTGAAGTTCACTTAAATTCACTCGTTTAATCTGACTCCAATTTCAAATGATTCTTATTCTAATGCTGCGTTCACACCGAACGCGTCTGGGGCGTCAAATTCGCGCCAGACGCGTCTAGTTGGACGCTTGAACATTTTGAAGTCAGACGCTTCAGACGCGCGTAAAATTCGCTCAATTCGCGCGTATAAACAAAGTGTGTTCAGACGCGAATTCGCGTCATGGGAGGGGCTTTCATCTCTTTCTGCACAGATCCTCTGAATAAACACATAATCTCGTCAGTTGGAAACCTGTAGCGGCAATTTAACTCTGTTATGCCGGCCGACTTTTGCTAGCTAGAAGGTGGGCTAGTATCAACGGCTAAAATCATGCAAAAAGTTTTACAACTAACCAGATTGTCCGATTTCTTCGCTTATTCTCTTCCAGGCAAGGTCCTTTTTATTCCTGTCTCGATAAAAATATAATGACACATCACAGAGCTCAGGGTGGCCACACACAGCGACATCTTTGTTCTGGTCTCCGGCATCACTGATCACATCATAAACACGTACCAAAGCAGAGTCCCTGATTGGTTAACGCGCCGCGAATTTACGCCAAAGTTCAGATTTTTCAACTTGGGCGTTTGGGCGTCAGACGCTCAATTCGCGCGTCAGCCGCGTGAATGCTCAATTCGCGCCGCGCCATTCGCGCGTCAACGGCCGATTCGCGCTGCGCTAGACGCTTGATTTGCGCCACAGGACCTCTAGACGCACGTTTGCATTGACTTAACATGTAAATCAGACGCCCCAGACGCGTTCGGTGTGAACGCAGCATAAGGGTTGTGTCTCCAATTAGAAATTAATCATTTGTTATGTATTATTTTAGATATTTGATTATTATGGGTATCTTATTTTCAATTATTCTTTCATTACGGACCCATTATCGTTTAGAGAATTTCGCATCGGCCGACTGCGTTCTCACGGACATAAATTCGCCAGTTTATGATTCTTAGTCAGAGGGTGCAGAGTTTACTAATGCATTTGAGTCGAACCGCCACATGCTTGTTCATACAAAAATACAGTTTTCTTAGTCACGGTACTGCAACTTGCTAAGTCAATAACAGACAAACTCAAAAAGTCCCATGATGTGCCCACATGCTCCTTTCATGAGGCTCTCTAGTTTGACCTGCCTTGACGCAGATTTACGGAAATAACGGACTCCAATAATCTACCGGTCATAATGATTTCAGAAGAATCCAGAGTAAATCAAATATAACATTTTATTTGTCAAGTAAAAATGGATCATGCCAATTACATTACAATTAGAAGCCAATTCAGAAATGATAAATGCATAACATAGATTACTCAAAGAAATGCATATATACACACAGTGATGCGTGAATGTCTTCAGACATTCACCCATCTCTGTATGGGGGTTCTGGTTACAGATGATCCCACATGACTGCTTTGCTTTTTACCTTTTATACCAGGACCAGAACAAAAGGATCGTAAATGTTTATTACACCAACACCTGGGGGAGAGGAGAAGAGACACCACCCAAAAAGAGGAAAGAATTTTCCTTAGTTTTCCATCTTCTTCATAATTCTAGTGACTGCTGTGAAATTGAGACCATTTTACCAACCGCACTGAGACATTTAAAATGATACCAAACATGAAAAGGGAAAAACAATTATACAAGTTACATTATACGTTTTGAATAACTTTCAGTCAGGGGGAAGGGAAGGTGTGTGTGTGTGTGGTGGGGGAGGCGTTGTCCTTTTGGAGTTAGGGTAAGGCGTTGCCCCTTGCTATTTCTCTGAGATCTTCTTCTCTATGCGAGTTTTATTGCTTTATTGCAGGATGCTTGATCTCAGTGTTCGTTTAGCAGGAAAATCAAGCCTTACAAGTGTTTCTGGAAAACTGCGTACCACTGGTGCCCACCAATGAGTGTAAGTTGCATTGTGTGCTTATGTCATAATTAGTATGTAAATCACAGTAACTCTACTAAATTGTGCAACCCTCTTTTGTTTATAGCCTGTTTTGTTGACACGCCCCCAGCGTTTGAGAGCAGAGAATACTGCTTTGTTTTTCAAGATTTTAACTTATTTCATTTACTTTGTGTTTTTTTTTAATCATTCAGATTTGGAAACACATTTTTTCTGTGGCGTGACAAACACAGAACACATTGCTTTACAGGAACTTTAATAAAGAAAATAATAAAAAAATGTTGCGTGACAAGTTCGATGACACACCTATCTCAGAGCATCAGGTATTTCACCTTACATTTATTTTTTAGTAAACTTCAGACAGCTCTGACAACTAACACCTCACAAACTAATCCTGTCCTCCTGTACATATGAGCGTGTATAGTGATTCATAAAAACATAGGCTAACCACTTGGCAAAGTAGAAGTCATCCATTACTGAGATGGAGAGAGGAAACTTCCATTCAAATAACAATATAATAAAATAATAAAACAATATTTGTTTTTTAGATTAAAGGACTGTACACCGATCAGGTGTAACATTATGAGCACCTTCCTAATATTGTATTGATCCCCTTTTGCTGCCAAAACAGCCCTGAGCCGTCGAGGCATGGACTCCTCTAGACCCCTGAAGGTGTGCTGTGGTATCTGACACCAAGATGTTAGAAGCAAATCCTTTTTTTAAGTCCTGTAAGTTGTAAGGTGGAGCCTCCATGGATCAGACTTGTTTGTTCAGCCAGGGAATACCGTTTCTATGAAAGATTGTACATGGTCTTAACAACCTAGGTGGTACGTGTCAAAGTAACATCCACATGGATGGCAGGACCCAAGGTTTCCCAGCAGAACATTGCCCAAAGCATCACACTGCCTCTGTCGGCTTGCCTTCTTCCCATAGTGCATCCTGGTGCCATGTGTTCCCCAGGTAAACGATGGATGAGGACGGAAATGTCATGCAGGTTGTTTTTATTATGAACAGAGATAGTCTAAGGTTTTCTTGTGTGAGTCCACTATTCTTTTTTTGTTTGTTTTTTTTGAGCCTTGGTGTGCCGACTTTTCAGTTTTTTTTTTTTATCATTTCCTTTGTCAAGCACCCAATCCTGAGCATTTTTTTGCCACTGATGTGCGTGCTTCGGTCCTATTTTTGCTGATTTTTTATACAATAGCCAGTAAAATGTGAACATACAGGATTTGTTTAAACCATCCAGTAACTTGTACGTCTGGTTCTGTGTTATGTTCTGCTTTCTTTTTTTAAAAAACATTCAGCCACAATGATAATTTATCATGTATCATTACTCAATAAAATCACTATTAAGAAATAACAGACCAATCAGAAAATATCTTTATTATATACAATATATATATACAATATATTTGATCAACAGAAAGTTCAAAATGTAAAACAAGTGCAGAAGAAAAGCTTTGTTAATATTGATGTTCCAGATTATAAACTTTGCCACTAGGTTCAAGTAAACATGCAACATTCTAAAAAAATCACTTTCATTCATTAAAACTGTTCAAACATTATTCAAAAAGTCCAAATGTGTCATTATGTGTCATATTTCTTTATTAAGATAATCATGATACAAAGACTGATATTTAAATTCATATTTAGACAGATATAACTGAGCAAACCACATTGCAATTGAAAGGTTAACATTTGTAGACATTTTAAGAAGGATATCAATTACCTGTTGAGAAAGTTTTGGATAGCTGAGCTTGATAAAATCAATAATGAGGTGCATGGCTTTGAAAGAATATTTTTGACAGTTATAGATAAAAAGAAAAAAGAAAGAAAACAAAGGCAGTAAAGAACAATTTTACCATAAAGCGATTCTTTAAAATAGTATGTTAAGTTGTGTTTACATATAGTTTATATCTATGTTTTGTACATTTGTAAACAAAACTATACTGGTATCTATTTTAGGCGACCCAGCAGGTTTTGTGTTTTAAAAGAATATTGTCACACCCACATTATGCTTTATATAAAGAGAGCTGCAATAAAACCACACAGAAACTGGCGAGCACGAGAGGTCTTTACGGTAAACTAAATATTTGACAAAAATATTAGTAAATAAATATGTAGATCCGCTTTAAAAATATCTGGAGGCAGATCGTCCCAGAGGTTTGGGTTCTAGTCCTCCCTCGTATAGTTTATTTTATTTTTTTAACCAAAGATGTTAATCAGTGACTGTACATCAAGAGCAGAGACAGGTTTGTGTGCATTTTGTTTTGTGATTTCACCAGAACTCCGCAACAGCGTTTTTTGCAGCCTATTTTGAAGCGCTCGTCCGTGTGAAGAATGCGCAGCAGTGTGCACGAGCGCCACTGCTGCGCCACTGATAACAGCGGGAACGAGCACTCAGCATGATTTCAGAAACACATTACAGCGCCAGATCGCCTCTTATTTAACACAAACGTTCGAATTTCTAATCAACTGAGATGTTTCTTTTGTATTATATACATGCCACGAGATGTTTCAAAAAGTGGTGTGGACATGTCCCACCCGCAAATTACGCCTATGCAAATGTATACTTTATTTATTTATTTATTTCGATTAAACATGCATAATTTTTCTCCACAGTCATGTTTTCACTGGTACTATTCTCAGGTATGGAATATCTTTTATACTTTATTTTTTATTTTTTTTATTTAATAATTATTTTCATCCTTATTTAAAAATATATGTGTGAGGAGGAGGTCCCACTGCAAAAAATAAATAAAGAAATGTTTTTGCATCTTTGTTAAATTATACACCCATCATGATTTTTATTTTCTTAAATAGTAGTAAGAATCTGACCGTTTCACATAAATATGCCTATTTGATTAGTAAACTAGAAATAGTGAATTTTCCTCATTTCATGTGATAATTTTCTTTGTTTCAAATATTAAGATTTTGATTTCCAGTGTAAACTATATTTTGAATCCTGACATTTGGACCCCACTGTCTATGCTGTTTGGGCGATGTTATATATTTTTAAATAAATAAATACATACAAATCTTACAAATTATCCTTTTTCCACATGAAAAAATACTATAGTATTTACTATATTAAAATATAGTTGGCTAAATTGTAGTATACTGTATATATTATAGCACAACACTTTGTTAATTAATGCTACAGAAAACTGTAGTATTACCTATAGGCTAGTGAACTGATCACCTGTAATAAATACTATAGTATACTTTAGTTTTTACTACAGTAAACTGTTGTGTATTCATTGTAGTATAATAGTTGAAGAAATCTTAGTACAGTATTGGGTAAAGTAATTTGCTCATATTACTATAGTTGTTATATTACCATAGCAAATATAGAATTACCACAACAAATTAATTAAAGTACTTTACTATAGTAAGGATAAAAAACACTATAGTATTTACTATAAATTACTATAGTATTTTTTCATGTGGTTCCCAAACTGGGGTACTTGAGGTGTCCCTGAGATACTTCACTCGTACTGCGTATGGGGAAAAACTCCTTTTTCCCTCAATACTGAAGCCTTTTTCAATAACGCAGTGTAACTGCACGGCCATTGGTTCAAACCAGAAAACTTTTGAACCAATGACGGCGCGGCGGAGCTGCCTGAGCCTATGGCAATGCAGCGTGCCAAAGCCCGCCAAAATGGGCGGGGCGACTAGCTATATAAGCGAGGATTTCGCCAATGGATTTCAGATCTATCTCCTTAAGCGACGACAACACTTCTCTTCACTGAACTTCGAGATTAAATGCTTTCTCTCACCTGCTGAAAGGAGCTCTTCTTGCCATTGAAGAGGCAACACAGCGGACCAGCTGAGACTCAGCAGCGCCGGCGCCCTCGCAGACTGCCCGCTCTGTGTCTCCTTGTTTCTCAGCACTTCCCCTGCCGCCATCCGGCGAGCAATTTAAAGAGCTATTTTTAGCGGTTTTAACTGCTTAAAAGAACAATTTCTCTGCCGTTTTCACAGCGATCACAGCGGATCGTCGCTCTCTAGCAGCTGTTCACCGTGCCGCCCACGAGCCGCCTTCATCATCTGAGAGCACTCGTTCAGCTCATCCCCTGCCGTCTTCTGTCAGGTGAGTACAGAGCTTATTTTTTTATATTCTCACTGGTGTTTGCTTCAAAATACCGTGCCTCCGAATGCGTCAATTGCCGGGTTGGCCCCCGCAAACTGCGTTCATCAAGGCCGAGTGCTCTCATTACTAGAGCATGAGAGCGAGCTTATTCTCACTCAGCTGAATTTTACATGATGTTCTCCCCTGACTTAGGTGAGGCTCATGATACATTTTCAATCTGATAGAGTGCATTTCTCCAGTGTTTATTGTAATGCCGAATCTATGTACATAGCTTGCCGGTCCCGCCCCCGCAAGCCATGTTCATTGAGAAATATGACATGACGCTCTTCCCTGACTCGGGTGAGACACATGTTACATACTCAACTTAACAGATCATATTTCTGCTGTGTTTGCTGAGTTTCTCTACGCGTCACTTGCCGGTTTCGTCCCGCAAGCTGCGTTCATTGAGAATGAGCGTTCTCACAATGAGGACGCAAGAGCAGATTTTATTGGGATTTTCTTAAAATGCCAAGCCTCTCAGTGCATTGCTTGTCGGCCCTGCCCCTGCAAGCCACGTTCATGAGGACATATGCGCTCACTGAAAAGCGAGCTCAATGCTCACTTATGCTTGGCGGTACTTTACATATGCTCTTTTTTTATTATGCTGAATCTCTGTACACGTTACTTTCTGGCTCCTTCCCACAAGCCGCATTCATTGAGGAACAGCGGTCTCACTTTTGACACCGCTAAGCCGAATATGACATGATGCTCTCCTCTGACCCAGGTGGGACTCATGATGTATATTCATTCCGAAGAAGCATATTTCTGTTGTGTTTGCTGAGTTTCTCAGCACGTCGCTTGCTGGTTTCACTACACAAGCCGCGTTCATTGAAAATGAGCGTTATCACAATGAGGACATAAGAGCATATTTTTCTGGTGTTTTTTAAAAAAAAATGCTGAGCCTTGTGCTGGACCTCTGTGTGTTTCACTTGCTGGTCCCGCCCCGCAAGCTGCGTTCATTGAGGGAGAGCAATCTCTCTTCTGACACCACTAAGCTGAATATGGCATGATGCTCTCCCCTGACTCAAGCGGTACTGGTCATGATACATATTCAGTCTGAAAGGGCACATTTCTGCTGTGTTGGCTGAAGTTCTCAATGTGTCGCTTGCTGGTTCACTGGCTGAACCGCTCCCTCATGAGATGGAAGTTCAGGAACTGGTTCTTCTCACTGGACCTGAAAGACGTGTATTTTCAAATCCAGATAGCCCCCCATCACAGACGATTCTTGAGATTCGCATTCGAGGGAGTGGCTTACTAATATACAGTCCTTCGGGCTGTCCCTAGCTCCTTGCACTTTTATGAAGTGCATGGACGTGGCGCTTCCCCTTCTGAGACAGATTGGAATCCATGTCTTGAATTACCTCAACGACTGGTCCATATTGGCCCAGTCGCGGACCGAGCTAGAGCATCACAGATCCGTGCTCCTCAGCGACTTGGAGTGCCTAGGACTCAGGGTCAATTTCGCCAAGAGCTCACTGCTCCCCAGCCAATGTATATCGTTCCTGGGTTCAGTCCTCAACTTAGCCCATATGAGGGCTACAGTCTTTCCAGAGCTCGCTCTGGCCATTCAGCAGCTCACTGCTTCAATCAAGATCAAAACCCGTCTCCCTCTGAAGCTTTTTCCAGAGGATGCTAGAGCTGATGGCTTCTGCCTCCCTGGTTTTGCAGCTCAGTCTCCTATGAATACGGCCTCTGCAATTCTGGCTAAACCTTTGGGACTCACCTCACACTTGGTTGCATGGCTGTTTTTCTGTCAGGGTAAATCAGGCTTTTATATCAGCCCTGAAACCTGTCTAGAAATACTAGCAGTGAGTCGAGCCCTTTACTCTTTTCAGACAGTTTTGACGGGATGCCACATCTTGGTCTGGTCGGACAGCATGACAATGTGTCCTACATAAATCACCAGGACGGTCTTTCTCCAGTCGCTCCTGTGCACTGGCAAAGCAGCTCCTGGAATGAGCATTACCCAGGCTGCAATCGCCGAGAGCATTGCACATACCGGGCAGACTGAAGCGGGGAGCAGACATGCTATCTCAAAGCAATGACCCCTCAGACAAGTGGATGCTCCATCCCCAGATGATTCTCAGACTCTGGGAGATCTTCGGGAGGGCAGAGGTCGACCTCTTTGCCTCAGAAGACAACTCTCACTGTCCAATCTTCTTTTCGAAGGACATAAATTTGCTGGCCCACGACTGGCCCAGCCTCCTTCTTTATGCATTTTCCTCAATCACTCTGATCCCTCAGGTCATCATATGAATCGGGGAAGACAATCACAGAGTCCTCCTGGTGGCCCCACTCTGGAGGAACCAAACTTGGTCCTCGGAGCTGTTCAGGCTTTCCACGAAAGCTCCATAGCCGATCCCCATGAGACAGGACCTCCTCTCTTAGGCGAACAGGACAATCTGGCAGAAATCTGGGCTCTGCACCTATGGTCCCTTGATGGGAGCCTTTTAAACCTCCCAGGGGACATGCTGAATACCATTTCTCAGGCGAGAGCCCTGTCTACCAGATGCCTCTACACCCAGGAATGGTTGGTCTTCGTTGACTGGTGTACAGCGCGAAACGTAGACCCTGTTGAGTGTGACTCTTTCAAGGCCACACTCAAGGTCTACGTAGCAGCCATAGCAGCATTCCACGCTCCTATTGCTGGTCAATCAGTGGGTCAAGCCTCATTGTGCATTTCCTAAGAGGTTCTAGGCGGTTAAACCCCCCACGTCCTCTTACTGTTCCCACTTGGGACCTCCCTTCCCTTTGAGCCGCTGCGGTCAACTGACATTTGGCCCCTGACGCTTAAACCGCTCTGCTACTTTCTCTAGCATCGGTAAAGTGTGTAGGTGACCTTTAGGCACTCTCAATGAGTCCTGCATGCCTTGAGTTTGGGCCTAATGACTCGAAGGTCATTCTAAAGCCCAGACATGGCTACATCCCTAAGGTGCTCTCTACCCCGTTCAGAGCACAAGTCATTTCCCTCTCAGTGCTGCCTCCCTCGTTGGATGAGTGAGAGCTGGATTTACTCTGCCCAGTTAGGGCATTGAGGACCTACATTAAGTGGTCACAGCCATTTCAGCAGTCTGACCAGCTCTTTGTCTGCTTTGGCGGCCACATCAAAGGGCTTCCGGTCTCAAAGCAATGGCTCTTGCATTGGATAGTCAGCGCTATTGCTCTATGCTACTCATCTATGGGCATTGATTTCCCCATAGGAGTAAGAGCCCACTCCACTAGAGGCATAGCCTCCTCGTGGGCCTGGTCTAGTGGTGTCTCTATCAAAGACATCTGTGAGGTGGCGGCTGGTCCTCGCCATCCACTTTTGTCAGATTTTATAACCTGGACACTCTGACCTTGCATGCTCAGGTCCTCTCAGTATGATATGATGGCCTCCGTCATCATACCACTCTTAGGGAGCTAGCTCCCTCTTAGAAAGTGTAACATAAAGGGTTTGACATCTTTGGCCTCCTCACTTATCCTCTGGACCCCTCTGGTGACCAAGATAGGTTCAGTCATTCCCTCCCATGGCATGGCGCGGTTGAATTCGTTCCCCATACGCAGTACGAGTGAAGTATCGAAAGGGAACAGACTCGGTTACGAACGTAACCTCGGTTTCCTGAGATATGGAATGAGTACTGCATTATATGTTGTGCCACAGGGCTGCAGGCTTCAGTGTCGTCACTTCAGTTGGTTGACCTGAAATCCTAAGGTGAAATGCTGGCTTATATAGCCAGTCACCCCGACCATTTTGTCGGGATTTTGGCGCCCTGCATCGCCATAGGCTTGCGTAGCTCCGCCATGCCGTCATTGGTTCAAAAAGTTTTCCAGTTTGAACCAATAGCCGTGCAGTTACACTGCGTTATTGAAAAAGGCTTCAGCATCGAGGAAAAAATTAGTTTTCCCCACACGCAGTACTCATTCCGTATCTCAGGGAACTGAGGTTACGTTCGCAACCGAGTACATTTTGCCGTAAATATCATTCTACGCTTCCCTAAAATAACATTAAGACTGAACATGCAATTCTAGCAGGCAAAATGCCGTAAATACATAATATCCAATCAAACCTACCTCATCTTCTGTGGTCAAAACTCACTGCATCCACACAAGCAGCATGTTTATGATAGGTTGTGTGCAGAATCTGCTGCCTTTGTATGGAGGACCAAACCTGCAAAAACAATAAATAAATAAAATGTAAATAAATATAAGAAATGTAAGAATACATATAAATAAATAAATACATACATAAATATACACAGAAATGTATAAAAAGTATATACTATTATTTCTTTATGTATAATTGTATAGAAACATTAGATATTAGAGATTTAAACATTTACAGACATTATGATTATGAAATGTAAAAATTTAATTCATAAAATTTCAACATTAACGTATTACGTTAAAGGGTTAGTTCACCCAAAAATTCTGTCATTGATTACTCACCCTCATGTCGTTCCACACCCGTGAGAATTTGTTCATCTTTGGAACACAAATTAAGATATTTTTGATAAAATCCGATGGCTCAGTGAGGCCTCCATTGACAGCAAGATAATTTACACTTTCAGATGCCCAGAAAGCTACTAAAGACATATTTAAAACAGTTCATGTGACTACAGTGGTTCAACCTTAATATTATAAAGTGACAAGAATACTTTTTTTGCGCCAAAAATAACAAAATAATTACTTTATTCAACAATATCTAGTGATGGGTGATTTTAGAACACTGCTTCATGAAGCTTCAAAGTTTTACAAATCTTTTGTTTTGAATCAGTGGTTCGGAGCGGCAAAGTCACGTCAACCAGTTATAAATTTTAGGTGCGTCCCATTTCGTGTACTTATGCACTATTCTATGATGTTTTTAAGTACAAATAGTGCGAGTAGTGCGTTCACAGAAAATTCCAAAAAGAAAAAGTGCACTTTAAAGGGGTGGTTCAGTGTCTTAACTAACCCTTTAATGCTTAACAACAACTTTTCAAACATGTAAGTCCCCTCCAAATATTGTAAATATGTGAAATATATCAACTTTTATGTGAAGGTGAGTAGATTTTCCACTACAAGTAGTCTTTTTTCTTTTTTTCTTAATGCTGCCCGTGAGCTAAACATAGAATCAATGAACAAAGTCACCAGATCTAAATATTCACAAATAAACACCCTTTCAACACGAAACCAAGAAATGAGACCTACACTTTCACTCCCTCTCCCCACAGCCACTCAAATGTTTGCATCCCCCAGGTTACAAAAACCTTTTTAGGGTTAAAGGTCAAGTATCGATGCCATTGTAGAAACTGTAGTCACCCATTATGAATGTGACAGTGTCTGAACAGGGAAATAACTGAAATGGTATTAATTACAGTTGCATGAAAAAGTATGGGAATCACTTACAGAATTTGTGAAAATGTGAATGATTTTAACAAAATAAGAGAGATTGTACAAAATGCATGTTATTTTTTATTTAGCACTGTCCCGAGTAAGATATTTTACATAAAAGATGTTACATATAATCCGCAAGACAAGAAATAGCTGAATTTATTAAAATAACCCCATTCATTAGTATGTGAAGCATTGATTCTCAATACTGTGTGTGGTTATCTGATGATCCACGACTGTTTTTGTGTTTTGTGATGGTTGTTCATGAGTCTCTTGTTTGTCCTGAGCAGTTAAACTGAGCTCTGTTCTTCAGAAAATCCTCCAGCTCCTGCACATTCATCAGTTTTCCAGCATCTTCTACATATTTGAACCTGACTGAATGATTTCGAGATCCGTCTTTTCACACTGAGGATGATTGAGGGACTCAAACACAACCCCGGCTCTTAATGCATCGTGTTTCCTTCTGGAGCATCAGTGAATGTTTGAACCCTTTTTAATAGTTGTGTTTGAGTCCCTCAGTTGTCTTCAGTGTGAAAAGATGAATCTCAAAATCACACAGTCACTGCTGGAAAGGGTTCAAATATGCAAAAAATGCTGGAAAACTGAAGAATCTCCAGGACCCAGAGGGTTTTTCTGAAGAACAGAGCTCAGTTTAACTGCTCAGGACAAACAAGAGACTCATGAACAACCATCACAAAACACAAAAACAGCCGAAGATCATCCAGGTAATCACATTGAGAATCAATGGTTCACATACTTATGAGTGGGGTTATTTTAATAAATTCAGCTTTTTTTTTTTTGTCTTGTGAACTAAATGTAAACATCTTTTATGTAAAATATCTTACTCAGGACAATACTAAATAAAAAAAAATAGCATGCATTTTGTACAATCTCTCTTATTTTTTTTTTTTTAATTATTTACATTTTTACAGATTCTGCAAGTGGTCCACATACTTTTCATGCAACTGCATATGATCTCAACTTCCCTTTTGTGTTTTCAACAGGTTTCTTTACCCTCATGCAGTGTGTCCCTGAGTATGTCTTTGTGAATGAATCCAAGACTTGGGCAGAAGCTCAGAGATACTGTAGGGAGAAATACACTGATCTGGCCACTATTGAAAATAATCAACAGACGATCCAGTTGATCGACACAGTGAACGATGATTCCATTGATTTGGCTTGGATTGGACTCCATGATGATCTGAGCACTTGGAAATGGACTCTAGAGGACAGTGGTTTCTTCAAGAAAGGAGAAAAAGACTTCAGGAACTGGTATAACCCAGGGCAAAGTAATAATGGAGATGAGTGTGTGTATATGGACAGAGGGATATGGAACACAGCACACTGTGGCAATAGATATTATCCGACTGTTTGCTATGATGGTGAGCTGTTCCATTCAAATGTCTAAGACAATGAACAAAAATTGAAAAACAAACCAATCTCTCTCTAAACTTAATGTCTTTCAGGAAGAGAAAATGCCAGTGATACTTATGTGTTTGTTAACCTGTTCAATAGCTGGGCTGAAGCTCAGAGTTACTGCAGAGAACATCACACAGACCTCGTCAGTATCAGGAATGAGACTGAACAACAGAAGATTCAGTATATATTACGGAATTATGATGGTTTAAATATTTGGATTGGAGTGTACAAACCTAGATCTTGGTCAGATCAGAGCAACTCTTCATTCAGGAATTGGAGCAGCGGACAGCCAGACACTGCAGGATCTTGCACTGTAGTCTCTTTCAGTGACTCCGGGAGCTGGACAGATGAAAACTGCGATCATGTTTTTCCTTTCTTTTGCTACAGTGGTGAGTAGATCTTAAAGGAAAGGGAAAATGGTTCACTGCATCAATTGCAAGAAGGCATAGATATGTTTGGGTTCAAAAGTCGCACGAATGAGCAAATTTGTGACAAGTAAAAGGACAACAAACCAAATAATTGGGGCCAGATTTACTGCCAGCACAAACCCTTTTTTTGGCATTAAAAACTACAGTCAGGATTTACTAAAGACACGCAGTTCAAAATTAGCACTGAAAAGGTGTGAATTTAGTTGTTTTTGCGGCTGACCTTATTGCATATGCATTTGTAGGAGTATCCCTTTCAGACGCAAAATTTATGGGAGGAGAGTATTGAAATGAATCATGCAACAGGATTCACTAATGTTTGCGCTCCTCAATTTACTGGTATTAGGCCATTATTTAACGCCCCAAAATTATGTAAATGATTTGACTGCATCTGTGTTCTTTAACTTGCGCATCAGCAGTAGATCACATGCAAAACTTGCCACTCCCATCGGCGCATTTGTGAAATTGTGCTCTCACGCTAATTTGCCCCATTTAATAAATCTAGCCCTAGATATTTTAAAATTCATGTTCATTTTTTACTCAATTTTTAATGCTGGTAATATAATTTATAACCATAAAGGCTGTATTGAATGAGAAAAGGCTAAATCTTTTCCAGCACTCTCAGATCTTAGACCCTATTCAATTTATCACAAATATTTAGGATGCTTCAAGACATTAAACTTTTGATGGAAACATTTGTTTTCTCTATTTACAGCATTGGCATCATTCCACCAGTATCACTTTGTGAATGAATCCAAGACCTGGACTGCAGCTCAGAGATACTGCAGACAGAATTACACTGATCTGGCCACCGTTGATAACATGGAGGAAATGAACAGGTTGATTAACACAGTTAACGGGAGTTACAGCGGCTCAGCCTGGATTGGACTGTATGATGATGTGAACAACTGGAGATGGTCATTGGAGGATGATGACTTTTATCAGGGTGGAAAGACAGATTTCAGAAACTTTTATCATGAACCAGACAACAGTGGGGGAAATGAACTGTGTGTTTACATGGATTATGATGGAAACTGGTATGATGTGTCATGTGATAATGCACTGCAATTCGTTTGCTATGATGGTAAGGACATTTCGTTTGTTTTAAATATTAATTTAAAGATTTTTTTTCAATGAGAGCTAGTGTGCATATATTTGTCATATTTCATATCTCAGGTAGCGAGATAAAAAGATAAAAAGAAAATTCACTCTGTGTTCACCCGCTATCCGCATATAGGCTAGTGGTTTTCTTCCCGACACGACGGGTCTCGCTAAAGATCGTTTTCAGAATCTCGCGTTTAAACTTCCCCTAAAGAAAGAGAGTGATTGAGGATAACAAATATAAAATTTTGCATATACTAGATTTGTTATTTGTCTATAATGCTGTCAACACCATCCACGCAAGAACAGAATGACGCTGACTGACGACCATTTCAGAACGTCTCTCCTCCAAAATCCGATCACAAAGGTTGAATGTTCTCTGAACGTGAACATATCTGAATGTTATCTGAAAGAAGTTAGAACATATCTTGCCAGGTTTTTGAACGCCACCACTAAAGAAAGTTTTGTTCACTTCAAATTCAAGCACAGATGCGCGGATGTCAATGCATCTCGGGAGCGACCGGGTTATTGTCAGACCGCCCGCTCCCGCCTAATGCACTCTTTAATTACCGACCGCAATCCGCCTTTCATTCAAAATCTAATCCCGCGCAGCAAAAAATCTGATCGGGTCCCGCGGTTCCCGCGGGACAGCCACGGGAATGCAGACCTCTACACTAGGCCAGTAAATATGTGAATTCAAATTATATTGTTGAAAACTCTGACTGAAAACCCTTAACATGTTCATATTTAAAGTGCCCATATTGTGCCTTTTTTAAGGGTGCTAATATTGTTTTAGGAGTCTCCTACAATAGATATACATGCATGCAAGGTCAAAAAACACTTTAGTTTTCTCATAATATACTTTCAATTTCACCTCAGTTCTCAATGATTCATAAACGATTCGTTAGAAGCAGTTTGAAGAATCAGACTCTCTAAACCCCTCCTTACTGTGAGCTTACACTGCTCTGATTGGTCAGATGGTCCAATCCTTTGTGCTTTGTCTACCATGCACAATGTGTGGTGTGCCTCCTTGGCTGCTTACCTGAGTTTGAGTGTGTTAGGCCTCCAGTCTGCAGAGCTTCATGGGCCAGCACAGTACTGCCCTTGGGTTAGAGTGTTGTTAGGCTCTCTTGTTGAGGCCTTCTCTCTCCAGGGCTGCTTTTGGAATTTGAGTATTCTAGGCTCTCTGTGAGCCTTTTTGGAAGCTGTCCTGAGTATGGACATAGCTAGGCTTCCTCTCTTAGAGTCTTCCTTGAGGCCTCCGTTCTTGAGAAGCTCCGGCTTATGGTTGTCACTGGTGCACCTAGGGATGAAGACTCTTTGAGCCTTTGACTTAGCTCAGCCAATAAGGCATTCATCCCTTCAGCATGGCAGCGTGGGTATTTCATTCCCCATAGCGACCCCTTGGGGACCCTATCGAAAGGAAACGTCTCATGTTATGCATGTAACCATGGTTCCCTGAGAATAGGGGACAAGACACTGCGTCCCTTTGCCATGCTTCAGGCATTCCTGAAGCATGACAAAGAGCATTCATCTCCTTCAGACAAGAAGAAGATCCGAGTAAGTAAAGTGATCTGAACTTTCGCTACTATAATCAACACATTTTTAGACAATACTTGACTCACATCTGAATAGCCGAACTATAGAAGTGTGAGTTAGCCGGTTAGGAGGAGACATACACAACATAACATACAAAATGTCTCAGGTTACGCATATAACCATGGTTCCCTGAGAATAGGGAACGAGCCTCTGGCCTTTTAGGTGTCTGAAGCGTGAGTCTAAACATGACAATGAACTTTGGCAGGCTGCAGCCTATGAAAAAGTAGGAAGGAGATGAATGCTCTTTGTCATGCTTCAGCAATGCCTGAAGCATGGCAAAGGGATGCAGTGTCTCGTCCGCCATTCTCAGGAAAATAGGGTTACATGCATAACATGAGACGTTTCCTTTCGATAGGGTCCCCAAGGGGTCGCTATGGGAAGCGAAATACCCACGCTTACTTACTTCAGGTGTCAGATAATGCATCTAAACAACTTGGTGCTAGTTCTCACCATAATACTGGATTGTGTAGAATAAACATACATTCAAACAAACTGGTATCTGTGAGGACAAGAAAGAGGATGACAGTATTTCCAGGTGCCTTTTTTTTATACTCACGGTCGCACCCATGGTGACGTCCTAGGCTGCCGCCTGCCAATGTTAAGTTCATTGTCATGTTTAGACTTGCGCTTCAGACACCTGGCATGCCGGAGGCATTCCCCATAGCGACTCCTAGAGGACGCAGCACAAGTTCCCTTTCGAAAGGGAACTACGAATTTTGAACGATCGTTAGAAAATATGAACATCAATTATTAAACATACTTTCAGGTTGAGATTCAGAAGAGAAAGCTGATCCAAATAAACTGTTAAACAAGTAAAAATAAAACGCATTTACTCAAATTCAAAGTGTAGGACACAGCTTCAACATGAAGATAAAGGATTAGTTCACTTTCAAATAAAAATTTCCTTATTTACTCACCCCAATGCACATTGAAATGTTATAGTGTTTGTGGGTGGGTGAAGTTGCTTGTCGGCAGACAATGTAGTAGAACATATGCAGGCATAATGCTAATGTGTTACCCAGTGACATGTAGCTGTCACAGAAGTGAAACTGGAATTCCTGATGAATTGTTTAGGCTGTTTAGAGTCGATTCTTTTCTCTTTTTTTGAGAGCGAGACAATAACTTTATTTATCTTGCACTTTCGGCTTCACAACTTAACAAGTAGAGCGATTACATTCACAGACAGCTACATTACATGCTTCATGAAAGGTAATAATCGAAAATTCAAAATAGGGGCATTTTAGATAAAAATTGATAAAGAAACTTACCCTAAAATAGAAATACTTGCTTTTACAACAAAACATCACCAAATACAATAAATAGAGATAAAGCAACTGTTGGGGGGTCAAGAAGGTTTTATTCTTCATCAAACTCCTAAGTTGTATGTCCATTTCACATAAAATTCTGCCACAAATGGCTTCCAGAGGACACGGTATAAAGGATATAAATCAGCCTGACAGTTCTCATTACTCCTAAATTTGACTTTGTATGTTTCTTGCTTTTTTAAAAATTTAAGTTGTTTATACGAAATTATCTTGAGTTTAACAATGTTTTTATATTTTTTTTTAATAATCTATTCTATTTGCTAATATGTAATCTGTAATATTTAATTCAGTGCTATAGTTTCTAGGCCCCGTCCACACGGAGTCGCATTTTTGTGAATACGCATAAATTTTGTATCAGATAGGCGTTTCGTCCACTCTGATCCGGCGTTTTCGGAAGGTGAAACCGCTATTTTTTGAAACCGAGTCTCAGAGTGGATAAATCTGAAAACGCCATCTTTGCGTTTTCGTGTGGAAAGCCTATCCGTATATATTGTGAAACAATGATGTCATCACCCCACGTGTCGACCCTAGTCGCTGCTAACAGCACAAAACAGCAACAACAACAATAGCAGACTCTAGATGCTTGTGTTCGTGCTGCAGAAGATACTGAACCAAAATAAAGCGTTATCTCTAAGCTTTACTATAGTTTGTATACAGGTTTATGTGCATGCTCCAAGTCTTATTCGCTGCTTTAAGTGTATCTCTGTGGCAGAATTACAGCTCCACATACTGGTCTGGCATGTATACTACATCGTTTTGAGTCATTTCAGTGGTTTCGTGTGGACGCAAATATTTATTGAAACGAGGAAAAAAAAGATCGGATAGGGTAAGCTCTGGCTTCGTGTGGACATAGCCTTAATCATTTGTGAATCTGTTGACAAGCAGCAGGTGTGAATTAATTGACAATGAACACTACAGCAGTAGTTAACAACTATTATTACAATGACCGTTTGTCCACAATATCATTGTTGGTACATCATTAGCTGATTGCATATTTTTTTTCTGTGCTGTAAAACAATTCACAGGAACCTGCACACAATCTCCATGTACTCGCCAGTATCACTTTGTGTCTGAGTCTAAGACTTGGACTGAAGCTCAGAGTTACTGCAGACAGAATTACACTGATCTGGCCACCATTGATAACATGGAGGAAATGAAAAGACTCATTAAAACAGTACGTGGCACTTACTATGGCTCAGCTTGGATTGGTCTGTATGAAGATCTGAACAGCTGGAAATGGTCTCTGGAGAATGCAACATTAGAGGGAGGTTTTACAAGCTGGTATGTCCAGCAACCAGTGAACTCAGGTGGACAGAGTCTCTGTGTGTATATGACAAATAACCGGGGAACATGGAGAGAAATGTCTTGCCACCAATTTCAACTTCCATTTGTTTGCTATGATGGTGAGAACTGCTATTGACTATTTATAAAGTTTTTAGAGAAATATATTAATGATATATCATGTTATATCACATACACATATATTCCCCACAGGAAGAGTGAATGCTAGTGAGAGTTATGTGCCTGTTTACGAGCCGAAAACCTGGACTGAAGCCCAGAGTTACTGCAGAGAATATCACACAGACCTCATCAGTATCAGGAATGAGATTGAAAACTACAGGGTTCACATATTACTTTTAAATAATTATGGTGTTTTGATTGGACTGTACAGAACCAGATCTTGGTCAGATCAGAGCAACTCTTCATTCAGTAACTGGATGACAGGACAGCCAGATAATGCTGGAAACTGTCATTTAGTGACTCTGGGAGCTGGACAGATGAAAACTGTAATAATGCATTACCTTTCATTTGCTACAGCGGTGAGTGGATCTCTAATTAATATAATTAACTTTCATTTTTTAAACAATGTAACAAATGAGAAAAAGATATTTTAGAACATCACAAAATAATGGGACTTTTTAAATTTTCATTTTTTTGGTTTTGTATCTTTGTATTTTTCCTACCTTGACAGCAATGGCATCATCCCGGGAGTATCACTTTGTGAATGAATCCAAGACCTGGACTGAAGCTCAGAGATACTGCAGACAGAATTACACTGATCTGGCCACCATTGATAACATGGAGGAAATGAACATATCGATCAACACAGTTAATGGGAGTTACAGCGGTTCAGCCTGGATTGGTCTGTATGATGATGTGAACAGTTGGAGATGGTCATTGGAGGATAATGACTTTTATTCAGATGGAGAGAGAGATTTCAGTAACTTTGATCATGAACCAAACAACGTTGAGGGGAATGAACTATGTGTTTACATGGATTATAATGGAAACTGGTATGATGCGTCATGTGAAAATTTGAAGATATTTGACTGTTATGATGGTAAGACATTTAAATTGAGCATTTCTTATATATATATATATATATATATATATATATATATATATATATATATATATATATATATATATATATATACAGTGGATACGGAAAGTATTCAGACCCCCTTAAATTTTTCACTCTTTGTTATATTGCAGCCATTTGCTAAAATCATTTAAGTTAATTTTTTTCCTCATTAATGAACACACAGCACCCCATATTGACAGAAAACACAGAATTGTTGACATTTTTGCAGATTTATTAAAAAAGAAAATCTGAAATATCACATGGTCCTAAGTATTCAGACCCTTTGCTGTGACACTCATATATTTAACTCAGGTGCTGTCCATTTCTTCTGATCATCCTTGAGATTGTTCTACACCTTCATTTGAGTCCAGCTGTGTTTGATTATACTGATTGGACTTGATTAGGAAAGCCACACACCTGTCTATATAAGACCTTACAGCTCACAGTGCATGTCAGAGCAAATGAGAATCATGGGGTCAAAGGAACTGCCTGAAGAGCTCAGAGACAGAATTGTGGCAAGGCACAGATCTGGCCAAGGCTGAGCTATTGGGGGAGAAAAGCCTTGGTGAGAGAAGTAAAGAAGAACCCAAAGATCACTGTGGCTGAGCTCCAGAGATGCAGTCGGGAGATGGGAGAAAGTTGTAGAAAGTCAACCATCACTGCAGCCCTCCACCAGTCGGGGCTTTATGGCAGAGTGGCCCGATGGAAGCCTCTCCTCAGCGCAAGACACATGAAAGCCCGCATGGAGTTTACTAAGATGGTGAGAAATAAGATTCTCCGGTCTAATGAGACCAAGATAGAACTTTTTGGCCTTAATTCTAAGCGGTATGTGTGGAGAAAACCAGGCACTGCTCATCACCTGTCCAATACTTTCCCAGCAGTGAAGCATGGTGGTGGCAGCATCATGCTGTGGGGGTGTTTTTCAGCTGCAGGGACAGGACGACTGGTTGCAATCGAGGGAAAGATGAATGCGGCCAAGTACAGGGATATCCTGGATGAAAACCTTCTCCAGAGTGCTCAGGACCTCAGACTGGGCTGAAGGTTTGCCTTCCAACAAGACAATGACCCTAAGCACACAGCTAAAATAATGAAGGATGGCTTCACAACAACTCCGTGACTGTTCTTGAATGGCCCAGCCAGAGCCCTGACTTAAACCCAATTGAGCATCTCTGGAGAGACCTAAAAATGGCTGTCCACCAACGTCTACCATCCAACCTGACAGAACTGGAGAGGATCTGCAAGGAGGAATGGCAGAGGATCCCCAAATCCAGGTGTGAAAAACTTGTTGCATCTTTCCCAAAAAAACTCATGGCTGTATTAGATCAAAAGGGTACTTCTAGTAAATACTGAGCAAAGGGTCTGAATACTTAGGACCATGTGATATTTCAGTTTTTCTTTTTTAATAAATCTACAAAAATGTCAACAATTCTGTATTTTTCTGTCAATATGGGGTGCTGTGTGTACATTAATGAGGGGAAAAAATGAACATAAATGATTTTAGCAAATGGCTGCAATATAACAAAGAGTGAAAAATTGAAGGGGGTCTGAATGCTTTCCGTACCCACTGTATATATATATATATATATATATATATATATATATATATATATATGTAACACGGTTAGTAGTTGGGGAAAGAAGGAGGCGGGAACCGGCGAACATTCAACAAACTTTAATTCAAAATAAACAAAGAACAAAACGAAAGTAATGCCGGCAGACCCTCGCGCCGTTCCCTCACGGCTCTCGCCCGACCTGCTCGTCACATGCCTCGCAGGCCGGGGGGTACTCCCGCAACTGCGCTTACTCCCCCCCCCGGGGCCTGTCTCGGCAGCCGCAGCACCTGGGGGTAAGGACAGACGAGACAAGAGAGAGGAGACGGAAGCAAGGGGAGCGACAGGACGAGAGAGGGGAGAGAGGAAAAAGAAAGAGAAAAAAAAAATTCTTGGTCCGGTTCCCCGACACACTGCCGCTCGGTCCTCAGCCTGCCAAGAGGCTCTTCCTCGCGGTGCCACATGCGATGGCACCGGACGCTTGGTGGACGGCCCGATCCTCGACCGCCTCCTGGCGGCCGGCGATGGCTCCTCCGGCTGAGGGCAGCCGGCAGCGAGTCCCGCGTCCCCTGCTCCTCCCCTTCATGGCGGACGGCAGCAGGCTCCGGCCCACGGCGGTGACTCCTCCGCTCCCTCCAGGACGGCAGCCACCCCACCTCGTCCAAGGAGCACGGCATCCGGGTCTCCGTCCCACCTTTCACTTGGCTCCAGCACCACCGCCTCGAGCAGCCTCTCGCGGTCTTCACTCCCGCGCTGCCCGAACTCCGCAGCACCGCGATCCCCCTCAGCAGCGAGGGCTCTCCGACAGCATGTCCCTCCTTCCTCCCGGGTTTCGGCACCAATGTAACACGGTTAGTAGTTGGGGAAAGAAGGAGGCGGGAACCGGCGAACATTCAACAACTTTAATTCAAAATAAACAAAGAACAAAACGAAAGTAACCCTCGCGGACGTCTGCCGGCCACACAAACATAATAAAACATAAAATAAAGTCCAGGCCTGGTCCTCTCTCGTCCTTCATTGTAGTCGCTCCTCCTTTTATGCCTCCGGAGCTCCTCCGTGTGAGACTCGTTCCCTCACGGCTCTCGCCCGCCCTGCTCGTCACAATATATATTTCAAATGTTTATTTATTTTAATGTTGATGATTATAACTGACAACTAAGGAAAATCCTAAATTCAGTATCTCAGAAAATTAGAATATTGTGAAAAGGTTCAATATTGAAGACACCTGGTGCCACACTCTAATCAACTAATTAACTCAACACCTGCAAAGGCCTTTAAATGGTCTCTCAGTCTAGTTCTGTAGGCCACACAATCATGGGGAAGACTGCTGACTTGACAGTTGTCCAAAAGACGACCATTGACACCTTGCACAAGGAGGGCAAGACACAAAAGGTCATTGCAAAAGAGGCTGGCTGTTCACAGAGCTCTGTGTCCAAGCACATTAATAGAGAGGCGAAGGGAAGGAAAAGATGTGGTAGAAAAAAAGTGTACAAGCAATAGGGATAACTGCACCCTGGAGAGGATTGTGAAACAAAAATCATTCAAAAATGTGGGGGAGATTCACAAAGAGTGGACTGCAGCTGGAGTCAGTGCTTCAAGAACCACTACGCACAGACAAATGCAAGACATGGGTTTCAGCTGTCGCTTTCCTTGTGTCAAGCCACTCTTGAACAACAGACAGCGTCAGAAGCGTCTCGCCTGGGCTAAAGACAAAAAGGACTGGACTGCTGCTGAGTGGTCCAAAGTTATGTTCTCTGATGAAAGTAAATTTTGCATTTTCTTTGGAAATCAGGGTCCCAGAGTCTGGAGGAAGAGAGGAGAAGCACACAATCCACGTTGCTTTATGTCCAGTGTAAAGTTTCCACAGTCAGTGATGGTTTGGGGTGCCATGTCATCTGCTGGTGTTGGTCCACTTAGTTACGCAGCTGTAACTAAGCCCCAAGTATTGAGTACTTTTCATGTTCATACTTTTCAGTTGGCCAAGAATTCTAAAAATCCTTTCTTTGTATTGGTCTTAAGTAATATTCTAATTTTCTGAGATACTGAATTTGGGATTTTCCTTAGTTGTCAGTTATAATCATCAAAATTAAAAGAAATAAACATTTGAAATATATCAGTCTGTGTGTAATGAATGAATATAATATAGAATTTTCGCTTTTTGAATGGAATTGGTGAAATAAATCAACTTTTTGATGATATTCTAATTATACAGCTATGGAAAAAATTAAGAGACCACTTAACATTGATTTCTGAACTTGGAGTGGTCTCTTAATTTTTTAAGCTGTATGACCAACACCTGTATATGTATGTGTATATATATATATATATATATATATATATATATATATATATATATATATATATATATATATATATATATATATATATATTTCATTTCAGTGAAGCATCAGTCAGTAAGTTAGTCTCAACAAATGTTACTGATGGTATTGTGGTAAGATCTAGAACATGTCTTAGCTTAGTTGGCTTGGGCCAAAACCAAAGTATACTCTAAAAAAATGCTGGGTTAAAAACAACCCAGTTTGGGTTAGAAAAACTCAGCTGTTGGGTTAAATGTTTGACCCAGCCTGCTGGGTAGTTTTATTTAACTCAACTATTGTTTAAAAAAAATTACTGTATTGCTTGCTTAAAATGAACCCTAAGTATGTTGGAAATTAACATTTATTAATATGTTTAATAAATTAAAATGTATTAATAAGTTTAATGAAAAATAATTAAACAATAAACATTTATTAAATTGCTTATTGATATTTTTTTTTTTTACCTTTTGATTATTATTATTGCCTCTAATAATTTTGTCTGATTTTAAATTTCCAACCTATTTTGGGTTCATTTTAAGCCAGTCATACAGTAATTTTTAAACAATAGTTTGGTTAAATAAACCTACCCAGCACGTTGTACAAACATTTAACCCAGCCGCTGGGTCTGTCCATTTTTAACCCAACTTGGGTTGTTTTTAACCCAGCATAATTTTTAAAGTGTATACTAATGTAAAAATTCTAAATCTAAATGGATTGCATATATGAATGCATTAAAAATATGGTTGCCTAAGTATTAACTGACTTGATTTTAAATTAATATTTTTATCTTAGGTAGAGAAAATGCCTCTCAGAAGTATGTTTTGGTATTTGAGGGAAAGACCTGGCCTGAAGCTCAGAGATACTGCAGAGAGATGTACACAGACCTGGCCAGTGTGAGAGATGAGACGGAGCGTCAACAGATACTGAGCATTACACCTCGTGGTACTGTATGGATTGGTCTGCATAGAAACAGACTGTGGTCAGATCAGAGCAGCTCTTCCTTCACATATTGGCTGCAATATACTCAATATATTGCTGCACAACCAGATAATGGTGAATATGTCCCAGGAGAGCAGGGAATTCAGCACTGCACAGCTGTGTCTTTAAAATACTTTGGACAGTGGACAGATGAAACATGCATTGCCAGTTTGCCTTTCTTCTGTTACAGTGGTGAGCAAATTCTATAATATACACCTTCTTTAATGGAATAAAAGAATAAACATCAGACTAATACACACAGAAACAAGAAAATTTGGATGTGTAAAATGCTTAAGTTTTGCTAATGCTAGTCTTCTGTTTACTTTTTGGTGAACCTGATGACCATCATATCAACCTTTCAGATACGTATGGTATGTTTGTGTAGATATGTGATCCGTTTGTTTCTTTTGTTATCAATAATCTCAAGACATTAATTGTTAAACTTTAGTACATAAGTGTATGATTTATGAAACCTGACCTGTTTTGTAGTTTTTATTAATTGATCAGTGATGGGAATGCGAATAGAAGTTACAAGCCTAGAAAATCTGTCAAAGTCTCAGATTGAAGCACTTGTCATTATACAGGTAAGTAACTCAACAGTCACAATCATTAATTTGCCAACAGCAATGAAAATTGATCCTTTTTTTTTTTTACATAAACATTGTATTATATATATTCAGTTGATTGATACTACATATCATTTTCTATAAACTTTCTATAAAAGGGCAACAGTGTAATAAATACTTTAAAAACTGAGCACATTATATCAGCACATGATAGGTTTGTCATAAAACTTATATATTTTCAGTTAAAAGAAGAGCTGATCAAGCTCGGACTTCCCAACAACATCACCACGCATTTGAGAGACTATCGTATGATCAATCCCTGATGTAGGAGGAAAGCGCTTTGCAGTTTCTAATAAACACAGTTGTCGACTCAATACATCATTGAGCATGAAATTATAAAGATGTTTACAAATGAATAATCCAGATTTTGTTTTTCCAAAATGTTATGTCATTGGCATGTGTTGTTAAACAGACCAATTAAATCAGTGAAGGGGGTTATATACAAATACTAACAATGAATGTAGCTTGATTTTCGGTGTCAGAATGATGGAAAATTGTAACATACAGTACAGTACAATGTACTCGTTATGCTGATTTTAATTATTTTTTTTTTTACATGAATGTTATATTTTGATCTTAATATGATCTACAACAGGGTTGGGGAACATTGCTCCTGGAGGGCCATTGTCCTGCAGAGTTTAACTCCAACCCTCATTAAACACACCTTAAGCTAATCAAGGTCTTCAGGATTACTAAAGTTACAGGCAGGTGAACGTTCTTTTCAGGGTTGGAGTTAAACTCTGCAGGACAATGGCCCTCCAGGATCAATGGTCCCCACTCCTGATCTACAATGATTTTGATTTTATTTGAAGTACTAAATGTTGCATCAGTAAAGTTGGCTAAAGTTTGAAACTTTATGGTTGTTTTATGGGACATAAGGATTAGTAGAGCCAAAGGAATGAAAACCTGATTAAAATTGTGATCCTGGCATCTTCTTTTCCTCATTTTTACCTATACAAGGTTAACAGTTTCATCTAATTCCTCTGCTTTTCACATAGATATTTTCAGATTTAGAATTCAGATTCAGAATAAAATATACTTATTCATAAGTGGATAACCAAATATTTGGTAAAACCTACCTATCTGTCATTAATATGTCATTTAATCTACACCAAATCATCAGCCTCAAGAGTTATGACACGTCAGCAATATCAAATGCCATTGCCTCTCACGTGTCTTGTGACCGATTGCACATGGCATCTTTGATACTGTGAAATTCAAATATTTTAAATTACACTGCTTTTTGACTACGTTCACACAGTCAAAGTTTTGGATTGACAACCGTATTTAAAAACAGCTGGGACTCACAAACTAACTTTACGCAGCATTTTACATACAGTATTTGATTCAAAACTGCATGAACAAGTAACCAATGTTTTTGTTCTTGCACTAGCTGTAAACATCATCTTATCATTGAGACTATGACTGAAGCAAATATCAAAGATAATGACATAATTAACACCTGCTTTTACTTTAGTGTAGAACATGGCATTTGAGGTCCACAGTCTGTATTCATATACTGTATATGTAAGTGAATGAATGATTTATATTAATTATTTGGAACATGCTTCTCTTCACAAAATGAAATCTTTTTATTTTGAAGACACTGTTAAATCGAATCTCCACGGCATGAATATTGGACCCAGTCTGTTTACCAGATCCCATCAGAAAACAATGTTTTGGATACCAAAAAAAAATAATTTTGTCTGATACCTAAAAAATCAATGAATAAAACTGTGTTTTGTCTGGTACCCACAACTGTATTAACTATAAGCCTTCTATCAGCCTTGACTCCCCATCGTTGGGAGTCAAGGATAGTGTTAACTCTGTAGATGAGGTCTTCTTCTGCGACTTCTGGAGGAAGAGGAGGTACAGTCACAGCACCAGTTCCTGGAGGGAAAGACAGAGTTTCAGAGTAGGGTTTGAGAAGAGATACATAAAAAATAATATAAGGTAGTGTAAGGTTAAGTTGAGCCTGTAGGTTAATTCATTGATCTGCCTCTGCACTGTGAAGGGACCTATGTAGCGGGCACTCAGCTTACGACAAGGCAGGTGAAGATGGATATCTCTAGTTGAGAGCCAGACTCTTCGCACTGCCTGTTGGAGATGTACTTATGCTGAGTCCCATACGCTCTCGCTTTCTTCGAACCAGTGGTTAACAGCTGGAACCTCTGATTGTTTGCTGGACCAGGAGATCAGAGATGGCTGGTAACAGAGCATGCACTGGAAGTGTGTCATGGTGGACTGTCTCAAGGAGTTTTGGGCATACTCTGCCTAGGGGAGGAAACGGCTCTAGCTCTCTTGGTGTTGGTGGCAGTAGGACCGCAGGTATCTCCTGATCTCCCGGATCTTGTGCTCAGTATGGCCATTAATTTGCAGATGTTATCCTAATGAAAGGCTTATGGAGATGCCCAAAAATTAAATTAATTAATTAATTAATTAATAAGCCAGCAGCCATATCACCCTGTAGCCCAAGACTGGTTGCCCACTGAAGCTAAGCAGGGCTGAGCCTGGTTAGTACCTGGATGGGAGACCTCCTGGGAAAACTAGGTTGCTGCTGGAAGAGGTGTTAGTGAGGCCAGCAGGGGGTGCTCACCCTGTGGTCTGTGTGGGTCCTAACACCCCAGTATAGTGATGGGGACACTATACTGACAAAAAGCACCGTCCTTCGGATGAGACGTTAAACCGAGGTCCTGACTCTCTGTGGTCATTAAAAATCCCAGGATGTCCTTCGAAAAGAGTAGGGGTGTAACCCCGACATCCTGGCCAAACTTGCCTATTGGCCACTGTCCATCATGGCCTCCTAATCATCCCTATACACTGATTGGCTTCCTCACTCTGTCTCCTCTCTACCAATAAGCTGGTGTGTGGTGGGCGTACTGGCGCAATATGGCTGCCGTCGCATCATCCAGGTGGACATTGGTGGTGGTTGAGGAGATTCCCCCTTCAATATGTAAAGCGCTTTGAGTGCCCAGAAAAGCGCTATATAAATGTAAGGATTATTATTATTATTATTAAAGAAGGCCTGCCAAACTCAGGAGATGAATTGAGGGCCTGTATTAGACACAATGTCCTCCGAGATTCAAAAATGACAAAATTCAACGACGGCGGATGACGGATACACAGGTGTTAAGAGTTGGAAGAATGTAGATCTTTCATGAAGTCGATTCCTACATGGGACCATGATCTTTGAGGTATTGGCAGTAAGACCAGCTTTCCCACCTTGAGAAATGCGAATGGCTCATTGAAAGAAACCTTCAAGACCGATGATATCATCGTAGGTGCCCAATTAGTGGCGAACTTTGGTGTTGAGACTTTGGCAAAAGGCAGTGACTAAAGTCCTACACACCGGGACGAATATTGCACGCGTTTATCGCCAGCGTTTTTCGAGACGTTTTTTGTGTTCATACCCAAGCGATTTTCATGGGCGATGCTCAGAGTGAACGTGCAAATTCACTCCCTGACAGTATGTGGCGCTTGTGCTTAATGGTAGTGCAAATAAACATATTTATGATATTAATAAAGTTAAAGAAGATACAAATGCAGATATTAAATGGCATATACATGACATATGAGAGATGGTAGTAAGAAACAGTAGTGCAAATAAACATATTTGTGAAATAGACATTTTCAATTATATTTCTTGAATGTAAAAGAAAAATAAACAAACAAACAGAGCACCCAGTGTGCGTCTCAATCAGCTTCCTAGTTCACAAGTCAGGGCACTGATCAGGGAGTCGGCCACATTAATTTACACGGTATTCTGATAACGACCAAGGAAGCTAGGGAGCTGTTTGAGATGCAGGGATAGTCTGTAGGGGTCTTCCTCATCTACTTACTTTCTCTTCGTTTTCTTGCCCTGCGTTCCATTCGGAAGGGCTCATCCCTATGCCCTAATCCCTTCAGAGGGTTTACCCTCCGGAGTGAGAGCTTCGAAGGGACGAAGGGTGTAGGGGTAAAACAAAACTGTTCTTTTGGAACGCACTTCAGCATCATCTTAACGAGACAATCAAAGATGATAAATTGTGCAAGCTGCGCCTTTTGTTTAACGTTATTATTTATTTATTTATTTATTTTAGGTATACCGCATGTATGCTATATTGTATCTATGTATTTGAAACATTTGAATGGACTGATAAATGAGCTGTAAAGTATTTTTTTTTTTGAAGTACAATGTAATTTTGACCATAATAATGTACCAAATCTAACTCGTATAAATATTACAGTAGTACAGAAAAATATTATACCTTTATAGTTAAAATCGAACTCCTAACCTCCTGTACCCATTCTTTGACATCAAACAACTTCCCTGTGCAAAGGATCATGGGGGCCCGAAGTGTCCATCAGTTTTTCCCTTCGAAATCCTTCATTCCGAAGGGCCCTTTGAAGTGGCCAGTTTTGAGCACTTTGGTTTGGAACGACCCTTCAATATGGCGGCCATGATTATTTTCACTCCAAAGTGCCCTTCGGAGGGCGATATATCCCGTTTGGAACGCACCGTTGGTATCAATGTGTGCTTGAGCGCCACCAAGTTGTGTTTTACTATAACTTCAGCATCTCCAGGCATGTGAACAAAAGCGCCATTCTCATTGGTCAGCCAGTTTTTAACACGGCGGGTCAAATTAAAAAAACGAACCCGAGGCGTTTTTTTTTTTTTTTTTTTAATTACGCTTTTACGCCTGGTGTTTTTCATCTCGGTGTTCACACTTACATAAGCGGCCTTTGTTTAGTCACGAGGCGTTAAACTTCGGCGATAATTGCGCGCGACACATTCCTCCCGGTGTGTGCAGGCCTTAATGCTGTTTCATTTCAGCCGCTAGAGGCTTCTAAGGTGCATAATTTGAGGGCATGTGCGTTGACAGATGTTTAACTTGCCTCAATCTATGAAGTTGATCATGCACTAAAAGTGCTGAAACAGTTTGTCCAAAACACCTCTTTAAAACGGTTTGTGAATGAGGCATACACGCTGGTAGCTGGACCATTGCCATTCCAGTTTAAGGAGTTACAACATTTACGATATTCACCTCTACTCCTGGAACCTGGCCGAATATCGGCAACACATCACACAGGTCCTGCAGAAGCTGAGAGAACATCATCTTTACCTCAAGCTTGAAAAATGTGAGTTCCACAGAACCAACATCCACTTCCTGGGGTAGGATATCACTGAAGTGACACAGGCCAAACTCCTATAGTCATCCATCACTATGGGGAAGATCTGAGAACATGGTAATGATGTGTGACAAAAGGTTGTTGAGCTGCACAAATCATGAAATGCAATGGGATAATCGTTAATTTTCTCCTAAAGACCATGGACAACTTGTTAGGATACACAGTATCATAAACACCAACATACATTGCTAAAAATCACGAGGTTGATGGAAAGATTTAGCACCATTTGATTCGAGAGGATCTTATGATTTGCATTAGATGAAGTATCAGTGACTTCCATACATTGCAAGTACTTTTTCAACTATATAGTGTTCTCATGAATCATACGTCTCCATCTGCTCCCAGGGTGCAGATGCCGCATGACGGCTCATAATCTGGCAGTGATATTTGTGGTCACCCTGTTCCAGGAACTCGCCATGAACACAAGCGTCGTACAACTCACCAGAGAGCTGATCGTGCGCCACGTGGAGATCTTCACGGTGAGCGCGCACACACGATAGAGCATCTCATTGTGTCATTAGAAATGAGTGTGTCATCTGACATTGTGTGCAGGACCACATGGAGACAGATGGAGAATTCATCACAGTGTTGTGAAGAGCCGGTTCTCTTTGCGTTCTCATAGATGGACTTCAATTCATTATGGGAGTCTGATTCAGAGAGTGTATTATGCTTTATTGTAACGCAGAATTAGATGACAATGCATTTGTAGTAGTGAATAAATGTGCTCAAAAAAACCCTTAGATATACACAGATTTGTCCACATCAATGTTGGGAATAAAACTGTCAACATTCAAGTCTCATATGATGGGATAAGGATAAGCATATAGTTTCTATTATCACTTGTGTCACAATTTTTAACACTGCATCTAGTTCTTAAACACTCATCCTAAAAACACTTGGAATGAACAGTAAAACAGTACAAATTTGAAATATTTTAACAATTTCTCTAACAATGTATTTGTATAGTGAAAATAAACAAAACAAATGGACAACAACTCATTCACGGTTTATACATGTGCATCGAATACATGCAGCTGGAAAGATTTCTTCACACTGTTGAAGATTTAATATTTGGGCCGTTTTATGTCCACCCTGTACGAAAAAAGAGGAGACAGATCATGAGCATGCACTGTATGACTATAGGCATTTCACTGCAAAATAACACATTCTGATCTGATCATAACATGGCTACATCACAATAGACGACAAATTGCCTAAATTAGATTATCTGCTCAAATCTAATTTCTTTATGGAGGTAATTTACATGAGCACAATGTCAGGGTTTTTTATATATTATATATATATATATATATATATATATATATATTATATATATATATATATATTATATATATGTATGAAGAGTTTGGTTCCGAAACGCAGTAACACCATTTTGATTAATTTGAGTAAAAAGGCATTTTCTTTCAAGAAAGTGGCAAGATGAAAACCACTATTTTTTGTTTCAGACTTTCACATGGCATTTTTTGGTAAAAAAAAAAAAAAAAAACATTAAAAATTCAAATCTATATTTTGATTTTAAGAAGTTTATTATAAAGACACTTTTTTTTTTTCAAAATGCAATTAATCCATCAATATACATTAATTAATTCCAATCAAATTGAAAATACACAACAAAGTGGATTCACATATATGACAGAGTCTAAACTTTGCCAATATTTATCTTATTTTACTAAAAATACATTTCAGCCGTTGCTCCCAAAATGAATTCAACGGGTCATCTTGTTAATGTTATAAAATTATTTGTTATTACCGATTCAAGAGTATCTTTTTAAAAAGCCTTCAATGTTTACAGTGCGGTGCGCTGTGATTGGTTGAGAGTGGAAATATCGTGTTCTGCAGAAAAAGGAGACTGGCGTTTGTCACGTTTTGGAAAGAAAGGGAGAAAACATGACAGAATAACACGACAGATATCGCTTTTTGCGCAAAATTAATAAATGACTTTTCAATACTGACCAGATACAATACTGATTTTGGTGGAAACTCATTTTTTTTTTGAAACGGCTTTTATCGTGTTTTGGAACCAAACTCTTCATATATAAATTAACCGAACATGGAAAATGAATAGGAAAGCCCAAACGCAGAACAATACTTAAAAGGCATGCTCACATATGCCCCGTCTCAGGGGGTTATTTACCCATTCTTCATGCGTGGTTTACTCAGTTATCTGGATTTTACTGTTGGTGATTTGACATGATCCAGGGGTGCGTTTCCCGTACGGCGACATAACTCGCTACTTAACTAACGTTACCATGGTATGATAAATCATTGAAGAAATCAACTAGTCACGAAAAAGCATACTGTCGCAAATTTGTCGTTCAAAAGCATTGGTGAATGATGTCACGCAAGTGGTGGAGTAATAACATTTTTAATGAACCTATAAATTTCCATCCCATGTGTTCAAGAGAACAAACGCGTAATTTCCTGGGAAACTGGCACAAAATATTTGTAAAAAAAAAAAAAAAAAAAAAAAAAAAAAGGAAATTTCTGCAATCAGGGATGAAATTGTGGCTCTTTTTTCATCCATCATAAGAGCGGAAGATGAAACTCAAACGCTTGTTTTAGGAGTGCAATCTTGTGAGATGCCTCTGGAGGGAATTAAACCAAATCATATTCTGATGACAGACTTTGACTAAGGCAATTCAAGAACCACCAAACTAACATTTGAGATGCTGCGATAAGATTGGTTAATTGGACTAACCAGCAGACCAATCACATTCTCTGTTGAGGCAGTCACGTGAGATTTTTGTTGCGCATCGAGGGATTTAAGCCCTGGGTATACACACTCGCACACGTACACAGGCGTTCGACGCATGTGCAGTTTTGAGCAATCTCTCGCTACCAGTTACAACTCATGTAAGCGGCTGTTTACACGACACCGCTTTCAACTAAAAACGGAAAACTTTTCATGCATTTTGGCCGTTCATTTAAATGACAACAGCGTTTTGGTAGCCTGAAAACAAACTTGAAAACGTTTTTCAAAGTGCACATTTTTTAAAACGATACCGTTGTCATCTCCTTGTAAACTGCAAAAACGCAAATCTGTGAAAATTGTTTTGTTTCATGCTGTAGCTTGCATGTGTTCCCGTCTGTGTTGTTTATGCAGTTTTTTTTTTTGACTACCTTGTGAATTTACACCCCCAGGGCATGACTGCCACCTTGTGGATAAACGAATTACCGCCAAGAAAATTTTAATGCGCATTTGTGACCTGTGCCTACAAGTACACATAGTTACAAAGAAAAAAACAGCGGTGCATGTAAAGTACGTGCATACTCTTCTGATGACGAAATGTGTGTTGCACACTGTACCATGACCCTCATGCACACGTAAAAAGGGAAGTATACTTTGGGCTTTATTCAGTAAATGCATTTCCATCGTAGTTAATGCATATCTTCTCGGATGAAAAAAAAAAAAATTACGACTCATTTGAGTGCATTTGTTTTTTTATGCACAGTTTTAGAATTCACTGCATCTTTTTATGTTACATCCCAAAATTCACATAAAAATAGGTGGATGGAAACAAAGCATGGCTAAAGTCCTCCAAGATTAACTCCCTCTTTCTTTAATATATGCTTTCATTTCACAGAACTAGACTATGAAAAGTCAATATTTTTGCCATTCACATTCATTCATTTTTAGATACTCAGGAGTAACTGAAAAAAAGAAAGGAAAAAAACAACGACACTCACCCATCTGCCTCCATCTTCTTTCTCTTCTCAATGATCTGAAATAAACAGACAGGATGAGCATGCTGCAGAACTGAATGTGGCACACTGAACATCATCACTTAACACCTGTTTGCAGCTTGTGGTGGTCATTTCTAACACGGCGCTTAATTACAATTTCTTATACATTACACAGAATGTGAACCGGGTAAACTCACAGCACTGATTTTCTTCCACTGTCGGTCTAACTCGGCCTTCTCGTTGGTTTCTTTAAAGCGACGAGTCTTTCTGCCCTCTGACATTTTGATGCCGTACTGGAAGGCGGCCCTACAAACACCAGCATCATCATCATTAAAGTGAACACAACATCACACTGACAAACTACGAAAATAGAGCCTGTGTTACTTTGGCAGCGCTTCCTTGTTGTTCATGTAGTCGCTGTACTCCTCTTGAGTGTCAAAGTCCCAGCGGCCCAAAGGACCCTTCTTATTACCCTACAAACAGACACACTCATGAATATGCCTGACCAGAGACACTTGGAGAAATTACAACTCATCAAACTCATTCATGCCTGGTCCATCTTGCTGTAGTCCACTTCTTCATCGCTGTCCACAGCCAGATCATCCATTCTACAAGACAAAGGAGCAAACTTCAAAATCTCAAAATCATTATCTTTAACTGTACATGACAGTGATGAGAGAAGAGGTAACTCACGTAGCAGGGTAGCATTCAGCGTAACTGTTTGACATCCCAAAGAAATCTCCCAGATGCTTCTTCTCTTCACGTCTGCTTCCAGTGCGCACAGTTAAAGAAACTAACTCAACACTGCAGTGTGATGCATCACGTTACAGAAGAACGCTTTAAAAACATACACATTAATACAGAAATTATATTCTGCTAGCCACTTTTGCAGGCTGAATTTTATATGTAATATATACATTTTTCAATTGTAGTCCTTTAAAAGAAGCCTCTGAAAAAATAAACTAAGTGCAATGTAATGTTCTCAAAAATATACATAGGAGATTTACTTAAAGTGACAGCAGCCTAATATACCTGCTGCCGAATTATGAGATAATATTAAAAATATTTATAAAGGCAGTTTGTCTCCATGGTATCGATGTCAAAATTGTGGCCAGTGAAAATGTTGAGTGGCTAGAAACTTTGGAAAACCACGAGCCACAGTGAAAAAAGTTCAATTTAGACTAAAGCCAGGTGCACACTGTGCGATTTATAACAGTCCTTTACGATTGTTGCTGTGAGCTGCATTACACACAGGACTTAAAGGGTGGCTAACAAAGACATCTCTAGTGTTCATTTTGATCACAGCTTGTCTTGAAAAACGAAGACAATTTAACATTTGTCGTAGGAGAAGTCACATTGGAGGACTGTGCGCCAAATCTTCTGACACTGCCAGAATTTCATCAGAGGTCAAATATGATCGAAGCGGTCATTAATCGGCTGTTGGTGAACATGTCAAACTAGCAATCAAAGACTACAGATTTTAGCCTAGGATTGTAGGAATCTTTTAGGAATTTTAACACTTTTTATTCGTGTTTGTAGTTCTAATTAAATCCTTGTCTAACACACAATGGGTTGTGGGCAATATTAGCCGTTAGACTGTGCATGGATCTGCACTTCGGATTCTAACCAGAAACAGTGGACCATCCGGGTATCTTTGGAACACTCATTTCAACATACTATGATTTGGAACACACCGATTCTAATTTAGAATACTATTTAGATTCGAATGCAACAGTTGTGAGTTGAAACTTTTGATGCAAGGAGAGTATATCTAATAGGTTGTTTGCAATCACATGGTTCTGGAGACGCGCAAAATACCAGTGGAGGGCAAGCAGTGAAAATTAGAATGGAAGAGATGGAGAAAAGTTAAGAGAAAAGTAAGGTATAAACAGAAAATCACAACATATGTCGGACGTGATCTTTATGTTATGAAGATGAGCGACTTTTCCACTGAATTGAAAGACTTGATTGCCATCAAGGAGGAAGATATAGAGAATGTGAAGCTGCCGTCATGCCACGTTCAGGTCTAATCTGGGTTTGTTTATATCGCGCTGCCTTTCTGCTAGTGAAGTTAGGGCAGTATTTTGATTTTCTGTCGTGATTGTGAAAAATGTCGCCATTGTAGATCATTTATGCTGAATCGAGAATTGCAACAGGAGCTCACACCATTATTCAAAGAAAAAACTGGACGTGTAATACAATTGTTGCCTTTTATATGCCGTATATCAAATCTAATAATGTCACTGATTTAACCCACTGCCTATCAATAAAATAATCACATAGCTGAGTGTTTTTGAAAATGTTGTCTTGTTGAATCGACTGTCAGCTTGTTAAACTGTTTGGCCATTTTCTACCATATGATGGCTGAAGCAGCAGCGCGTGACACTGTTCTCATGCTAACCACATCAACATTGTGAACGGAATACTACAAAACTGAAGTGAAAACACCAAATTATCATTCAATGCGATAAAATAGCTTCTCTTCCCTGCAAACGATAGCATGAAGAATGTGGATATTTAACCAAGTCAAAAACAAATAAGGTAAGCAGGTATCCATCTTCATTTCAGTATCGGCAGAAGCAAAAGGCTATTAAAAGGCGACAACTTTTAAAGTTAAAAAATGATATAAGTTATAAAAAACTGTATAAGTTATGTAAATTATATAAACACCTTCTGGGTTCTCAATTTTATCGATTTGAGCAACCATAAACGACGCAAAACATAAGAATTTTTGATAGGATTCCTATATAGAAAAATCACTCCCTGCCCTCCAGACTCATTCGCGCTGCTGCTGTGACGTCATGTGCAAACAACCTATTAGAACCATGTAACTGACACTGACCATCCTTACAGCAACTGTGCAGTTTGACTAACTAATGTAAGGTACCGTAATGAGTGAACCTATTCTTTATGAAATGTATTTTTTTGGCTTTATGTCTCAAAAAATCCTCTTCATTTCAGACCGGATTTCAAGTAGGTGTTTCATCATTTGCGTCTCAACTTGATAGTATCGTTCTATACACAAAGTGCAACAGTGTCTAAAGCTGCGTCTGAATTTCATTCATTCTGTTCACATCAGCAGTCACATGAAGGATATGCTTCCGGGCCCTGCAAGTGAGCAGCTCCAGCAAACTTCTCATTGATTAGCTTGATCTGGTCCTTCACAGAGGCTGGACCTGCAAGAGAACATCACAACCACAGCACTGAAGTACCCAACAGCCCTGGAGTTTATCATTCAAATGCATTTTTTTTACTTTGATTATTTTTCCAGAGAACTATTCCTTCATTTAACTACTTTTATATGCAAACTCCACGGTTCCATAAAGTGCAGAGAGTATGAAGATTGTGAAAGCTTACCTTTATCGATGTCTATGACCTGAAGAGAGAGAAATATTACACAATTATTACAGTGATTGTTTACTTATGATAGTGATATAAGGTCTGCACAAATATTCTAATGCATTGAGGTCATTTTCTTCAAACAACAATGATCAGCTGACCTCCTCGTCAGCTCGAGGCTTCTCAAAGTAACTGTGTCGTCTTTTCTCCTCGTCCCGATCTCTCTCTCTCTCCCTCTCTCTCTCTCTCTCCCTCTCACGCTCTCGATCTTTCTCCCTCTCCCTCTCTCTCTCACGGTAGCGCTCTTTCTCTTTGTCTCTGATGCTCTTGGAGGTGGAGGGTATGTAGTCACCGATGTCGTCAAAGATGCTGCACACAAACACACAGGTGGTTAAGAGGCTAATGATCAGATCATAAACCTAAAACATTCGACTGCATGTAAACTCACCTCAAGTCGGCCTCAGGTGCTTTCTTCTCATCCAGACGCCCTGAAAACAGAAAACACTCAACATTCACACACTTTTCCATCAAAATTAATTTGGTTAACATTACTATGCTTGCTTTCTCTGTTTTGTCTTTATGGAGAAATATTTAAGTGAATTATTACATTATTACAAAGACTGTGATGACACGTTTCCACTTATTAATATCACAGATCTAGCTAAATTATGTATATTATATATATTTTTTTAAATGCTAATTTTTTACACTGCTGCAGAGTTTCTAAGAGATGGAAAATTTGAGGTCATCTGAACAACATAATCAATTTTTTTCCCTCTTTCAGTGATGTCTAGAGCTGCAGGTAATAATTGCAGGAAACTACCTTTGTCCTTCTTCTTGATTTTCTTGTTGCGTGTGCCCTGCCTCAGGTACGACAGGATCTGTGTCAGTTTGCTGATGACTATGTCATTGGTGGTGAGTGTCGTCTGAGCCTGAGGAACAAAAACAGCAGTTTGACTATACATTCACATTCATGCATTTGGCAGATGCTTTTATCCAAAGCGACTTACATTACATTATACTATACGTTTGTATCAGAGTATGTGCAATCCCTGGGATGCTCTAACCACTGAGCTACAGGAAAGCATTGTAACTATACATTAAAAATGAGAAACAGAAGTGGAATCTGCCCGCGCAGTGCAAACCGACTGCCACAATGCCATGGTTTTCTGAGTGTTTTTAGCACTCTGAGTGGTCAAAGGAGCTGATCTCCAACTCTGTTTGGAACTGACAACTATATTTACTAAAAAGGCGTGATTCACAAATTGTCCTGCTTATGCAACAGGTTCCAGGGGAGGGAAGGAAAAAAAACTCAAGCCTCCTTTTTCCCAGGTTGTAAACTTGTATAACATGTAACTATAGTTGACAGGCCTTAGTTGCATCTCAAAAGACGCACTATACACAGTGTATGAATTTTATAAGGATATTTTCATCGTAACATTCTGAACACACATCTCTTCAATTAACCATGTGAATTGAACAGTGCAGCATCAGTTATTCACCACCCTACTACTTCAGTATGAGCAATAGCAGTAGTGACACATGATATGACTTTCTACGTGTATATGACTATTTTCTTTCAGACGAACATATATTAAAAAATATCCAGCTCTTCCAAGCTTTATAATGGGAGTGAATGGGGCTCGAGATTTTGAAGCCACAAAAAAGCTCATCCATCATAAAAGTAATCCATACGACTTCAGGGGGTTAAAAAAGGCCTTCTGAAGCAAAGTGATGCATTTTTGTAATTTAAAAAAAAATACATATTTATAACTTTATAAACTATAATCACTGGCTTCCAGTAACAGCCGTACACAAGTTGAGTTCTGGCGGAAGAGTGACCTCTGACCCGACACATGACGTATTGATGAACACAAAAACACAGAGGATAGAGCAAAACAAAACACCGGTCACAAATTAGAAGTCTAAAACGAGAATTTTTAAAGATAAATATTAGAGGATTTTGATATAAGAGAAGAGGAGCTTGAGTTTGTTGCACAGCCCTATTTGTTTGAACCGCGAGAGGTGTCTAAGCTTATGACAGTCCTCCATACATCGGGTCAGAGGTCACTCTTCTGCCAGAACTCGACTTGCATACGGCTGTTACCGGAAGCTAGGGATGTGACGGTGAGGAAATTTGGAGCTTTTCCCTCTTTTGTGCCTCACTTTCGAAGGCTAAAGGAAAATATGCATGGCCGCACAGGCATTCATAATGGTGTGGAGCAGAGCAAGCATTTACAATTAATACCTACAGGAGTTGAGTTTCCATAGGAATTAACTGAATTTGCTCGCTCTGCTTCACACCAGTGAACACGAACCGTTATGAATGTTCATGCGGCCACATGTATTACAATTACCGCCAATTTGGGGGTGGCAATTGCTTGAATGGTGGGTTCATTATTATTCTTAATGAAAAACACAACTAGAAACACACAAAACAGGCACTTTTACATTTAGCTTTGAAACCAAATCTTTCGCCATCGGATGTTGCGGCCGAACACCGGGAACACCAATAGCACTGACTAGCACAGCAAGCCTACCAGATGCCAGTTATTATCCTTTATAAAGTTATAAATACAAACGTTTTTCTTAGAAAAACTCTTCGCTTCACTTCAGATAGCCTTTATTAACCCCCTGGAGCCACATGGATTACTTATGATGGATGGATGCACTCAAACCCCATTCACTCCCATTATAAAGCTTGAAACTGTGTTCATCTGAAAGAAGACAGCCATATACACCTAGGATGGCTTTAGGGTGAGGGAATCATGGGGTAATTTTCATTTTTGGGTGAACTATCCCTTTAAGTAATGTCAAGGTGTGTAATCATGTGTTTGGGGTCTGTACCTCCATGGTGGGGCAGTCGGCTTTGCTGCGGATGAGGGTGGTTGGGATGTCGGTGTCTGCATACTCGTCTTCCAGGTCCACCACATAAGCCATACGGCCTGGCAGGAAAAGCTCGTTACGCTCCATCTGACGACCCTTGAACAGGATACGATAGATGTTCCGTCCTAAAGAGCAGAAGAATACACAGAACTCCCATGTAGTACAGTCTTATTACCGAACACGAGATTAAACGCAGACTGAACTCACCCAGGCGAGTCTTGAACTCAATCTTCTGCTCTGGATCTTCATCTCTCCTGTCAGACACAAACATGTTAAAAGACAATCGTAGCTGGGTTAAGTGAACAAATGTGACCTTGCACCACAAAACCAGTCATAAGGGTAAATTTTTTTAAATTAAGGTTTAAACATCATCTGCAAGTTTGTTAGGATAGGACAATATTTGGTCGAGATACAACTATTTGAAAATCTGGAATCTGAGGGTGCAAAAAAATGAAAATATTGAGAAAATCACCTTAAAAGTGGTCCAAATAAAGTCCTTAGCCATGCATATTACTTACAAAAAAATAAATTGATATATTTACAATAGGAAATTTACAAAATATCTTCATGGAACATGATCTTTACTTAATATCCTAATGATTTTGAAGAAAGAACGATTATTTTGACTCATACAATGTATTGTTGGCTATTGCTACAAATATACCTGTGCAACTAATGACTGGTTCTGTGGTCAAGGGACACAAATAAGGGATTATTAAAACATACTTGACTTCCTTCTGCACTTTCTCAATCATGTCCTCCTCTTCCCGCTCCTTACTAGTGATCTCAGCTCTGACCTGAAATTAAAACAGCACCATAAGCAAAAGCATATATGTGGCAGTGGTATGATTATCATACAGTGGATATGCTGTTGTACCTTCTGTAGCAGGGCAAAATCCAAACCCTTCACCAAGTGAGTGTGCTCCATATCACCACCCAAGAACTTGGACTCCTGGATCAGCTGACGCCTTTTCTCTGCTGCCGATTTGTCCCTGTTCAACAAAAGTGCATGAAAAAATCCACATTTAAATAAAAAAATAACCCCAAAGCACCTGTTATTTTTACTTGTAAATTATTAGCAAGTCCTGTAAGTATTCAATTGTTAATATTACTGTTGTCTAAATGGCATACAGATTAAAACTGTTGGCATGCTGGTCTACAGCCGCTAGACACAACAGTGTCACTACGTCCACTGTGTTGTGTGATTTTGGGTGTAATGCAAATGAAAATGAACAAATAAATTACGTCATTTGCAAAGGCACAAATCTAAAAACAGAATGTCAGTTAAGCTTAAATAAATCAGCAATATTCTGGTCATGGGACGTTTCAATCAGGCTATTGTCTGGTCGGGCAAGTAAAATAGTTTCACCTGCCCCACCAAATCCTCGTCATTGACAAACGTACTACAACTTACATGCCAAATCTGGTACAAATTACACACACAAAAAAAAAAATAAATCCCATACAACTAGTTGGCAAAAAAAGACCAACAGGAACAATAGGTGCCTACACATCTACAGGAGATGGTCATATAACAAAATATAATTCTGATTATTATAACATACAGTAAAAATGAAATGAAAAGGCACACATGACAGAGGAAACTCACGCCTCTGCGGTGGGTCCCACGGCTCGATAGTTGGCTGTGGTGCTGATGAGCTCAGTCTCCTCGTAGTCTTTATTAACACCATCACGTCGTTCTCGAGCACGGTCACGGTACTTCTCCGCCAGCTCACGCTCTCTCTCCATCTCCTGCTGCCGCAGTTTAGCGTAGTAACTTCAAACACAACCGAGAAAAATAATCTCATAATGCTCAAAACACTGCTCAAAAGACACATTTTACATGCATTTCAGTACTTAATTTAAGTAATAATGATTGTGGGAAATATATAATAAATAGGAAATATTTATTAAAAAAACTTGAAAAATAGTCCCAATTCTGCCTGGTACGTGAACTTGACATTCGCTAGCACAAGCAGGCGATTGAGAGGGTTAAAATAAAAATACTGTATTCTGTGTTGCAAGCAAGTAATATTTAAAAATATTACTTGTGTATTTATTGAAGGGTTTTAGCGTGGTTTTTAAAGTTACCACAGTTTGCATAATATGTCACATGACAGAGCATAGAAGGGCCCCATGAAATCCATTTTATTTTTTTTCCCAAATTCCAGTTTATTTTCCCCAAATTCTTTGTTTTCTGTTTTACGTTTTCTGGATTCCATTTTAATGGTTTAATTAAATTTTAACAAGTCTAATTAATTGAATTCATAAAACAGAATTTATAATTTATTTATTTTTAGGGCCCTCTCTAAAATTCTGTATTTTAATTTTTTCTGGCAATCAAATGAAGGCATAAAAACTAAACTTAATTTATCTTTTAATCATATGATATTAAACTTTTTTTGTCAAACAAAGAGCTGCACAACATAACTTTACTGTTAAAATGAAAACATGGATGAATAATTGTGATTATTCCTTAAAAAAACTAAAGTTAATAATTATGAATTATTATTATTATTATTATTATTATATTGCAACATGGCTACATTCTACTGTACAATAGTAATATATTTTGGTCACAATTTCTTCTTTCTTAAACTGAACTTTTATTTTGACAGGTTGCCGTGAAGACCTTTGAGTTTCTGTGTGTTTATGATGTGATATAATGATTAAATAGACTTTCTGCAGTTTAATATTCACAGACAAGTCTATTTCACAATTTGATTTAAGTGCACTGACCTACTTTTTATTTATGTATCAAAAATTTGACAAATTCTGTGTTATACAGTAAATTCCTTTTGTATGACTGAAATCATAGGGCCCTAGCATAGTTCATTTAATTTTCTGACCTTATAAAAAGCTGATCTGCAGTGAATAAAGTCCTCTCGGGATTCTCATGAAACAGCTTAATAAGCGGAGCCACTAATCGCATTTTCTACTCTTTTGACATTTTTTTATTTGATAAAATGATCACTGCACCAGAGCGAAATGTAGGAAAGTGTGCAGAAGAGCAATTTACCTTTTTTTCTTACGCCTGCGAGCTGCAGGATCCTCATCCTCGTTATATTCCCGTGGCATCCTGGGAAAATCATCGCAACAAAAAATGTCAACTGATTTAATAAGACATGGAGATATGCAGCATATGATCAAAGACATATATCAAAGTCAAAGTACTCATGGTGCCGTGTTTTGGAGGGTGGAGCTGAGGAAGGGGTGGCTCTTGGGGTCATCAGAAGCTTCCTGAAGTCATCATTGGTCAGCTTGGATCTGAGTATCACAAACAAATTTCATTGATTCACAAGAACAGGTGAGATCTGACTCAAGAATGGAACATCACTGAACCGTCAAGAACATATATTACATGGACTGCCACAAAAACCATAATTATTATTATTATTATTATTATAATTAAAGAAACAAGATGCTATGCATTCAATATAGTGTAAATGTGATTGGAATATGTTCACTGCTGATACTTCACTCATTTAATCACATGAGAGGACAAAAAAACACCTGAAGTTATTTACAAATATACAGAGGGAACACTAGAGATTTAACAAAAGAACGCTCACTGCAGAAAACAAATCACTGTATTTACCCACCAATCACACTGATCATCTATGGTGGACATCAGCAGATTATATACATGAACTAAGTGAACTTACTGTAGCGCTGACCGATGATCTTCCACCTCATGGCCATCAGGAGCCAGAGGATTGGAGTACACATCAGCTGAAAGAGACAGACACCTGAGGGTTAGCTTACACATCAGAGAGAAGAAAGAGTCAATTACGACGAGTACAATCAAAAAGACAAACGTCATATTAGATGTATTAGATGTGATAGGAGATTCATTTATCGCCGCAAAGATGCATGGCTTGAGTAGAAACTATTGATTTCTCCTTTTTTAATGGATTCTCATTGTGATGAACCAGTACTGAATCTTAAATCCCAAGAATCGATCTTTTACACTATGCTGTTTTCAGTTGATTCATGAACAAAACTACACTAAACTTTATTTGTAGAGCACTAGTATTCATTAAACGTCATGTGAAATGGTCATATTTTCCTCTTTACTACTAGTTATAGCACCAAATAAGCATGAATGAACATCAGAAGGTATGTTGACAGATACAGTACAACTTACTGAAGTGTATCATGTCTCATGTAATCGATCATTCAGTTTTTCAACCACAGAAACACACCAATAAAACAGCTTGAGAACAACCTTACATGAAGTTAAATTTTCCTCAGAAAAGCCATTCAATGACCAGCTCGAGTTATCTAGAAAAATAATTTTCCTATACATTATAAACACTATATTACATTTTCATTACATTTTGACTTAAAGGTGCAATATATAACATTTCTGTCTACTAGAGGCCTATAGCAAAACAAAGTCATAATCTTGATGACGGCAAGTTTCAGAGCATTAAAACATGTAAATATTAAACATTTCCATGGTTTCTACAAAATAAAACCGGAAACAGGCGACTCCTCACACGTCCCGGAGCCTTGGTTAAAATTGCAATTTTCTCACGATTTACAAATAGTTGCAAACATTTGGGATTTTGTCAGTTCTCAAGTGAACAAAATATATAACACTGGCCTAGTGGTTTTTGGATATTTTCCTGAAAAAATATTACATATTGTACCTTTAACCAGTTCTTTAATGTATTTCATGTTTGAATAATTCTGTCATAAAAACAAGTTATAGCCACCGTTTAAACGTTTGCATTTCAGATAAACTAACTGGAGACCAAACATAATTATGTCATTAAAATGTTATTATTATAAAATTTAAATGTTTGTAGCAAAAGAGCTGTTAATTGTAACCTTTAATATAACAGTAAACCAACTGACAGTGTAGTCCTAGTTTACAGCAATAGTTGAGGTTTTTCCATAAGATAAACTGGCATGTACTGTAACTGTATCACATCTATATCCAAATCAATATCGAATTAAACAGCAAGCTTGTGAATCGAAATCAAATCATGAAATGTGTGTCAAATCCACTCAAACATGAAGCATCTTTACTAACGTTACTCGAATGATGTAAATATTGAGGGTTTGGCTGCAGGAGCTTTGCTGTTTTTGTGTTAATATGTTTTTGATTTGCACAAACAATATTCTTGTATAGCTCACATATTTCTATAACTTACTAAATATACACATTATCTTTGAAGTCTACACAGAATCACTACATCGCGTTGTGTAAACGGCACAGGCATGTTTTCATACGATAATAACATATATGGCATGATTTTTCATCTGTACACAACATAAACGTTTAATAAACGGTATATAATACTTACTTTCGCGTTCAGGCATGATGATATTAAACGAGTCACCCTAAATCGCGACTCGACGCACTTTAATGTTGATAGTAGGTCTGCTGACGTCAAACTTCCGTTTACTTCTCTCCAGTCGCAGCAGCGCCGCCTGGAGAACTGGAGGAGAGCCGATCATCACACTAGTCACAATTACATGAAAACAGGGTGAAATTGAATAAAATAAAATAGGATATGAAAAGACTTTGGAAAATGTACTACGTCAGGCAAAATATTAAAATAGATCATTATTATTTAAGAAAAACTGAAACCATCCAGTTCTGTAGGTGGCGGTAATACAGACGAAGCTGGTTTGCAGCAGCCGATAAACAAAAGAAGAAGAACACTTCCGTTTATTGAAGGTGACTGTCATGGCGGCGGCTGCAGTAGTTCGTGGAATCGGCTCAAATTTGTCGAAGAATCTGCGTGAGATCCGCCTGCAGTTATGCCAGATATCCGCTGCCAGTCAGGGAACCAGGTGCAGTACTGGAGCAGTTTACTATTTGATTTGTTTATTGAGTGACTGCCCTCTAAAAGCTGTGTGTATCACTTGCACAGTAGTATTCATGTAACGTTACATTATAAATACTGTCCGAAATGATTCGTAGTTACATGTCAAACCGATTAGCTTTTGGTCATCCACTGTTAGTAATCACAGTTAAATTATAAATTCAATCACTTTTCCAGTATTGTGTTTGCTCCCATGTGTGACTGTATATATTAGAAAAAAATGTAGAACATTAAATAATGCTTTAAATAACTTTTTGCAAATTATTTTATGTGTGGTGTGTCAGGGCTCCAGACTAGCAGCACCTGAATTGGTAGCAAAAAATATTCCACAAATAACACCTCATTAAATAGTCTCTTAAAGGTGCAATATGTAATATTTTTGCAGTAAAATATCCAAAAACCACTAGGCCAGTGTTATATATTTTTTTCATTTGAGTACTTACAATATCCCAAATGTTTGCAACTATTTGTAAATCGTGAGAAAATTGTAATTTTAACCAAGGCTCCGGGACGTGTGAGGAGTCGCGTCATACCCACGTTACCAAAGATGCTTTAATGTTTACATTGTTTTTAATATACAAGGGAACAACTGTTTGATATATTTATAGACAGAAAACTAATTATTGTTATATAGCTCAACACGTTTAGTCTTATTGTTTAAATCAAATTTTCTTGATTTTTTTGCGAGTACCATGCTTTACCATGCCTCAGAGAAAAACACTATTTTGTGAAGTAGCTAACATAGCATAATCAGATGCAGCTTTATTTTTACTAACAGAAATACAGCATTTTCTCCATCATACAATAAGTTTTAAAATTAATTGCATGACATTTATCAACACAAGTCATCCAGCATTTAATCTGTTATTGTAAAATGGATCTATCTTACTGCAGTGTGTAACAGTGTCTCACAGCAGCCGCCGAGCGAACGCACAGAGTAACGTTATAACATCATTTTCAACACACTCAGATTTATCTAATATGATAAACAGAGCTGTGTTACCTAACTCTCATGACCGGAAAAGCGGAAGCAGCACCGACAAGTGTGACATAATAAAAGTCCCGTTGTCGTGAGGCGTGTGTTGATCAATCGCTCCAGCTCCTCGTTTAGCTCCACAACACTCGCTCCTGCTCTGCTTCATACTGCAGTAACATTAATAATCACATCCATGAACATGATTTCTTCCCGAGTCCTATCCCAATTGTTTCCACCAGATGTGAGGTGGAGACCACATGTCCCAAGATACCGCGCTCAAACTTGGCTTCATCAAGCTACACCTTTGTTTTGAATGGGCATCTAGCGACCTCTAGTGGACAGAAATCTTACATATTGCACCTTAAACTCAGATTCTTCATCTGTGATATTCTGGAAAAATAGCAAGTTTCCTACAAAAAAAGAAACCAAAACATTTTTTTAACATTTTCACCTGTTGTCAACTCTCTGCTGCCCGAGGGAAAACTCTCCTGAATTCTAGAACCGTTCAGTGCTGTTTACAGTCTCAGGGATTTTATAACCAGAGAGAAATGTGTGCTGTTGTAATGGGGAATTCACACACTTCTCACTGGATCTTGCAGGGCCCCTGTTATGCTATGCTCATTTATATTTTTGTTTTGTCTACTAGAATAAGTTTAAAAGATTAAATGTTAAAAAAAAAACAAATTATTTTTCTTATAACTTTCATTGTTGCAGCAGCTATTTTCACCCTCTGTCTGATTGCTGTTTTAGTTTCAGATTTCTTTAAAACCCTCCTTCTGAAAAGTGTAGTCTGCTCTGATTGGTCAGATGGCCCTCTTTTGTGATTGGCCTACCACTTACAGCGTGTGTCGGAAAAGTAATTCCCCTTCCATAACTGAATATCAGCTCACAAGGCTTCGTTGAGGCTCTGATTTATGGCTGTTTACCGATTAATCACATCTAAAATAAAAATTTGTTTACATAATATATGTGTGTGTACTTTACATATTTATTTTTGTATTTATTTACACATTCACATACATGTATATGTTTAAGAAATATTTACATGTATATGTTTATATTTATATATCATTTAAATGTATAAATATTTATTAATTTTTATATTTTTCTTAAATATATACATGTGTTTAGAATTACAAAATAAATATACATAGGGCACACACACATTATGTAAACACAAACTTTTATTCTGGATGTGATTCATCATTAAACAGCACTACTGTAAGTCCAATCATGACAGTCAAGAAGAACAAGCTGATTGACCCGAACCACATTCACAGGCACATCTTGTAATAACAATAATAGATCCCCTTTCAAAATTGGACCTAGTTCTCAGTCTCATTCTAATGTTTTGCTAATTCTTATTATTTGTTGTTAATTTAGGGATTTTATTGATCAGCATTATGTGACATTAAAGAAGGCAAACCCTGAGTTTCCCATCCTGATCCGAGAGTGCTCTGGAGTTCAGCCCATGATTTGGGGACGATATGGTAAGAAAACAACATAAATCATATTCATACAAATGTCCATATACACATAACGATACCTCTCTCTGCTTTAGGTTTTGGTAAAGAACACAGTGTTTCACTGGACAACATGAACGTCGACCAAGTGGCCAAAGCACTTGAAACAGTAGTAAATGCAAAACCCTAAATAAGCCTCCAAATGTAAAATGTTGTAAATGTTATTTGTGTCACAAATGGAAAATAAATGTATATTCTAAAGTCTTTTAATTTTTCTTTTTTTGATGGACACTCGTATGTCTGCTTCAACCATATGATTCTGCAGATAAATGTGTAGATTTTCTTATATATGGATATTTCTAGTAATCATAAATGAGAATTCATTGTTCATGCTAGCCTGGTATCAAGCATGTATACAACCATATGCATAAGAATATTTTAATAACCTGTACTCTGAACAGTTGATTGTGACTACATTCTCAAATACAGTGTGAGAAAGTCATACCTATATGCACCTAGCATATTCAACATAAATAATCATAGGTTTCGTCCTAAAACAGTTTTGATGGAGTGTGATATATTGTGTGAATGTCCCCTTTGTTTGTTTTACATATTTCCTGCACCCATATTTACTGTTCATTTATCAGAATCAAGTTCTTCACCTCTGTCATATCAGTTGTTACATTTCCAGAATCGCTGCTCCCAAGAGAATTAGCCATTGTGTGAGGCCTCCTGTGTCTTCAGTTAGCACTTCTATCCTCATAACTTGTCGACTGTACTCCATGAACAGTATTTGTGATATTAAAGCCATTAGTTCACCCAAAAATGAAAATTACCCCATGATTTACACACTCTCAAGCCGTCCTAGGTGTGTATGACTTTCGGAGCTATTTTAAAAATATTCTGGCTCTTCCAAGCTTTATAATGGGAGTGAATGGGATTTGAGATTTTGAAGCCCAAAAAAAGTGCATCCATCCATCATAAAAGAAAACCCTACGGCTCCAGGGGGTTAATAAAGGCCTTCTGAAAAGCAGTGATGGGTTTTTGTAAGAAAAATATCCATATTTAAAACTTTCTAAACTATAATCACTAGCTTCCGGTAACAGCCGTACATGAGTCTAGCCTAGTGACCTCTGACCCGACGTATGGAGAAGTAGCGTAAGCTTAGATGAGAGTAGACACTTCTTACGGTTCAAACAAATAAGGCTGAGCAAACAAACTCAAGCTCCGTTTCTTTTATATCGAAATCCTCCAACATTTGTCTTTAAAAATCCTTTGTGACCGAGTTGTTTTGCTCTCTCCTCTGCACATTCGTCAATATGTCATGTTTCAGGTCAGAAGTCACTCTTCTGCTGGAACTCGACTCACATACGGCCATTGCTGGATGCCAGGTGTTATAGTTTATAAAGTTTTAAATATATTTTTCTTACAAAAACCCATCACTTCTCTTCAGAAGGCCTCCCTGGAGCTGTGTGGATTACTTTTATGATGGATGCACTTTTTTGGGCTTCAAAATCATAATTCACTTCCATTTTAAAGCTTGGAAGAGCCAGCATTTTTTTTTTTTAATATAACTCTGATTATGTTCGTCTGAAAGAAGATAGTCATATACACCTATGGCAATATGTCAGATTTTCTGTCCACTAGAGGCCTATTCAAAACAAAGGTGTAGCTTGATGATGCCAAGTTTGAGTGCAGAATCTTGGGACATGTGGTCTCCATCTCAACAGACAAAAGAGTGCAAAAGAATAGGGATTGGAGTCGGGAAGAAATCATGTTCATGGATGCGATTATTAACGTTACTGTAGTGTGAAGCAGAGCAGGAGCGAGTGTTGTGGAGCTGAACGAGGAGTTGGAGCGATTGAGCGACACACACCTCACGGGACTTTTATTATGACACAGTCGCTGACTCCGCTTCTACTGTTCCAGTCATGAGTATGAGGTAACACAGCTCTGTTTATCATATTAGATACATTTGAGTGTTGAAAATGATGTTATAGCGTTACTCTGTGCGTTCGCTCGGCGGCTGCTGTGAGACACTGTTACACACTGCAGTAAGATAGATCAATTTTATCATATTAAATGCTGGATGACTTGTGTTGATAAATGTCATGCAATTGACCCTTCGCCGGGAGTTTGATTGACAAGCGATCTAACCAATCAGAACGCCGAATCCGCCATTTTGACCGACAAAGCAGTCAGGAGTAAGAAGATTAACCTCAGTGGAGTTAAACTTGAAAAATTGTGTATATTGACGTCTTTCCGCGTTTGAAACAACATTCTCATGTTTATTTGACGCTATAAATGGACTAGTAGGAAGAGATGATCGGTTTATGAGCCTCTTGAGCTGAGGCTCATGGTCACGACACATTAAAGAGCCACAAAACAGTTTTTATTGTTTAAATTTCTTGAAAAACTACACAGTTTGAAAGCTGGGACTTTGTTTAATATCATAAGTAACCTGCTTTGTCTTGTCTGTCGACGTGTTGTCATTATCCTCTTTGCGCTGCGATGTATTTTTCACTGCATGTGGCGTGACAGCACCACGATTTGTCGGACAAAGCAACAGTAACTAAGGAGGGCGGGTCTTTGCGAAGGGTCAATTAATTTTAAAACGTATTGTATGATGGAGAAAATGCTGTATTACTGTTACTAAAAATAAAGCTGCATCTGATTATGCTATGTTAGCTACTTGACAAAATAGTGTTTTTCTCTGAGGCATGGTAAAGCATGGTACTTGCAAAAAAATCAAGAAAATTGTAAACAATAAGACTAAACGTGTTAAGCTATATAACAATAATTAGTTTTCTGTCTATAAATATATCAAAACAGATGTCCCTTGTCTATTAAAACAGGTAAATATTAAAGCGTCTTTGGTGTTTCCATGTTTCTACAAAATAAACTGAAAACCGAGGGTAAAGCGAGTATGACGCCATTGACAGGCGACTCCTCACACGTCCCGGAGCCTCGGTTAAAAATTGCAATTTTCTCACGATTTACAAACAGTTGCAAACATTTGGGATATTGTCAGTACTCAAGTGAACAAAATATATAACACTGGCATAGTGGTTTTTGCTGCAAGATTCTTACATATTGCACCTTTAAATGACTGAACTATATGTAGCCTTTATATATAGGCTAATTATATGAGATATGAAAAGGCATAAATACAACCCAAATATGAAATCTCAGTCTGAACACTCTTTCACAAGAGCATAGACAATCGACTATTTAGTTCTTACCCCCTTCGTCATAGTGGGGTTGGACTGTGTAAGAAAAAGGAGGGGCTGATTTTAATATTAACTCCACTTTTTTTGCTCTTTGTCAGTTTAAGACGCTTTAAATCGCGGCGTGCGTATTATGGTACGCAGTAAACGACTTTTTGGATTGAATCAAAAGCGCCGCATTTAGCGATATTATTGTGTCGGTAAAGCACAATGTGACCTGTTTGCCGTTCCATAGGTGAGACGGTCGATTGGACGGTAGGTCTGTTTGTTGGTCAGTTTGTGCTGTGCTTTGGCACGGATTTCCCACCGTACGTTGTTATGGAGGAATCCTCTCAGATCTCTAACGCCACGTCGCGTTGATAGCAGCCAGGCTCTGAGCAAAGCCCGAAGATTCTGCTGTCATTAAAGGTTCAGCTCGCCTTCTCATTGAACTTGCAAAAACTGATGAGCACGCTGAGCGGGTTGCGACTCTTTTTGAGGTGGATGGCATTATTCGTGCTCTTCGGACTCTTCCTCAATCTACAAACTTCTGCGTCTTGCAGTGGCTTGAGATCGAGTCGAGAGGACGACGAGCGCTTTCGATTTGAACAAGCTTCAGGTTTCAGACCCAAGAAACCTCCACATATCATCTTCATACTGACAGATGACCAGGGTTTCAATGACATCGGTTATCACAGTCGGGAGATCCGCAGCCCAACGCTGGATAAGCTGGCTTCAGAGGGAGTGCGGTTGGAGAATTATTATGTCCAGCCGCTGTGCACCCCGTCCCGCAGCCAGCTCATCACAGGCAGGTCATTCTCCTCATCACCTTATTCACTCACTGTATTCACTACGTCAGTTTGAAGAAATACACTTTTTCTTAAAATGAAAGAGGTTCATATAAAAGGGTCAGGATAATAACTAAGCAAAAAAAAAAAAAAAAAAAAAAGAAAGAAAAAAAAAAAAGAAACGTACCTTTTTTAAAAGATAATTTTGTAAAATCCAAAATGGCTTTACAGATCTTTATTGGGTTTGAACAATTATTGTAATGTTAATTAAAAGAGCCTTAAACAATAATTGCACATGCACCTGTGGACCCTTCACTCTCAGGAATAGATCAAGATAAAATTAAAATTCTGTCAATAATTGCTCACCATTATGTCATTCCAAAGCCGTTAAGAATTTCATTCATTATTTGGAACAAAAATTAAGATATTTTTGTTCCTCCGTTGACAGTCCATGCAATTACCAATTTGATGCTTCATAAAGTTCATAAAGAGATCGTAAATTTAACCCATATGAATTGAGCGGTTTAGTCCAAATTTTCTGAAGAGATGCGAATGCTTTATATGATGAACATTTGAGCTTCTGCAAGACCCAATGAGGTTCATTCTCGTGTTACGCAGCACGTTTTAGCTTCCGCAAGAGCCAATGAGATTCATTCTTGTGTTACGCAGCACGTTTGAGCTTCGGAATGAACCAATGAGGTTCATTCTCGTGTTACGCAGCACGTTTGAGCTTCGGAATGAACCAATGAGGTTCATTCTCGTGTTACGCAGCACGTTTGAGCTTCAGCAAGAACCAATGAGGTTCATTCTCGTGTTACGCAGCACGTTTGAGCTTCAGCAAGAACCAATGAGGTTCATTCTCGTGTTACGCAGCACGTTTGAGCTTCAGCAAGAACCAATGAGGTTCATTCTTGTGTTACGCAGCACGTTTGAGCTTTCTCAAGAACCAATGCGGTTCATTCTCGTGCTACGCAGCACGTTTAAGCTTCGGAATGAACCAATGAGGTTCATTCTCGTGTTACGCAGCACGTTTGAGCTTCAGCAAGAACCAATGAGGTTCATTCTCGTGTTACGCAGCACGTTTGAGCTTCAGCAAGAACCAATGAGGTTCATTCTTGTGTTACGCAGCACGTTTGAGCTTTCTCAAGAACCAATGCGGTTCATTCTCGTGCTACGCAGCACGTTTAAGCTTCGGAATGAACCAATGAGGTTCATTCTCATGTTACGCAGCACGTTTGAGCTTCAGCAAGAACCAATGAGGTTCATTCTCGTGTTACGCAGCACGTTTGAGCTTCAGCAAGAACCAATGAGGTTCATTCTCGTGTTACGCAGCACGTTTGAGCTTCGGTAAGAACCAATGAAGATAAAATTCTGTCAATAATTGCTCACCATTATGTCATTCCAAAGCCGTTAAGACTTTCATTCATTATTTGGAACAAAAATTAAGATATTTTTGTTCCTCCGTTGACAGTCCATGCAATTACCAATTTGACGCTTCATAAAGTTCATAAAAAGATCGTAAATTTAACCCATATGAATTGAGCGGTTTAGTCCAAATTTTCTGAAGAGATGCGAATGCTTTATATGATGAACATTTGAGCTTCTGCAAGACCCAATAAGGTTCATTCTTGCGTTACGCAGCACGTTTGAGCTTCCGCAAGAACCAGTGAGGTTCATTCTTGTGTTACGCAGCACGTTTGAGCTTCCGCAAGAACCAATGAGGTTCATTCTCGTGTTACACAGCACGTTTGAGCTTCAGTAAGAACCAGTGAGGTTCATTCTTGTGTTACGCAGCACGTTTGAGCTTCAGTAAGAACCAGTGAGGTTCATTCTCGTGTTACGCAGCACGTTTGAGCTTCCGCAAGAACCAGTGAGGTTCATTCTTGTGTTACGCAGCACGTTTGAGCTTCAGTAAGAGCCAATGAGGTTCATTCTCGTGTTACGCAGCACGTTTGAGCTTCCGCAAGAACCAATGAGGTTCATTCTCGTGTTACACAGCACGTTTGAGCTTCAGTAAGAACCAGTGAGGTTCATTCTCGTGTTACGCAGCACGTTTGAGCTTCAGCAAGAGCCAATGAGGTTCATTCTCGTGTTACGCAGCACGTTTGAGCTTCAGCAAGAACCAATGAGGTTCATTCTTGTGTTACACGGCATGTTTGAGCTTTCTCAAGAACCAATGCGGTTCATTCTCGTGTTACGCAGCACGTTTGAGCTTCGGAATGAACCAATGAGGTTCATTCTCGTGTTACACAGCACGTTTGAGCTTCAGCAAGAACCAATGAGGTTCATTCTCGTGTTACGCAACACGTTTGAGCTTTCTCAAGAACCAATGCGGTTCATTCTCGTGTTACGCAGCACGTTTGAGCTTCGGAATGAACCAATGAGGTTCATTCTTGTGTTACGCAGCACGTTTGAGCTTTCTCAAGAACCAATGCGGTTCATTCTCGTGTTACGCAGCACGTTTGAGCTTCGGAATGAACCAATGAGGTTCATTCTCGTGTTACACAGCACGTTTGAGCTTCAGCAAGAACCAATGAGGTTCATTCTTGTGTTACGCAGCACGTTTGAGCTTCAGCAAGAACCAATGAGGTTCATTCACGTGTTACGCAGCACGTTTGAGCTTCGGAATGAACCAATGAGGTTCATTCTCGTGTTACGCAGCACGTTTGAGCTTCTCAAGAACCATTGAGGTTCATTCTCGTGTTACGCAGCACGTTTGAGCTTCAGCAAGAACCAATGAGGTTCATTCTCGTGTTACGCAGCACGTTTGAGCTTCAGCAAGAGCCAATGAGGTTCATTCTCGTGTTACGCAGCATGTTTGAGCTTCTGCAAGAACCAATGAGGTTCATTCTCGTGTTACGCAGCATGTTTGAGCTTCAGCAAGAGCCAATGAGGTTCATTCTTGTGTTACGCAGCACGTTTGAGCTTCTGCAAGAACCAATGAGGTTCATTCTCGTGTTACGCAGCATGTTTGAGCTTCAGCAAGAGCCAATGAGGTTCATTCTCGTGTTACGCAGCACGTTTGAGCTTCAGCAAGAACCAATGAGGTTCATTCTCGTGTTACGCAGCACGTTTGAGCTTCAGCAAGAACCAATGAGGTTCATTCTTGTGTTACGCAGCACGTTTGAGCTTCTGCAAGAACCAATGAGGTTCATTCTCGTGTTACGCAGCATGTTTGAGCTTCAGCAAGAGCCAATGAGGTTCATTCTCGTGTTACGCGACACGTTTGAGCTTCAGCAAGAGCCAATGAGGTTCATTCTCGTGTTACGCAGCACGTTTGAGCTTCAGCAAGAACCAATGAGGTTCATTCTTGTGTTACGCAGCACGTTTGAGCTTTCTCAAGAACCAATGAGGTTCATTCTCGTGTTACGCAGCACGTTTGAGCTTCTCAAGAACCAATGCGGTTCATTCTCGTGTTACGCAGCACGTTTGAGCTTCGGAATGAACCAATGAGGTTCATTCTCGTGTTACGCAGCACGTTTGAGCTTCTCAAGAACCATTGAGGTTCATTCTCGTGTTACGCAGCACGTTTGAGCTTCAGCAAGAACCAATGAGGTTCATTCTCATGTTACGCAGCACGTTTGAGCTTCAGCAAGAACCAATGAGGTTCATTCTCATGTTACGCAGCACGTTTGAGCTTCAGCAAGAACCAATGAGGTTCATTCTCGTGTTACGCAGCACGTTTGAGCTTCAGCAAGAACCAATGAGGTTCATTCTCATGTTACGCAGCACGTTTGAGCTTCAGCAAGAACCAATGAGGTTCATTCTCGTGTTACGCAGCACGTTTGAGCTTCAGCAAGAACCAATGAGGTTCATTCTCATGTTACGCAGCACGTTTGAGCTTCAGCAAGAACCAGTGAGGTTCATTCTCACGTTACGCAGCACGTTTGAGCTTCAGCAAGAACCAATGAGGTTCATTCTCATGTTACGCAGCACGTTTGAGCTTCAGCAAGAACCAATGAGGTTCATTCTCGTGTTACGCAGCACGTTTGAGCTTTCTCAAGAACCAATGAGGTTCATTCTCGTGTTACGCAGCACGTTTGAGCTTCGGTAAGAACCAATGAGGTTCATTCTCGTGTTACGCAGCACGTTTGAGCTTCAGCAAGAACCAATGAGGTTCATTCTCGTGTTACGCAGCACGTTTGAGCTTCAGTAAGAACCAATGAAGATAAAATTCTGTCAATAATTGCTCACCATTATGTCATTCCAAAGCCGTTAAGACTTTCATTCATTATTTGGAACAAAAATTAAGATATTTTTGTTCCTCCGTTGACAGTCCATGCAATTACCAATTTGACGCTTCATAAAGTTCATAAAGAGATCGTAAATTTAACCCATATGAATTGAGCGGTTTAGTCCAAATTTTCTGAAGAGATGCGAATGCTTTATATGATGAACATTTGAGCTTCTGCAAGACCCAATAAGGTTCATTCTTGCGTTACGCAGCACGTTTGAGCTTCCGCAAGAACCAGTGAGGTTCATTCTCGTGTTACGCAGCACGTTTGAGCTTCAGCAAGAGCCAATGAGGTTCATTCTCGTGTTACGCAGCATGTTTGAGCTTCTGCAAGAACCAATGAGGTTCATTCTCGTGTTACGCAGCATGTTTGAGCTTCAGCAAGAGCCAATGAGGTTCATTCTTGTGTTACGCAGCACGTTTGAGCTTCTGCAAGAACCAATGAGGTTCATTCTCGTGTTACGCAGCATGTTTGAGCTTCAGCAAGAGCCAATGAGGTTCATTCTCGTGTTACGCAGCACGTTTGAGCTTCAGCAAGAACCAATGAGGTTCATTCTCGTGTTACGCAGCACGTTTGAGCTTCTCAAGAACCAATGCGGTTCATTCTCGTGTTACGCAGCACGTTTGAGCTTCGGAATGAACCAATGAGGTTCATTCTCGTGTTACGCAGCACGTTTGAGCTTCTCAAGAACCATTGAGGTTCATTCTCGTGTTACGCAGCACGTTTGAGCTTCAGCAAGAACCAATGAGGTTCATTCTCATGTTACGCAGCACGTTTGAGCTTCAGCAAGAACCAATGAGGTTCATTCTCATGTTACGCAGCACGTTTGAGCTTCAGCAAGAACCAATGAGGTTCATTCTCGTGTTACGCAGCACGTTTGAGCTTCAGCAAGAACCAATGAGGTTCATTCTCATGTTACGCAGCACGTTTGAGCTTCAGCAAGAACCAATGAGGTTCATTCTCGTGTTACGCAGCACGTTTGAGCTTCAGCAAGAACCAATGAGGTTCATTCTCATGTTACGCAGCACGTTTGAGCTTCAGCAAGAACCAGTGAGGTTCATTCTCACGTTACGCAGCACGTTTGAGCTTCAGCAAGAACCAATGAGGTTCATTCTCGTGTTACGCAGCACGTTTGAGCTTCAGTAAGAACCAATGAAGATAAAATTCTGTCAATAATTGCTCACCATTATGTCATTCCAAAGCCGTTAAGACTTTCATTCATTATTTGGAACAAAAATTAAGATATTTTTGTTCCTCCGTTGACAGTCCATGCAATTACCAATTTGACGCTTCATAAAGTTCATAAAGAGATCGTAAATTTAACCCATATGAATTGAGCGGTTTAGTCCAAATTTTCTGAAGAGATGCGAATGCTTTATATGATGAACATTTGAGCTTCTGCAAGACCCAATAAGGTTCATTCTTGCGTTACGCAGCACGTTTGAGCTTCCGCAAGAACCAGTGAGGTTCATTCTTGTTACGCAGCACGTTTGAGCTTCCGCAAGAACCAATGAGGTTCATTCTCGTGTTACACAGCACGTTTGAGCTTCAGTAAGAACCAGTGAGGTTCATTCTTGTGTTACGCAGCACGTTTGAGCTTCAGCAAGAACCAATGAGGTTCATTCTCGTGTTACGCAGCACGTTTGAGCTTCAGCAAGAGCCAATGAGGTTCATTCTCGTGTTACGCAGCACGTTTGAGCTTCAGCAAGAACCAATGAGGTTCATTCTTGTGTTACGCAGCACGTTTGAGCTTCAGCAAGAACCAATGAGGTTCATTCTCGTGTTACGCAGCACGTTTGAGCTTTCTCAAGAACCAATGAGGTTCATTCTCGTGTTACACAGCACGTTTGAGCTTCAGCAAGAACCAATGAGGTTCATTCTCGTGTTACGCAGCACGTTTGAGCTTCTCAAGAACCAATGCGGTTCATTCTCGTGTTACGCAGCACGTTTGAGCTTCGGAATGAACCAATGAGGTTCATTCTCGTGTTACGCGACACGTTTGAGCTTCAGCAAGAGCCAATGAGGTTCATTCTCGTGTTACGCAGCATGTTTGAGCTTCAGCAAGAACCAATGAGGTTCATTCTCGTGTTACGCAGCACGTTTGAGCTTCAGCAAGAACCAATGAGGTTCATTCTTGTGTTACGCAGCACGTTTGAGCTTCTGCAAGAACCAATGAGGTTCATTCTCGTGTTACGCAGCTTGTTTGAGCTTCAGCAAGAGCCAATGAGGTTCATTCTCGTGTTACGCGACACGTTTGAGCTTCAGCAAGAGCCAATGAGGTTCATTCTCGTGTTACGCAGCACGTTTGAGCTTCAGCAAGAACCAATGAGGTTCATTCTTGTGTTACGCAGCACGTTTGAGCTTTCTCAAGAACCAATGCGCTTCATTCTCGTGTTACGCAGCACGTTTGAGCTTCGGAATGAACCAATGAGGTTCATTCTCGTGTTACACAGCACGTTTGAGCTTCAGCAAGAACCAATGAGGTTCATTCTCGTGTTACGCAGCACGTTTGAGCTTCTCAAGAACCAATGAGGTTCATTCTCGTGTTACGCAGCACGTTTGAGCTTCTCAAGAACCAATGAGGTTCATTCTTGTGTTACGCAGCACGTTTGAGCTTTCTCAAGAACCAATGCGGTTCATTCTCGTGCTACGCAGCACGTTTGAGCTTCGGAATGAACCAATGAGGTTCATTCTCGTGTTACACAGCACGTTTGAGCTTCAGCAAGAACCAATGAGGTTCATTCTCGTGTTACGCAGCACGTTTGAGCTTCGGCAAGAACCAATGAGGTTCATTCTCGTGTTACGCAGCACATTTGAGCTTCGGTAAGAACCAATGAGGTTCATTCTCGTGTTACACAGCACGTTTGAGCTTCAGTAAGAACCAATGAGGTTCATTCTCGTGTTACGCAGCACGTTTGAGCTTCAGCAGGAACCAATGAGGTTCATTCTCACGTTACGCAGCACGTTTGAGCTTCAGCAAGAACCAGTGAGGTTCATTCTCACGTTACGCAGCACGTTTGAGCTTCAGCAAGAACCAATGAGGTTCATTCTTGTGTTACGCAGCACGTTTGAGCTTCAGCAAGAACCAATGAGGTTCATTCTCGTGTTACGCAGCACGTTTGAGCTTCGGCAAGAACCAATGAGGTTAATTTTCGTGTTACGCAGCACATTTGAGCTTCGGTAAGAACCAATGAGGTTCATTCTTGTGTTACGCAGCACGTTTGAGCTTCGGTAAGAACCAATGAGGTTCATTCTCACGTTACGCAGCACGTTTGAGCTTCAGCAAGAACCAATGAGGTTCATTCTCGTGTTACGCAGCACGTTTGACCTTCAGCAAGAACCAGTGAGGTTAATTCTCGTGTTATGCAGCACGTTTGACCTACAGCAAGAACCAGTGAGGTTCATTCTCGTGTTATGCAGCACGTTTGAGCTTCAGCAAGAACCAATGAGGTTCATTCTCATGTTAGGCAGCATGTTTGAGTTTCCGCAAGAGGTTTGTTCTCGCCCGTGACTCAGGTTCAGTTGAGCTTTTGTTTATGTTTGCTGATTAATGTCTATATGTAAATAAAAGCCTTATTTAAAGCTGTTCATCATATAAAGCGATTATGTCTTTGGACTAAACCGCTCAATTCATATGGATTAGTTTTATGATCTCTTTATGAACTTTTTGAACCATCAAAGTGGTTGTTGTCTGGACTGCCAACAGAGGGGACAGAAATCACTCAGATTTCATCAAAACGACCTGCATTTGTGTTTTGAAGATGAAAAGTCTTACAGGTTTGGATCAACATGAGGATGAGTAATTAATGACAGAATTTTCATTTTTAGATGAACTATCCCTTTAAGACACAGGTTACAGGCAGGTTGTATAATAATTTCTGTGCTCCCTGAATAGAAACAGGCTTGACTGAACAAGTATGAGTGTTATTTTGAATTAATGATTAATACGGTTTGATTCAACATGGTTGATGTGTACTCCTGACACAAATTAATAGATTACTGTCACTGTAAAAAATGACACAGTGTTTACAACCCATTTAACTTTCATTATTTGACATTGTAAAATGGGGGTATTGGTCAAAAAGGGAGGACGTATATGTAACACACATTTGATAAAGATAGTAAATTGGGACAGTTTTGAGTTAATGTCGACTTTAATACATTATTGTTTCAATTCTCGTTCTTTTCTCTCTGTCTGAGCATTAGTAATGTATTTATGCTTTTCTTTAGATATCAAATTCACACTGGCCTCCAGCATTCCATCATCAGACCCCGTCAACCCAACTGCCTCCCTATGGATGCGGTCACTCTCCCTCAACGCTTACAGGAAGCTGGCTACTCCACTCACATGGTGGGGAAGTGGCATTTGGGCTTCTATCGGAAAGACTGTTTGCCCACACGTCGTGGATTTCACACCTACTTCGGTTCATTGACTGGCAGCGTGGACTATTATACATATGGCTCATGTGACGGCAAGTCATTGTGTGGCTTTGACCTCCACGAAGGTGAGTCAGTGGCATGGGGGAGAGGGGGGAAGTACTTAACTCACCTCTACACCCAGAGAGTGCGCAAAATCTTAGCAACACACGACTCAAGCAGTCAGCCTCTTTTTATCCTCCTTTCCCTTCAGGCAGTGCATACACCTCTAAAGCCACCCAAAGAATACATCTATCCATACCGCCGCATGGGCAACGTTCCCCGCAGGAAATACGCAGCCATGGTTTCAATTGTTGACGAGGCAGTCCGGAACATAACTTACGCGCTGCGCAAGTATGGCTTCTACCGCAATAGCGTTGTCATCTTCTCCACAGACAATGGAGCCCAGCCACTCACGGGGGGCAGTAACTGGCCCCTACGAGGGTGCAAGGGAACGTATTGGGAAGGTGGTATTAGAGGAGTAGGTTTCGTGCACAGTCCCTTGATACGCCATCGAAGAAGGGTCAGCAGAGCCCTTATACACATTACAGACTGGTATCCAACCCTTGTTGGACTTGCTGGGGGAAATGTGTCACAGTATCAGGGATTAGATGGGTTTGATATTTGGCCTACCATTAGTGAAGGGAAAGAATCCCCACGAATGGAAATTCTTCACAACATCGACCCTCTAAACCGACGCAGTCAGAGCTCAGTCAAGGAGGGCCATGGACTGTGGGACACAGCTGTGCAAGCGGCCATTAGAGTGGGTGACTGGAAGCTGTTGACGGGTGACCCTGGCCATGGGGATTGGGTGCCGCCCCAGGTTCTTACGCACTTCCATAGCAGCTGGTGGCACCTGGAGCGAAATACTGGAGAAAAAAGGAAATCAGTTTGGCTCTTCAACATTACAGGTGACCCTTGTGAACGCCACGACCTTGCAGTGCAAAGGCCTGACGTTGTCAAGGAGCTACTCGCACGGCTAGCATTATACAATCGCACAGCGATACCTGTTCGCTACCCACCAGACGATTCCCGTGCTAACCCTAATTTGAATGGAGGTGCATGGAGACCTTGGGTAGGAGAAGATGAAGAGGAGGAAAACTGGGATGGAATTTATTATAAGAGAGGAAAGAATCGCAAAAGGAAATGTAGGCTCTGCAAGTTACAAACTTTCTTCAAGAAGTTTAATTTAATGTTTCTGTCAAAACAGATATAAGATTTTTCTGTTATTTAACATCACTTAAAATAATTTAACCTTACTTAAAGGATTAGTTCACTTTCAAATGAAAATTTCCTGATAAATTACTCACTCCCATGTCATCCAAGATGATCATGTCTTTCTTTCTTCAGTCGAAAAGAAATGAAGGTTTTTGATGAAAACATTCCAGGATTATTCTCCACATAGTGGACTGTAATGGCCTCTAAACAGTTGAATGTCAAAATTACAGTTTCAATGCAGCTTCAAAGCATTCTACGTGATCCCAGATGAGAAATAAGGGTCTTATCTGGAGAAACCATCGCTCATTTTCTAAAAAAAAAAAAAATACAATTGTATATACTTTATCCCATAAATGCTCATCTTGAACTAGCTCTTTTGTGTAATTCTCTGTTTATGTTGATGATAATGCAAGGGAGAGAGAGTTTATAGATAAAAGACATAAATGTAACTTGTACTGTGTTTTATTCAGCTCATACTGTGATATTCTGGAGTGAAAACAGACACTTCATCTTTTGTGTGATGCACAATAAACTTCATAAAACTCATCAGTATAGTTTTGGCCATCATTCAGACGGGGTCTGCTACAACAGGCTTGTGATGTTACTAATAGTGGATCAAGCAAGATGACAACATGAGATGTCCTGTTTGTGTGTCTCATGAGCTCTTGAAACTCTGCCCTATTCTTGAAAGGGGGCCGGGAGCAGCAGCTCATTTGCATTTAAAGGGACACACACAAAAATGGTGTGTTTTTGCTCACACCCAAAAAGTGGCAATTTTAGCATGCTATAAAAAAAAAACGTATTTTACATCTTGTAAAAAGGGGCATAATATGTGCCCTTTAAAGCTGCGACAGTTGAGTACCTGAAGTGTCCAATGTTCCACACGCTTTTTTATTTGTTTTTACTTTAGTGCATCATCCAGGTATTTAAAGTGCATTTTTTTTTCTTTTTGGAATTTTCAGTGTGAACACACTACTTGCAATATTTATACTTATGCGCTATTCTATGACATTTATATAATGAATTGGGACGCAGCCAATGTAGCTGTTTTTAAGTTCTTTCAGAGCTGTTCTTTTGAGAATCTCACTTGTCTCCTTCAGTTTTATTCTCACAGACACAATGGGTCTATTCTGCAAGTTTAGTGTCGTTTCATTTACAGTATCTGTTTCTCCCTCATTCTCTCTCAACCCATGCACAGAAACACACGCATACACACAGTCTTATTCATACAGTACCTCACAAATTCACACAAATGAGATTTATGTGATCTCTCACACTTGAGCATAAGTCTATTTTTATTGTGGACATTTGTTTATTCAATTAATCGTCAGATTAACTGCCAGATTACTCAGCTACCACAATAATTGATAATGACAGCCCTACATATTACAAAAACAGAAGCTTGTTGTCCTTTTATGGACTGAGTATTGTTGCAGATGTTATAATAAATGTAATACTAAATCTAGCCAACAAGTTGTTGGAGTGAGAACTGTCTCTGGCGAGCACGAGAGCAGCAGTGAGCAACTGCACTCATGGAAGTTGATATTATGACTTTGGCTTTGTTCTTAGATCTGTTTATTACTGTTGAGACACGGCAGTTTTCAGTTCCTGCAATAGACATAGCTCAACAGAGGCATTTACTTGGTCACTATTTCTTGTTTTTTTCCCCCCCAAAGTTGGCTTCAGTGGTTCTGTATTATAACAAGTCTAAAAATATAAATATTTCTCAATTTGTTTGAGCTTATAATAACCACATTTATAATAATTATACAAGACTTGTTTAGACAGATGCTGTTTACAAGAGTTCTAGCTAAGCAACTTACAGATGTACAATTACAGATGGATTTTCTTTTAATTTTTTTTTTTCAGAAATGAAAAGCTCAAATGAATGCAGTGTTAAATGCTTTGTATAAACAGTAACGGCCCACATTATGGTCATCAAGATGACTGGATTGATGATGCATTTTTTTTTCCCATCAAACCAAACGGTTCTCATCATTAAAATATGTAACTTCTGTGATGCAAGAGCTGGCAATGGCGCAGTACTGTAGGCCTGGGTAAACATTGGAGCAAGTCAAGTCAAGCTACATTAATTTATATAGCAGTTTATGCAATACAGATGGTTTAAAAGCAGCTTCACAAAATAAACAAGAAAAGAGTTGTAGAACCAGCTCGAACACCTAGGCCTCATGTTCTCTCAACAAAGTAGTCCTCTAGAGTAGGTTGCAGACTAGTTGACTTTAATGCTCTGCTATGACTATAAGCTTGATGTCGACTCACTGGTCATGGCCTATAGAGGTCGCAACAGGATAAGAAATCTTTGAAGTCCACCTTTACGCTCTGTATCCAACAGTTAAGGACAAATAAATGGATACTACGACAGTGCTCCACAGGATATGTTTGATTATACCATCTGGATGCTCAATTTTGATTGGATGAATGCACATTTTGTACAGCTTATTGTACAAATAAGTTAAGGCAACACTGTTCTGATTTATCAATGAAATAGCTTAGAAATCGAAAAGTTCCAGCATATATTTCTTAGTAACTAAAACCCACCGCTTCACTATCAGTAGAGAGACTCTGTCTGTAATATTAATTCACACACAATCGCTCTCTCACTAATGCATTCATATGAATATAATCTTTACTATTTAGAACGAGCAGGAATCTGAGAAATGTAATGACCCAAAGACAAAAGAACTGATAAAATAAACTTATGTAGGAGCAATAATGATGTCATAAGCGGCTAGTCAACATCTTTTTTTTTTCCTTTTTATTTTTTTCTTGTCGATGTCGACACAAATTTAAACGCATAAATGTGGACTTTTAAAAATCTGAAGTCGTTCTACCCTTACTCTGGAGTAGTTTCAACTTTTCATCCTTTTTGTGTCATACTTTAATGCAAAATCCAAATGTCATGGCTGCTGAGAGAGATCACGAGGAGACCATGGCGAGACATATGCCTAAGGACTTGTTCGCCATCCTGTCAGTGGTGATCTAAATGGCTCTGGTAAAGGTACCGACAGTGACAGATATTGGCTTTCAACATTACAAATGCAAGCTGCTTGTTGTGCCCGACTCACATCATGCATATACATGGATTTTTCATATACGCTATGCAGAAAAATCCCCTGTAGCACAGATCCAACAAAACAATGGATGAAGCTACAAAGCAGTCATAGCCCTCGTGGAGTCCGGTCCAATACCATTTTGGGGCCTCCTTGGGGTGAATATCTGGGACGCTTTCCACAAATCATCTTCAACAAACTGCCCAGAAATGCAACCCGTGAAAGCATGAAATGAATCAGAGATAACCAGCTTCTCTTTGGTGAATGGAAGAACAAGAAAAGTGCTGATGTGATCCTCCCATTCAGCAAATGGTGACCGAGGGTGTGATCAAGTGATGGATAATGGACAACAAGTGAGTAGAATTTATTCTGTGGTGTTGGGGGCAAAATTGTGCAGATGTGTTCATATTTTATGTATTGACTTGAGATATTTAAAAATCATATATTAAAATGTAAAACATATGTCATTATTTTCCACACAGAAACATGGGAGGAGTGGATGTATCTGATGGCCAAGTATACTTTAGCATACTTGTAAAATGAGTATGGAAATAACTAGGGGTGTGACGAGACAGGTATCTCACGAGACGAGACTCGAGACTGAGTTCACGAGACGAGACGAGACAAGATTTTTACACACTATTTTTAAGAAATCCTCAATGGTGAAATCATGACTAGAAAAAATATTCTGCAGGTGTATTTGAAATGTTTTAACTAATCATCTTGTAATGAATGTCATTTCAGTTCTACTTTCTGAATGTGAATTACCATATGCAGTAAAAGACAACAATACTCAAGTACTGTAAAAGGTTTTGCCACTAACTCAACTGACTGACTTCTCTTCTGTATGATTTCAGTCTCTTCAGACCTTACTGTACATGATTTATGAGCTTCTACAACTTTAGACCTCCTAACTGAACTTTCCACAAACTGATCATAGAAATAAAAACAGTATAAATAAAAATGTTAACACTTTACAATAAGGTCTCATTTATTAACATTAATGTATTAACCAACATCAACTAACAATGAGCAATATATTTGCTACAGTATTTAATAATCTTTGTTTATTTTATTAACTAACATATAATAAAAATAGTCATTAATTTTTAGTTCATAGTTTACAGTGCATTAACTAATGTTAACAAATGAAACCTTACTGTTTGTGCTTAATAAGATTAAGAGAAAACTGTTATTCGTTTTCATGTCAGTCATGCAAATAAGACCACATTTTTCTTTGATACAGAGCTGAGAGATGGTTACAACTACACTGCCCGGCCTAAAATAGCTTTCATATTGAGAGATATCTGTATTCATCAGGGAGCCTCTTTCAAAATGCGGGGTATTGAGATTGCGTTTGAATGCGCGCTAATGTTTACTTTCACTTTCAACGACCGCGCGTAACTCTGTAAATATGGAGCGGCGGCCTCCGTTATCCAACTGAATTAAATGTTTTTTATTTAAATACAAAGCAAAACGACAGTGGATGCGTAATGTATACGTAGCGGTAGCATATTCTTTCCTAATCATCCTAACACTCTGTCATGGCATCGCAACATCACGAGATGTCGCCTCGACGAGAAACCTCGTCACAGTTTAGTCTCGCGTGACACGAGATCTCGTCACACCCCTATAAATAACATAACATGCTTTAAAAGACTATACTGTACTCAACTGAATATAATGTTCCCTTTCGATACTACACTCTTACTGCGTCGAATGTCTTATTATACGTAAGACAAGACACATATGAGGAAAACTCCTTTTTTCTCCTATTTCTGAAGCCTTTTTCAATCAAGCAGTGAAACTGCATGGCCATTGTTTCGTGAAGTTAAAGTAAACGAACCAATAACGGGCCAATGGTGAGCGAGCCCGCCAAAAGGGGCGGGGTATCGGGCTATATAAGTGGCCGTCTCACCGTTGTAAATCGATTAATTCTCCTTCAGATATCATCTCATCGCTGAGACTACAAGACTTGAAACCGCCTTCAACTGCAAGTAGCTGGAATTCGCTGCTGATTAGCTCGCCACTCAGCAGCAGTTTGATCAGCTTGCCTCTCCTCTGTCTCTCTTAAGCTGCTCGCCGCCTACGAGCAGCCTGCAGCTCTCTCGCCATTCTGCCAGCTCTCGGATCAGATTGCTGCTCTCGTGTAGCGCTGATCAACCCGCCCCTTCACAGCCAGATCAGCTCCTGCTCTCAAGCAGCTCTGTTCCCATACCACTCCCAAGCAGTCTGGTCAGCGCTTTGCTCACGAGCCGCCTGCAGCATCGAGCGAGTGCACTTTGGTATATCCGCGCTCGTGGATCGCTTTCTTTTCAGAGAGCGACTCCGCCCTTCTGACCCTCACATTTTCTTCCTCCCAGGGACCTGTGAGGAAAAAACAGTGTGGCAGAGGATCCCAGCGCTGGGATGAGAGTGAGCTTAAGCCGGCTCAAGTCACATGTACCTCACTCTCTCCACAACCTGGTCTCGTTCGGGGGATCTGATGAAGAGCCGCTGGATGACAGCATGTCCATAGCAGCCTCGGATGCCGAGGAGTGGTTGGCTCGCTTCATGACCCCGCCCCCTTGACGTCTTTAGAGCCAATCGATGCTAGGACGTCCATTGCATCTGAACTCACCAGAGTGCTGTCAAAGGCCATGGAGCAGTTCGATCTGGAGTGGCCTGCGCCTCACAAACCGACACACAGCCACTTAGATGAGTGGTTCCTGCGTGGACGCCATCACGCACCCCCTCAGCGAGCAATGCCCTTCTTCCCTGAGGTCCACGATAAGCTCATGAAGTCGAGGCGTGCCCCATACTCAGCCCACCTACATCCTCCTGCCTCTCACGCTCTCACTTCCGTTGACGGCACCGCGCAGAAAGGTTATGAGAAGCTGCCTCCTTTGGACGAAGCTGTGGCCTCACACCTGTGCCCGTCTGCCACCACTGGATGGAAAACGAAGGTCGCCCACCCATCCAAGCCCTGCCACACTACGTCGGCCCTTACTGGACGGCGTACTCATTGGCCGGCCAGACAGCTTCTGCAATCCACACCATGGCGGTACTCCAGGTGTACCAGGCTAAGCTCCTGCGGGCCCTGGATGAGGCTGGTCACGACTCAGCCATATTCAAAGAGATGCGCAGCACCACGGACCTGGCCCTGCGTGCCACCAAGACAACTGCTCAAGCTATTGGGTGTTCAATGGCCACCCTGGTAGTTCTGGAGTGCCACGTACCTGTGGTTAACGCTGACCGAGATCAAGGATGCGGACAAAGCAGTCTTCCTCAACCCGCCTGTCTCCCCCACTGGTCTCTTTGGTCCTGCTGTTGATGGTTTACTGAGCGCTTCACAGCCGCACAGTAGTCGTCCCAGGCCATGGGACACTTCCTGCCAAAGCGTTCCAGCTCCCCAACTCTCCCTGGAGTGTCAACTTGGGTGCTAAACATAATAAAATGAGGTTATGTACTCTCTCAACGGGCCCCATTATTCAACGACATGGCCCAGACCTCTGTGGAAAGCAAGGAAGTACACGTCCTGCGTTCCAAGGTGAACACCATGCGGGCAAAAGGAGCCATAGAAGTGGTCCCCCCAGCACTGAGCAAGTCAGGCTTCTACAGCAGGTATTTCCTAGTTCCCAAAAAGGATGGCAGTCTCAGACCCATCCTCGATCTCAGACAACTGAACAGGGCCCTGATAAAGCGCTCATTCATAATGATCAATTTGAAGCAGATCTTCCCCCACCCGGGAGATCCGCCCGGGAGACTGGTTCTTTTCCCATGATCTGAAAGATGCTTATTTTCACATCCAGATAGCCCCCCATCACAGGCAATTTTCGAGATTCGCCTTCGAAGGGGTGGCATATCAATGCACAGTCCTTCCATTCGGGCTGTCCCTAGCTCCCTGCACATTTACGAAGTGCATGGATGCCGCTCTCTCCTCTGAGACAGATGGGTGTGTGCATACTGAACTACCTCAACGACTGGCTCATTCTGGCCCAGTCAGAGGCGGAGCTTATATCTCACAGATCCATCATTCGAGTGCTTGGGGCTCAGGGTCAATTTTCCCAAGAGCTCCTGGGAATAATTTTAGACTCGACCCGCATGAGGGCCGTGATCTTGCCAGAACGATCTCTAGCCATTCAGCAGCTTGCGGAAACATTTACACCCGGGGCGGACATGTTGTCCTGGAACAACCTTCCCTCAGAGGAATGCTCGTTTCACCCCCACACAGTTCAGAAAATTTGGGATGTCTGTGGGAGAGTATAGGTCGACCTCTTCGCCTCAGAACGCAATTATTATTGCCCAATATATTTCTCAAAAACCAAGGATGCGCTAGCACACAACTGGCCCAGCCTCCTCCTGTATGCCTTTCCCCCGATCGCTCTGATTTCCATGGTTGTCAAATGAATCAGAGAGGGTGCTCACAAGATCCTCCTGGTGGCTCCTCTGTGCAGGACCTAACCATGGTTCTCAGACCTGTCTCTGTTATATAAAAACTGTATGGCATCGCAGAGGAGAGGAATACAAAGAAAAATGCATGGTGCCTACAGTGATACATGGTGGTGGCAGTGTCCTTATGTGGGGCTGCATGAGTGCTGCTGGTGTCAGGGAGCTGTACTGCTCTATGCTGAAAGAGAAGATGCTACCATCACTCCGTCCCCTTGGTTGTCGTGCACTTTTCCAACATGACAATGATCCTAAATGGTGATCTAAGTCAATGTTGGATTTCTGAAGAAGAACAGGGTGAAAGTGATTCAGTGTCTCCTGATCTGAACCCAATCGAACACCTATGAGGAATTCTGAAGAGACGAGTTGAGCATCACTCTCCATCCAGTCTCTCTAAAAGAGGTCATTCTTGAAGAATGTAAAAAGATTGATGTTGCAAAATGTCGCCAACTTGTTCATTCCATGCCTAGAAGACTTGGAGCTGTCATTAAAAATCATGGAGGCCATACAAAGTACTAGATGTAGTAGTTTTTGTTGTGGGGTGTACTCATTTTTGCATCACCCTAATTTGAGTAAAACTGAAATATGTGTAATCTAAGTTGTATTATTAACCTTACTTTCATGTTATAAGTTAAACAGATGTTATATTAAACTTTGTCTTGTCAACATTTTGGAAAATGTGTTTGTGTTCATTGAGATATTGATGAAGATGCCAGGATGACAATTTTAATCAGGTTTTCATTCCTTTGGTTCTACTACTAATCCTTAAGTCCCATAAAACAACCACAAAGTTTCAAACTTTAGGTAACTTTACTGACGCAACATTTAGTACCATATTATGTAAACAAAATCATCATCTTACATATCATATTTAAATCATATCACATTATTGCAAAAAATCAGCATAACGAGTACATTGTACTGTACTGTATGTTATAATTTTCCATCATTCTGACAATGAAAATCAAGCTACATTCATTGTTAGTATTTTTATATAACCCCCTTCACTGATTTACTTGGTCTGTTAAACAACACATGCCAATGACATAACATATTGGAAAAACAAAATCTGGATCATTCACATTCATTTGTAAAAGTATTTATAGATTATAGTATAATGCTTGATTAAGTATTAATTATTGAGCCCACAAGTTTATTATTAGAAACTGCAAAGCGCTTTCCTCCTACATCAGGGATTGATCATACGATAGTCTCTCAAATGCGTGGTGATGTTGTTGGGAAGTCCGAGCTTGATCAGCTCTTCTTTTAACTGAAAATATATAAGTTTTATGACAAACCATGTTCATGTTATCCAGTCATATTATTTAATTATCAATGTATTACATTTTTAAAGTATTTATTGCACTGTTGCCCTTTTAAAGGAAGTTTATATATAGAAAATTATATGTAGTATCAATCAAATACAATATTTATGTAAAAAAAAAGGATCAATTTTCATTGCTGTTGGCAAATTAATGATTGTGACTGTTGAGTTACTTACCTGTATAATGACAAGTGCTTCAATCTGAGACTTTGACAAATTTTCAGGACTTGTAACTTTTACTCGCATTCCCATCACTGATCAATTAATAAAAAAATACAAAACAGGTCAGGTTTCATAAATCACACACTTATGTACTAAAGTTTAACAAATTACATTGTGTTTTGAGATTATTGATAACAAAAGAAACAAACGGATCACATATCTACACAAACATACCATACTTATCTGAAAGGTTGATATGATGGTCATCAGGTTCACCAAAAAGTAAACAGAAGACTAGCATTAGCAAAACTTAAGCATTTTACACATCCAAATTTTCTTGTTTCTTTGTGTATTAGTCTGATGTTTATTCTTTTATTTCATTATAGAAGGTGTATATTATAGAATTTGCTCACCACTGTAACAGAAGAAAGGCAAACTGGCAATGCATCTTTCATCTGTCCACTGTCCAAAGTATTTTAAAGACACAGCTGTGCAGTGCTGAATTCCCTGCTCTCCTGGGACATATTCACCATTATCTGGTTGTGCAGCAATATATTGAGTATATGGCAGCCAATATGTGAAGGAAGAGCTGCTCTGATCTGACCACAGTCTGTTTCTATGCAGACCAATCCATACAGTACCACGAGGTGTAATGCTCAGTATCTGTTGACGCTCCGTCTCATCTCTCACACTGGCCAGGTCTGTGTACATCTCTCTGCAGTATCTCTGAGCTTCAGGCCAGGTCTTTCCCTCAAATACCAAAACATATTTCTGAGAGGCATTTTCTCTACCTAAGATAAAAATATTAATTTAAAATCAAGTCAGTTAATACTTAGGCAACCATATTTTTAATGCATTCATATATACAATCCATTTACATGTTTTATGTGAGTATACAGTATACTTTGGTTTTGATCCAAAAGTTAAGCTACGACATGTTCTAGAGATCTTACCACAATACTATCAGTAACATTTGTTGAGACTAACTTACTGACTGATGCTTCACTGAAAGGAAACTAAATATGTATATATAAAAAAGAAATGTTCAATTTAAATGTCTTACCATCATAACAGACAAATGTTTTCCAATATTCACATAACGTATCATACCAGTTTCCATTATGATCCATGTAAACACACAGTTCATTCCCAACAACGTTGTTTGGTTCATGAATAAAGTTTCTGAAATCTCTCTCTCCATCCGAATAAAAGTCATTATCCTCCAATGACCATCTCCAACTGTTCACATCATCATACAGTCCAATCCAGGCTGAACCGTTGTAACTCCCATTAACTGTGTTGATCGATCTGTTCATTTCCTCCATGTTATCAATGGTGGCCAGATCAGTGTAATTCTGTCTGCAGTATCTCTGAGCTTCAGTCCAGGTCTTGGATTCATTCACAAAGTGATACTGGCGGGATGATGCTAATGCTGTCAAGGTAGGCAAAATGTAAAGATATAAAACCAAAAAATTAGTCACACTTTTAGATTTTTTTTTTAAAGTGCCTTTATTTTGTGATGTTCTAAAATATCTTTTTCTCATTTGTTACATTGTTTAAAAAATGAAAGGTAATTATATTAATTAGAGATCCACTCACCGCTGTAGCAAATGAAAGGTAATGCATTATTACAGTTTTCATCTGTCCAGCTCCCAGAGTCACTAAATGACACTGCAGTGCAGTATTCACTGTTTCCAGCATTATCTGGCTGTCCTGTCATCCAGTTACTGAATGAAGAGTTGCTCTGATCTGACCAAGATCTGGTTCTGTACAGTCCAATCCAAACACCGTTGTTATTATTATTTGAAAGTAATACCTGAATCTTGTTGTTTTCAGTCATATTCCTGATACTGACGAGATCTGTGTGATATTCTCTGCAGTAACTCTGGGCTTCAGTCCAGGTTGTGAGTAGGTAAATTAACACATAACTCTCGCTAGCATTCGCTCTTCCTGTGGGGAATATATGTGTATGTGATATAACATGGTATATCATTAATATATTGCATTAATATATTTATAAATAGTCAACAGCAGTTCTCACCATCATAGCAAACAAATGTACTTAAAGACTGGTGGCAAGGGATTTCACTCCATGTTCCCCGGTTATTTGTCATGTACACACACAGACTCTGTCCACCTGAGTTCACTGGTTGCTGGACATACCAGCTTGTAAAACCTCCCTCTAATGTTGCATTCTCCAGAGACCATTTCCAGCTGTTCAGATCTTCATACAGACCAATCCAAGCTGAGCCATAGTAAGTGCCACGTACTGTTTTAATGAGTCTTTTCATTTCCTCCATGTTATCAACGGTGGCCAGATCAGTGTAATTCTGTCTGCAGTAACTCTGAGCTTCAGTCCAGGTCTTAGACTCAGACACAAAGTGATACTGGCGAGTACATGAAGATTGTGTGCAGGTTCCTGTGAATTGTTTTACAGAACAGAAAAACAATATGCAATCAGCTGGTCAATGATATACCAACAAACAATGATATTGTGTACAAACTGTCACTGTACTAATACTTATTAACTACTGCTATAGTGTTCATTGTCAATTAATTCACACCTGCTGCTTGCTATTGATAATAATATAAAACCAGCTTTTGATGAAATTTTTTGACATTTCACTTATGATTAAATTAGTTTAAAAATTAGCATAGATGAGCAGAGATGTATAACAAATTTTTATTTTTACAGTGGTGTGAAAAAGTGCCTGATTTTTTATTTTTTTTACATGTTTGTCACACTTTACTGTTTCAGATCATCAAACAAATTTAAATATGAATCAAATATAACACAAGTAAACACAACATGCAATTTTTAAATAAAGGTTTATATTACGAAGGGAAAACAAAATCCAAACCCACAGGGCCCTGTGTGAAAAAGTGCTTGACAGTTAAGGTCAGTGTTCATGACTCCACCATAAGAAAGAGAATGGGCAAAAATGGCCTGCATGGCAGAGTTCCAAGACTAAAACCGCTGCTGAGCAAAAATAATATAAAGGCTAGTCTCAGTTTTGCCAGAAAACATTCTGATGATCCCCAAGACCTTTGGGAAAATACTGTGGACTGATGAGACAAAAGTTGAACTTTTTTGGAAGGTGTGTGTCCCATTACGTCTGGCATAAAAGTAACACAGCATTTCAGAAAAAGAACATCATACTAACAGTAAATATGCTGTTTACCAAAAAATCCTGAAGGACAATGTCCGGCCATCTGTTTGTGACCTCAAGCTGAAGTGAACTTGGGTTCTGCAGCAGGACAATGATCCAAAATACACCAGCAAGTCCACCTCTGAATGGCTGAAGAAAAATAAAATGAAGACTTTGGAGTGGCCTAGTCAAAGTCATGTCCTCAATCCTATTGAGATGCTGTGGCATGACCTTAAAAATGTGGTTCATGCTTGAAAACCCTCCAATGTGGCTGAATTACAACAATTCTGCAAAGATGAGTGGGCCAAAATTCCTCCACAGCACTGTAACAGACTCATTGCAAGTTATTGCAAACGCTTGATTGCAGTTGTTGCTGCTAAGGGTGGCCCAACTAGTTATTAGGTTTAGGGGGCAAGCATTTTTTCACATAGGCCCATGTGTGTCACGTGAAATGAAGACTCGATGCAATAGCAAGTGAATCACTTTAATAGTGCTTCATGCCAGGATAAGTCAGATAAACACACAAACACAGTCACAACACAGACAGCAGGAGAGATGGTAACACAGGGACTTTGATGGGCGATGGTGAAACAAGAAACACGGTACACGAGACAAACACCAGGACTCCAAACAAACAATCTGACAAACATGAGATGAAAGACAAGGCATTAAATAGGCAAGATCTGATAAGCCACAGCTGCCGCTGATCAGTAATCAGCGGCGACGCCCACACAGAACAATCAGGTGACACACCCCACAACCCTCACACAGACAACAGAATGACACATTGGATCTGCAAACCGTGACAATGTGGGTTTGGATTTTGTTTTCCCTTCTTAATAAAAGCGAGGCGCAAGTTCTCGTTCACAGACCACTTTCTCTTTCACTTCTTCCCCTTGTTTTTCACTGTTCTATTTATCTCTGGCATGAGAAAAAGGAACAATGCAATTGCAAGACTGATTGAATGAGGCTAGGTGAGCTCACGCCGGTCTATTCCCACGTGTCTCATCCTCCCTGCACCAAGGGGATTCCCCTAGCTCTATGCACGTTGCGAAAGCGAGCACAGCACTGACAGCATTCCCTTTGAACTGTTACAGTCTGCAGACATTCGACTCCTGTCACTCAAAGCTGTTCTGCTATTAGCTTTAACATCAGTTAAGCGAGTAGGAGATTTGCAGGTGCTCTCTGTGAGTCATACCTTCCTTGAGTTCAGGCCCAACGACTCCAAGGTCATCCTAAAGCCAAGGCATGGTTATGTACCTGAAGTGCACAAGTTATCACTCTCTCTGCACTTCCTCCCCTTGCAGAAGGACCAGGAGTTGTATTTACTCTGCCCAGTCAAGGTTTTGAGAACCTACATTGACTGTTCTGCCTCATTCATACTGACAGTGCTCAGCTGAATGCAGTGCTAACAGCTCGTTAATGTATGACGTTCTCCCTTATGACTGTCAATGGATACTCATATAACTATTCTCTCTAAAAGAGCATTCTTCACGAATATTTATGGCACCTAACACCCCGTTCAGTTCTGGGTGCTGGAGACAATTTATTTGTAAGCACTGGGCCCACTCATGTTCCCGCACCTATGCAACTCATCACTTTTATAGCAAACAAGATAAAACAAACATATCACGAGCGTCGGGTCCCCTCGCAACAACCCGTCGCTCAAACCAATTCAACCCCTTGCCACACGGGCAGACCATCCCCGGAGTGTCAAAATGGGTTTTGGGGACAGTACTTCAATTTGCTCAAAAAAACCCCCATGTTTCAGCAGTATGTTTCCTACCTCAGTGGGGAGCGAGGTGAAAAATTCGCTGGCTAAAGGAGCCATAGAGAAAGTCAGACCGAGATAGGCATCTACAGCCATTACTTCCTCGTCCCCAAGAAGGATGGTGGTCTCAGGCCCATCCTCGACCTCAGGCTTCTGAATCGTGCCCTCGTGAAGTGCTCATTCAGAATGACCCCTTTGATCCAGATTCTCTCACAGATATGCCCAGGGGACTGGTTATTTTCTCTGGATCTGAAAGATGCTTACTTTCACATCCAGATCACATCCAGATAGGCACTAAGTGCCCCATCACAGGCACTTCTTAAGATTCACCTTCAAGAGAGTGGCATATCAATATAGAGTCGGAACAACTCTTTGTATGCTTCGGAGGCTGCACCAAAGGGCATCTGGTCACGAAGCATAGGTTATCCCGATGGATGTTAATGTGATTGCACTCGCATACTCCTCTTTGGGCCTACAATGACCCACTGGAGTAAGAGCACACTCCACGAGAGGCATGGCCTCATCCTGGGCATTGTCCAGTGGTGTGTCTATTGCAGAAATCTGTGAAGCGGCTGGCTGGGCCTTGCCATCCACCTGGACATCCCTGCTTTGCAGGCTCAGATTCTTTCTGCATTACTGCTTCTTAGAGTTCGGCTCCCTGGGAACAACACTCCTACCTGGTGGCGGCACCAGAGGTCACGTTAACTGAAAATTTTCCGTCATTGACAGAATTTTTTTTGCAGTGATGGAAAAATCTGAAGGCCGTCCATCATTTTGACATATTACACTAAGGCTGATCCACCCCTGTCCAGTAGGTTGTAAGTGCGCTCCAGTGTGGCAGCAGAGTGCAAGTTCAGTCTCCAGAATAAAATGAGAACGATGCATTTGATTACACACAGGCGAGCACCCAGTTTAAGTCAATTTTATAATAATAGTTATAATACTTATACTTACAAAATTAAGTTTCTAATCCAGTTAGTTTTGTTTTAAATAGTTTGTTTTGTTATTTGTCTTGCTGACTATCAAGTTTATGGTCAACGAATGGCTTTTCTGAGGTATAATGTTACGTGACATTTTTTTCCAACATTGACTGAACTGATTAAGACGTGATACAGATTTCGGTAAGCTACTGTGTCTTTCAACATATTTTCTGATGTTAGTTCATGTTTATTTCGTTCTGTAAAGTAGTAAAGAGGAAGGGATGATCGCGTTCACTCACGATCCGTGACAACTGTTCAAGATTAAAACTGAAAAGTGACACACAGTCTTTGTTCAACTTTCTTTTCATAATATAAATGCATAGCCTAGGCATATTTGCTTAACCTGTAGTCTAAGTTCGTGAATAAAAATGAAAATGTGGACGAAAAAAGAAACTATTAAACGTCTTATCATCATTAAAATATAAAAATTAAACTGACGGGTAATAATTGATTATGACGGATTTTTTACTATCCTGTCCATCAAAATGACGGACAGTGCCAAAGTCTAACACGATCCTCTGGGCGGGACCTATTCTTAGTAGAGTTTGACCATAGCTTGAACTAGCTAGAATTTACAATGACTCTGATTATATCCGTAGCTAGCCATGCTATGACGCTGCATGACTCTGTGTCTTCGCTTCAGTTGAATTAAACCAGAGATCCTATGTGAAATGCCCGCTTATATAGCCAGATGGCCCCACTCTTTTTGGCAGGCTCTGGTGGGCTTCTTCACCAATATTGCAGTTTCACCACGCAATTTCACTGCGTGACTGAAAAAGGCTTCAGTTATCTGAGAAAAAGGAGTTTTCTCCATATCGTCTAGCAAGACGCAGTACACGTTCCCGTATCTCAGGGAACCGAGGTTACATTAGTAACCGAGTACATTTTCATCGCTATCTGTCGCCTCTGTTTCATTAAACAATAAAATATATTCATGCTGAGTAAAATGCCTTTAAATATTATTAACATGACTCATGACGGTAAGTTTAACTTTTGATTGACATCGACATTCTTACGAACTAAAAACTTTTTGTTAATCCAAGATATATATTTAAAAATGTATTTATAAATGTTATGAAATTCAAATGACATGTGAATATTGGCTTCATGTTAATGAAGCCTACCAGTCAAGTTAATAATCGCATATTTAAAAAAAAAAGTTTTGAATTGCATTCATTTTGTTAATCTGATTAAAGCACATCTTACACAAACCTGTGTGATTTATGACACAGTGTGTTAAATATTTTTATACTGTGTTAATAATAATAACACACTGAATGAGTTAGAACGAACATAAAATGTGTAGTTCTTAAAGCTGCAGTCTGACATTTTTCCTCTTTGTCGCCATCTCTGTTTGAAACCTGCAATTGCAGTTATTTGCGGAGTTATCATCTTTACGTGCGTTTTGCATCGGCACGACTCCTCAGCGGGTGAAGCTAATGTTTGCTGTCAATCACTACACTGATGTGGATACTGTAGAATCACAGATTCTATGTCTTGAAAGTATGACCAATATAAGAATTTTCACTGGAAAATATCATCTGAACAAGTACGTAACATTTCTGCCACTTTTGTTCTGACCAACTGAGGGAAAAAAGCATTAGGCCTACAATAAATCACGCTGCCAATGATGATTAAATCTAACAATGTCACGGCACACACGAAGACAAACAGGGTAGGTCCAATTGCAGGTATTTATTGGGGAAATCCAGAAACGTAATCCTTATAACAGGCAATGGTCAAAAATCCAGGGAGACAGTCCAAACAAAACAATGGCATGAACAAAACACAAAGCAAACCAAAACTGGTGGCAGACAAGGGCACTCCCAGTAATGATCGTGACATTACCTCCCCTCAAAGGAGCGGCTACCAGACCAGACAGCTGGGTGCAATGAAACAAGGATAATGAGTCCAGGAGGTGAGTATGGGTAATGTAGTTTGTGGGGTGAAAACCAAAGTCCAGGATGGAAACAGTCAGGGTTGGAGTGCCCTCTGGTGGCAGACAAGGGCACTCCCAGTAATGATCGTGACAAATGATCGCCTAGCTCGGATCATGCCAAACCATGCAAATTATTATTACTGTTATACTTTGTTCTCAAATTGTTAATGTTAACAATATCAGCATTACGTGACTATGTGTATTTAGTGTGTGTATTAGCGTTACCTGTAGATTTCAATTTCTGTAGCCACCCCACAGTCCAAAGTCTTTTGATTTTTAACTACGGCTAAATCTCCAGTAGGGCTGAATCGATTAGTTGACATTATTGACAGCGTCGACAATCAAAAATTGTCGACAAATATTTTTGTTGTCGAATAATCTCTTGATCTCTTTCAACCTATTTTAAGGGCCTGCAATAACGCAATTTGACCAGTGGGATGCTGTAGCACAATACTGTTATGCAGCTCTTTTGGATCCAATCCAATAAAAGAAGTCATCATTTTGGAGTACATAGTGCAAACGAAGTCGAACCCATGAAATGTGTAGATTAACATAGCATAAACATAACAAACATAACATTTAGCATAACTACAAAAAAAATACTGTCATACAGGGCCACCAACTTTCATTCAAACTTTCTGTTCTCACGCCACACGTCCATTTTCTCATGCATTGAAAGATACATAGCAGAGCAAAGAGGACACAGACAACGTGCCGACAGATAAGACAGATCAGGTTACTTTTGATATAAAACTAAGTCTCAGTTTTTAAATTGTCAATTTTAATAGGGGATTCAAACAATGCATGTGGTTTTGACGCCGTTTAACATGGTGTGGCAGATCGCTGTAACACCTCAAGCGGCACGTGAACCTATTATCTTCCTCACTGCAATTACAGCAAATACAGAAAATAAACATGAATGAACACCAAAAAGTATGTTGAAATATACAGTACAACTTACTGAAATTAATCCATCTGTAATGTAATCACTTAATCAGAGTTTTAACCGCAGAAATAAGTCAATAAAACAGCTTGCAAACAAATGTCACTAAATGTAACATTTACCTCAGGAAAGCCATTCAATGACCATAAACTTGATAGTTAAAAAAAAAAAAAAAAAAGAAAAGAAATCTAGAGAGGGGCATTTTTAAAAAAAAAAAAGCACAATATTACATATTCATATTTTACTGTTATTAAAAAGTTATTACTACAATTCCCAGACTTAAAAACACAGTACCAGTCATTGTAACAGTTGGACTATTGATGACTTCTAAGGAGGAAAGAAAACCTGAACGAAATTGGTCTATTCAGTTGGCTTGAAAATCACGTGATGTAATGACGCACAGATGAACTGCTGCATGCTCGAATTTCCCGCGGAAATCCACCAGGTCACTCTTATTATTGTAACACTATAATAAGCTTACCGTTGTAATTTGAGCTACGATAAGGAGATACTTTTGAACACTGGCTCGTTATGTACTTGCTCAAAAATTGTTTTTGGATAATTTTTAACCAAAAAGTTATGGACTGCAGCTTTAACTAGACACAGCAGGTGTGAAGTAACACAAAACATCCTTTTTTAAAAGAGTAAAGTTAAACTCAAGATTATTTTAGTATAAACAACTTAAAAATTAAAAAAAAAGCAAGAACATACAAAGTCAATATTAATGGTAATGAGAACTGTCAGGCTGATTAGTTTTATCATTGTTAATGAGTCCTGTGGAAGCCATTTGTGGCAGAATAATGCACAGAATTTTAGGTGAAACTGACTTATGATCTAGGAGAATAAAAGAATAAAATCTCTGCTTGAACCCTCAACTGTAAAATTTGTAAAGGTAAAAAAAATTAAAAAAATAGTTCTGTTTTAGGTCACCATTAAGGTGATGTTTCCTTTGTCTATTTTTATTTAAATACGAACATGTTAAGGGTTTTCAGTCATTAGATTTTTCAGTAAAAAAAAAAATCATAATATAATTTGAATTCATATATTTACAGGTCTGGTGCCTTTAGCCTAAATTAAACATGTTGATCTCTCATTTTAGACACAGGTGCTTAAATTCTTTCTCATTCCTGCCAAATAAAGGGTTCCAACAAAGCGAGTGAACTTACTGCTGAAGCAGAAGAAAGGCATGCTGGATACACATATCTCATCTGTCCAATGGCCTGAATATCTGAATGATACTGCAGTGCAGAGCTGATATGGATATTCATAAGCTTGATGAAAATTTCCATTGTCTGGTTGCGCCTGTAACACATCAATTTGCGGCCTCCAGTTTTGATAACTGGTCATCTGATTGTTTGACCAAACCCTGTTTCTGTACAGTCCGATCCAGACTTTATATCCTTCTGCAATCTCAAGGATCCTCTGGTTCTCTGTCTGATTTCTCACATTGGCGAGATCTGTGTAATGATCTCTGCAGTATCTATAAGCCTCTGACCAGGGTTTCTCATCAGTGATTCTGATGTAAGTCTCTGTGGCATTCTCGCTACCTGAGATATGAAATATGACAAATATACGCACACTAGCTCTCACTGAAAAAAAATCTTTAAATTAATATCTAAAACAAATAAAATGTCCTTACCATCATAGCAAACGAATTGTATATGCAGTGTGTTATCACATGACACATCAAACCAGTTTCCATCATAATCCATGTAAACACACAGTTCATTCCCCCCAACGTTGTTTGGTTCATGATAAAAGTTTCTGAAATCTCTCTCTCCATCCTGATAAAAGTCATTATCCTCCAATGACCATCTCCAGTTGTTCACATCATCATACAGTCCAATCCAGGCTGAGCCGCTGTAACTCCCGTTAACTGTGTTGATCAACCTGTTCATTTCCTCCATGTTATCAACGGTGGCCAGATCAGTGTAATTCTGTCTGCAGTATCTCTGAGCTTCAGTCCAGGTCTTGGATTCATTCACAAAGTGATACTGGCAGGATGATGCTAATGCTGTCAATAGAGAAAACAAATGTTTCCATAAAAAAGTGTTTTTTCTTTGTTTGTTTGTTTTTTAAATGTATCAAAGTATCCTAAATATTTGCGATAGATTCAATAGGTTGTTCACACATGGCGTCATTGCTGTGGCGCGAAATACAGCTGGAGGGCAGGAAGTGATTTTTCTATATAGGAATTGCTATATAATTCTGTAAACATGTCTATGCTTTTTTGCAATCAGTGTGAGCACACTAAGGCTGTATGTTATAGATTTCATGGATTACTATCCAAGATAGAAAAGATGATAAAGGAATACACAAAAAAGAATAATTTTGTCATGATTTACTGACCCCTCACTGTATAATACTCTCTGTAGGAGACAAAAGAAGATATGTATTTCCACGCAATTTAAGTCATTAGGCACTAAAACTCTTTAGTGAACAATATTCTTCAAAACATCTTCTTCAAGAAATCCATATAAGTCTTGAACCATATGAGGGTGAGTAAATGATGAAAGAATAATCATTTTTGGGTGAACCATTTTCCCTTCCCTTTAAGATCTACTCACCACTGTAGCAAAAGAAAGGAAAAGCATGATCGCAGTTTTCATCTGTCCAGCTCCCAGAGTCACTGAATGATACTACAGTGCAAGATCCTGCAGTGTCTGGCTGTCCTGTCATCCAATTCCTGAATGAAGAGTTGCTCTGATCTGACCAAGATCTAGGTTTGTGCAGTCCAATCCAAATATTTAAACCATCATAATTCCCTAAAAAATACTCAATCTTCTGTTGTTCGGTCTCATTCCTGATACTGACGAGGTCTGTGTGATGTTCTCTGCAGTAACTCTGAGCTTCAGCCCAGCTTAAGTACTGGTAAAACACATAAGTATCACTGGCGTTTTCTCTTCCTGAAAGATATTAAGTTTAGCGAGAGATTGGATTGTTTTTCAATTTTTGTTCATTGTCTTAGACATTTGGTAACACTTTAGTATAGGGAACATGTATTCACTATTAACTATGACTTTTCCCTCAATAAACTCCTAATTTACTGCTATTAGTTAATTAATAATTAGTAAGGTAGTTGTTAAGTTTAGGTATTGGGTAGGATTAAGAATGTAGAATAAGGTCATGCAGAATAAGACATTAATATGTGCTTAATAATTACTAATAAACAGCCAATATTCTAGTAATATTCATGTTTCATGTAATATTCACTAGTTAAAAGTCCCTAAAATAAAGTGTTACCAGACATTTGAATGGAACAGCTCACCATCATAGCAAAGATAATGTATTTCATTGGCACAGCCTGCTGTGTTCCATATCCCTCTGTTTATATACACACACCCATCTCCATTTTTACTTGGTCCTTCGTTATACCAGTTCCTGAAGTCTTTTTCTCCTTCCTTGAAGAAACCACTGTCCTCTAGAGTCCATTTCCAAGTGCTCAGATCATCATGGAGTCCAATCCAAGCCAAATCAATGAAATCATCGTTCACTGTGTCGATCAACTGGATCGTCTGTTGATTATTTTCAATAGTGGCCAGATCAGTGTATTTCTCCCTACAGTATCTCTGAGCTTCTGCCCAAGTCTTTGATTCATTCACAAAGACATACTGAGGGACACACTGCGTGAGGGTAAAAAAACCTGTTGAAAACACAAAAGGGAAGAGATCACATGATACTACTTCAGTTATCTCCCAGTTCAGACAAGGTCACATTCATCATGGGTGACTGCAGTTTCTACAATGGCATCGATACTTGACTTTTAACCCTGTGTGTGTGTGTATGCATGTTTTTGAGTATCATATTTCATAAATCAGGGTTTTAATGTTACATATTTCAGTGATAATTGAGAGATTGTCAAATAAAAGTTCCCCAAAAGCATTTGATCATATTTGACATTAACATTGACATGAAAAAGATGTAAAATAAATTCACGGTGTGGGATTTTAGTAATGAATGAGGGGATGGACTGGACCCCTCTTCAAGCGGTTCCAGCCCCCACCGCCGAGCCCTCTGCCCCAGCCGCCGAGCCAGCATCTCCAGTCTCAGCCGCCGAGCTAGTAGCCCCTGCTGAATCTGTGTCCCCTCCCTGCCTCCCTCTCCCACCTCCTCCCATCTGCCTCCATACATCATCTCCGCTCCTTCCTGTCAGCCCATTAGCTCACCCTCAGGCTACATCTACCATGAGGCCAGGGGTTCTTAGGTCTCCGCCTCCAGCATCCTCGATCAGGACTCCACCTCGGCCCGTTGGTCCATTAACTCCTCCTTGGCTCCAGCCTCCCTCATCTCCACCGTGGCCCATCAGTCCACCAGTTCTGCCAGACTCCATCCTTCCTCCGGTTCCGCATTGGTCGTTCGTCAGCCTGCCCTCACCTCAGGACTGCACTCCCCCGGTTACACCTCGTCCCTTCGTCCCTCTGGCTCCGTTGGCTTCCTCACTCCCTCCTGCTCCACCTCGGTCGTCCGTCGTTCTGGCTCCTCTGCGGCCTTCCGGAACCCCGCCTGCGCCTCGGTCGTCTGAGCCGTTGCCGTTGCCTGCATTGCCATGTCCCGCAGAACCCTCAGCACCGCCTGGGCTCGTCTACAATTCGTCTACAACGCCTGACCCGCCATGGCTGCCTTCGGCCCCCGACCCGTTGTCCACGACCTCTGATCCGCCCTGGAGACCTCAGTGTCCGTCCACTCCTCTCCCTGCACCTGCGTGAGGTCTCCAGGGCGCCCACCCCCCCGTCACAGTTCCCGTGTCTCCCGGACTCCATTACCCATGATCCTCCTGTTCTCCACACCTGCACTCACTTCCCTCGTCTTCTCCCCATCATCACGGATCACCTGCACCTGGACTCTATTATCATCCCTGCCTTTATAATGGACTCACTCCCTTCACTCCCTGTCCGTTCTCTGTTGTGTTAAACGTGTATTGTGTGTATATCTCTCCTTTGTTGTTATTAAAGTACCTATCACTGTGGATTACCGAGTATTGCCTCTTCAGTACAGCACCACACGTAACACCTACATCACCACAAGTTGTTCGGGAGGGTTTCAAGAAAAATCCTCTGCTCTCATCCAGAAACAATCTCCAGCATATTAAGTTGTCAGACACTGGGACTTCAAACGGGACCGGCTTCTATGGTCAGATGAAACTAAAAAAAGAGCTTTTTGGCAGCAAACCCACCAGATGGGTTTGGTGCACACATGGATAAAAAGTACCCCATGCCCACGGTTAAATCTACTGCTGGATATTTAATGTTGTGGGCCTGTTTTTGTGCTGGAGGTCATGGATAACTTGTTCAGATACATCGTATCATGGATTCTATCAAATATCAACAGATAAAAAATCAAAACCTGACCGCTTCTGCTAGAAATCCAATAATGGGCTGTGGTTGGATCTTCCATCAGGACAATGATCCAAAGCAAACAATGTGTCACTGAGCAGAAAATGAAGCTTCTGCCATGACCATCCCAGTCCTCTGACCTGAACCCTAAAGAAAATGAGTGGAATGAACTAAAGAGAAGAAGCACCAACATGAATCTGGGAATCTGAAGGATCTGGAGAGATTCTGCATGAATGAATGGTCTCTGATCTCTTGTCAGGTGTTCTCCAAACTCATCAGGCATTATAGAAGAAGACTCGGAGCTGTTAAATTGGGAAAAGGAGGTTCCACCACTTTCAATTCTTTTCTTTCAATGAAAGGTTAGATTTTTGCAAATTTTATGAATTAAAGATCAAAATTATAAACAATGCTGATTTATTTTTACAGTCATCTTTGATCATATTTACCAAGGGTGCCAATAATTATGACCACAACTCCAAGTCTCTGGTGTCTCCAGAATGTGTCTGTGATTTTTCAGCTCAAAATCCCCCACAGATCATTTATTATAGCTTGTCAAATTTGCCTCTATTTGGGTGTGAGCAAAAACACGCCGTTTTTGTGTGTGTCCCTTTAAATGCAAATGAGCTGCTGCTCCTGGCCCCCTTTCCAGAAGAGGGCGGAGCTTTAACAGCTCAACAACAACAAAGCTGGAGAATCTCAAGCAGCCAAAATGAGGATTGTCAGTAACGGTGTTCAGTCTTACGTTGTTCAAACCGGAGTCGACACTGATGGAGAGACTCAGGAAGAAGTTACAACTTTTAGAATGAAACTGGACATTTCTGAATGGTTAGTGGATGCATTTACGTAGTTGCTGTGGACTTGATTCAACTAATCGATTAGCATTTGTCTTACCCTTTATGAAAGTGACATGTGAAGGCCAAGTATGGTAACTTATCCTCAGAATTTGTCTTCTGCATTTAATCCATCCAGGTTAAATGCAGGTATTGAGAATCAAACCTGCAACCTTCTGGTTACCAGTCTGCCTCTCTAACCATTCAGCCATGGCATGAAACCTTAATGACTGGCTTCATTTTAGGGTTAATCAAGTAATATTAATAGGTATCAGTATAAATACCATATATAAATACCATAAACCAAAAATATATATCTAAGATATTCAGATATGCTGATAGTTACACCACTACATACACACAAATCTCAAACACAGTGAAAATATGAACTCTGAACCATATGCCAGTTAACTAACAATAATATCTGCATCTGCAGCATGCATTAAGCTAGTAAAATGTAAAGCATTGATCACACTCTACTAATTGTTTACCACAACATTTTTCAAGCATCAATGCATGCCAAGAACTTTCACAACACTGGTCAACTTAAGAGGGTTTTTTTTCAAATGACTCAATTTGGAAAGTTAGGACAACATTTGGACATGTTTCAGACAAATAATTCAAATTCAGGTCATCAAAACAATTTTGGATAGCAACATGTGTAGAATATTTTTGTTCAAAGTGGTCAGATTTTGACTACTATTGAAGAAAAAAAAAATAATGATGAATATAATAATTAAAAAAAAAAAAAAAAAAAAAAAAAAAAAAAAAAAAATAAAGACCCCTCCTCCCAAATATATTTTTTAAATAACCAAGATAAGGATAAAAAAATAAGTAAAAATGTTCCATACCTGAGAATAGTACCAGTGAAAACATGGCTGTGGAGAAAAATTATGCATGTTTAATTGAAAAAAATAATGTATAGCTTACATTTGCATAGACATAATTCTAAAATTCTACCTCCAGACCATTAAGCTCTATGTATTTTTTGAAGTGGATCTACATATTTATTTATTAATGTAAATAATCTCGAGACTAACAATATATTGTATTACAGTAGATGAAAGGATGAAACTATCACATTAAACACAAGTTCTGTCAATACATTTTGTGCATTTATTATTGTAGGTAGGCTACATTTCTACACACACACACACAAACACACACACACACACACACACACTTCTGTCCCACTAACTTTTTAAAACAAAGTTACGCCATTGTACATTTGTTAAAAAAGTAATTAAGTGCCAGTTTTCTCAAATATTTAGTTTACCGTAAAGACCTCTCGTGCTCGCCAGTTTCTGTGTGGTTTTATTGCAGCTCTCTTTATATAAAGCATAATGTGGGTGTGACAATATTCTTTTAAACCACAAAACCTGCTGGGTGGCCTAAATTAGATACCAGTATAGTTTTTGTTTAGAAACGAACAAAATATAGATAAGAACTAAATGTTAACATAACTTAACACCAACAAACTTGTCAGACTACCTTATTAAAAGTAAAAAGTGAGAGACAAGCTGTATAAGAATATGAATTTTCCTCTTCAGCAGCAGATTTTCATTAAATTTATATCTTTTTATATATATATATATATATATATATATATATATATATATATGTATATATATACACATATGAATTAAATTCAACCTTATAAAATACACTCTAAAAGATTACTTTTTAAACATATTTTACACATAGTATGTTCTAGTAAAAACCGTATGGTAAAATGTTTCTTTATTTCTGCATTTTTTTATCTGTAAATTCTTTCGAAGCCATGCACCTCATCATTGATTTCATCGATCTCAACCATCCAAAACTTTCTCAACAGGTAATTGATATCCTTCTTAAAATGTCTGCAAATGTTAATGTTTCAATTGCAATGTGGTTTGCTCAGTTATATCTGTCTAAAGATGAATTTAAATATCAGTCTTTGTATCATGATTATCTAAATAAAGAAATATAACACATAAATCTTTGAATTTGGCAAATCAAAGAGCAATTAAAGAGCTTTTGTAATTAAATTATTATTATTTGCAATATCTGGCCCATCAATATTAACAAAAAGCTTTTCTTCTGCACTTGTTTTACATTTTGAACTTTCTGTTGATCAAACATTGCTATACCCACCACTTCCCTTTGCATTTATTTTTCACAGATATTTTCTGATTGGTCTGTAATTTCTTAATAGTGATTTTAGTGAGTAATGATACATGATAAATTATCATTGTGGCTGAATGTTTTTTAAAAGAAAGCAGGACATAACACAGAACCAGATGAACAAGTTACTGGATGGTTTAAACAAATCCTGTATGTTCACATTTTACTGGCTATTGTATGAAAACTTAGCAAAACCTTAGATTATCACTGTTCATAATCAAAACAACCTGCATGACTTTTCCATCCTCAATCTGAATCTAAAAGACAAATTACTAACATGCATACAACAATTTTAATCTAAAAATCAAATAGTTTTATTGTTTTATTATTTTATTATATTGTTATTTGAATGGAAGTTTCCTCTCTCCATCTCAGTAATGGATGACTTCTACTTTGCTAAGTGGTTAGCCTATGTTTTTATGAATTATTATACACACTCATATACAGGAGGACAGGAATCGTTTGTGAGGTGTTAGTTGTCAGAGCTGTCTGAAGTTTACTAACAAGATAAATAGAAAGGTGAAATACCTGATGCTCTGAGATAAATGTGTCATCGAACTTACTTGTCATGTCATACAACGTTTTTTTATTATTTTCTTTCTTAAAGTCCCTGTAAAGCAATGTGTTCTGAGTTTGTCACGCCACAGAAAAATGTGTTATAAACCACCCAGCCAAATTTAAATGATAAAAAAACGGCAAGTAAATTAAATAAGTTAGCAAAATCTTGAATAAATTAACAGTATAGCTTGTTTGCAATCATGTGATTCTGATGATGTGCAAAATTCAGGTGGAGGGCAGGAAGTGAAAATTAGAATGGACGAGATGGAGAAAAGACAGTATTGTTGTAACGACGCAGGACTCATGGTAAGATCCATTTGCAGCTTTATTTAAACAGAGTTCGTTGTCAGACAGGCAAAGGTGTTACAACAGCAAAAAGGTATGGCAGAGAGCAGGCAGAATCGTAGTTGAGGAACAGGCAATGGGTCGGGGCTGGCAGATAACAAAGTAAATCCAAAACAGAGCAAAGGGTCCAAAGGGCAGGTGGCAGAGTATCATAAACGAGGAACAGACAGTATCAGAAACAGGTAGACAAACAAGAATCACGAATTGTAACAGAAGTTAACAAAGTATGTGAGTGTGTGAATGGTTTAAATAGTCCAAATAAAATGCTGCAGCTAGGTGTGGTGATTACTGATTGGTGAAGTGAGTGCAGGTGATTGCCAGGGAGGATTGTGGGAAATGTAGTCCGTGAATGAACAGGTGGCTCTTCATCCTCAGTGCTCACACCAGTCTGCGGACATTTCACATCCTACAAAAATGCACAAACATCATTCAAGAGCAGTCATTTTAACAGCACAATGTCATCTGATTTCTGTATCTGAAGAAAAAATGATCTTACTTCATATTTTTGGTTCAGATTTTCCCCTTTTTTTCACAAATACCACCACCATGCTCCACCACAAAAGCTCTGCAAATGCACAGACATCAAGAATCAGAAAAGTGCTGTAATAACTCAGTTTTAATTACAATAATTAAAATTTTAACAGACTTTGCATTTATTTCTGTAGTATCCTCACTCAAAGCTTTTGATGGCATCATTCCTTCATCAGCCTCTCTCCCCCAAAATGTTCCTTAATTTATCAACAGGACCAATGGACAAATATAATAGATAACTTATGTTTATTCTATGTACATTTATTTATTTACATTATTTACATTCATATAATGTAAGCAGTGGCGACAAGAGTGAATTCTATAATAGCACACATACATCACTCAGATGTCTATTTCATGTTGTGATGCTCATCTTTAATACTTGAAGATTTTCCTGTCAGATGTTAAATAAACATTTATTAAGCATCTTTAAGATGTATATGGTTTAGAATATGTAAATCCACTTTGGAGAATTAAGTTGTGTGTGTTTACTAGAGCTCCCCTGTTATCTATATATAATAAAATGTGTTTTTACTGCAAAATCGCAACTATACTATGCTGTCTAGCACCTTTACACATTCAGTAGTTTACTCTACAGTAGTTCAGCAAATGCAATTTTAGCACAAGGAACCGTTTTTTGGTTTTCAATAAATTTGAAAACACCCACGTCGCTTTTCTCCTCCGTGTTCGATTATGACGTATCCTCTCCCGTGGCCTCCTGGGATAGAAAAGTATCCATCGGATGAGCACACGAAAATCTGGGCGGAAGCAGTAGGCCATCCGGATACTTCTCGCCTACTCTTTCATGAATACTGAGGATTCAGACATACTACTCCTTTCACATACTGTTTTCTCCTACTAAATAGTAGGTAGGTACACTCTAAAAAATGCTGGGTTTAAAACAACCCAAGTTGGGTTGAAAATGGATAAACCCAGCGATTGGGCTGTTTTAACCCAGTGGTTGGGTTAAATGTTTGCCCAACCTGCTGGGTAGTTTTATTTAACTCAACTATTGTTTAAAAATTACTGTATTGCTTAATTAAAATTAACCCAAAGTATGTTGGAAATGAACATTTATTAATGTTCAATGAATAATTATTAAACAATAAACATTTATTAAATTGCTTATTAATAAATTTATATTAATAAACTATTAAATTTATATTAATAAAATATTAAAGCTTATTAATAAACATTCACCTTTTGTCTATTATTGTTGCCTCTAATTGCATCTGGTTTTTAATTTCCCAACTATTTTGGGTTCATTTTAAGCTAGCCATATAGCAATTTTTAAATAATAGTTGGTTTAAATAAAACTACCCAGCAGGTTGGTCAAACATTTAACCCAACCACTGGGTTAAAACAACCCAATCACTGGGTTTGTCCATTTTCAACCCAACTTGGGTTGTTTTTAACCCAGCATTTTTTAGAGTGTAGGCATATTTGGACGCACTTTAAAGGGGACCTATTATGCAAAATTCACTTTTGCATGGTGTTTGGACATAAATGTGTGTTGGTAGTGTACACAACCACCCTATAATGATAAAAATATAACCACTCCTTTATTTAATCCCTTTAAATCATAAGCAGTGTCTCAGAACAAGCCGTTTGCAGGTTCCTGGCAGTGTGACGTCACATTAGCCACAGGCCCCGCCCACGAATGTTGACAGAGTTAACATAGAACCGCCCTGAGCGAGTTCACAGCGAGTTGTAAACAGTCCGCCATTGCTGCACTGACGAGAACGTCTCCCAAGCGTTTAGGTTTAAGCAAAAAATGTGTTACTCAAGGATAGATCAGTAAACTGTTTGTGATCCAGCTTACAGTCTCCAGAGTGATTCTGGATACAGCAGTAACAAAGGTGAGAGCACTTTATTACAGTTCATCAGAGTTGATTTATGGATATTGAGTTTATTAAGTACCACCAGAAAAGGCATAAGGTCTTTGTTTACTGTTAGTTGTAATGCGTGTTTCTGTGTTCTTCGCTGTGTATGTTGATGATAATGCAAGGGAGAGAGAGTTCATGGATAATATTTTAATACACACTTGCACTGTGTTTTATTAAGCGCTTACAGAGATTTTCTAGAGTGAAAACAGACATTTCATATTTTGTGTGAAGTACAATAAATGTTATAAAACTCAGCGGTACACAGGCTTGTATTACAGTTTTTTCCAATTGCTAACACACAATTTTTCAAACTAGTCTGGTTTTATCAAAACACTTAACACAATTCACAAAACCACACACCCAAACTGCAAAATACCTCATATATCCTGCAAAATGAAGCACTGCAACCAAAACTACACAGAGCATTATCAAAATCAAACTTTTGCATGAAAATGGCACACACTTCATTCATATTACCAGATTTTTGCCTAACCACCTACACACTGTTGGGCATAATGAAAAGCACCCCCATCTTTAGTATGCTTTGCCATAATACTAAAATATGTATCAGATTGTTCACATGCACAGAAATATTTGCAGATACACACACATGCTGTTGCAACATTTTTATTTTTTTTCCTTCACTACAGTAAACAAGTCAGTACAACATAAGCACAGCAGATATATTTACATGGGACTGAACAAAAATATTCTTACAAAAAAAGTAAACTGAAAAAGAAAATTTCTGAAAAAAAATATATTACAGTAAAAAAAAAAAAAAAAAAAAAAAAAAAAGGCAAGAAAAATAATTAGGTAGCATCTTGCCGCACAGCCGGGTCTGGCCACAACGCCTCGTCAACATCACAGGCAATATCTTCCCTTGCCAGACATCGAGGGAAGAAGTGCCTTGAGTGCCTTATCCATCCCTGAATTGCACCCACATCAATCTCATCACATGCCTCTTCCATGGCCTGCACAAGAGGCATGCGCACAAAGGGCTGCCGGTCGTATACCTTCCACCGCCATGCCGAAAAGAATTCTTCTATGGGGTTCAGAAATGGTGAGTATGGTGGGAGGTATTGCACGAGAAATGTTGGGTGGTCAGCAAACCAGTTTTGGACTGGGGCTGCACGATGAAAGCTCACGTTGTCCCATACTACAACGTACCGGTTTCTTTGATGGTCTGCATCATTCATACGCTCTGGTGGTATGAGAATGTTGTGAAGTCTGTCCAGAAATGTGAGAATATGGGCTGTGTTGTATGGTCCAAGTTTGGCATGACGGTGGAGGACACCATGCATATTGGAGATGGCAGCGCACATTGTGATGTTCCCACCACGTTGGCCAGGAACATCTATAATGGCTCTGTGGCCAATGAGGTTTCTCCCTCTTCTTCTGGTCTTTGCTAGGTTGAACCCAGCCTCATCTATAAAGATGAACTCATGTGGGATTGCATGAGCATCCATTTCCAGTACTCCCTGAAAACAAAGAACAAAAATCACTCAATATGGTGTTATCCAGTACACTGGGAAACAATGTTGTGTGTAGTGTACTGCAGTCAATATAGTACTTACATCCACATATGCTCGTCTGAACTCTTTGTTTCTTTGAGAGTTTCTCTCAAACGGCACCTTATAAAGTTGTTTCATTCTGATTTGGTTTCGCTTGAGAATGCGAGCCAATGTGGACAGACTAACTCGTTGAATGTTGTTGAATAAGGTGTTGTCTTGGATGATGTGGCTTTGAATTTCGTAATCTGATTTCATTATTTTCCAAAACCAAGTTTACAATGGCAGCTTCCTGTACCCCGGTGAACATTTGGCCCCTTCCTCCACCATGGTGTCGTCTCTCAGTCCTTTAGAAAAAATAAAATAAAAATATATATATAGGGCTTGGACAATGCAGCCTAAATATTTTCCCCCACAGTAGAGTACATTGTACAGGAAACTTGTACAGTTCATGAATGGCTGATGTCATACACTAAGTAAACAGGTGTCACCCAACTGATACACTATGACATGGGGTATACTACATGTGTACTACATGAAATTTTGGTTACATACCTGTTCTCCAGTCTAAAGGTCCGGATGACAGAGGCGACAGTAAAACGGCTCAAGTTTGGCTGCACTCTCTGTCCAGCCTCACGCATTGTCAACCCATGGTTGATGACATGATCTACTAAGGTTGCTCTGATTTCATTTGAAAGTGTTTGTCTTCTTTGGCCATGAACTCCTCTACCTGCTCTACCTGCTCTACCCCTACCTCTTCCTCTTCCTCTTCCTCTCTCTGCAATGTCTTCCATTGTTGTTGTAAAAAAAAAAAGGTTCTCACCTGTGGTCTTTTCATAGTGCTTACATCCTGATTGAAGTGTTAACAATTAACCACTGAGGTGTTTGGCCAGGTGGCACATGTAATTGGCCAATTAGCTCATGTAGTGTCATTTTGAATGGCAGTGTTTTGAAATGGCAAACATGTGACTTTATGTCAGATTGTTGTGTCTTATGCAGAGAACTGTATTTAGTGAATTTAAAAAGTGCTATTTTGAAATGCAAAATGTGTGTAAAACAGAAAAGGTGTTTAGACTTTTGGAGACTTGAGAAGAAGTTTTGCTCTCTGTGTGTCAGTTTAAATAATTGTGCTGTGCATGTCATTTTAGTGTGTTAGCAATTGGAAAAAACTGTAATATAGTGGATACAAACAAGAAGACAATATAAGTTAATTAAAATAAACTATACCTGTTTTATCTCCATTATTGCGCGTCCTGACTGAATCCTGACAGGGGAGAATGAGCTCTTGAAGCTCCGCCCTCTTAGGCCAATCGCAGCAACTCATTTGCATTTAAAGGGCACACACTGAAACGGCGTGTTTTTGATCACCCCCCAAAAGTAGCAATTTTAACATGCTATAAAAAATTATCTGTGGGGTATTTTGAGCTAAAACTTCACATACACACTCTGGGGGTGTCAGAGACTTATTTTACATCCTGTAAAAGGGGGCATAATAGGTGCCCTTTAAGTATACGCAGGTCCGAATTTCGTGAGAATTAGTATGTCACCCAGGTAATTCTCGTCTACTCTTTTATTAATACTAAGGATTCGGACATACTTATTCGCTTGCCTACTGCTTTTCCACTACTATATAGTAGAAGTAGGTGGTTTCGGACGCAGCCTCTGTTTTGTTCTCCTTTAAAGCCGGGGACACACTTAACGACTGTAAGGCTGATTATAAATGTAATTTGATACTTTGATCATGCCCAAACCCGCCGAGTCAGAGCCAGTTGCGTTCAGTCAGTGTTTGTTTAAATTTAAATCGGCTTCAGTCGAAGGAAAAAGTCTTTGTGTGTTGAGCACAGTCTTAGAATGTTTTAGCTAGTTGTTAAATGTGTGCCCGGCTTTAGTGCTACAACAATTATACATGTATACAGGGCTCCACCTAGTGGTAAGTTCCAGCATGATACATCACAGAACAGTTCTACTATAGTGTTAGGAAAATCCTGAACATAGAATTGGTGAAAAAATGTTTTACGGTCTAACTCCACAATTCAGTACTCATAGTTCACAGTCTTTGTAATGTGTTTCAGCAATACATTTGTAACATTTATGATGTTTAGAAACAATTCTCATAATTGACTTTACATGAACTTTTTAGGCTATATCTAGGTAAACACTCTTAGAGGTCATTTCTATTGAAATGTAGATAATATATCATTTACAAAAATTATGTTAAAGGACTGTTGCAGTTTCAAAACAAGTTGAGCTCTACTAACAGCATATGTGACATAGTTTCAATTGTCACAGACATATCTGACAAATCTAACCCATCCTGCCCACAAGTTCACTCGTGAATGTTTTGCTGGGGCTAGGGCCTTAAAGGCACAAATTGTAAGATTTAAAACCATAGCACAGTGTTATATATTTTGTCAAATATATTATCTCAAATGTTCCCAGCAATTTTTGTGGGGTATTTTGAGATAAAACTTCACAGACACACTCATCAGAGACTTATTTTACATCTTGGGCTGATTGTTCAGACGTGTTTATATTTTATGTATTGACTTGAGGTATGTTTTACATTTCAATATATGACTCTGAAATATTTCATTTTTCACACCGAAGCATGGGAGGAGTGGATGTACCCAATGGTCAAGTACACTGAGTACAGAAATAATATAGAATACTTTAAAAGAGTATACTGCACTTAAAGGGACAGTTCACCCAAAAATGAAAATTCTGTCATCATTTACTCCCCCTTGTATTGTTCTAAACCTGCATACATTTCTTTGTTCTGTCGAACACAAAGGAATATATTTGGAAGAGTCTTTGTAACCCAGCAGATCTCACCGCCATTGACTACCATAGTAGGAAAAAAATACAATGTACTATTTTTTCAGACAATTAACTATATGTTATAAACAATTGAAAATGTATTAGTTTACTACTATACTATATTATTAGTTGAACTTAATAGTGCTTTTTTTAGGAAACTAAAATATATTTTATTTATATTGAAATGTGCATGTCATGTATTTAAATACATTTGTAATTAATTACACATTTGTAATGACGAACTTACAATTTAGTACATTTAAAATATATTGGCATATTATAATTCATAATTCACATCAAAATAAGTGTACTTTAAAAGCACGGACAAAAGATTATTAAAACAAAATGAATTAAAGTGAATCAATAATTTGATTATTACAAAGGACACTTTTTACAAATGTACTCTGACATTGTGTTAAGAAATGTAGTAAGCAAGTGTAGTCTCTAAGTACACTTAAGTGGTCTGTAAGCTGTAGTTTTGAAGCTTGTTGATTGGATGCCTCCTCTCGCTCACTTTGCAAACCAAAACCACTCGCACAATCCCGACATGCTTTCAGAACAACATGCAGAGTGTGCCACTGGAAAACCTGCAGTGTGTGTGATGTGCCTCTTATGCTTCCTGGCAAAGCAAGACTTCTTTAAATCGCTCTCTCTTACTTCCTTACTTCCTTATACGATCGCTGAAGGGTCATAAGGCTGAACCCATATCCTAGGCCAAAAGCAGGGGAAAGCACTCTGGACAGACCAGTCCATCACAGTCTTTATTTGCTATAGCATGATGAAAATAATTGCACCAGTACTGTATATTTGTGTCTTAGTCATATGTTCAAGTCAAAAACTATTTATACCTTGTTTATAATGTATGTATGTGTATAATGGTTTAATAAAACAGATCTCAATGTGTGTTCTGGTATCAAATCAAGTGGTAACCACTTCCTGTCCTTTAGGAATCACCAAAGAGGCGTGAGTATCACATAGTGGCCTTTGTTGGTACAGCAACTAGTCTTTAATATCCTAACATTTGAAACCACATATAATGCATGTTTCTACGTTACAGTTAGAGTAATCTGTTATCAGAGGTGATCGTGTCAAAGTAATGTCTATATGTCAAAAATGTCCAATTCTAAGACATTTAGGGAGAAACAATGAAATCATTTAAGCAGTTATTACAAGTTGTGATCATGATGATTACAAAATATAGATAATTTGGCAGTTGGTGTCATCTGAAGTCCTCGCAGGAGACAAATGTGAAAATGCTTTCCCCTCCTTTAGTGGACTTAGATAACCTAGGTATTACCTAAAGTCCAGAGTTTTGTGACCTTAATGAGTGTGATCGATTGTAGGACAATACAAATCAGTTAAATACACAGGAGCTGAACCATTTAGGGCCTTTTAAGTCAATATCAATACTTTGCAACTGATAAGGAACTTAAAGGGATCGTTCACCAAAAAATGAAGATTCTGTCATCATTTACTCACCCTCAAGTTATTCCAAACCTGTATGAATTTCTTTCTTCTAAACACAAAAGAAGATATTTTGAAGAATATGAGTAAACCAAACAGTTGATGGGCCCCATTGACTTTTATAGTATGGAAAAAAAAAATATATATATATTTCTATGGAAGTCAATAGGGTCGATCAACTGTTTGGTTACTCATATTCTTCAAAATATCTTTTTTTGTGTTCAGGAGAAAGAAATTCATACAGGTTTGGAACAACTTGAGGGTGAGTAAAAGATGACAGAATCTTCATTGTGGGGAGAACTAACCCTTTAATAGGTAACCAGTGTAGAGATTATAAAATATGGATTATATGATCATATTTTCCTGACCTATAAGAACTCTAGCTGCTACATTATGAACTAACTGTAGCTTGTTTATTGAGGATGCAGGACAACTGGCTAGTAATGCATTATAGTAAACCCGTCTAGAGGTCATTAATGAACTTTTCTGCATCAGAAACATATATTTTTGGTATTTTCTGTTTTTGTAACATATGAAAGTACAGGTTTTTGCAGGTTTTTCAGGTCTTATCTGAATTTAATAAAATGACTGGTCATCCAATATTTTATATCTTTACTATACTCTGTCTGTCAGGGTTCTGTCACTTCAGTCTTGTTTATTTCTTGGTTTTGTGACAGAGCTCTGACACTCCCGTTCTTGTCGGGTTTTTGTGTGAGCGTACGGTCTCGAGGGTTCTCGGGGCTGTGCGCTCTCTTGTCTGCGTGCCTTGTTTCATGTTGGGAGCGTGGCGTTCGGATCCCGGCACTCGTGTCTAGTTTGGTTTCGGTTTCGTGTCGGGATTCGGACACTCGCGCTCCCAGTCCTGTCTTTATTGTGAGCGCACGGTTTGTGTGTATGTTCACTTGCCGTGCGCTCTTGTCTCATGTTTTGTGTAGCATGCGGTGATTGTCTTGTGCAGCACGCAGTCTGTGTTTCACGGGCTGCGTGCTCTCATGTTGTCTTGTTTTGTGTGAACACGTGGCTTATGAGTTTTCATAGTCACGTGTTCATGTCTCGTCTTGTGTAAGCACATGGCTTGTGATTTGTCTTCATTGGCCATGTGCTTGTGTCTTTGTTTTGTTTTGATGTGAGCACATGGCTTGTCATGTGTTTCTTTGTGCCATGTGCTCTCACGTCTATTGTCTTGACCCCGCCCACCTTGTTACCTCATTATTGGTTGATTTGCCCCACCTGTCCTCCCTTGTTACCTGCCTTGTTTGCTCTCCTATTTATTCTCCTTGTGTTTGCAGTCCTGTGCTGGTTCGTTGTCATACTTTCCCTGGTGTTTTTAGTAAGTCAAGTCAAGTCAAGTCAAGTCAAGTCAAGTCAAGTCAAGTCAAGTCATGTCATGTCTTGTTTTTTGTTAAGTCTGTTTTCCCCCACGGGGTAGTTTTTGTTGTGTTTTTGTTTTATTTTTTATTATTAATAAAAAGCCCTCTTCCCTGCATTATTGAGTCCTCGTCCTTCCCTACACCTGACAGAACGAACCAGCCATTAGAGGACTCAGCAGAAGGATGGGCATCTTCCTTTTCCCATCTCCCAGCCCCTCCGCTCAGCTGATGGTGGATCAGCACAGCAAGCTCCTTTCTCTTCAGCAAGGGGGAGCCAGCGTGAAGGAGTTTGCTCACCTGTTCGTGTTCACAGCGGAGGGGCTCAACATCAACGACGCAGCGCTCAAGGACATTTTCAACAGCAGCCTTAATGAGCCCGTCAGCGCCTGGGAGATGGGAATGCTGGGGATTTTGTCTTTCTGGCAGTTTGTGGGGTATGTATACAATCGCGGAGAAGAAGGTGGCCTTCCCCCTCTTGGTCCACCTCCCATTCCCCTCACAAGCTGCCAGGTCCCCAGTCCTCCAATAACCTCTTCGGGGAGAGGGAGGAGGAGGAAGAACAGGTCAGCCTCATCTGCCATCTGCCCAGAGGTGGCTGAACCCACTGCAGCCACTCCAGTGGTTGCTGTGACCGCTGCAGCACCCCCAGAGCTGACCAAGGAAGCTGCAGTGCCCACAGAGGAGGTAGGCACAGTGCCACCTCCTCGCCCACGTAAACGGAGGAAGAGGAAGAAGCCTTCCTCCAACCCTCAAGGCCCGGAGGCCTTTCCAGAGCCCGCTGTAGGCCCGGAGGCCTTTCCAGAGCCCGCTGTAGGCCCGGAGGCCTTTCCAGAGCCCGCTGTAGGCCCGGAGGCCTTTCCAGAGCCCGCTGTAGGCCCGGAGGCCTTTCCAGAGCCCGCTGTAGGCCCGGAGGCCTTTCCAGAGCCCGCTGTAGGCCCGGAGGCCTTTCCAGAGCCCGCTGTAGGCCCGGAGGCCTTTCCAGAGCCCGCTGTAGGCCCGGAGGCCTTTCCAGAGCCCGCTGTAGGCCCGGAGGCCTTTCCAGAGCCCGGTCCAACCCGTGAGCCCGCTCCAACCCCAGAGGCCATTCTTGTGCCACTCGAGCGCCTTGCCCTGCCGGCGCGTCCCGAGCGCCTTGCCCTGCCGGCGCGTCCCGAGCGCCTTGCCCTGCCGGCGCGTCCCGAGCGCCTTGCCCTGCCGGCGCGTCCCGAGCGCCTTGCCCTGCCGGCGCGTCCCGAGCGCCTTGCCCTGCCGGCGCGTCCCGAGCGCTTGCCCTGCCGGCGCGTCCCGCGCGCCTTGCCCAGCCGGCGCGTCCCGAGCGCCTTGCCCTGCCGGCGCGTCCCGAGCGCCTTGCCCTGCCGGCGCGTCCCGAGCGCCTTGCCCTGCCGGCGCGTCCCGAGCGCCTTGCCCTGCCGGCGCGTCCCGAGCGCCTTGCCCTGCCGGCGCGTCCCGAGCGCCTTGCCCTGCCGGCGCGTCCCGAGCGCCTTGCCCTGCCGGCGCGTCCCGAGCGCCTTGCCCTGCCGGAGCCTGCCTGGATGGTCCCTCCAGTACCACCATGGTCCTTAGCCAGGACCCCGGACCAGCTGAAGCCCCCCTGGTCTGTCCCGCCGGTCCCGCCCTGGTCTGTCCCGCCGGTCCCGCCCTGGTCTGTCCCGCCGGTCCCGCCCTGGTCTGTCCCGCGGTCCCGCCCTGGTCTGTCCCGCCGGTCCCGCCCTGGTCTGTCCCGCCGGTCCCGCCCTGGTCTGTCCCGCCGGTCCCGCCCTGGTCTGTCCCGCCGGTCCCGCCCTGGTCTGTCCCGCCGGTCCCGCCCTGGTCTGTCCCGCCGGTCCCGCCCTGGTCTGTCCCGCCGGTCCCGCCCTGGTCTGTCCCGCCGGTCCCGCCCTGGTCTGTCCCGCCGGTCCCGCCCTGGTCTGTCCCGCCGGTCCCGCCCTGGTCTGTCCCGCCGGTCCCGCCCTGGTCTGTCCCGCCGGTCCCGCCCTGGTCTGTCCCTCCGGTCCCGCCCTGGTCTGTCCCTCCCGTCCCGCCCTGGTCTGTCCCTCCCGTCCCGCCCTGGTCTGTCCCTCCGGTCCCGCCCTGGTCTGTCCCTCCGGTCCCGCCCTGGTCTGTCCCTCCCGTCCCGCCCTGGTCTGTCCCTCCGGTCCCGCCCTGGTCTGTCCCTCCGGTCCCGCCCTGGTCTGTCCCTCCGGTCCCGCCCTGGTCTGTCCCTCCAGCTCCTCCCTGGCCCTCAGCTGGGACCCCAGACCTGCCTGAGCCTCCCTGGCTCAACCCTCCCGTCCCTCCCTGGTTTCCTTAAGACATTCTGTTTTTGTTTTGCTGGCTGACTTGGCTCCCCTCCCTCCCTCCCTCCCCTCTTTGTCTTTGTATTCTGATGTTCTGTCATGTTGTCTTGTTGGTGTTTTTTGTCTTGTGTCGTGTATGTTGTCATGTTTGTCTTGTGTCCCTCGCCAGGTGGCGTCCCTTTAGAGGGGGGGTAGTGTCAGGGTTCTGTCACTTCAGTCTTGTTTATTTCTTGGTTTTGTGACAGAGCTCTGACACTCCCGTTCTTGTCGGGTTTTTGTGTGAGCGTACGGTCTCGAGGGTTCTCGGGGCTGTGCGCTCTCTTGTCTGCGTGCCTTGTTTCATGTTGGGAGCGTGGCGTTCGGATCCCGGCACTCGTGTCTAGTTTGGTTTCGGTTTCGTGTCGGGATTCGGACACTCGCGCTCCCAGTCCTGTCTTTATTGTGAGCGCACGGTTTGTGTGTATGTTCACTTGCCGTGCGCTCTTGTCTCATGTTTTGTGTAGCACGCGGTGATTTCCACCTGCCGCGTGCTTTCATGTTGTGGTGTTGTCTTGTGCAGCACGCAGTCTGTGTTTCACGGGCTGCGTGCTCTCATGTTGTCTTGTTTTGTGTGAACACGTGGCTTATGAGTTTTCATAGTCACGTGTTCATGTCTCGTCTTGTGTAAGCACATGGCTTGTGATTTGTCTTCATTGGCCATGTGCTTGTGTCTTTGTTTTGTTTTGGTGTGAGCACATGGCTTGTCATGTGTTTCTTTGTGCCATGTGCTCTCACGTCTATTGTCTTGACCCCGCCCACCTTGTTACCTTATTATTGGTTGATTTGCCCCACCTGTCCTCCCTTGTTACCTGCCTTGTTTGCTCTCCTATTTATTCTCCTTGTGTTTGCAGTCCTGTGCTGGTTCGTTGTCATACTTTCCCTGGTGTTTTTAGTAAGTCAAGTCAAGTCATGTCTTGTTTTTTGTTAAGTCTGTTTTCCCCCACGGGGTAGTTTTTGTTGTGTTTTTGTTTTATTTTTTATTATTAATAAAAAGCCCTCTTCCCTGCATTATTGAGTCCTCGTCCTTCCCTACACCTGACACTGTCAACTTGGATAATTTAGAGATTTCATCAGTATCATCAGCATAACAGTGGAAATTAATTCCATGTTTTCTAAAAATATTACCAAGCGGAAAGCAGCTTGAATAGTGAAAACAGCAGAGGGCCTAAAACAGAGCCTTGAGGCACTCCATAATTTACTGACATTAACTTGGATATTTCCCTGTATATATAAAATGATAACAGCTAGATAGGTATGATCTAATCAAGTTTAATGCCTGTCCCTGAATACCAGTGTCATTTTCTAATCAATCTAAGAGTGTGTCATGATTTATAGTATTGAAAGCAGCAAGATTGAGTTAAACTAGTATTGCGATGCATCCTTGGTCAGAAGCTAGAAGTTAGTCATTTGCAATTTTAACAAGCACAGTTTCTGTGCCATCCTTCATTAGTAGACTTAATTGTTTCAGAACTCAACTATTGTTGTTTAACTCTGCAATGCCCTGGACAAATGGACAACTCTATACCCGAATGAATGAACACTGTATGTCTTTTTCTATGGCGAAGGCGACAAGAATAAACTCAATAAATGCATGAGGAAAGCTGGTTCTGCTCTTGGAACTGAGTTACAGAAACTTCTTAACATTATGGGTAATACCTATCATCCCCTGCATGCCATAGTCACATAGCAGCATGTTTAGTCACAGATTACAGCTGTACCACTGAATGTTCATGCTTTTTTCCCCATGAACATATGTATCATCCTCCTTTTTTTGCTGATTTAACTAAAGTATGCCTAATATAAATAATTGTGTTGCAGCTAATTATTTCATTGTTCATTTTCATCTGTTGTGCATTTATTCAATAGCCTACTGTTTTAGCTAAGAAAATAATTAAAAGTAAATAAATTAAGTAAAATTAAGAGTTAAATCATGACAGAGAGTTAAGAGTTAAGCCACATTGTGAGTATAACCATCAAGTTGAGATGTCATTTCGCGGATGTCCTGCAGGTGACTGCATGAGACTGTTTCTTTGGCACTAGATTCACATGACACAATAATCCAGAGCACTCCCGAGATCTGAAATGATTTTCAACCTTTAAAGTTACGATGATTTTGTGAAACCGTCTGAAATGATTGGTACGATCGTTTCTGCGTAGGATACAGTATGCTTCTTAGAAACACAGCCCTGTTTGGGGCTATTATTACTTGCCTGAAAATAAAGCAAAATATTGCTTTGAATTATAGCCTAAATCTTAAATACATTAAATGTGTCACACATTGATAATTGAAATGTGTTAAATTGCGTCATTAGGGCCTACGTTACTTTTAAAAAAAATCACCCACATGCTTTATTGTAGCTATTTGTTTTTGTTATAAAAAACAGTGTTATCTAGCTAACTACTGTATTTGTTATCTGCTAAATTAGCTAGGCTACAAAATATAAATGTAATAAAAGCGGGTCTAATATCGGCCTCATTTATTTAGGCTATTATGCTATTTTTAAAATATATTTCTCTTGGTAAGGAGGGAAAAAATACAATGTTGTTCTCTTACCCACTTAAACAAGCGTATAGTTTTTTTGTTTTTTATTGTATTGAGTAGGTTATTGCCGAAATATGAAAGCGCTGGGAAGTGCGTGCTCGAATGATCGAAAGAGAAAAGTGTAATGCCTAGACTACAAATTAAAATATTATTTTACATAACTCGGTGTTTGCAAGGGCAACGAGCTCTCTGTCATGAGAAATTTGCTTTTTTTCCCCGCATTATTATCAACCATCAGCATTTGTTACACTCTTTGTTTTTCGATCCAAACAGAAGTCCGTTTTCACAGACATACATTTTAAAAAATATATAATTGACGGTGTAGCTACAAAAAGAGCATACTATATTTTAATCAACACTGAAACACATATTTGTTAATATATAATTTGATTTGTAATTTATATCAACTATTTAAAATCATCAGTCTTCCACAGAGTTTCCATCAGTTTCTTTCTCAGAGTCAGCAGGTCGATGAAGATATTCTCACCCTTTTTGTCTAAAGCTTTTCCCATTTCAATCACAAGGAAGTCACACTTGGTTGTGAAATGTATCCCACACATCTAAATCCCCTCAAATCTATTCATCCTGCTGAACTGACAAAAATCCTTTGCATTATTGTTTCCTCAAAGTCTTTTTGGTTGGGATAAAACTTGTTTATTTACTGGTGTGCCCTATGGATTGTAAATGGTTTCTGTTTGTACGTTTTCAGATGGTGACCTTAGGCCTATCTTAGTTGAGCGACAATGTTAAACTTCAAGAGGAAAAGTATGAGTCAAACTATAGACAGTCTAGCAGTTCTCCTCAATAATAAATCACCAAATTCTGAAGAATTACCTGTTATCTTTTGATTGGGAATATCCTGATAATTTGTGTACATATTAACTAATTAAGTTTACAATATAGGAAGAATACAAAACAAGTCTAAACTACTCAAAAAGTTAATATCAAGTAGGCAATAACAAAGCAAAGTAAGAAAGTATCTTCAATTACAGTGTTATCATTTTTTTCTAATCGAACCCTGAAATAAAGCTACCATGATTATAAAATAATTACCCCCAAAACGCACACTGTCTTTACAGTATGCACTGCCGATAGCCTACAATCATAAATATCAATGATTACACATATACCTGGGGAAAAAAATAGCCCAAGACCGCGGATAACCTGTGTTCAAAAAATTGTGTAAAAATGAAACAATTTTCACAAGTAGCCTAATTAAAAAACGACTAAATTAAACGTGAAATGAAAAGACCGAAATAGCCTATTTTCTTGTAAAACGTAGCTACTCCATAATCCTTATTTTCAACTTCGAAAAACGTTTTTTAGCAGCGTGTAGCATTCACACACATATTGCAGATGGTGAATTCATTCGCCTCTTGGCATGACTCAACACTATTGTATTATATTATTTATTTATTTTTTTTATTTTTTTTGTACAGGTCATATTTTATGGCCGTATGTTTAAGATGATAGACTGATATGAAACATCCGGAAATATAATTTGCTATATTAGTTTTATCTCTGTCCAATTTCTCATTGAAAACATTGACGCTTCTTAAACACGTAGCTTAGAAAAGGCTTGGCAAAACAAGTTGTGTGCATGTGCACGTGGCATTGGTGACTCCGGTATAGAAATATTCATTAGGCCTATAATTGTGTTATAGGCTACATCAATGCTTGCTCACTGTAATCAAAAACACACATTTCGATTTTTTGCTGTATGATTGTAGTTAAATCTAATGTTAAAAATCACATTTGCAATAACCAGAACTAACAAATACATTAGCTATAAGCTATATTCAGCATTAAATGTAGCCTAGTATTGTATAGCTACCATAATTAAGATTATCTAAACCTCCATTTTGTCTGGCGCTGGTTCATTCTAACCCGAACACGGCGAGGTTCGATCGAACGCCCGTTTAACTGAGAACATTCTGCTGCTTCCAATAGACATTCCATGTATTGTTCAAAAAAGCATTGAAATAACCTTCTTATAACATCCAATAATCAATATATAAAATGTGACTGCATATAATCAGTGCTGTTTAAAAATGTAGGCCTGCATTTTAATGCACATCCCATAAAATCTAAAATGACATAAATGTAAATGATTATATTATGGCCATGATCTTTGCCTTGTTCACACTGCAGCCACTGTTTTAAATCAAACGATAATCGAATGTCGCGTGTGTATAACTATAGGCCTAAAATAGCACATTGCAAATAAATATGGTATAAACTGGTAGTTATTAAAACAGTGACAAAGTTGTATTACGGCATGGTATTTTGGTCACTATATTTACAGTTCATGTTATTAAATCATAAAATGTTAATTTACCTAGGCCTATGTCTATCTGAGCTAATTTTGTACTGTAAAATGATAACACAGGTGGCAAAATGGAAGTCCAAATTATGACTTAAAGATTATGATAATTATTTTCTTCAGCAAAGTAACAACACCAAACTATAAAAACATAAATAAACCACAAACACTCCAATGTTATGAAAACAAAAATAAGAATAACAAAATTAAAAAAAGATAACGCACAATTTTGCAATGCCTCTTTCCCTTTTACGTCTAAAAAGTCATTTAGACAATAATTTACCTTACAAACAGCGATCATTTCTTGTTAAATATACATTTTGATCCGCAAATTCTAAATTAAATCATATTTTACTTTTAAAAACATTTCTTACAATATTATAGTAGTACATTTAGGAATGTAGACTTATTGTCTCTTTACATGCATTTAACATTTTTACAGTAGCATTTTTACATTTTCCTAATTGCTAACATGTTTACAGTGGATAATAATGTAATAAGCATAAATTCCGAATGTCACTCTTTCATGGGCCGCTCTGAACTGGATCATGACCGAGGGCAGTTTTGATACCGTGGGAGGGTGATCGACTCGTGATCATAAAAGTGACGTCAGCGTGGCAACCTTTAGCAGGCACCGAGGCTGGAGAGGGTTCAGAGAATCTGGCCAGGTAGACGAAACCGTCAGGTTACAGGGAAACCTGGGTCTAAGGAGCCAAGATCAATTGTTTGGGTGCATATTATGCACTGGAGTTATCAGGCGGGAAGATGTATGTGAGTTATCTCTTAGAGAAGGACACCAGTATGTACCCAAATTCCGTCAGACACCCAAGTCTAAACCTGAACCAGAATTTTGTAACCGCACCTCCACAGTATCCGGACTTCACAGGATACCATCACGTCCCTGGAATTACCAACGACCCTCACCACAGCCAAACTGGAGCCTGGAACCCCGCGTACCCTCCTCCAAGAGAGGAATGGACACCTTATGGGCCAGGAACTGGACCTTCAACCTCGAGCACTGGTCAGCTGGGCTTTAGTCCTCCAGAGTTTTCATCTGTCCAAGCGCCCGGCCTTCTTCCATCTTCATTAAACTCGTCAGTCGGTCAGCTGTCGCCGAACTCTCAGAGACGGAACCCGTACGACTGGATGCGTCGGAGCGCTCCGCCGACAAACTCAGGTGCATTTAAAATCTGATTGCAGTTATTAGGCTACACTTTCAAAAGTATAATGATTATTATTATCAAAGAGACACATATCTATCGGATTCGCAAAAAGCCACTTTAAATAAGTCCAGTTATGTAGCGGCAAAACCGCTAAGCTTTACGGCGGACAATAGTTTCTGTATTCACGCGTTTGTCATGCTAATAGTGATTCTTGTGAGTCTCTTTGCTTTGAAGTCACTCTTTGTTCTTTTATAGAAGTCTGTTGAACGCACGGATGCGCGCGTGTCAGTAACAACATAGCAGTAAGTTTAAAATAAACTGAAAAAAGTCATGTAATAATTCATGGGTCAACACAATGTGGCAGTCAGTTAGATAAAGCATCTTAAATTTAATGCAGCTTAAACTTAAATTATGTGGATCTTGCTGATTATGAAAATGTGAATATGAATAAAAATTGAGATTTTTTTATATGTTTACATGGACAGTTGGACCTAATATTTCCATCAGATGGGTGATAATGATATTTGAAATTATAGTATTGCAATTACTAAAAATACACTCTAAAAATGCTGGGTTAAAAACAACCCAAGTTGGTTTGAAAATGGACAAACCCAGCGGTTGGGTTAAATGTTTGCCCAACCTGCTGGGTAGTTTTATTTAACTCAATTATTGTTTAAAAATTACTGTATTGCTTAATTAAAATTAACCCAAAGTATGTTGGAAATGAACATTTATTAATGTTCAATGAATAATTATTAAACAATAAACATTTATTAAATTGTTTATTAATAAATGTATATGAATAAACTATTAAACTATTAAATTTATATTAATAAAATATTAAAGCTTATTAATAAACATTCACCTTTTGTCTATTATTGTTGTCTCTAATTGCATCTGGTTTTTAATTTCCCAACTATTGTGGGTTCATTTTAAGCTAGCCATATAGCAATTTTTAAATAATAGTTGGTTTAAATAAAACTACCCAGCAGGTTGGGCAAACATTTAACCCAACCGCTGGGTTAAAACAACCCAATCGCTGGGTTTGTCCATTTTCAACCCAACTTGGGTTGCTTTTAACCCAGCATTTTTTAGAGTGTAACTTTGATATTTCAGCATATTGTTGAAGAAAATTAGTTCAGTATCATATTTATCATGATAGGGACCAGCAATCACTCTCATTAAATAATTTTGTGCCATAGAAACATAGAAATCATAGACCCAAACTGGTGGTAATCTCTGTTTGAACACTATTTCACTCATAGTCTATAATACAGATAAGCCATACACTCTAAATGTTGGGTTAAAAACAACCCAAGTTGGGTTAAAAAATGGACAAACCCAGCGATTGGGTTGTTTTAACCCAGCGGTTGGTATAAATGTTTGCCCAACTTGCTGGGTAGTTTTATTTAACTCAACTATTGTTTAAACATTACTATATGACTGGCTTAAAATGAACCCAAAATAGGTTGGAAATTAAAAATCAGACACATAATTACTAGAGTCAACAATAATAATCAAAAGGTGAACATTTATTAATAAGCAATTTAATAAATGTTTATTGTTTAATTATTATTCATTACACTTAAATGTTAGTTTCCAGCATATAGGGTTCAATTTAAGCAAGCAATACAGTCATTTTTAAACAATAGTTGAGTTAAATAAAACTACCCAGCAGGTTAGGCAAACATTTAACCTCTTCACTGGGTTGGGTGTGTCCTTTTTCAACCCAACTTGGGTTGTTCTTATCCCTGCATTAGAATATTGAGGCAATTCCTAAAGATGGTAGACATTAACATACATCTCAGTAACATGACTGTCAAAAGTCTGGAGCCATTAGCTCACTTATACTAATGTTCTAAATGCTTAGAAGTGTTTTATATCACAATGAAATAAATGACTTTTAAATGGAGGATTGTAAGAGTTGCTTGGCTGAGTTAATGATAACTGGAGATTATGGTCTCTAGTGAGATTTTCGATGAAGATGCTATGGTTGAGAAGCCTAATTATCTGGAGTTCCTCCCTCTGCGGCTGTTGCCCTAGACAGGCGGTGTCCTTCCCTTTGCCGTGTATGTTTTAATATTTAACCTGGCGGCCACTTAAGTCCCCTCTTGCCACTGACAGGGTAAACTAAGTTTGAAATATAGAGACACGATTCCAAAGACCTTTATAACATGGACATCTTGGTGTTTTATATATGTGTGCTCTTAACGATTGGCTTGATTAAGGGAGCAAACACTATGTTCCCATAGTTACTTTTTAATAGAGAAGATAAACACATAACTACATTAACTCAAAAAGACCCTTTATTTTTATCGCATAATCATTAATTATAGTCGATTTGATTTCTCACAAAACATTTAGTTTCGAATCATCCCTTAGTGAGCATAAGATGTACTCCATAAGATAGGATAAAAATGGAGAAAAGCCTTTAAATGAAACGAATTTACATTGAATTATTCTTCTATAATGTGAAGTGAAAATGATTCATCAGATGCTATGCGCCGTGAAAAGAAAAGGGACATGTAGAATGAATTATTCACCATTGTTTGTTTACATTTGTAATCGATTATTAATTAATAATTAATTTGTTGTGGTGTTTTTCTTTTAGGAGGAAAGACCAGAACAAAAGACAAATACCGGGTAGTGTACACGGACCATCAGCGTCTGGAGCTGGAGAAAGAGTTTCATTACAGTCGTTACATCACAATAAGAAGAAAGGCAGAGCTGGCGACAGCGCTCAGTCTGTCAGAGAGACAGGTTAGCTGCTTTAATACAGTCTACAGAAATCTGACAACATATTCTTAGCCTGATCATGCATACATAACTAGATTATGATCACTCACATACAGTGTTGGGGAAACGCGAGTTACGCAATCAGATTACTTTTTCAGGTAACTAGTAAAGTAACACAATACTTACTGTAATGCATTTACTCATCTCCATTGCACTAAAACTCATCTCCATTGCTCATAATGAATATGCAAAATGCTGAATATTACACTCTAAAAAATGCTGGGTTGTTTCAACCCAAAATTGGGTCAAATATGGACAAACCCAACCGTTGGGTTAAAAAATGCATTTAAAAATTTAACCCAATGGTTGGGTTTGTCCATTTTTGACCCAAACTTGGGTTGAAACAACCCAGCATTTTTTAGAGTGTACGTGAATCTGGGATACTTAAATGTTAAATAATTTGAATGTACTTTGTGTATTTAATCTCACTTTATTTTGCTGCTGACCATCGATGATCCAATTCAGTCATGCTATTAAGCAAAATTGACTTTAGATAAACATTCACATCACATTTGTGTTTCATTTTTGTTTGTTTTTTTTTGCTGAGTGTTGAACTTTCTTCTTCCGCATCCTAATTCTGTAATGCAGCATGGCCAACACAATCTCACAACAATTCGTAACTTTTCACATTTTGGCGGCTAATCCGTATGAATTCTTATCTCGTTTTATGTTTTCATACGATCTGTTTAGACCCCAGTGACAGGTATGTTTAGGGGCGGGATTAGGGGTGGTCCTTCATAATTACCTTTTTTCTAAGGGGCTGTTTATACGACACCATTTTCAAATAAAAACTGAAAACATTTTTATGCAGTTTTTTTATGCATTTTATGCACTATAGGGAAATAACAAGAAGAATATCAAAGTGCAGTAAACTGTAAAAAAAATGTGGATAGGCATAAGTGTTTGGCGTGAGTGCCCTGTTAAAGAATGCAGTGTGTAGTCTTTCTTTAAGTGAAGTCGCCAACTACTTGTCTGGCATGCGTAATACAGCATTTTTTGTCATTTTCGTGGATCCATGTGAACAGGGATAGTTTTGATAACATTGTCAGCTATACGAAGAAAAAACATTTCCGTTTTTAATACATCATTAACTCATACGTTTTTTGTACAATTCAATTTATACGGAATCGCCACTTACATACAATAGTTACGTTTTCCTGTGAGATCGGGTCGGAATCGCAAAAGCATTGAAAGGTTTGTTTGAGCGGCGCCCTCTATGGTACAGGCGTGAATTCGCATTTCCTTTGCATCTCTACAGAGCCCCGCATTTGACAGGCAACAACAAAAAGTATGTCGTGTGCACAATTTACTAATTCGTTCCCTCAATTTATAAAATCGTCCGGACGATTTACTAATTTGTTCCCTCGATTTGCTAAATCATGTGGACATTTTACGACTTTGTTTCTTCTATTTGCTAAATCTTGCACACAATTGACTAATTTGTTCCCTCGATTTGCTAAATTGTGTAGATGTTTTACTATTTCGTTCCTTCAATTTGCTAAATCATGCACGAGATTTACTAATTTGTTCCCTCAATTTATAAATTGTGTGCATGATTTACTAATTTGTTCCCTCAATTTATAAATTGTGCACACGATTTACTAACTTGTTCCTTCAATTTTACTATTTTGTTTCCTCCATTTATAAATCATGTGCATGATTTACTTATTTGTTCCCTCATTTGCTAAATTGTGTGGATGTTTTACTATTTCATTCCTTCAATTTGCTAAATTGTGCGGACGTTTCACTATTTCATTCCTTCGATTTACTAAATCTTGTGCACGAGATTTACTAATTTGTTCCCTCCATTTATAAATTATGCACATGATTTACTATTTCGTTTCCTCAAGTTATAAATCGTGCAGACAATTTAGCATGCTATTTTTTTCCTGCATGTCATGTGCACGGCTCTGTACATCTGCCAAAAATATAACTTTTTTTTGTAATTAAAAAACAAACAAGCAAGCCCAGGTGAGAAAAAAGTAAGGCAAAAGTAACTTAACATTACTTTCCAAACACAATTAGTTACTTTTTAAGGGAGTAACTCAATATTGTAACGGATTACTTTTAAAAGTAACTTTCCCCAACACTGTTCATATGTAAGAAATAGAAGAAAATGTTTCTTCTCACAACACAACTTTTACCTCAATAACCCTCAAAGGAAATGCTTTTTCAGTATGACTCATGGCATGTTGTTGATAGGTGAAGATCTGGTTCCAGAACCGGCGTGCTAAAGAGAGGAAAGTCAATAAAAAGAAGATGCAACAGCCGCAGCCAGCATCCACAACCACACCCACCCCACCAGGTTCAGCTCTCCCAGGCAATGTTCCCATGGTGTCAAGTAGCAGCGGTGGCCTGGTATCGCCGTCTATGCCAATGAATATCAAAGAAGAATACTGAAGAGAGAAGGATGTGCAGACTTTGACTGTTAATATTTTTATACTATAACAGAGCCCTTTCACACTTCTACACACATGGTACTTTAAAATCAACATATCTTTGATGCAATGAAAAAAAAACTGTGACAAACGTGACAAAGACTGTCTGCTGCATGGGGTTTTATTGAAAAATACAAATAAAAAGTAGTCAACAACCATTCCAAAAGTAATGAAGCAACATTCTAAGCACAAGTAAATCTGAAAGGTTGTGTAATATTCTCTGGTCGTGTTGGTTTCTTTATTCTAGTACTTTATTACTGCTGTTGTTTTGTTCATCATTGTAAACTTTAAGATGTTTTGAGATTCTGAAACTGAATTAAAATAATTGTGTATTTCTAAAGTAATTTGTATTAATAAAATAAATGTTTTATTGTGGCAAATTGATTTATTTCAGACTTGCCAAGAAGAGCAGCGTTTCTATCCATCAGCTGTACGCTTTGTTAAATTGTGCCTTCCCACAGATATCCAACAAAAATAAAAATTTTTATTTATTTACTTATTTGTTCCCTCAGTTTACTAAATTTTACTATCTTGTTCCCTCGATTTGCTAAATACTGAGCACAATTTACTAATTCATTCCCTCAATTTATCAAATCTTGCGCATGGTTTACTATTTCATTCCCTCGATTTGCTAAATTGTGCGTTAACAGTAAAAGACAGTAAAAATGCTACAGTAAAAAACTGTTAAAGGTGCAGTAATATTTGATATTTGAAATCACCAAAACAAACACGCCCTTACCCCATCTTGATAGCTCCACCCACAAATTCACGAACATGATATGTAACACAGGCACCTCCTCCTCATTAGAGTGGACACGCCCCTTACTGCTGATTGGCTACAATTGTGTTTTGGTGCTCAGCCGATCAACTTTCAACAGCGTTTCAGAAATCACTTTAATTTGTTAACAGAAAGTTTCCGTACTATATATAGTGAATAGCTATAATCTAACTGTATATTTAATGTAATTTAACAGTAAAAGACTGATAAATTTACAGTTCTTGGAAGTGAAAAAGAATGTCATTGTATAATTTACAGTAAAAAATCATAAATTTTCATTCAGAATTCCCTGCGTGACACTTCAAAATTTAATGTATTTTTGTTGAAATAATGTTTCTTAGTTTTTTAATCAGTTATGTACACTAGGGTTTTATGTTACATCTAATGTTGTTAAATGAATGTTTATTGCATTTTAGTGTCATGTTTGTTACCATGATTGTGTTTAGTGTTTGTGTAAATGACGCTGCGCACCTTCTATATTAATATTTACCTTCTCATCTTGTAGAAAAGCTGCTTGTGATGAGCTTTGATTCATCACGTGACTTTCTCAACACCATTTGTTATTGGTGGTTTTCAGTGTATTACAAAGATTCAAAACAGATGTTAGTATTTCATTCGGTTGGTAAATTAACATTATATTAGTTAATGAAATACGTCTGTAAATTTTAGTTAAATCTGTAAAACCTAAAATGACATTTTTTTACTGTAAATTTAGCTGCATTTTTTTTTTTACAGTGCCAAGTGCCAAAGTGCCAAATTTCACTCTATCAACAAAATCACATTGTGTTGTTCAAGCATTGATTTGTCAGTTTTGAAAGTGTTTTCATATTATGTCAGATGTTTACACGCGTTTCATCCACACTTCACTGAAATTTATGTAGAGAGAAAACACCAATGGAGCATCATCTTCGGAGAAGCCCTGTCATTGAACGAGTGAATAGACAGCACTCGAGCAGGAGCTCTCGCTGTTTGCACAGTGTAACGGTATCGCTGGATAAGAGACAAGTGCACACCGAGAAACTGCGAGCCATTTCATTATCAAGCACACTCTGGACTCTCTTATCAATAATGTGACAGAGAAGCTCAGCTTGACGGGCATAACATATCTCCTCTACCGCGTCGCTGCAACAGGACCTGTTTTATGACCACGTTAACAAAGCCAGGGTGTGGCGTCCAAAGGCCGAGGCGAAAGGGACTATTGAGCAAACAATATGCATCTGCCTGCGTACATGTCCATTCACAGAGAGCGTCCATATGTCCACACTGAACCTCCATCAGTATTATCTATGATTTTTTTAAATGAAAGAAGACATTTCACATTTTCATTATGGTCGATATGGGTTTTTTTCCAGATATTTCAGATATCCATCTCTGAATCATACATGAACTTTTAAAGGCTAAACCAGATCTCATTTAAATAATATTAAAATAATAATAGGTTACAAAACCATTATATTATATTCTTGAGTTCTCTTAAGTATCCTGATTATGCTGTACATTAATTGATACATAGCTTGATTGGGACACTTTTTCCAAGTCATCTCAATGGCAAAACGTGTCCCAATCACCCTGAATTCACCCTGTGAGACAAATATAGTAACATAACATTCTAATTACAAGTTGTTTTATTTAATAAAGATCTGTTTTAAATCTGTCTTGTTACCTTATATTGTTCCATTTTCTTTATCACTGCTCTATTTCTGGTAAGGGGAGTGTATAAACAAGCTTGCTGATAGCTCCCTGGTAGGTCATAAAGTTTATTGGGGGTATGTTGTAAAAATATTCTCACCACAGTAACAAAAACTTGTTGACAGTGTTCTACATACAATACTGAATAAAGTACAAAGAGAACTTTTGGTAACACTGTATTTTAAGGTGACGTTTACACTGTAAACCCTAACGCTCAAAAATAATTAATTGGTTTGAGTAGGACAAACTTAAATTAAACAAATTAACTTTTATGAGTATTTAGAACTTTCTTTTTCTTTCAAGTTCACAGAACTGATATAGTTTACGTAAACTGAACTGTTTGATTGTTTTGAGTTTTATGAACTTATTTCTTTTAATTTAGACGAATTCAACTGAAACTGGGCTGGGATTTCTATTTCCCTCCATGCTTTGCCCATGGCACTCGAAGGGAGAGTAAATGTTAAAATTAAGTGTTTTTTGTGCAAAATTTATGTTAAGTGGCAGATTCAGTGGTGATTAATTTAGAAAAATTAGTTTCTGTCCATCAAGTGGTGCATGAGGTTTGGTTTGAGAGCAAGTACATTAAATGCTTTATATTTCTGCACTCATTCAGCAAGTGCTATACCACACTATTGTTAACATGTTAGTAAATTAGCAAGTTAGCATTTTCTGAATTAACTTGTTATAGCTAATTTTGCACTCATAAAAATGTTTACATTGAGGTTGCATGATCATTTTAAGTTAAATGCATGAGTGTACACAAACATTTCAAGCTAAGAACAATTAAACTGTACAAAGTACAAAATAAATATTTGCCAGTTCTGCTTACTTAAACTTTGAATTTCTTAACTTCTTAATGGATTGCCTCAATTTTTTTGAGTTTTGCCAACTTATTTGGGTTCACAGTGTACATGTACTTACTATAGTAATAAGTAATAGTAAATTATGCATAATTTCAATAATAACCCTAACGGTGACTCTGTTGTAAGTCCATGTAATTAATATTACTCAGTACTTACAGTACTTGAGTAAGTACAATGTAAATACGTCACCTTAAAATAACCGAACCTTTTTATTAGGAAGTCCAAATAATTGATGCATTTAATAATAGAAACTGAAAGTGTGTCTAAATTAATCAGGTGGAAGAAGAATCCTGTGTTTAATTTTAAAAAAGGCAACGCCATCAAAAAAATTGTTAAAGTATCATGGAACTACTGATTTTTACAAAACAAAAAAGACTTAATTTAAGGTTGAAGATAAATATTTGTTTGTTTGTTTGTTTTTTTCATCTTAAAACTTATTTTCAAAATCTACTATCTAGAAATAGTTTATTAAGGCAAATAGTGTAAAAACATCGAATACCCTTGTCTATCTTCACTTAAAATGGCTAAACAAACTCATTACCTGTCTAGTATTACTTATATAGCTGCTTGTTTACGAGGCTATTGTATCATAAACTTTCAATTACAATAGTTATACCCTCTAATAATCTCTATAATGGCGAGAATAATTCTACATAAACACTGGAGCTGTAAAGCAATGATTCTAGTGACTCTATAAATAGCAGATATGGTTAAGTGCCTATGACACCTTTTCATTGAAGCCGGCGGAATTTACTCACAGAAATACCTGTGTCATAAAATAACTATATTATTATTTTCAAACAAAAACCTATACAAAAGGGTTCATTTTATTGGTAACAGTCAAATATAAAATATTTAAAAAATATTAAAAAGAAAGCAAGGCCCCATTATGTACCCTATTTGTGGAAGCTATCAACATTATTCATATTTTTGAGAATTTTTGAAAAAATTAGTGGGCCTTTGTTTTTGTACCAACAGATGAACGGCCGAGAAATGGTTTGTTAAATTGCATAATCGTGACATGCCTTGATATCAAATATCAGATATTTGATAGCAGTATGAGTGAATTTTCTTGGGCAGCTTTGAATGTCTCATCCTTCACCTTCATAATCAACCTTTGCCTCTGTTGATAATTTAGAGCATTTCAACACGACAGTGTATCGATGTCAAAACAAGTTCATGTTTGGCAATCCAAGATAGACGTGCAAGAAACAAACCTCAGTTCCTGAGATGTGAGAATCATTAACCACACAAAATGCTCAGTAAACTTTAACATCAATAAAATTGCAGTATGATTTCAACTGTCATTCTGAGTATAATTTTTCACAGCACTGCTGGTGCAGTAGTGCGATTTCTAATCAATTTTTCATCATCTTATTTTACATTTTATTTTCAAGTGCAAATTTACATTTAAGTAATATTAATTAACAACATGTAATTACTATAGGGTTAGGGTTAGTAATTATGCATAATTCATAGTTAGTACTATGTAACAAGGACACTAAAATAAAGTGTTATCTTGTGTAATATTGTGCACATACATGCTTTTACATTTTACTTATATTTTATAAACACAGCTGAAATACTCACTGAGAATTAATTATTAACACTTATTCAGGAGAAAAAAGGCTTATCTCATATTTTTATTAGAGCCTTGCATTAGCTGTGCATTCATTTGAACAGAGACAGATGCTTTGCGGATGGCTTTATACAGCGAGAAAACATGGTAAAACATGCTGTATGATCCGCCATTCGAAAAGTGTTCTTGATTTTTACGGTTTTCAAGTCATGTAAGTAAAGTAAAGTAAGTAAGTAAAGTAAACTTTTACTTATATAGCACCTTTCACAGATATAAATCACAAAGTGCTCTTAATAAAAGAAAAAGATAAAGCAATGAAAAAATTAAAAATTAAAATTTAAACCACAAAATAGTAAAACATAAAAGCCCAATCAACTAAAATAAAAGTGTCTTCAGCTGCTTTTTAAAAGAATCAACAAAACCGTGGGCTTTAATGACATCAAGTGGCGCACCCCAATAAATTTACAAACTCTCAATCGATTTGACACATTTCTCCAATCTCAGTTAATTCTTTGTAATTATCCTAAACAGATTGTAAGTTTTCTTTCATTTCACACAAATTACAAATCATGTGATGTATTTTCTCAAAACACTCGCACAAAATTCTCAGATGTTTTCATAATAGTTCACACATCCAACCAAAACTTTAATATATCAGGAAAAAACAATCACAGCTATTTTTATTGGCTTAAACATTTATGTACCAAATGCACATCTATGTTTTCAATTAGCCCCAAACTGATATCTGCTTGATTAATAAAACACACAACACAGGAAATGTGGTTTTCCCAAATGTTTACGCATTTATTACAACAGCATTATGTAATAGGGAAAATATTAAAGGGAAAGTACACACGGAGCAAGGAAATATGCAAAAGAAGGGGAAAATAGAGAGGTGTAAGTGTGGGTAGAGGAAGGGAAGAGTGGAACATATTGAAGGAGATCATATATGAGGAGAGAGGAGGAAGTGAAAAAGGAGGATAGGAGAAGAGCTGAGTACATTGAAAAACTTTAGCCCGGCAATTTGTATTTCTCAAATGTCAGGGTGGCACAACTGCAAATATTTTATTATCAGCTGACAAGGTAATAACTTTAGGCCTGATACTGTAATGCAACATCCAGAGGACCCAATAGATCATTGTGAAAAGAGTGAAAAGAGTTGTAGATATCTCTGAAATACTTAATTTCAGAGCTAATTTCAAGTATGGATAAATAATTGGAAAAAGTATGGATAAAAAATGGAAAAAATAATTTAAACATTTTGAAATGTTATGTAACAGCTTAAACTTGTTTAAACACACTGTTCAAGACTCAAAAATAAAAATATATTTTTTAAATACCATTTTTGAAAACCTGTTCAATTTTACAGTGTTTTCATTAGTGTATTTGTACATCTACAGCTGAAAGTGTTGTAAAATCATTAGAGAATACACTTGTAGTTTTGATGTCAGTATTTACTTTTTTAGAAAGAAAATGCAGTGCTTTATTTTGCAGTAAAGCTGATCTGTTTTTGATCTGTGTTAACTGTTTCGAGAGCAGGTACATTACTTTGTAGAAATGTGTCAAATCGATTGAGAAAAAATTGTGAATCCTATCACAAACAGTTTAATTTATCTCCCTATCTTGATTAGAAAATCTGACATATTTAATATAATCTTGGATGTACTAAGATAAATGCAAAGAACGGGCGACCAGAGACGACCAAATAAATAGGTTACAAATAAATTTGGTAACACTAGGGAACCTGTATTTCACACTAACTACAACTTTTGCCTTAATTAACTCCTAATTTACTGCTTATTAATAGTTAGTAAGGTAGTTGTTAATTTTAGGTAGGATTAAGAATGTAGAATATGGTCATGCAGAATAAGGCATTAATATGTGCTTTATAAGTACTAATAAACAACCAATATGCATGCTAATAAGCAACTAAAATAAGTTGTTACCATAAATTTCATTTTATTTTCATTAAGCGTGAGGAGGATAGGCTGATTAACTTTTGTTAATGTCTGCAATACGGAGACCTAAGCGGTCATGGTGATGTATAAATGTATGAGATGGTTGTAAATATTATGACGTATGTGAGAAACCCAGCTCCCAAAGTGGGATGGATGTCCCTATAATATTTCTCTTATGGAGGCTCCATACCTGAGTTCTCGTTTATGTGCAGTCAGCAGCAGACACGTTCTTCACTTCATTTTGCTTCCTTAAAGGGTTGAAGACCTCTGATTTACGGTAATAAAGGAAGTTCCTTTCCTACTGTATCAGAGGTCTTCAACCCTGAAGTGTCATTGCAGCTTTCTGCTGAATACAAAAGTTCAAGTTTGGTTAACGCTGACCTGCAAAATCACACAGCCAAAAGTCAGGTGACTTTTCTTTTTCTTTTTTTTCTTTCTTTTTCTTTTTTTTTTTTTTGACACCAAAATTTTAAAAAGATTTTTGTTAAACCTAATTGTTTTCGTGTAAACAGATCAACAAATTAGTACTATCACCATCTTTGGCCCATTTAAATGTACAATATGTAACATTTTTGCAGTAAAATATCAAAAAACCACTAAGCTAGTGTTATATATTTTGTCCAGCTGATTACAAACAATATCTCTAATGTTTTCAACGACTTGTAAATCATGAGAAAATTCCCTTTCTAAACAGTGACACGGGGCAGTGCAGTCGCCTGTCAATGACGCCAGTTACCTTTGTTACCGCCTTTATTGACGTAGAAACCACATGACAACAGTGCCGTGGACAAATGCGGAAGTAGAGTCTAGCGTCCAGCAAACCACCAGCTTGCTTCAAGCAGTTCCTTATTTACTTCTTGCACGTTTTATGGTGGATTGTGTTACTTATTTATGGAACATATAATTACTGTTTACCATCTGCCGCTGGTTCTGTCGACAAGGACAGCTCCCGTAAACTCATGACTGGAAAAGCGGAAGCGGCGCCAGCGACTGTGTCATAATAAAAGTCCCGCTGCTCGTGAGGCGTGTGTTGATCAATCGCTCCAGCTCCTCGTTCAGCTCCACAACACTCGGTCCTGCTCTGCTTCATACTACAGTAACGTTAATAATCACATCCACGAACATGAGTCCTTCCAGACTCCAATCCCTATTCTTTTGCACCGTCCGTTGAGATGGAGACCACATGTCCCAAGTTTCCGCTCTAAAACTTGGCGTCATCAAACTACGCCTTTGTTTTGAATAGGCTTCTAGCGACCTCTAGCGGAAAAAAATATCACAAATTGTACCTTTAATTGTTACTGTACTTACTAAGCTATGTCATCATCACCACCATTTCCTTCAGGATACCGGACTAGTTTGGGAGAGGACAGGAATATCCAGAGCCTTTGAAGGTACAAGTCAAGTTGGGAACAGTGCCGTTCAGTGGTCAAAACACATAACAAAAATGTTTAGGTGTTTAAAACTTTTGATTACCTTATTTTAAAGCAATCCTGATAGCAATCACTAAGTTAAGTGGTCTAAATGTATATATTTGTATGTACACTGATCAGGTGTAACATTAGCACCTTCCTACTATTGTGTTGATCCCCTTTTGCTGCCAAAACAGCCCTGACCCGTCGAGGCATGGACTCCTCTAGACCCCTGAAGGTGTGCTGTGGTATCTGCTCCAAGATGTTAGCAGCAGATCCTTTAAGTCCTGTAAGTTACAAGGTGGATCTTCCATGGATCGGACTTGTTTGTTCAGCACATCCCACAGATGCTCGATTGGATTGAGATCTGGGGAATTTGGAGGCCAAGTCAACACCTCAAACTCGTTGTTGTGCTCCTCAAACCTGCTTTGTGGCAGGAGCATTATCTTGCTGAAAGAGGCCGCATAACCTGATATTTCTGAGTTCAACATGTTACTGGATCAACATTTTTGTTAATCCTGGAACAACATTCAAATCAACCATCAGATTTCAAGGACAAGTTTACAGATTGTGTCAAGTTTAGGCTTAAAATCATGAATTGATACTTCTACATCAGTGTTTTTCATCTATCATTTCCCTCTGATTTTTGGGATAACTGTTGGGTAGGGTTAGGTTTAGGGGTAGGAATAGGGTTAAGGTTAAATTTTCAGACTAGAATGTTGTTCCAGAATCAACAAAATATGTTGACTGCAACACTTGAATAAAACATGATTTATTCTCATTACTATAATGCAGTGGTTCTCAACCCTGTTCCTGGTGCCACCTCCTCCTTCATCTCACATGCATATTACAGGTAGGATTCTCTTTATGGCACTCATTCATTTCTATGGTATCCACAAACAGTAATTGACTGTCATATAACTCAGGCAGAATTCCAATGACGTCAAGCTTGTAATGTGATCAAGGTTATCATTGGTTATCAAAATTTAACTGCCACAAGAATATTGTTTACCAAATGTCTTGAGAATCCATTTTATAATAAGGAATAATTGATGTCTGGCTGTTGAATTGCACACGTTTGTCAGAATCATGGTAAATGCACACAGTATAATAAAATGGACCTAAAATGAACAACAGGCTATAATCATCCCACAAATTTTATGGTTCCATCTGTACATTTTCCCACCATTCTAATTTTCTGACCAACTAACTCCCATAGGCTGGATCTTCACTAAATTGGGCTCAGGTCAATGCTAGACAATGTTAGTTATTATATAAATAAAAATCTATTTCTCTAAAAAGGTGTTTAAAATACTTATTTAAACACCATAAAAACAAAAAACAAAGTACCACACCTTGTGACTAACAATTTTTGTAAGTTTTTTGGAAAACTATTTTATTGGACTTCTAACAGGTTTGGTTGTTGTTGTTGTTGTTGTTGTTGTTATTATTATTCTGTCCTAAAAGCGTCTGGGCATCAGTGACCATAAGTCACCAACATCCCAAACTTAGAAGGATGGAAGGAGAACTAAATATCAATATTGTCCACTAGAGGGAGCCACAGGATACTAGGAGGAACTGAATTTGACACCAACACAACAGTGTCTACAGCACTTATAGAATGGATTGTCAAATTTGGGCATGCTTTTGCATCTTCTTGGACTAATAATTGCAAATCGTATTATTTGTTTTGTTTTCTTTCCCCTAAAAGTGTCTGAGTGTCAGAGACCATGAAAGTCCACAAGCCATAATCTTGGCTGGATGGTTGAAAAATTCCACCCACTACTCAGAGAAGTGTGATGACATTAGTCCAACTCTAGGTGGTGCTACAATAAGAACATTTATGTTTTCTACTTTTGCTACAGAGTATTGCAGGGATGAAGCACATTTCTAGGCCAAAAGCTGGAAACGAGTTAGCATTTTAGCACTTCCGGTTCCATCCTCTGGAAATCAATGGGTTTTCTGAATGGGATTTTGGTTAAAAGCCTGAAATAAAAACAAAAAGGCTAACAAGTATCTAAGTTACACTACAGAGGTTGTCAGAGACATTAAACGTCATCAGCCGAATAGATAAACTCATCTACGCACTAGTCGCTTTCACAGCCTGGTTGTGTTTATAATCATGCTCTTGCAAACTATTCTAACTCAACTTTCAGGGATATTTCAGGGACTGAAAGACTTGTCAGAAGCTTAGCGGTGACGCTGAAGTCAAGCAACCATTTATAGCCTAACTTTAGCTTTTTACTTTAATTTAGGCTTCAAAATTCATACAGGTTCATTTGATGGACAAAACGTGTAAGTATCCAGGGGCGCAGGAGAACTATAAACTATAAATCCTAACGAAAACTTCAGTCAATCCATCTCGCGCGTCAACATGAGAGATCAGCCTCTTGTCAAATTTCTCGGTTTCTGAATGGACGGTTTGGCTTGATTGACAAACGCTAACGTACGGCAAGAATTATATACCATCAACCTGTCCTAAAACGTTAGCACGCTTTGATCGATTGTTTGGAGATCGCGTGTTTCTCCGTTCAAGAGCGCATTTCCTGTTCACATCCGTGACAAAACGAAATGAACGAAAGTTCACAGAAACGTGAAAATGGTCTCATTTGAAAGAAAGCATCCTAAGCTAAAAGATGATATAGTTTGACTGATTGAAGCCCTTATCAAAAGTGCGGGGGTGGATTTCTCTCTTTTCAAAACTGCGGGGGTCTTGACCCCCCTGTCCCCCGTGTCAACAGCGCCCCTGTAAGTATCACAAACTTTTGTTGATCACAAAGCTTATTTTTTGCAATAATTCAAAAGCCTATTGGGTTTTTGTCAAAAGAACCATATCATGCAAACTTCCGGGTTGGCCTACAAATTTACGTTATCCCTATCCACCTTATTTTTCAGTGCGGAAGTAAGGTCTGTTTTATTAGCCGCTATCGGGAAATGACGAGAAGAATATCAAAGTGCAGTAAACTGTAAAACTGTTTGAGCTACAAACCAGCGTGTTTATAATTAAAGGTGCAATATGTAATATTTTCTGTCAGCTAGAGGACAAATGAAGCCAATGACGTCGGAAGCCAAACACATTAAAATTACAAATGGCCACACCTGCTCCTACCTGAAAAGTAAGGTGGATTAGGTGCTTCAGCAAAATTCTAAGGGCGCCTTATTTAAAATAATATAAATCAAGAATGAAAATAACTCCTCTGAACAACTGTTATTGCTATTGTTGTTTTCTTTCTTTCTTTGAAGAACCAGGGTTTCTATGGTCTTGGAAAACCTTTATATATGAGATAGCCCAATTTTAAAAATTTGATCTCTAGACCTGGAAAAGTCATGTATGATTATGATTTCACTTTTTTAACTTCAGTTAGTGTGTAATGTTGCTGTTTGATCATAAACAACATCTGCAAATCTACGACACTAAAAGTTCAATGCAAAGAGCGATATTTTCTTTTAAAGAAACTGCTTTTTAAGGACTACAACAAATGGCTGGTAGGGACTACAACGAGCTTCTTACTGGGTTGGACCCTAAGTAACCCTAAAATTTACATAAACCCCGCCCCCGGGAACGCGCAACAAAGGGGGCGGGGCCATGTTGGGCTGCTTTAGAGAAGAGGAAGAGTTGTTGTAGTAGAGTGTTGTTGTCATGACGTCATTTTACGCCGGACTGCTTCACAAACGAGGGTCAATTCAACACAAAAGATGAACATGACGGCACATGCTAGTGGATGAGTTGAATCAACTCCTCAGCAACTATTATATTACATCTTGTGAAATGGGGCATTATAGGTCCCCTTTAATAAAATGGTCAGTTAATAATAAATACATGTTTTAGCCAAGCTCTAAAATATTTTAATAAAATATAATAAAATTTTATTAAACATTTTCAGATATCCTTTTCCTTAATTCTTATCCAGCAAGTCACAAACAACTGGAAATTTCATGGGGCCTTCGAATATTGTTGTGAACAGTGGGGGCCTTAGAGTCAAAAAGGCTGAGAAACACTGATCAGCCACAACATTAAAAATATTGTGTAGATCCCGCTTTTGCTGCAAAAACAGCTCTGATGAGTTGCATGTCTAGTCCTAGTCATTTACTTGTCAAAACAATGCCCAAGTTACTTGAGTACTCATGGTTTATGTTACCATTAAAAAAATCTACGTAATAACAGTTTGTATCAACAAGCGTTTATTAATTCGCAGCTCAATGTTTGCAACAATTATGTCTCTTACATGTTTTAAAAACATTAAAACAGAGGGTTTTATTTTGTATTTAACATAGGCAAAATATCTAATTTTTGAGATAGTAAACAGTCTTGTGCAGCTTTATTTATTGATCTTTCAAAAGCATTTGATTCTGTAGATCACAGTGTACTGTTAGACTCAGGTTTATAGGTCTTAGTGAATTTGCTCTGAAATGCTTTAGAAATCTCTCTGTGTTTCTATGAAGTTGTCTTCACTCAAAGACAACAGATATGGGCATTTTGAATTATTGAAAGAGTTTTTATTAATAAATAGGTATATGGCTTGACGAAAGACTAGCTTTTAATGTACACATTGATAGCTTGTTGAAAAAGCTTAGGCCAAAATTGGGGTTCCCTTTCGATACTTCACTCGTACTGCGTATGGGGAAAAGTCTCCCTTTTTCCCCGTCACTGAAGCCTTTTTCAATAACACAGTGTAACTGCATCGTCATTGGTTCACTCATAGGCAAGTTGTTGAACCAATGACGGCGCGGCATAGCTGCGCGACCTATGGCGAGAGAGCGCGCAAACTTTCCCGCCGAAATGCAGCGTCCCTCTGCAGATGCGAGCGACCTCGTCTCGTTTGGAGGATCTGACGAAGAGCCCGACGACTCCATGTCTCTTGCGGCTTCTGAAGCGGAAGGATGGGCTGGCGAGCCGGATGAACCTGCCCCCCGCCTCCTCTGGAGCCCATTGAACACGGCCAGGGTATGGATGCCGAGCTCTTCCGCATCCTATCCAGAGCAGTGGAAGAGCTAGACCTCGACTGGGCCCCGCCGGAGGAGCCATCACGCAGCCGCCTGGATGAGTGGTTCCTGCCAGGCCGCCGCCAAGCCCCTCGCCAGCGTTCCGCTCCATTTTTTCCCAAGGTGTACGAGGAGCTTATGAAGTCTTGGCGCGCTCCGTACTCCGCCCGCCTCCACACAACGCACCGTTCTGCCCTCACTGCTGTCGACTGCGCAGAAGAAAAGGGCTATGAGCACTTGCCGCCTCTAGATGAAGCGGTGGCAGCTCACCTTTGTCCTCCCGCGGCTGTGGGGTGGAAAACCAAGAGAGCCCTGCCTTCCAAGCCCTGCAGAACCACCTCTACACTGGCTGGACGAGCCTACACCTCTGCTGGCCAAGCTGCTTCGGCGCTTCACACCATGGCGATCTTCCAGGTGTTCCAGGCCAAACTCCTCCGGTCCTTGGACGAGTCCGGCACTTATGCACCTGCCTTCAAGGATCTCCGCAGCGCCACCGATCTAGCCCTGCGGGCCACGAAGGCCACTGCCCAGGCCATCGGGCGTTCCATGGCCAGCCTGGTTGTGCTTGAGCGCCATCTTTGGCTCAACCTCACGGAAATCAAAGACCTGGATAAGACGGCCTTTCTGGACGTCCCCGGTCTCCCCTTCCGGTCTTTTTGGGCCAGCGGTGGATAGTTTCAAAAGATCCAAAAGCAGGAAGGAAGAGGGTCGGGGAATGTCTCGCTACGACCGGACCACCCCAAAAGCTCCCTCATGCAGTCTCCCCTCCGGGCGTGGGACAAATGCTCTGTGTTGTAGCTGGGCCCACACTTGTTGCGCCCAAACAAAACGCCATTTTCACGGCGAACACTATTTTACTTCCTCAAAAAGAGAGCAAATTTCCTCTTCAGCCTGTCACCCGACATCATTCAACCCCTTGTCACTCGGGCCGAGGCCTGGCAGGCCATCCCCGACGTGTCAAGTTGGATCCTCGGGATCATAAAGCAGGGCTACTCGCTCCAATTTTCACGACGGCCCCCTCGCTTTGGATGGGTGCTTCAAACCTTGGTGAACCCGGACGACGCCCCTGTCCTCCGGGCCGAGGTCATGACCTTACTGAAGAAAGGGGCTATAGAAATAGTTCCCCCTTCAGAAAGCGAGTCAGGCCTTTACAGCCGTTACTTTCTGGTCCCCAAAAAGGATGGCGGCCTCAGGCCCATCCTAGATCTCAGACTTTTGAATCGCTCCCTCATGAGACGGAAGTTCAAAATGCTGACGCTGAAGCAGATCCTCGCACAGATTTGTCACGAGGACTGGTTCTGCTCGCTGGATCTGAAAGATGCATATTTTCACATCCAGATAGCCCCCCTTCACAGACGATTCTTGAGATTCGCATTCGAGGGAGTGGCATATCAATACACGGTCCTGCCCTTCGGGCTGTCTCTGGCTCCTCGCACTTTCACCAAGTGCATGAACGCGGCGCTTTCCCCTCTGAGACAGATGGGAATCCGGGTTCTGAATTATCTCGACGATTGGCTCATTTTGGCCCATTCGCGAGTCGAGCTGGAACACCACAGATCCGTGCTCCTCAGCCATCTGCAATGCCTGGGTCTCAGGGTCAACCTAGCCAAGAGCTCACTGCTCCCCAGCCAACACATTTCGTTTCTGGGGGCAGTTTTCGACTCAGTCCGCATGACGGCAGTAGTCTCACTAGAGCGCGCCCTGGCGGTACAGCAGCTCGTGGCTTCTGTCAAGAACAAAGCCTATCTTCCTCTGAAGCTCTTCCAGAGGCTCTTAGGGCTGATGGCTTCTGCCTCCCCGGTTCTGCAGCTCGGCCTTCTTCGGATGCGGCCGCTACAGTTCTGGCTGAAATCCCGGGTCCCCCCACATGCCTGGCGGCACGGCCGCTTATGTCTCAAGGTCAATCGGGCCTGTCTTTTAGCCCTGAAACCTTGGATGAACCCTGCTTGGTTCAGTCTTGGGGTACCCCTACAGGCGGTGTCACGAAGGACGGTGATCTCGACGGACGCATCCAACTCAGGTTGGGGGGCTCTGTGCGAGGGCAGACCGGCCTTCGGCTCGTGGTCCCACGAGGAGAGCCATCTCCATATCAACTGCCTCGAAATGTTGGCAGTGATGAAAGCCCTGCAAGTTTTCCAGGCTCACTTGACGGGACGCCACGTCTTAGTCCAATCGGACAGCATGACTGTGGTGTCATATATAAATCACCAGGGCGGTCTTTCGTCCAGCCGCCTATGCGCTCTGGCGAAACGTCTTCTGGAGTGGGCAACACCAAAGCTTCGGTCGCTCAGGGCGACTCATATACCTGGCAAAACCAACCTGGGTGCAGATATGTTATCACGGAGCAACGTCCCCTCAGACGAGTGGATGCTCCATCCCCAGATGGTTCTCAAGATTTGGGAGCTCTTCGGGAGAGCAGAGATAGACCTCTTCGCCTCAGAAGACAACTCTCATTGCCCAACATATTTCTCAAAGGAAGTCGATGCGCTGGCCCACGCCTGGCCCAGCACACTCCTTTACGCATTTCCCCCGATCGCACTGATCCCGCAGGTCATCAGGCGAGTCAGGGAAGACAGGCACAGAGTCCTCCTAGTGGCCCCGCTCTGGAGGAGCCAGACTTGGTCCTCAGAGCTGTTCAGGCTCTCCACGAGAGCCCCGTGGCCCATTCCCCTGAGGCGGGACCTCCTCTCTCAGGCGAACAAAACAATCTGGCACCCACAGCCAGAGCTCTGGGCTCTACATCTCTGGTCCCTCGATGGGAGCTGACTAACCTTCCCAGGGACGTACTAGAGACCATATCTCAGGCGAGAGCCCCGTCAGCGAGACGCCTCTACGCCCAGAAATGGTCGGTCTTTGTTGATTGGTGTTCCACACGCAACATAGACCCCGTAGATTGTGACGTATCTCCGATACTGTCCTTCTTACAGGAGCGTTTGGATCTGGGGCGCGCCCCCTCAACGCTCAAAGTATACGTAGCAGCCATCTCAGCGTTTCATGCTCCTATCGCTGGCCAGTCAGTGGGTCGAAAAAGCCTTGTGGTTCGTTTCCTAAGGGGTTCTAGGCGATTAAATCCTCCTCGTCCCCTTACTGTTCCCTCTTGGGACCTTTCCTTGGTCCTAAGGGCTCTCAAAGGTAACCCCTTTGAGCCGCTGAGTTCAGCTGACCTCAGGCCGTTAACACTGAGAACCGCTCTGCTACTTGCACTAGCATCGGTCAAGCGCGTTGGCGACTTGCAGGCCCTCTCTGTGAGCCCTGCGTGCCTCGAATTTGGGCCTAATGACTCTAAAGTCGTGCTGAAACCTAGACATGGCTACGTTCCCAAAGTGCTCTCTACTCCGTTTAGAGCTCAGGTCATTTCGCTCTCTGCTCTTCCTCCCTCCACGGATGAACAGGAGCTGGAGTTACTCTGTCCTGTCAGGGCATTGAGGACCTATGTAGAGCGATCGCAGCCTTTCAGGCAGTCGGATCAGCTCTTTGTCTGTTTTGGTGGCCGCACCAAGGGATGCTCGGTCTCAAAACAACGTCTCTCGCGTTGGATAGTCGACGCGATTAATCTCTGTTACTCCTCCTTGGATATTCAATGCCCCATAGGAGTTAGGGCCCATTCCACTTGAGGAATGGCTTCCTCCTGGGCCTGGTCTAATGGAGTTTCCATTAAAGACATCTGTGAGGCGGCCGGCTGGTCCTCGCCGTCCACTTTTATCAGATTTTATCATCTGGACGTTCTGGCCTTACAAGCCCCGGTCCTCTCGGTGTAACTAGGTGGCCTCTTCGAGTTCCACCTCTCACCAATCAGGAGTTATCTCCTCCTTGTAGTGTAACAAGGGTTTACGACGGCTTTGCCTTCCTACTTGTTCTCTTGGTCCCCCTTCGGTGTCCAAAACAAGTTATGTCGTTCCCTGCCGTGGCACTGTTGAATTCGTTCCCCATACGCAGTACGAGTGAAGTATCGAAAGGGAACGTACTCGGTTACTAACGTAACCTCGGTTCCCTGAAATACGGAATGAGTACTGCGTTACTTGCCGTGCCACGAGGCTGCGGCTTCAGTGTCGTCGCTTCAGTCGATTGGCCTGAAATCCTATGGCGAAACGCCTGCTTATATAGCCCTTTGCCCCGCCCATTTCGGCGGGAAAGTTTGCGCGCTCTCTCGCCATAGGTCGCGCAGCTATGCCGCGCCGTCATTGGTTCAACAACTTGTCTATGCGTGAACCAATGACGATGCAGTTACACTGCGTTATTGAAAAAGGCTTCAGTGACGGGGGAAAAGGGAGACTTTTCCCCATACGCAGTACTTGTTCCGTATCTCAGGGAACCGAGGTTACGTTAGTAACCGAGTACGTTCATTTATCACTTAAAAATTTATTTATTTATCTATCACGAAGACACTTTTAGGTAAATTACCTTCTTATATTTCGAATCTTTTTGCCATTTACACAAATAGTTATTGCACTAGAGCTGCATCTCAAATTCAGTTGAAAATCCCAACTGAGATTTTGGTATATTTGTTTTTTTCATTTCATGCTCCTTGGGTTTGTACTCAGACATACTTCCACCTTTGAGCACTTTTAAATGTCTTTTGCAAACTCTTTTAAAGGAGACCTGTAACTGTTTTTCTTGATTTGATTTTGATTTGATTTTTTGTCTGTATATGTGTAATTGTAGTTTTTGGTTGTTGTAATTCTCTGATTCTTTCTTTGTGAAACTTTTTGTGCTGCCATCTTGACCAGGTCTCTCTGGAAGAAGAGATTGTAATATCTCATGTTCCTATTTAAATAAAGGATCAATTAAAATTGTTTATGTACAGTCTGACTCTATGGATGGCTAATGTAATCCCCAAAGGAGAGAGATAAAATACAAAAACAAAATTATGAATCACAAAATGAATGCAACCTGACAACTTACAGCAGAATGTTAAATGGAAGGTTTGTGTGTCTGTGACAGTGACTGGTTGCTATGATGCAGCTTGGGTGTAAGTGACTTGGTCGTCATGGAGACGACACTACATGTCAGAATGATGTGAATAATAGTGTGGGCATTATTTTTCATTTTGTTGAGAGTGAAGAAGGTTTACTGATGAAACATTACAGATGTGTTTGCAATGGGCAAATGTGTTTTTTCATCAACCAAATGGGAGAAATCTCTCACTTTGGATAAAAGCGTCTGCTAAATTAATAAATGTCTTCAGAAATAATGACCTGTAACCAGTGTACTCACGGTAATCATATCTGATCATACAGTCTCACATCAGATGTAGTATCTACATGCTGTTTAAATAAACAATTAATTGTCTTAAATGCGTCTTTTGAAATTTTTTGTAATTGAGGAGGCATTAAGAATTTCCCATGTTAACATCTGTTTTCTGTTTTCGCTTAATTATGTCATTGTCAGGAGTATGTAAGTTTCATTGTATTTTAGTTTTGGTTTTGTTCCTGTTTTCCTGTTCCCAGTCATTATTAGTTTCTTTGGTTACTGATCATGTCCTTGTTTGTTTCCATGATTTCTGATTATGTTGTGCACCTGTCTATAGTTCATGAGTTCACACTTACAAATAAGTCTACACTCTAAAAAATTCTGGGTTAAAAACAACCCAAGTTGGGTTGAAAATGGACAAATCCAGTGATTGGGTTAAATGTTTGCCCAACCTGCTGGGTAGTTTTATTTAAACCAACTATTATTTAAAAATTGCTATATGGCTAGCTTAAAATGAACCCACAATAGTTGGGAAATTAAAAACCAGATGCAATTAGAGACAACAATAATAGACAAAAGGTGAATGTAGATTAATAAGCTTTAATATTTTATTAATATTAATTTAATAGTTTATTAATATAAATTTATTAATTTATTAATAAAAGCAATTTAATAAATGTTTATTGTTTAATAGTTATTCATTGAACATTAATAAATGTTCATTTCCAACATACTTTGGGTTAATTTTAATTAAGCAATACAGTAATTTTTAAACAATAGTTGAGTTAAATAAAACTACCCAGCAGGTTGGGCAAACATTTAACTCTACCGCTGGGTTAAAACAACCCAATTGCTGGGTTAAAACAATCCAATTGCTGGGTTTGTCCATTTTCAACCCAACTTGGGTTGTTTTTAACCCAGCATTTTTTAGAGTGTATAGAATATATAGTATGCGTATTTAGTATGCTGTCCAAGGAGAGGCTCTGAGCTCGATATTTGGCCCGAAGCCAGAGTACTCACCCTGTATTCCTGGCTGTGGTAGGAACAAGCCAAGAATAAGGAGTCAGGGTGGTCGTGGAATGTAAGTGAGTAAACTGTATATATATATATATATATATATATATATATATATATATATATATATATATATATAGGCTTCCTCTCATGCTGATAGGATAGACATGGTAATTGCTGATGATGAGTTGATTGGATAGATCATTTGCACATGCTCCTCCTGAACTTTAATGAAACATAATTTCTGTTGTGTTTAAAGGGTTATTTCACCCAAAAATGAAAATTCTGTCATTAATTACTCACCTTCATGTCATTCCAAACCCAAAAATTAAGATATTTTTGATGAAATCCGAGAGCTCTCTGACAATTTAATTACCAGCAATTTAATTATTGGCATCAGCCAATACTGAGTCGGCATTCTGATGTAGAACCTGGATGTGCTGCACTGTGTTTACAACATGAACAGCATAGGAGACTGACAGGGGCGAGAAGGAATTGTTGAAGTTGTTATTTTTGTTTTGTTTTTGTGCACAAAATTTCTTGTCGCTTCATGACATCAAGGTTGAACCACTGTGGTCACATGGACTATTTTAATAATGTCTTTTTAAAATAGTCTAATTGCTGTGCTGTTTCCACCTGCTATTAAAGGATTAGTTCTCCTTCAAATAAAATTTTCCTGATAATTTACTCACCCCCATGTAATCCAAGATGTTCATGTCTTTCTTTCTTCATTCGAAAAGAAATGAAGGTTTTTGATGAAAACATTCCAGGATTATTCTCCTTATAGTGGACTTCACGGGATGTTGAAGGTCAAAATTACAGTTTCAGTGCAGCTTCAAAGAGCTTTAAACGATACCAGATAAGAAATAAGGGTCTTATCTAGAGAAACAATCGGTCATTTTCTAAAAAATTACAACTGAATATGCTTTATATAAACAAATGATCGCCTTACGAGTGCTTCAGCCAAAACCGGACTTTCGTATTCTTCAAAATGCTTACGCTGTATGTCCTACAACTTCCCTATTCTACTTACGAAAAAAATGGAACTGGTGCCGCGTTCGTTCCGTAAGTAGAATAGGGAAGGCATAGGACATACAAAAAGACTCTCCCCCTACTGACCTAACGTGTAAATATTATGGGAAGTGCTCTAGTCAGACAGGATTTAAACTTTGATGACTGAAGACCCAAGTTTGAAGATGAAAATGTACCAATCACAATGTTCTCTCACCATTCCTGATTTCTAACATACACTCACAGCGTTCGGCAGGTCTTGTGGCTGTCAGAGCAGAAACGAAAGCTGATGCTCTCCATGTGTTTTTTATATATATATATATATATATATATATAGATAGATAGATATATACACATGTATTTTTTTTTAAATTATTATTATTATACACGTTGCATTTACGCTTGTCCAGTTTCAAGTCTCAAACCACCTCCTGAAGTGGTTTGAGTGATCAGATTTAAAACCATCTCGAATGCATTTCGGAAGGCATTTACACCTGCTCTGCATGCAAAATCGAATACTTCCCTAATATATAGTATGGAAGATTCTGAAGCGCACAGTCAGTGGACACTTTACTATCCCATGAGGCCACGGGAGGGGATTTATGAATGGCAGTGAATCAACGCAACTGACGCTGGTAGGTCACATGACAGTAACAACATGCCGAATGTAGTACATCTGAATTTCATTCATACTACCCATATTCATACTACATAGCGCATACTTTTTAACAAATTCAAATGTAGTACCTACTCAGACAGTACGTGATTTCAGACGCAGCTCTGGTCTTTTCAGCTGTCCAACAGGCCCTTAAACTACCTACCCCTCCACTCTGAACAATCTGTAATGAATGTTTTAATATGTTGGTAGGAGAACTTAAATCACCATACTGTTGGAAATGCATCCAGTCTGACCAGAAGCGGGGATAAAGCGTATCCCCTCCGGAGATGAAAAATAAACGACCATAAGGCTGGATCTCAAAAGCAAAGGCAGAAAAAGGCTTATTTTTTTCTTTTGTACAAAGATAGTCACATAGCCAGCATAGTTCCCTGTAATAATTTATATCTGTGTGTTTGTCGCAGAGGTCTTTGCAGGTTAAAAATGAATCATTTTCATTTAAGCGTTTGGAAGACACTTTCATTCAAAGTGACTTACATTGCAATTACATATACATTTTTATACATTTACACATTCCCTGGGAGACCTGCAACTTCCAATTTTACAGACAAAATAAAGGAAAGCACATTCAATCATTGAGCTTGTGTGTGAACAAGAGCAATGTGGCTTTGTAAAGAGTGAAGAGCATGAAAAGAATTATTTTACCTATTGGTGAAAGGCGGATGCCTGCACAGACTAATTGCCAGCCCAGCATTTTCCAACCCTGCTCCTGAAGCCCTTCTCAATAGAGCACATTTTGCATGAGTGTGTCAGACACAGGAGATATTCAACATGTGCAGGAAAAGGGCTTGAGTCCCTAACCGAACCCTATGAGCCACCCTGGGTAAATTGTGTATTGTTTCTACACTATTTTTCCCTTTATATCCTATCTCTTTAATATATAGATAGTAGGGGTGTAATGGTACACAGAAGTCATGCTTCGGTATGTACCTCAGTTTTGAGGACACAGTTTGATAAGAGTTTGAAAAATCAGCATATCCCCAATGCTAGGTTTCTTATCATTTATTTTGAACCGATAGTAGTGCAAATGAGAGTATGTCCCACCTAGCGGCATTTAGTCCACCTGAGGTTTTTGGTACACTAAGCAGTAAACAGAATACACTCTTGCATTGGTCATATTAACTATGTACTTAAATTAATCATTTGATACAATGCACTTATTTTGTACATACATGTTTTTACATATATTTTTTTAAAAACCTGCATGTAATTACATTATAATTACACTGTTGACCCATCCCTTACACCTTAACCCAACTTTAAACCTACCCATACCACCAAACCTGTCCCTAACTTTACCCGTAACCCACCTCAAAAGAAGAAAAAGTGTTTTGCAATACAATATGAACACACTAAGTATACTGTACTTATTTTTTGATGTAAGTACATAGTAGTTAAGGCAACCTAATATAAAGTGAGACCGCATCTCTTGCGTTATAACAGTACAAAATAAACAGAATAATGAAAAATAAAATGTGCTGAAATTAGTTTTCTTTGCGTGTGAGTTCAATATTATGCTTTTTCAAGAAATCACTGAAAGATGAGCAAGAAGGAGAAAAAGAGCCTCCTTCACCTTTCCATGAGGAGACGGCGAGTAAAGTGGCACCTGAGGTTTCCCATTTCCAGGACAGGCATATTTCATCACTGGACTGTAGTGAGACTTCCACGACTTACACTTAAAACTTAAAATACTCCGTCATGAATGGTCATACAGATAAGAGTAAGACATCATTCGAAAATCACAATAAATCAAAACATTGTGCTTTTGTAAAATAAAGAAAACAAACAGGATGCCGCTTTCTGCCATCCCGGTTTCCTTTCCATGAAGTTTGTGGAGCGCGTCACAAAAATTAATCTAAACTCAGCGTATAGGCTACTAGCAATCTCTTGTGTGCCATCTGAACTCTTGTTTTGGGTTGGTGTGTAGATCGTCTCTTCTTCTTCTCTTTTTTCTTTTGTGGCGGTTAGCAAACAGCGTTGCATTACCGCATGCGCCCCCTTCTGGGTTGGAGTGTGAATCGCTGTATTTGTCGTCCGACTGTATGCACCATACCGTAACAGTTCGGGATGAATACATGTACCGTTACACCCCTAAAAGACAGACATCATTAATTTTGCATGCAGGGGAATTTCCACTAATGAGCAGTAAGGAATAACAGGCCAACCTAGTCACATCTTTTTCAGTGAATTAGTTAAAAGATATGCTGCAATGGTTGCATCTGAATGAAAGAATTTCAACTGAATACAGATATAAAGAAGTGTACTGTAGCTGTCATTTTATCTGAGAGCCTTTAAAATAGCTAATCTATTCATACAGTATAAGCAGACTGCTGTGAAGTAACAGTGTGATGCACACTGAAGGTGTGTGGGTGTGTTTTACTGTCTGCATGGCTTCATGTGTGTGAGCATGTGAGGAGAGGAGGAGGATGCGGCTGCCATGGTAACGAGGGCTGTGTATGGAGGACAGCAGCCAGTCGCAGGCAGCCACAGAAAGATCTATCTTTTTTTTTTCTCATTCCACTTCCACTTTTCCAATATAGAAAACGATCTTCAGACCAGGCGTTTGATCGCGCTTCTGTTCCTCCTGCCTGACGCTTCAAACGCTTCACCTCACAACACTCTCATCAGACGCAGGAAACACACGCACTTCCAGGATGGCAACCATCACCTGCACACGCTTTACAGAGGAATACCAGCTGTTTGAGGAACTGGGAAAGTAAGTTGGAATGGCTACATTTCTTTAAACCAGTGTGACATGTTTGAGCTGCACGCAATGCCCCAAGATGCTATTTTCAATCAAATGCAATATTTTGTTTTACATATCAGCTAATGTTAATTGTTAAAAATCTTTTCCCTTGAAGAATAATCTGGAAAATGTCCACGATAGATTGTAAAAGGACTGCGAATTCACTTCATGTGAATTGAAAACAGTTAAAAGGCAAATCTCATTCATGCATTTGGGTTTGAATGTTTTAGAATGTTATGAAATCAGTGCAGTCAGAACGTGTGGGAATGATCCATGGGTATGTACTAACTTGAGAATGCACATAACGCAACTTACCTTACATAACATAACAAGCAGACACTGGCTGAAGGAGATTCACTGAGGAAATGAATTAAAAGTTCAGACGCAAGATCTGATGATCGATTCTACAATCTTATGCCTACAGAGAGAGCATGTTGAAGAAAAAAATCACAGTCTAGTGTCTAGTGTTTGCGCTTCTTCAAAAATCTCTCATGCCGCTTTTTAAATTGAATTGTAGTCAGAGCTTAATTAAGTTGCAGTCAGCAACCCAACTGGGTTTTGCAAAATTCAGTGACTTCCCTGTCAGTGATGTACTGACTGAACCCACAAACAACATCGAGATTAACATCATCTTCCAAGATGGCAGAAGAGAAAGTCATAAAATACTATATATATATATATATATATATATATAGATATATATATATATACTGTATATGTGACCATGGACCACAAAACCAGTAATAAGGGTAAATTTTTTTAAATTGAGATTTATACATCATCTGAAAGCTGAATAAATAAGTTTTCCATTGATACTGATATTTCAGTAACCCCTCACTGCAGAACACACACGAGATCCAGGGGGTGGAGACGGGTAGGTTTAGGGATATGTAAAGTGGGAGGAGTTGGATCTGGATCCAACCTCACCCCCTGGATCTGGTGTTCTGCTGTTAGGACCATCTTCAATATTTGGCTGAGAAACAACTATTTGAAAATAAAAGTCTTTAGCAATTCATATTACTTACAAAAATCTTTTTTTTTTTTTTTTTTTTAAAGTATTTACGGTAGGAAATTTACAAAATTTCTTCATGGAACATTAATATCCTTAATACACTTAATATCCTAATGATTTTTTGCATAAAAGAAAAAATGATAATTTTGACCAAAACAATGTATTGTTGGCTATTGCTACAAATATACCCATGCAACTTATGGCTGGTTTCATATATATATATATATATATATATATATATATATATATATATATATATATATATATATATATATATATATATATATATATATATATATATATATATATATATATATATATATAGTGCACTAAATCTATAAAAAAAAATGTAACTAGATTAATCACACAGTTTTCTGATTAATCACAATTAAATCGCAATTAATCACAATTTTACATGTTTTTAATATATTTTATAATGTAATAATTTCACATTTAAACTCCAAATTAAAACAACACACACACACACACACACACACACACACACACATATATATATATATATATATATTATATATATATATATATATATATATGATCACTGTGATTTTGCCAAGTAAGACATGTTTCTGGATCAACATAATTTGTTTTTGGCAATCCGAAAATTTAGCCCTACCTAAACGTCCTATCAGGGAAATTATGGTGAATAACACCAATGTTGAAGCACCTAACCCTGGTAGTAAGACTAAACTTGGCATAAACGTGTCCCTCAAATCGGATTGGTTGATTGGAATGTTGATTCAGGAACATGTTGTACTTGTGAAATCAGGTTCACCATATATACTCCATATACCATATAAATCAGGTTCACCACACACTTACACACACAAACCAATACAATAAAATGAGCCAGATTCTAATTATAAATAATTATGTTCATAAATGTTGGTGAGTGTAATATATACCACACTATAAAATTTAGATACTCATACATCAATGTATATAGCACCAGTAACAATGCTCTGAAATGTTGAGGCAGAAGTACAAAAAAAATCAGCTTGCTTCCCTCTTTCCATCCACCCACTCTGTACTACAGCATTTTTTTCCTGAGCGAGTGCACTGTATACTTGTTTTCTTGATTTGAGAGCATATAACACCTCTACAGAGATGGGTCTTCAACTCCATCTGGCCTTGTGCCCACTGCTCTACTCCCACACACACCCTCATACTGAACACACACACATCTCTTTCTGTGGGCAGTCAAACCGCTTACATAATTACATTTGTGGGTGGCAATTCAATTCAGACATTGAAATATTGCATAATCCAATATATTACTGCTTGGCTAGCAGGTAAACCTGCACCTTTTTCTTGAAGTTTACATTCACTGTGCCATGTTGCACTCGATGTTCACCATTCAGACATTCCTTCCATGTTCTCTGATTTTTAGGGGAGCCTTTTCTGTGGTGCGAAGATGTGTGAAAGTTCTCTCAGGGCAAGAGTACGCTGCTAAGATCATCAACACAAAGAAGCTGTCTACTCGGGGTAGGTGCACTGATCCGTTCATGATGCATTAATATGACCCGCTCAAGGATCACGACTGTAAGCAATCAGCAGTTAAGAACCACAGAACATCAACACTGGACTCAATTTACAGTCAATTTATTGCCAGATGATCTGTAGTCATTCTAAAGTCCCCATTTACAAAACTGGAGATTTTTTGCTTGACTCATTCTGTGTCATCTGAAACAGGAATTACCTAAAGGAAGGATTTGACATGTAGTCATTCATAAGAATATTATGGAAGCTTGTTTCTGCCACGGAATAAAACAATTTAAAAGATAATTAAGACCTTTTCCTCAAAATTCTGGCTTTTTTTCTCAGAATTGCAAGATAAAAACTTGCAATTGCAAGTTAAAAAGTCAGAATTTTGAAGAAATTGTGAGGGGGAACTGCTAACTTCAGACCGCCATCCTTCATTTTACTCGTAGCCAAAAAATGCTGTGACTGACTCCATAACCTGTCCATAAATAATCAGTGTACCATCACGCAAAAAGACCGACACAGCACTTGTTTAGGTTACTCACATCGAGCCCCTCTATGTTTCTTTGCATAGAATTAAACAATATTCAGAACAATGGCGAATTTTTAGATAAAATAAAATGTACACAAACCTGTATTTTACTGAAGACATGCACCTATTTGAGGGAGCTGCACTGCTCTCTCCTGAAGAGGGTACAAAACACCAAAATAAATAACTCAACCCCTGGGTTGTTACATCTGACCCAGGATCTGGGTAACACACAAACTATCCAAACACTGGGTTGTTACATCTGACCCAGGATCTGGGTAACACAAAAACTATTCAAACATTGGGTTGTTACATCTGACTCAGGATCTGGGTAACACAAAAACTACCCAAACACTGGGTTGTATTATATATGGGACCCAGGATCAGGGTAACACAGGAACTGGGTTGTTACGTTTGACCCGGGATCTCGGTAACACAACAACTACCCAAACACTGGGCTGTTACGTCTGACCCAGGAGCTGGGTAACACAAAAACTACCCAAACACTGGGTTGTATTATATATGTGACCCAGGATCAGGGTAACACAGGAACTGGGTTGTTACGTTTGACCCGGGATCTCGGTAACACAACAACTACCCAAACACTGGGCTGTTACGTCTGACCCAGGATCTGGGTAACACACAAACTACCCAAACACTGGGCTGTTACGTCTGACCCAGGAGCTGGGTAACACAAAAACTACCCAAACATTGGGTTGTTACGCCTGACCAAGGATCTGGGTAACACAAAAACTACCCAAACACTGGGTTGTATTATATATGTGACCCAGGATCAGGGTAACACAGGAACTGGGTTGTTACGTTTGACCCGGGATCTCGGTAACACAACAACTACCCAAACACTGGGCTGTTACGTCTGACCCAGGATCTGGGTAACACACAAACTACCCAAACACTGGGCTGTTACGTCTGACCCAGGATCTGTGTAACACAAAAACTACCCAAACACTGGGCTGTTACGTCTGACCCAGGATCTGGGTAACACACAAACTACCCAAACACTGGGCTGTTACGTCTGACCCAGGATCTGGGTAACACAAAAACTATTCAAACATTGGGTTGTTACATCTGACCCAGGATCTGGGTAACACAAAAACTACCCAAACATTGGGTTGTTACGCCTGACCAAGGATCTGGGTAACACAAAAACTACCCAAACACTGGGTTGTATTATATATGGGACCCAGGATCAGGGTAACACAGGAACTGGGTTGTTACGTTTGACCCGGGATCTCGGTAACACAACAACTACCCAAACACTGGGCTGTTACGTCTGACCCAGGAGCTGGGTAACACAAAAACTACCCAAACATTGGGTTGTTACGCCTGACCAAGGATCTGGGTAACACAAAAACTACCCAAACACTGGGTTGTATTATATATGTGACCCAGGATCAGGGTAACACAGGAACTGGGTTGTTACGTTTGACCCGGGATCTCGGTAACACAACAACTACCCAAACACTGGGCTGTTACGTCTGACCCAGGATCTGGGTAACACACAAACTACCCAAACACTGGGCTGTTACGTCTGACCCAGGATCTGTGTAACACAAAAACTACCCAAACACTGGGCTGTTACGTCTGACCCAGGATCTGGGTAACACACAAACTACCCAAACACTGGGCTGTTACGTCTGACCCAGGAGCTGGGTAACACAAAAACTATTCAAACATTGGGTTGTTACATCTGACCCAGGATCTGGGTAACACAAAAACTACCCAAACATTGGGTTGTTACGCCTGACCAAGGATCTGGGTAACACAAAAACTACCCAAACACTGGGTTGTATTATATATGGGACACAGGATCAGGGTAACACAGGAACTGGGTTGTTACGTTTGACCCGGGATCTCGGTAACACAACAACTACCCAAACACTGGGCTGTTACGTCTGACCCAGGAGCTGGGTAACACAAAAACTACCCAAACATTGGGTTGTTACGCCTGACCAAGGATCTGGGTAACACAAAAACTACCCAAACACTGGGTTGTATTATATATGGGACCCAGGATCAGGGTAACACAGGAACTGGGTTGTTACGTTTGACCCGGGATCTCGGTAACACAACAACTACCCAAACACTGGGCTGTTACGTCTGACCCAGGAGCTGGGTAACACAAAAACTACCCAAACATTGGGTTGTTACGCCTGACCAAGGATCTGGGTAACACAAAAACTACCCAAACACTGGGTTGTATTATATATGTGACCCAGGATCAGGGTAACACAGGAACTGGGTTGTTACGTTTGACCCGGGATCTCGGTAACACAACAACTACCCAAACACTGGGCTGTTACGTCTGACCCAGGATCTGGGTAACACACAAACTACCCAAACACTGGGCTGTTACGTCTGACCCAGGATCTGTGTAACACAAAAACTACCCAAACACTGGGCTGTTACGTCTGACCCAGGATCTGGGTAACACACAAACTACCCAAACACTGGGCTGTTACGTCTGACCCAGGAGCTGGGTAACACAAAAACTATTCAAACATTGGGTTGTTACATCTGACCCAGGATCTGGGTAACACAAAAACTACCCAAACATTGGGTTGTTACGCCTGACCAAGGATCTGGGTAACACAAAAACTACCCAAACACTGGGTTGTATTATATATGGGACACAGGATCAGGGTAACACAGGAACTGGGCTGTTACGTCTGACCCAGGAGCTGGGTAACACAACAACTACCCAAACACTGGGCTGTTACGTCTGACCCAGGAGCTGGGTAACACAAAAACTACTCAAACATTGGGTTGTTACATCTGACCCAGGATCTGGGTAACACAAAAACTACCCAAACACTGGGTTGTTACATCTGACCCAGGATCAGGGTAACACAAAAACTATTCAAACATTGGGTTGTTACATCTGACCCAGGATCTGGGTAATACAAAAACTACCCAAACACTGGGTTGTATTATATATGTGACCCAGGATCAGGGTAACACAGAAACTGGGTTGTTACGTCTGACCCGGGATCTGGGTAACACAAAAACTACCCAAACACTGGGTTGTTACAACTGACCCGGGATCTGGGTAACACAAAAACTACCCAAACACTGGGTTGTTACAACTGACCCAGGATCCGGGTAACACAAAAACTACCCAAACACTGGGTTATTACATCTGACTCAGGATCTGGTGACACAGAAACTACCCAAACACTGGGTTGTTACATCTGACCCAGGATCTGGGTAACACAAAAACCCCCCAAAAACTTTGTTGTATTATATATGTGACCCAGGATCAGGGTAACACAGGAACTGGGTTATTACATCTGACCCAGGATCTGGGTAACACAAAAACTACCCAAACACTGGGTTGTTACATCTGACCCGGGATCTGGGTAACACAAAAACTACCCAAACTCTGGGTTATTACATCTGACCCGGGATCTGGGTAACACAAAAACTACCCAAACTCTGGGTTATTACATCTGACCCGGGATCTGGGTAACACAAAAACTACCCAAACACTGGGTTGTTACATCTGACCCGGGATCTGGGTAACACAAAAACTACCCAAACTCTGGGTTATTACATCTGACCCGGGATCTGGGTAACACAAAAACTACCCAAACTCTGGGTTATTACATCTGACCCGGGATCTGGGTAACACAAAAACTACCCAAACTCTGGGTTGTATTATATATGTGACCCATGATCTGGCTAACACAGAAACTGGGTTGTTACGTCTGACCCGGGATCTCGGTAACACAAAAACACTGGAAAAATAACCCCCCAAAAAGGCTCAACCCAGGACTTTGGTAGAAAAAACAACCCAAGATTTTTTTAGAGTGTAGTTAGTTGTACAAGTTTTTAACATCATAATTTTTACCTTATAACAATCATTCACTTTCATTTATATTTCTTGGCAGGATTTTCCTGCCCACGTATGACATTCACTAATGGTGACTAGTGTTGTCATCAAGTGCAAAGACAAATTCAGTATTAAACCATAAAGTGCTCAAATGCAGCTGTGGTGCCTTTATTAACAGTGCCATGTTAGTTTACATAAATATGAATTGTCAGGTATATTTTCAGTCATTTAATGTGAATGTTAAACAGTTCCAATCTTTTTGCGATAGGGAAATAAGCTTTTGGAAACGAAACAGGGTTTGAATGAAAAAACAGACAACTAGACGACTAAATTATTAGACTAGGACTGAAGATATTGGAGTAGGTATATATGTGTTTGTCATTTTTAAAGAAATTTTAGTACAAATGCTGATTGTGGTATGATTGTCATAGCTGAGAAAGAAAGGCTTTTTTTCCCTGGAAGCTGATATTGTAAAAGCTGAAAGTCAAGTAGAGCAGTAGGAGGCAGTGATATACCCTGAAGGCAGCCGCACACCTCCTACACCATGTTGCCAAGCACACATCATATTATATGCTTCAAATAGTAGCTACTGTACTTGCATTGTTGTTTTAATGGGTTTTTAAACAATGCAGTGTGCATGAGATCCTTCATTGCTGCTAACAGCTTCACCATCAGTCTCCAATTATATTTTATTACTTTATAATAGCAATACATATTCTGTGAAGATATATTCTATTCTATATTTTGGAGCAGTTTCTGTGCATGTAAAAACAGAGGTCGTCGTAACATTTGGTGAGAAAATCATGTGAAAATTTCTAGAAGAGGGAAAGATAAAACATTCTGTTTGTTCCTGTTCAGTACGTGACATCTTTGCACTTAAAAAAACAAAACAATTTCTTCCAGAATTAAAACGTGTGCAGTTGAACAAAACAAAATGAGCTAATTCCACAGAGAAATCCTAAAATTAAATGAACATTATTATTGATGTGAAATATTATTGAAGTGAATGGTAACATTTTGGTATGGGGAACACATATTCATTATTAACTATGATTTTTGCCTCAATAAACTCTTCATTTACTGCACTGTAAAACTCAATAAGTTCAGAATACTCAAAACATTTGAGGAAACTTATTACCTCAAAACATTTAAGTTAACTAACTTATTTTTTTTAAGTTAGTAGAACTTAATTTTTTTGTGACAAGTGGGGCGGGGCCGAGAGCCATGGAAGTGGAGCAATGCTAGTGTGGTGCACAGGTGTCTCTCATTAACAATCACATCACTGGCATTCCTTCGCTCCCACAGTTCTCAGCCTCGCCCTACTCAAGTACATATAGTTAATTTACATAAACATCACATTCAAGTCTTGGTTAAATGTTAGTTAGCAAAAAACACATGCTATTATAATTATCAAAGAGACTGTCAATATATACTTGCATGTATATAATGAAACAACATACAGTATATGTGGTCTTAAAAGTTTTGCAGCTCATCCTCAACCTAACCACACGGTCTACTCTTCACCAGAATGGTAACCCTACAAAACTAACATAACAGAACCCCCTGTCAATCCCAACATAACACAACATTAAACACTAACTTATGTCTCCCTATGTTAATCTTATGCAAAAACACACAAAATAACACTTTATTTCAACATTTAGACAGTCTGATGCAAAGCATGCTGGGAATTAGAAATCTGCTGCAACTAAAACAATTTAGTTTACTTGAAATATGTCAGTGCTGTGAACTCAAAAGTAAAAGAAAGTTTTAAATACTCATAACTGTTAATTTAACTGAACTAATTTGTTTAATTTAAGTTTGTCCTACTCAAACGAATTAAGTATTTTGAGCATTAGGGTTTACAGTGTGCTTATTAATAAGGTAGTAAGGTGGTTTAAGTAGGATTTAGGGATGTAGAAGAATAAGGCATTAATATGTGCTTTATAAGTATTAATAAACAGCCAATGTGCAAGCTAAAAAGCAACTAGTTAAAAGTGAGAATTGTTGCCCATACTAAAGTGTTTCCAGTGATTCTTATTTACTTTGGAAATTAACTTTCTTGTGGTGAGTTAAAAGTGTCTACAGTATAAAATCTTGTATTCAACCAGTTTCAATAGAGAAAATGACTCATTCCCCTGTTTTGTGTTACTGTTTGTTCCGCAATGAGCATGAACAAAAGAAAGAAAACCAGAGAATTATCTAAGGTCATACGCAAGATCATAGCCAAGCATGGACAATCTCAAGGCTACAAGCACATCTCCAGAGACCTTGGTGTTCCTGTGTCCATGTACTTAACGTTAGCAAGAAGACACTGTAGCCAACCGCACTGGATGAGGCCAAGAGAGAAAACTTGATAGAAGATTGCTGTAAAGAAAGTACATTAGGTAGCTGCCACCAGATTCAAGCTGACCTTTAGACATGAGCAGACTCGCACAGCAGCTCGTGCCATCCGTCACCAAATCAAAAAAGATGGTAAGGGAAACCCAGCACTGTAAACACGAACAAGTTGGCAGAGGTAAGAGGTAATCAGTTTTATTACAACTTTTAAGTTAAAGGATTAGTTCACTTCAAAATTAAATTTTCCTGATAATTTACACACCTCCATGTTATCCAAGATGTTCATGTCTTTCTTTCTTCACTCTAAAAGAAATGAAGGCTTTTGAGGAAAACATTCCAGGATTTTTCTCCATATAGTGGACTTCACGCGATGTTGAAGGTCAAAATTACAGTTTCAGTGCAGCTTCAAAGAGCTTTAAACGATACCAGATAAGAAATAAGGGTCTTATCTAGAGAAACCATCGCTAATTTTCTAAAAAAAATAAACATTTTTATACTTCTAACTGCAAATGCTTGTCTTGCACTGCTCTGCGATTCGCCACACATTACTTAATCATGTTGGAAAGGTCATGCGTGAAGTACCAAGTAAGTGTCTACAACGCGAACGTGTCAAAACGGCCTTTACAAAAAAAAAAGGAAAACAATGATGTTGGACAATTTTAGAGTTGGAGGAGAAATGAGACTCTTTCGCCCTACCGCGGTACTTCCTCTTACGTCACACGTGACCTTTCCAACATGATTATGTAATGCGTGAAGCATCATAGAGCAGTGCAAGACGAGCATTTGTGCTTAAAAGTGTAGAAATTTTGGTAACTCTTTAGAATACTGATCCTTCATTAATGAATAACTACACAGGAACAAAGGAGTAATGCATTATTAACACTCTAGTAACTACTATTAACTAACAATAAACTCTGATTAATGAATTAGTAAGTAATAGTGCTCAGTTGAAGATAGTACTTCAATATTAACTAATCATCAACTACTATTTTTCATTCCTCCCAGAGAACTACTAAGAATATATACAGGTTCATAATTAACATGAATAATGCATAATCTATAATTAATTCTAAGTAAAGGCCTTGGTAATTAGTAATGAGTGAAGTATTACCAAATACTTAAGAAGGAATTACAAATTTTTTGGATCAGTATTCTAAAGTGAGAAACATGATAACTCTCTAGTAACTACTGAAGTCATTGTAAACGTTTGATGTTTTTGTACAGTTTTGTACAGTAATTCCTTCTGATGTATTTGGTAACACTTGAGTAATTACTATCTAATACTAATACGCAACTGATCTCACAAGTAAAACATAATCCGGCCCGCTAAATTATTATTATTTTTATTATTATTCTCTAGTTGTCTCATTCCAAATGCAACGAAAAAGTCGGCGTTAAGGGGCCATTCACAAATATCCACGCCGCTTTCTCCTTCTTTCCAAAGCGCATGCGTTCCCGGGGCGTCTGTCGTTGCTATGGAACCATGAACTGCGCTCTCCACGATAAAGAAGATTCAGCAAAAGAAAAATTGATTTCTAGTTCTTGCATTAGCTCTACTAATATATATATTTATGGAGAGGAGAAAAAAACCCCGCCCTGTACAGCTATGATCAGCTGTTCGGCTGAGCTTTCGGTGTTGTTAAGGAAAGGCCGAAGCTCATCGGTTGGTTCTTGTCACATGAAAAGTTGAGATATTTTCATCTCGCCACGGCATAGGCGCTCCTGGAAAAACGAGGATGTGCACGTCGCGATTCTATTATGAGTGCGTTTGCCTAACTTACAGTAAAAGCACTCACGCAAGTCGCGAGCGTCGAGTTTAAACCACCGAACGCGTTTAAATGCGCGTCAAATGGAATCTTGGACAAATGTGTCTCAGCTGTGTGAGCAGAAGCGCTGCCAGGTGTCTGGAAAGATATATAATAGTGTAAAAATGTATTCAGGGATTGCATTTGTTCAGTGTTGTTCAGTGCAAGATTTTGATGCTATTTAAGCTTAAATAAAGTAAGGGAAAATATTTGCACTAACTGTATGTACTGTAACAATGATAGAGACACTATGGCAAAAATATTTTAAGCACATTTCATACACAATGGTAATTCAAAGTGCTTTACATAAAGAAGAACCTAATACATAATAATAATGGAACGCATAAGAAATAGAAATAACAGTAAAAACAGGGAATTCCACTATCTGGATGGAAGAGTTAGGAAGTTTCAGGGAGTTTTTTGTTGTCTGTCAGAGTGGATCTAAACGGATCTATCCATTAGAGCAGATCTACATTTTAGGAATTAAATTTGAAGTAAATGACAAATATTGCAAAGGAAAGTAAATTTTCTGAAATTTTGCACTTTCTCGTGCTTGAATATTAAAATGGCCCTCCTATGAGGTGTCAATCACAGCAACGGCTCCCAGCCAATTTGAGTTTGAGACCCCTGTACTAGAGAGTTATCATGCTTTTCACTTTAGAATACTGATCCAAAAAATTAGTAATTCCTTCTTAAGTATTTGGTAATACTTCTTCAGTCATTACTAGTGGGTTACCAAGGCCTTTACTTTAGAATTAATTATACATTATGCATCATTCACGTTAATTATAAACCTGTAGTTCTTAGTAGTTCTCTGTGAGGAATGAAAAAACAGTAGTTGCTGATTAGCTAATAGTGAAGTACTATCTTCAACTGAGCACTATTACTTACTAATTCATTCATCAGAGTTTCTTGATAGTTAATAGTGCTACTACTATAGTGTTAATAATGTATTACTCATTTGTTCCTGTGTAGTTATTCATTAATGAAGGATCAGTATTCTAAAAAGTTACTAAAATTTTCATTACCACGGCAGCACTCTTCAAGACATCAAAAGTCCCTTTGCAGTTCAACATCAGCTGTGTCTCAACATTTTTCAGATCAAGTTTGACGTGATTCGAATAAATATAAAGCATGCTGTAAATGAAATCCAAAATGGCTAACTTCCTGTTGGATAGAGCTAGTGAATGTCAGTGTAAAAGAGGAGGAAAAATCCCCACAGTGCCATCATGAGCCTTTTTCCTCTTGGCCAAATGAAACAGAGAAGGAAACAGACAGTTATCCCCTACCTACCATTACTGCCATTAAATATTCTAATCTTCAAACATCTAATATAGATACTAATCTTCAAACAGAAACCTACAGAGGGTATCTATGCAATTAAATCTGGAAGAGCAACCAAGAAATTAGTGACTCCCCCACATCCTCAGATGTGCAGTGCCTACTGCATGATACTGTTCAAACAGGCTGAACTAAAAACAATTGGATTGCTATGCTTAACGGGGGAAAACTGACTAGACAGACAGACAGACAGACGGATAGATAGATAGATAGATAGATAGATAGATAGATAGATAGATAGATAGATAGATAGATAGATAGATAGATAGATAGATAGATAGATAGATAGATAGATAGATAGATAGATAGATAGATAGATAGATAGATAGATAGATAGATAGATAGATAGATAGATAGATAGATAGATAGATATTACAGATGTAATTACATGCAGGTATTTTTAGAAAATTTAAGATCGTATGTACACAATAAGTGCATTGTGTCAAATGGTTGATTTAAATGTAAGTACATAGTAGTTAAGGCCACTTAAAGTGGGACCATTCTGACTTTATAACACGTAATTGTGAGTTTCTATCATGCAATTGTGAGAAAAGAAGTCAGAATTGTGAGAAAAGATGTCAGAATAGCTTTCATAGCATCACTTGTCTCCCTAGCAGAGACAAAACTAAGAAATTCTAGGTTAATGGGGGTCTAATATTGGAAGCGACTGGCATATTTGAAGGTGTTCATTCTCTGAAGAGGTTGCTACAAATGGAAAATGGATCACTGGGGTGCTGTTTTTCCATTTTTCCATTGCTCATCCCTACTTTGTAGATGATCCACAACTCCTTGTTCTAATTTGGCCAGTGATCTGTGTGATAAATGTTTCTATATCTTAAAATTACTGATTTGCCTCTGGGTGTGAGTGAGTGAGTGCGTGCGCGCGTGTGTGTGTGTGTGTGTGTGTGTGTGTGTGTGTGTGTGTGTGTGTGTGTGTTATTCCTGTGATAGAAAAGCAAGTGTTTCACAAATCTTTTAGAAAAAACTAATTTCATCATCATCAATGTGACAGACAGCAAGATCTGTAGTAGTAGCCCAGAGAAACCAAACCAAACTTAGTCTGCACTGAATACTTCCCCTTCTTTGTACAGTCAGAGTAACCAGCTGTCCACATTACACACAGTCAGTTGTGCAACTTAGAGCTGGGGTGCCCAAGAGTGTGAAAAAGTCTCTTTTTTAAACTTATCATGTAGGTTCAGGCATATCCCAGCATCTCAGGCCACAGGCGGGGAATACCCCAGACAGATGGCCAGTCCGTCACAGCGCGCTCTCTCTCTTTCTCTCTCTCTCACACACACACACACACACACACACACACACACACACACACACACACACACACACATTAGCACAATTTAGTTTCTCCACTTCACCAATGCTGCATGTCTTTGAGGAAACTCCTGGCTCAGCCGGGACTTGAACAGGGGGGTTTCTTGCTGTGAGGCACCATGACGCCCTTATTCAAGACAGATTTTATTTTTATTTTTTTTACCAAATTGCTTTTTCCAAATTTAACTGCATGTTTTCAAGTCTAAACATAATTCTTGGTGGCTTTAATTAGAATTTCTCAAGTAAGGTTTAGTTTTGGAATACCGTTTCAAGTAAAATGCTTTATTTTAAAACTAATACTTAAATATTTTTTAGTAATGTTTAGTAAAGTAAAGCTAGTCCCAGACTAAAATGCATGTTTGAGCTGTTTTAACTGAATGTGAAAATGGGCCTGTGAGTATCTGGTAACACTTTACAAGGTCCAGTTTGTTAACAAAATAATTTCTTAATCTTAGTTTATGTTCATTTCAACATTTACTAATACATGATACAAATCAATAGATGTTTCCATTAATATTATTGAATGGACCTGAGCTAACATTAAATAATGAACAGATGTATTTTTAACAAAAATGAATAAATACTGTTTCATTGTTGTAATAAATGTATTGCTCATTGTTAGTTAATGCTTTAATGTTGGTTATTACACATCTCTGTGGAATACTTGATTCTGATTGGTCAATCGCGCCATCCAGCTGTATTAACAGCTGGAAACAGATATCACAAGCTCATCCGGGTTACTGAAGTCAGCAGCGCTAAAAGCTTGCTAGGAACGTTTTTTCTTTGTCGAAGTTTTGCATTTGTTGAGCTATTAAAATTCAGTCAAATCAATATATTGTGTACAGTTATTTAAGGGGAGACACTACAGGCAAAAACACTGTTTTTTCAGGCACCTGTCAATTTTGAGATTTTGCACTTTTTGGCTTTTTATAAAGTGTTTTTTCAGACTGGTGGAAAGAAAACATACAAAATACACTTTTAAGTGTATGTTTTATAGCACTTTATCTATTTGCGTCTATAGATTTTTACAGTAAATATCTTTAAAGGCCATTTTCTTAAAATGAGTTTTTTTCTCCTGCTCTGAGTCAGAAATCTCCACTTCAGCAGAACTTGCAGACACCAAACTTTACAGTTTTATTCCTAAAAAAATGGTGAAAATATTTTTTTTCTGGCTGTTGATAGTATTTTCTGATTTATGGAGTGATAAAAAGAGATATCCAAAATTCCCTCTGTAAAAACCTTTGAATTTAATATGTCCAAAAAATTAAACGAGAACTTTGAACCTGACGTCATCCAATATTCAGATTTTGGTTCTAGAAATGTATGCAAATGAGTGCATATTTAATTAGATAATGCCTCATTTGCATATTTAAACATTACATTTTAGAAAACTTGTAATACAAAATTTTTTTGCAATTTTTAATGTAATCAATCACCTGGGGTAGTATGGTGATATCTATTAGTTTTTTTTGTTTTGTTTTTTTTTACCCTATTCACCTGGGGTGTCTCGCCTTAATTTAATCAGTGTATTTCATACACTGTTGGATTATAAGATAATAAACAGTTACATCTCAGATCAATATCTCTTATCCCCATAATTATTTATGTGGTGAAATGCCATTTATTAAGTGGTGTGACTGTATCGTATCCCTTAAAGTGAACCCCTGGTATTAAGACTTGTACACAGCAAAATCCCCAGAGTTAAATCAACAGTACATATGGTCCCTCTCTAAATAGTGTTAAAATAACACTGAAGCATAGTTAAAGTTAATGAGATAATAGAGCAATTAATTAAGTGATGATTGAGCATTAGTGATGAACACCTGCTGTTAACAAGCAGAATCACTGAAGAAAAGAGAAACAGAAGAACTACAACTGACTTCAGCCACAGCCTTAGATGAAATCAGCTGAAGATAAAAGACATTAAACCTCTCAAGATCTGATTAAACAACTTCACAAACAGCATTGCCAGCTTCACTTATTACTAACCAGACTGACTTTATTTTCACACATCTACAGAATCGTTTCATTGGTCGTGAAAAAAAAAGAAAAGAAAAGAAAAGAAAAGAAAAGAAAGAAAAGAAAAGAAAAGAAAAGAAAAGAAAAGAAAAGAAAAGAAAAGAAAAGAAAAGAAAAGAAAAGAAGCCACCATCAAGGAGATCAGTCATTTATACATTTTGGTTTTGTATTACCAACCCTGTGAAACTGCAGCATGAGAAGAAAGTGTTGCAACAAACATGAATAATTTTAAGTAACTTTTTTACCTTCATAAATAGTTTTCTAAGTCCTTATACAGACCGTACTTCCCGAACGTTAAAACAGTACGTTCTATATAGTATGAATATGGGTAGTATGAATGGAATTCGGACGTACTACATCCGCCATGTTAATGTTGTCACTTGTCATGCGTCGTCACAACAGCGCTAAAATTTAAATATGTCAAAGTATAATCACCTATTTAGCTAGGAAATTTTTACCTCAGAATAAAAATACATCTGTGAATATCACGACAGAAGCTGATTTGAAGCAACGAAATTAAGTGATTTATTGTTAAAAATGAATACATATAAAAATAGAAGAAAAAGAGAAAAAGACATGAATCAATAAACAAACTTGAATACATTATATATAACTAAATAATATGTAGATAGAGAGGGCAAGAGAAATACACATCATAGCCTAAATATTACATACAATATATACAAATGAATACAATGATATACGTTACATATTCTAAAAAAACTACAAACTGTGAGCCCTATAAACTACTGCCGCCTGAATGTCGCTGTCCGTTAAGTTTTCTAATCTCATTAAACTGCTTAACAATGAACGTCTCCGTTAAATAAAAGTGTTAACAAGCGGATGTAACGTTATCTCAACCTGTTCGTTAGCTTGATGTGCTGTCAGTAATAATGAGTAAACATCTTTTTACAGCCAACTCTTAATCTTCTCATTACATTGTTTAAACTTTCAATAAGTCAGCCGTTTACTTACATAATGTTAAACAAGTGCAATTTAATCACAATAAACACCGTTTTTTCCTGAGGTACTTAAGGACTTGAATGAGCTGCATATCGCCGCTTTCCGCCATTTATGAATATGAAGAATCCTCTCTCCTGTGGCATCACGGGAAGCAGTAGGTCATCCGGGTACTTCTCGCCTACTGTTTTTCGAATACTATGAATTCGGACATACTACTCGCCTCGCATACTGTTTTTCGCATACTATATAGTAGGGAAGTATGCGATTTCGGACGCAGCCAATGTATATATTATGACTTTATAAGACAATTTCGAAAATTACCCACCTCCATTGAGATTTCTTGTACTGTATTTGCAAAACTACTGCGTTGGTGAGTGTTGTAGTCGTTGTAGTCCAGAGCTGCGCTTGGAGTATTTACGACAGTGTGATTCACTGAAGGAACCTGTAGGGGGAGCTTCGCAAATCTTACTGAGTTCCGCTTTAAAACCATGTAGTGCATAAAAAATGTTGAACTACTTAATCACTTAGACACACACAGACATCAGCATATGAATCTCAACAATGGTGATAAAAAAAACGATTCACGCTGCAATGCAAGATGGGTATCACCATAGGACAAAACTCCTATCATGCAATGCAGTATGAATAATTATTGTCACCACTGTTGAGGATTGTATGCGTTGTTTTCATGTATAAGCCTGAGCGGTAAGAATTGCTAATTTTTGAAGCGTTACAGTGGCATTCGTTTAATGCATTTTTTTTGTTTTTGTTGCAATTTTGCAATAGCCGAATCTCAGTCAAGAAACCAAAGAGAAGATCTTTGTGATGGTCATTTGAAAGGGCTTTTAAACAGTAAATTTAAGCAGATCTGCTCCTTCAGTCTTTTGTTTCAGCAATGTGCAAGTGTTTATTGTGAAACACTATTGCAATTGTTCAAACACAAACTATTTTATAGACATAAAAGTGTCAACTAAAACAAACCCTGACCACCATGATGGTGGCATAATTTTTTGACCAATAAATCACCAACATCTATAAATAAGAACTTTTTTAGGCGTCTGACAGAAATAAAGTCAATCTGGTTAGTAATAAGTGAATCAGACCTTTTAATCAGATCTTCAGAGATTTAATGTCTTTTATCTTCAGTTGATTTCATCTAAGGCTGTGGCTGAAGTCAGTTGTAGTTCTTCTGTTTCTCTTTTCTTCAGTGATTCTGCTTGTTAACAGCAGGTGTTCATCAATAATGCTCAATCATCACTTGTAACTGTAATTGCTTAATTATCTGATTAACTTTAACTGTGCTTCACTGTTACTTTAACACTATTTAGAGAGGGACCATATGTACTCTGAGCAGAGCTGGATTAACTCTGGGGATTTTACTGTGTATGGCTTAATATAACATAAATGATGTCTCTTACTGAAATAAGTAGTAGAAAACCCATGAAAGATTTACGTTATTTAAAAAATCCATGAGATATTTGGACAATGGGTGGTGCCATTTTGTTTAGTTGCACAGTGTACAGTTCTGGTTGCACTCGGTGAGCTACTAACACTACCCTGTTGCTATTTTTACCGCAACACAACTCAGAATATAATATTTGATGCCACAATGTCTCTGTGGCTATTCGAACTACTGTTGTATGATTGACGTGTTAAAATCGTCTGATCACCTGAATGCATTACACACAGTTAAACATATAGGCTGCCTTCGTCAGTCTCCATGACAGGTGCGGCATTTGTTAAAGCATACACTTATATCCATTGGCAACTATAAGCTCTTTCAGCTGTGGTCTGCTAAAAGCCCCAAAGGCACCAGGGCTTGTCAAGAGAACAAAGACGCGGTTCTTTAGGAAGTTTTATTCATCCACATTCTGCACAACTTCCCTTTCTTTTCTCCTCTTATCGTTAGTAAAGCAGTAAAGACTTACATCACTTCTCTTGTGGCTCATTGACTGAAAATTACAACCAAAAGCTGCACAATGTGGCATTGAATATTATTTTCTGAGTTGTGTTGCAGTAAAAATAGCAACAGGGTAAGGTTAGTGTTAGCTAACGGAGTGCAACCATTTGACGTCATCGACACAAAACTGTGCACTGTGCACCTAAACAGAATGGCGCCCCCCATTGTCCAAATATGTCATTGATTTTTTAAATAACATAAATCTTTCATGGGTTTTCTACAACATAGACATCATTTACGTTATATTAAGCCATACAAATTCCCTTTAAATAGTTTGAACTTGCTGCATAGCAACTGCTCTCTCCGGCATCAAGAGCTAATAACATACTTCGATTTAAATCAATATTTCGCGTCTATTTAAATACTTGTGTGCCAAGTAGCTTCGTGTCCGGGACCTGATCACCCTGTCGGGATTTATTCTGAGATAACAACGAGCTGGATGTACATTATCCCTTACTTAACTAACAGAACATTATTGTAATGTGTTACCAAAATGCACAAACCCAGCGATTGGGTTGTTTTAACCCAACTGTTGGGTTAAATGTTTGCCCAACCTGCTGGGTAATTTTACTTAACCCAACTATTGTTTGAAAATGACTATATGGCTGACTTAAAATGAATCTAAAATGAAGTTAAAATGTTCCTTTATTAAACATATTAATAAATGTTAATTTTCAAGATATTTTGGGTTCATTTTAAGTAAGCAGTACTGTAATTTTTAAACAATAGTTGAGTTAAGTAAAACTACCCAGCAGGTTGGGCAAACATTTAACCCAACTGCTGGGTTAAAACAACGCAATTGCTGGGTTTGTCCATTTTCAACCCAACTTGGGTTGTTTTTAACCCAGCATTTTTTAGAGTGTATTGTAACACTATGTATACGGGCTTGCCTAAGGGTTTTAACTGATACAAAATACAGCAGCCAGAGTACTAATGAATGAACTAAAGAGGAGAGAGCATATTACACAGGTTTTAATGGAGTTACATTGGTTGCCAGTTCACTAAAGGATTGATTTTTCTTGTATTCATTTTTAAAACACTGCATAATCTGGCACCTTTGTATTACCGACTGTCTGTCATTTGTCTGTCGTTCTGGACGTTTCAAATCATAGTTTAAGGTCCTCTAGTGCTGCTCTTTTGGCACATTATACAGTAAATCTTAAGCGATTCAGTGGTGCTTCTTTTAGCCACTATGCTCTGAAAATTTAAATAGTCTACCAAATGAAGTGAGAGAGGCTATAGCATTAATATTTTAGAAGGCAGGTTAAGACATATCTTTTTAAAATTGCTTATGAGTATATTGATATTTTGTGAAATTGTGTGAACGTTTGTTTTATGTCTTTATTTTACCTTGTGAACCTTTTATAGTTGCTTTGGAGTATTTTTATATTGATATTGTGTGAAATTGTATTGCGAATCTCTTTATTTTACCTTCACTCTAAAAAATACTGGGTTGTTTCAACTCATGTTTGGGTCAAATGTGGACTGTTGGGTATACAAATGTAATTAAAAAATCTAAACCAATGGTTGGGTTTGTCCATATTTGACCCAAACATTGGTTGAAACAACCCAGCATTTTCTAGGGTGTTGTGAACCTTTAATAGTTGTTATCACATGTTTTATATTAATATTGTGTGTAATTGTATTGCATGCTTGTGAAGCACTTTCAGCTGAATTTTGTGTATGACAAGTGCTATAACTTGATAATAAGAAACCTGTGGTAACCTGCACCACAACTTCAGACAGTTAACTAAGCACGCAATTTGCTGCGTAAACATTACTGAATGGGTTAATAATTGAATTTTGTTGATCTCCTTGATCTTGAAGTGAAATTCCCTAATCTTCCATTGGACAAGCATTTCTGTACTTTGTTGCTCTGTTAAGAAAAGTGGTATTAATTAAAAACCATTACATTGTGTCAGAAGCGCTTGACGAACACACAGCCTCAAAGGATGGCTAAATTTAATCCTCCGGAGAGTTTTGCATTTGTGCTTCATCCAAATGAGTAGGCTGACTGTGCAGTGTTTCAGCAGTTTAAAAGTGCAACAAAATTAGAGGAAATGACCTTATTGTGCCCACCCAAAACAAAGTTTGTTTTCAAAGTAGAGATATCTGAATATTCTTCCAAAAAGACTGATATAGTCTTAGAATATTCTTCCTAAACACTGGTATAATGTTTTGCCTAAACTGAAAAGTGTGAAATGTACTTAGTACGCTTTAAGACACATTCATCCCATTCCAAATAACTGAAGATTCCACATAACATAACTTCTAGTAAAACATGAATTTTCTGTGAAACATATTTTACTTATGCTTTCTGTCTTGTTTTATTTCAAATTGAAAAGTGGGATCATATCTTAAAATATGTCACTGCAATTGTTTTGTCTCAAGATGCAACCAGTAATGTTAAGATAAATGTACACATCTATCATAACTTTGACACAAGATGAAGAACTGAGGAAAACTTGAGGGCTTAAATACACAAGGAAAGATCATTAACAGAACAGGGAACAGGTGTGAACTAATCAGGAACCATGACAACGAATGAATGAATGAGAACACAGCCAGATGAAATGGAACATGGCAATAAAAAAGCAGAACTGTGACACTTTGAGGCTTGATAGTGAATTAAACATGCTAAAGAAGCAGTGAGGTCAGTTGTGAGGGAAAAGTTTTGTAGAGCTCGACACAGAAACCGTATGGCCCTGGGGCCTTATTAATTGATTCCTCTATTTTCTGAGATTGAACAGATTTAGTTCCTTCTTTTGTCATGCTTAATGCTGGGTATATTCATCAAAACTTCCAGCATAATGTCTTAAAATCTTGAGCGAATTCTAATGTGTATGAATCTGACTAGTATTTTTAAAAAAGTATAGATAATTTCATGGGCATCCACTGTTATCTCTCAAGTTGTTTTATTAACATTGGGAATATGAAATGCCACTTTTGGGCTACATTCAGGGCTTGACATTAACTTTTTTGCTTATCAGCCACTGTAGCTAGTGGTTTTCCAAAGCTTCTAGCCACTCAGCATTTTCTCTGGTCACAATTTTGACATCGATTCCATTGGGAAAAAACTGCCATATAGATATTTTTTTATATTATCTCTTAATTTGGCAGCAGGTTTATTAGGCTGCTGTCACTTTAAGACCTGACGTACGGATCCATTATACTGTTACACATGCGTTTTCTTTCTCGACTGTTTACGTTCACTTAAAACAAACTGACTGTGTTTACGAGAATACTCACCAAGACTGGCATTTTGACATTATTTTGTGTGTATTTGACAGTTTAAGCACAATAAGCAACAAAAAAGAATTCAATTTATTGCTGAGAGGCGGCTTTATGTGGCACACTTTGGGTGTGAAAACAAAAACTGGGGTAAAAATATATGCAATCCCATGCCAAAATTCAAACCCTGTAACACCAACAATATTTTATGAAAGTGAGGGGAGGAAGGTTTGCGTGTCGAATCGCTGTCGGAGAGATGAGAGAGAAAGAGTAGCTGATATTGTGAATCTATTCTGTGGAAAATGACTATTGGATGTGTTTCAGATATCAATATGTATCAAAAAATCTATATTTTTTACACTACATTGCGCTTAGTTTATTATTTCAGATGCCTTTTTAAAAGTCTACAATTGAAAAATGTATATATATATATACTGTATATAAAATTCAACCCGCCAAAGTGGAGTGTCTGCATTACACGCCACTGCTGAAATACATCTGCATTTGGCAGGTATTAATGTCAAGCCCTGTATACAAATATTTTAAATACGGGAGAGTGGGGGTGAATTCTCATTGACCAACTTTATTCGTCTTGACCTAGAAACGGCCCTGCATCTTATGTATTGTTTTAAATCTGTCACATCCTTGTTGAAATTTACATATACCCATCCCCAAAACATATGTCATTATTGTGATTTAAAAGTCAGAGAGTGCTGAAAGTTTCTGCTAATATGCTGCTCCATGTGCTCTTGCTTTGTATATGGACTTTTAGTTTGTAATGTTGTTCTGTTCCTGTTTCCTGTTACCCTTTGTGATTCACTGATTATTCGCACCTGTGTCTTGTTACCCTGATTATGCCTTCTATATTTAATGCCGTGTTTGAGACGAGGGTCACAATGGGAATTTCCTAAATGCTTGAAATATCCCACTTCTAACCTCACATTTACATGTTGACCACATGATGTCACCATAACACAATAAGTGCATTGTGTGTTTTTGTGTCAAATTACTGATGAAATTACTTTCATGAGCTGATGAAAAGTAAAAAAAAAAAAAGAAAGAAAAAAAAAAAAAAGTAAAATCATTATTTAAACTTAAAGGGTTAGTTCACCCAAATATGAAAATTTTGTCATAAATGACTCACCCTCATGTCGTTCCAAACCCGTAAGCCCTCCGTTCATCTTCAGAACACAGTTTAAGATATGTTAGATTTAGTCCGAGAGCTTTCTATCCCTCCATTGAAAATGTATGTACGGTATACTGTCCATGTCCAGAAAGGTAATATAAAAATCATCAGAGTAGTCCATGTGACATCAGTGGGTTAGTTAGAAGTTTTTGAAGCATCGAAAATACATTTTGGTCCAAAAAGAACAAAAACTATGACTTTATTCAGCATTGTCTTCTCTTCCGGGTCTGTTGTCAATCCGTGTTCACGACTCAGCAGTGACGCTGCTGACGTGTTATCCGGTGCGCCCGAGCTTCGTTTACAGTCTGAGGGAGATGCACGCTGTAATCAAAACAACCTTCGCAAACATGTCTAAGGATTTCGACACAGAGGAAGACTTGCATTTTTTTGCTCAGCCATATTTATTTGAACCCGAATACACGGACGAAGAACTACGTTGTGAACGCGGATTGACAACAGACCCGGAAGAGAAGACAATGCTGAATAAAGTCATAGTTTTTGTTCTTTTTGGACCAAAATTTATTTTCGATGCTTCAAAAAATTCTAACTGACCCTCTGATGTCACATGGACTACTTTGATGATGTTTTTATTACCTTTCTGGACATGGACAGTATACCGTACATACATTTTCAATGGAGGGACAGAAAGCTCTCGGACTACATCAAAAATATCTTAAACTGTGTTCTTACAGGTGTGGATGACATGAGGGTGAGTCATTAATGACATAATTTTCATTTTTGGTTGAACTAACCCTTTAAAGTCTTTGTTTGTTAAAGATGCCGCCACCTTGGAAGAGATATCAAATGGCAGGACTAGCTGAGGACAGGGTTGATCAATCTGCCCAGAGTTAACAGTTCGAGTGACCTTCCACGTGTTATTTTCTGAGTTCTGAGTTGTCTGGAATGCAGCACAAGCCCTTGTGTTTCCACTGTTCAGGGTCAGGTCTTGTCTATGGATGTGTTGGCGTTGTGCTTTTTGCATGCTCTTTTGTTATTATTGAATGAAAAATGAATACTGCATTTGGGTCCAGCTCTACATTGAGTTTACTCGAACAGTACAGATAGTTCCATATACTTCAATGCGTATGACCAAAACAGACCACTTTATAGAGGTTTATTAGAAGTGTGACCTGCTTCTTTAATGATGTTCTTTAATATAAATGATAACTTTAATATAAAATTAAGAAACTTCATTTATATAGGGTGTACTATTTTTTTTCACAGCACAGTAAAAAAAAGAAGCTATTTACTCTTTTGTATTTTCCATTTTGAATGTTGAAAACTAGAAGTAGTCATGCTTTTCTTTTAATCTATGTGAAAAATCTCTTTGTATATATATATTTTAGATCACCAGAAGCTGGACAGGGAGGCTAGGATCTGCAGACTGCTGAAGCACTCCAATATTGGTAAGTTTACCACACACCCAGACACACAATTGTTTGCTTATTTAAATGAGATCATAACATAAACCTTTCTTATGAAGCCAATTATAAATATAGCTGCAAGCAGCAATTACGGGGCCAAGCACAAAAACGCCACAAGAAGCCAGCCAACATGGCTGGGAGCATCAGACTAACAGCAGCAGTGAGCAATTAAAGACCTATTAAGATCATTTTAAAAATGATCAAAAATGAGGATTTACTGGTTCATCACTTTCGACCAATAGGTGGTGCTGTGACCAAATTAATGTGGTATGGTCAGAGTGAGGTGACAATGACACTTGCAAAGTTTGGTGTCAATATGTCAAAGCATTGCAGAGATACAGCTTCAAGACTGGGTTTTGCATCATGCCTCAAATTTGTTGCTCCAGTACATGAAAACTGTTTGACGTATCGACTTTAAATCCATAACCTTTTGTCGGCATGGTCTGAAGATGATATGGTTCAATTTTCGTTATCATTCGACTCGGCTTGATGCCCCAAATCCAAAAAGACCAAATTTATGATTTTTGGACAAACCCCTCAGAAGTTATAAGCAAAAATAGCCATTTTTCATATTTCTGCACCAGTAGATGGCGCTGAGCCGAAACACTGCATGGTGTCTCAGGTCATGCTTGTGATGACAGGTACCAAGTTTGGCCATGAATACGATACAGCCTTACGTCCATTTTCGCAAGCGCTTCTTAAAATTAGTTTGCGTGTTTTTCGAAAATAGTTTGAGGAATCAACTTGAATTCCATAACTTTTTGTTGGCATGGTCTGAGGATGATCTGGTTCAATTTTCATGAAAATCGGAGTAACGGCCTAGGAGTAGTTCGAAAAAGTAGGTTTTTCAGAAAATTCAAAATGGCGGAAAAATTTTCATGACGGAAAATGACGTCAATCGATCCGTCTTGACCAAGGAATCAGAGGAAAATTTTGTTTCTATCTCTTACGGTTCAAAAGTTATTAACATAAACATAAGTGCAACTTTGGACAGCTGGTGGCGATAGAGGGATTGAGTTAGAGACTCCAAATTTTCTATGCACAAAGGTCAGACTGTCCTCTAACTGTGTGCCAAATTTCACAACTTTCCCACAAGCGGTTCTATGGGCTGCCATAGACTTCCAGAGTGGAAGAAGCAGAATAATAATAGGAACGCCAACGTATACAATAGGTGCCTACGCACCTTCGGTGCTTGGCCACAAAATATAACTGCTATTAATGAACCAATCTTAAGGATTCTAAGAAGACTACTCTCATTATTTTAGCAAACTATTTAGAAATTATAAGCCATTTTTCAGGTACCCTCTGGGCATGCTGGGTATGACCAAGTTTCAATATGCCAAAGCCGTGCCAAAATATAGCTTCACATTCTGTTTATTCTTATTATTGATGCATTATACAAGAGCAGTTTGGTAGGCCTATATCAAAACGTTTTTAATAGCTTTTTGCCTGCATGGTCTAAACATGTTTTGAATGCCAAATTTGGTGACAATCTGAGGAATTCTCTAGGAGGAGTACCAAAAAAGCAGATGGAATTTGACAATGTGGTGTAGCAGCATCAACATGAGAGCAAATCTGAGTTGTTAGAGGATCTGAGACAGCTTTTTATCATATGGTTCAATGGACTGCCTTATATTGTAATGCAGATGTAAGGGAAAGGAATTATAATACTAGCAACATTTTGTAGCAAATTAGCCCAAATGGGAAATATGTATAATTAATTATGATCAATAAGCATTTAGATTGAGTAATTAATTTGGGGAATTTCTGACAGAATCAGTCTCAGACGTCCGACCAACAAAGTGAGAATGTCTATAGACTATAGTAGGATATTACTCTCTTGACCATAGACCATAGTATGCTAATACTGACTAACACTTTCAAAGAGCATGTGTTGTAGCTGTGTTAGGGACTATAAACACATAGGGCATGATTTACTAAGAGTTTGCGCAGCACAAACCCTCTTTTGGCCTTAAAAAAACTACTGTCAGGATTTACTAAAGACACACAGTGAAAATTTATCACTGAAAAGGTGTGGACATGGTTGTTTTTGCGGCTAACCTTATTACATATGCATTTGTAGGAGTTTCAAGGTGATTTACTGTCAATTTACTGGTATTTGCACCATTATTTACCGCCCCAAAAAAGCATGTCTTAAACCAGACACTAATTTGTGCTGCTCTTGGTAGATTGAGTTGGTCATTATGGAAATGATCCGGCTGCATCTGTGTTCTTTAATTTGTGTGTCATCAGTAGATTGCGCACAAAACTTAAACTATTCTAAAACACAAACACAATTTGGTATAGGAAGAGAGTTCAAACTGAAGCAGAGTAAAAATAGAAACATGAAGTTATGGCAGTATTTATACAGCCTGTAGGAAACATCGGTTTCTTGTGAAAAGGTGATATTTAATGTATCAATAATTAACACTAAGTCTGATACTTGCATATCTTGCCTGTTTGAAAGAGTGTTGATGCAATTTGTTGAGGCTCCAGTTAATCTTTGCTGAAGTTGTACTGATGAGAGAAATCCAGATTGATGCAGAAGGTCTTTGATGGTTGGAAAGACAAGGCCGCAGCCTGGCACAAACTTAAGGGTCCTTCGAAGACTTCTATCTCAGCGTCCCAATGTTCATGTCAGAATTTCAAATTCTTCCTTCTCCCACATGTGTTCTTAGCCAGAAATCAGTGTGCGGCTGTCACAGGAGTTGAGTGAGCCAATAAGGATTTGTACTTTCAGAAGGAAAGTTTACTATCTTTTGTCTTTTAGCAGGGTGTCTTGCATATGAAATTGGATTGGGTGTTAACATAAAAAATTCTAATAATACTAACATGTTACAGTGCTAGTAAAACATAATGTAAATTAACATACAGGAAATTAAAATTGTAGCTCATAGATACCAAACATGTATATATATATGTTTCCCTAAAGAAAATATTGTTCCCTTTTAATGTGTATGTAACAGTTGCGTATGGGTTTCAGTAAAGTGTCAAAAGAGACCACCGCAAGTCTCGTTCTGTTGCCGAAACATTGCCAGGTCATGTTATCATGCGGTTGCTAGGGTGCTCTGAATGGTTGCTAAGGCATGTCTAGGCAGTTTCCATGGTAATACTGTCTACTTGCTGAACTGAGTGAATATATAGTGAACTCTAGTCTCCATGACACTGAAAATGGTTTAGAGGGATATCTTCGGATCATTGTACAGTATGTGGTATGGTATGGTGCATTAAGGCTGTAGCAGCCGTGGAGCATGTCTCCTCGATTCTTAAACATTTTTTTGGACCATATCTTTTTTTTTTTTTTGCTAGTAGTTTGTCAGGAGCCTCTTGAGGTGCATACTAAAATATTGTGTGCATCAGGCAAATTGGTTTGATATGGATGTGCACATGGGCATGGAAGGGATCAGAGGCTGGACACATTTTTTATTCTAGCTCTATAGCTACAGAGTTGATTTGAATTACATCACTATCTCATGGCTGATTCTCACCAGATTTGGTACAGAGTCTAACTTATACAGCCTCTATGGATCTGACAAATTTCATAATGATCAGTCATGCACAAAGCGAGTAATTAACTGAAGAAATTTGATTGGCTGCTGGCAGCCATTTTTGTTGCTTTGTACAATAATTTTTTTAAAGTTTTTATAGTACTTAGTAGATACACATCAAATTACAATTTCCTTGATCAAACAGTTTGAAAAAAAATGGCTTTGTAAATGTAAATGCATGCGACCCAAGCATATATATTATTAAAGTTATTGGAGTCAAGGCAACATTGAACATTGAAAAAAGCATAAATTAATTTTTGCTTGAATCCCTAATAAAAAGATTTCAAGCAAAAACAACAGCTTTTGGTTTGCATTTGCACCTTAAGGGTGGGCACACACATATTAAAGGTACAATATGTAAGATTTTTGGAATAAATGTCCAAAAATGTTATATATTTTGTTGACTTGTGTATTTGCATTATCCCAAATGTTCCCAATGATTTTTAATTCCAGAGAAATGCGCAATTTTAATCAGTATAACGTGTCATTGCGTCACCTGTCAGTAACGTCATATCTGTGCAATTTACGTTTTCACAGTATTTCCGTATAAACCATGGAAACCACAAAGATGCTTTAATATATTATGTGTTTTATTAGACAGGTAAGAAACTGTTTGGATACCTTTAGCTACAGAAAACTAATCTTTTGTTATATAGCTCAACACGGTTAGTCTTATTGTTTGAATGTCTTGTTTTCTTGATTTACTGCAGGTACCATGTTTGTACCATGCCTCAGAGACAACACTTTTTTGTTTAGTGGCAAACATAGCATAATCAGAAAGAGCTTTAACAGTAATATAGCATTTCTCAACAATACAATATATTTTAAAATGAATTATGCCATTTAGCAACTCAAGTCATCCAGCTTTTTATTAACTTCCTGGGGTTGGTGGTCGCACTGGTGATACCACCTCTTTTTTTTTACCAGTGCAAAAGAGACTCAAAATACTTTGTTGATTTTAGACATCCAACGTTAGCGTCAGTTCTGGCAGGTCACGTCAGTCAAGCTTGCATCAGCTGACTCCCAGGTGACTTGCGTCAACCTTTAGGAATATGACGCCTATCACAGCGTTCATATATAAGCTCCTTTGTATTATCAGCAGCTATTGCATTTGTCAGTAGAAAATAATTACCCTCCTCCATCCCCAGCTCCTCCTCTTGTCAGTCAGGATTTGGCTTATGATTCCCTTGAATCAGACTAATTCTTGAAATATGTGTATGTTAAATTATAACATTAATTATATCTGCATATGTTGGTTCTGTTCTGTTTACCCTATTGCTGCTCTCCCTGCTCTTATCCATGCTAGGCTGCATGGATGCACAGGGAGTTCTTGCCCAGAACAGAACCATACCGCCAATACAAACTCTATTCTTTATCAATCATATTTAATGATAGTGGTCCTGACAGATATACAGATAAGAGTTATACATCATTCAAAACTGTGAAATGTCTTCTTTTATTTGTTTACACTCACAGTAAAAACACAATGTTGTGTTTTTTTTTTGTTTGTTTTTTTGCAAAATAAAGAAAACTAACAAGATATGTGATCTGCCATCTCTCTCTAAATGAAGTCCATTATGATATTCCTCAGAAAATGAACTGTAACTTAGAGAATACTTATCACACAAACATGAGACATATGTCTAAAGAAACGTTGATATGTCAAGTTTTAAATAAAGTCAGTAAAATCAGAAACAAATAGAATGTTTTTATGTAATCTGTTTGAAAAGAGAGAAATGTCAGTCGTTTGTGAGTCACCTCATTATCCACTGATACGGCCACACCCACGGAGAGCTTGTACTATTTAAAGTCAACGACACTCAAAAAAACGCATCAAGTTTAGTCAGACAGATCTGCAGCTATGCAGCCCCATATGCAACAAATTGTGATGCACTGTGTATTCTGACACCTTTCTATCAGAACCAGCATTAACTTCTTGAGCAGTTTGAGCTACAGTAGTTCGTCTGTTGAATCGGACAACACAGGCCAGCCTTCGCTCCCCCTGTGAGTCTTGGCCGCCCATGACCCTGTCACCGGTACACCACTGTTCCTTCCTTGGAGCACTTTTGTTAGAGACTGACCACTGCAGACCGGGAAGAGCTGCAGTTTTGGAGATGCTCTGACCCAGTCGTCTAGACAGCAGAATTTGGCCGTTGTCAAATTCGCTCAAATCCTTATGCTTGCCCATTTTTCCTGCTTCTAACATCAACTTTGAGGACAAAATGTTACTTGCTGCCTAATATATCCACCCACTAACAGGAGCTGTGATGAAGAGATAATCAGTGTTATTCACTTCACCTGTCAGTGCTCATTATGCCTGATCGGTGTAAAATAATTTTTAGTTTTAGTACCAAAACAGGGTGGAGACAAGGTGTGTAGCGCTGAGCCAAGGAGGCCTTTCTGAGTTGAGTTTGCATGTTCTCGATGTGTTGGTGTGGGATTCCTCACAATTTAAAGACATGCAGAACAGGTCAATTGGGGAAATTAAATTGTCTTGCCTGAGGCACTGGGATACGTTCCAGCATTCCCTTGTTTCCCTTGACAAACATTTTGGAAAATGGATGAAGTATCATGACCGTACCACCTGTTGAGGTGCCAATCGCACTGAACATGGAGTCAGAGAAGTTACTGACCTTTATCAAACAAGATAAAAACCTTTTATTCTTTTAAGAGTGACCTAGCAAAGAAGGCAGCAAAAGACACACTAACAGTTTGCATATCAAGAAAATTTTGTGGAAACAATTTCCAACATGGCTATACTTAAGGTTGTTCACAAGTGCCATAAATTAAGTAAGAGGAGGAAGCATCAACAATTTCCACAACGTTTTAGTTCCTACAACACCTAATATTACACAGTGTATGCCTGCCCTAAATGTCTTAAAATGTGAATGTCTTAAAATCACAATCTGTCATAAAGAAGAATCCTAAAATCTATATCTGTAAGAATACCATAAGAAACAAAAATGACTTCATGATCATGTTATCTCTTTTTTTTTCCAATTCCATGCAAACCACAACCGTCAATCCTTTGCCAGTGCGACTCCATGACAGCATCTCAGAGGAAGGCCACCATTACCTCATCTTTGACTTGTAAGTTTCTCTGACCAATCATACCAGTTAAAAAGCATCTAATAATTTTGTACAAACTATAAACCAGCCGAAAAAAGGCCCAAGTGAGTAAATGCATGAATTGTTTTCAGAAATGGCTAAATTCTTTCTAGAGTTTATGTGGGAAAAGCTAATGACTTTTTTTGCTGTATTATAGGGTGGATACAATAGATCTCTTCATATCGAAATAATTATAGCACTTACTATATGATACCATCATAAAACCATTGTCTTCTTACAATTGCCAGATGTTGAAAAGTATAAGGGTGTTTCTTAGACTTCAAGCAATCTAACAGTTTATTAGAACTAACAAATTTCAGCTTTTGGTGGCACTTTATTTTAATACTTTTTTACAGTTTAATTACACTGGTATTGGTACTGAGTAATATTAATTAACAACATGTACTTGCTATAGGGTTTGGTTTTTTTTAGTGTTAATTGCTTGTAATTAGACATTATTTCCTGTTAATACTACAGTAAATGCAGTAAATATACCATGTAATGAGGACACATTCAAATGAAGTGTTACCCAACATTTTGTTATATTAAGATGACATTGCAGAAACTACTGTTTCAAGTCAAATAATCCTTTAACTAGTGCCATAACTTGCTGTTTCTTGTTGTTTGGTCCAGAGTAACGGGTGGTGAGCTGTTTGAAGACATTGTTGCCAGGGAATATTACAGCGAAGCAGATGCCAGGTGGGTGGGCTATCAGCATAACACAAACGGACTCTATGTATAAAAGCATTACACAAATAATGTAAAATATGCAAATAAATAAAAACACACTAAATTAAGTTAGTACAAAGTTAAGTCTCCTTGCCTTAACGAGCGAGATAACTCACAAGTTTTGCTTAACTTGCTAAAAATGCTATTTTTCATTTTCATCAGACTGCATAATATTCACTTTAGTAAGCAGCATTATTATTTTTACAGTAAGCAAAACAAAAAAACTGTAATGTGTACATTTGACATTATATACATCACATAGTCATGTGTTGAAGTCCAGTGTGGCCAATATATTCCAGTGTATTTGTGTAAAAGTTTTCTCTTTTTTTGCCTAAAGCCACTGCATACAGCAGATCTTGGAGGCAGTACTTCATTGCCATCAGATGGGTGTCGTGCACAGAGACTTAAAGGTATTTTATTATGATTGACCTTAATTGTCTGTCATTAGCATTAGTAATGGGCCAAGCACTGACTCACTCACTCCCTCACTCAATCACTCACTCACTCATAAAGACTTCACTTGTTTAATTATTTGTTAAATCAGCGTATGAATAAATCTCTTGAATGAATGATTCAATGACAAATACATTTTTAACAGTCACTTGTCGCCACCTACTGGCAAAATGATGTAATTGACACATTCTTTATTTGAAGCATCAAGTTACTTTCAAAAGCTGATTTTGATCGCTACCGTAGACATCAGTGTTTATATCAGAACTATAAACATTTATCCAGTACTTGTAATAATTTGAATTATTGTAACAGAAATCATGTATAAAAAGACTGTCTGTGAAGCTGTTTCATATGATACATGATAATTGCTCTCTCTGGCTCAGATCTGAATGTTCTTTGTGATCGGTTTAATAGACAACAGAATCACTGTCATTTAGGAGTAAGATCATGTGCTTGTTTGAATTGATTTTATACAATCTTTTAACAATTAATCAAGCGGCTAATCTAAATGCTCTCAAATGTTCTGTCAGTGTGAAGGTAGCAATATATCAACTGATGTCACTGTTCAGAGACGTAACAACTATTTCACATACAGTATACTGCATAAGCAGTGCGTTTTCATTTTAGTGGCATTATTTAACAGGTTAACACATTCACACTGGGAGTGAGAGCCATGCAGTGAGATCCCACACGTGGCTCATTTTTATCGCAGAGGATTTTTTTTTTTCTTCAGTACGACTCATGCTAATTTCAGAAGCTCTGACCACTCTAGAAAACAAACACCAGGAAATCAGAAATAGCAAAAAATGTAATTATAAAACACTTGAAATTTGCAGTCAATTAAAGCAACCAAGACTCAGAAGGTTGGGGGTCGCACAAGGATCATTTTACGAATAGTGGTTAAAAAAAACAAAAATACAATTGCTTATAAACTTTGACCTTATAACCTTATAACATTTTGATTATGCTGTCTCCAAATGGGCGTGGTAAAGAAGCCAGAGTGACGTTTAACTGTTTGGTCTGAGAATTTACGGTCAATTATAACAGCAATGGTCATTGACAGAACAGTTACTGCTCTGCAGATATTGCTCAACACTAGAGCCTTTTATCAATTAACTTTAGTGAAATGCCACTCCAATATGTATGTTCTAATATGTTGAAAGAAAAAATCAACTACTAAACTTTCATTAGCACTTTTAATATTTTTCTTTTTTGTCCCGTTTGTTTTCATGTTTCTAGCCAGAGAACCTGCTTCTGGCTTCCAAATCAAAAGGGGCAGCTGTGAAGTTGGCAGACTTTGGCCTTGCCATTGAGGTTGAAGGGGACCAACAGGCCTGGTTTGGTAATGACTCATTTATTACCACCAAACAGCATAATATACAAATTCCAAAAAAACAAAAAAAAAACATTGATTAATCTGTCTTCACATAATATTAAGAATATGAATTGCTATGTCGTTCCATTCACTTTAAAAAAAATATATATATATTTTGAATATTTGCACCTATTTTGGTGCTGATTTGAATCTTCATGCATTTGACACAATTACATGTAAATGTAGGAGAATAAGAAAAACAATATGAATTTGTTTTCTCTTTCATATTAGTCACTTAAACACTTGCTCCTGCCCATCTGGGTGTGTGTTTTGACGTGGGCTTCAACACCATTTCGTACAGATTTCTGTCTTCAAGGTTGCAATAACTGTGGTTACTCTGCAAGCCTGACTTGTTTCTCTTGTCATCTTCTCTTGATTTAGTCACAATGACAGGTCATTTTTAGAGTATACATATTATGACCATAAGGCAGTGCTTTACCCTGTTTCAGCTAGGTTTTTGGCTTTCACTTAATTTTTCAGTGCCTGTTGGGGTTGGTGACCTGGCTGGCTTGTTAATAAATAGGCTTTACTGTACCTGAATATGGAATTTTATTGAGTACCATATATGTCAGAGTAATACAATCCATGTAATAACATAACTGTACCTGTCACAACTGGGTTGCAATCATTTAACAAAAAGTGCTGAATCTAATCGCTGGCAGTGAAAGTCTTTATTAAACAAACAACTCAAAACAACAGGCACAATAAACTCACAGGATATGGAACAGAACAACCAGGTTAATCATGATGATAACGGACAACTGAACAGAACCAAACAGAGGGCTTAAATACTAAACACTAAACCAATTAATGAAATGAATCACAGGTGTAAGACATAATCAATGCACAACCAATAAAACAAACTGAATAATAGGTCACAGAACTAAAAATACATGACAAACCCACCCTAAACAGAACCAAAACCAGATTATCCATTAAATTATCTTTTACATTATCTGCCTTCATAACGTCCAACAGAAGAGGGCGGGAGGGGGCTTAGGTGGGGGATGCAGAGCAGGGACACAGGTCAGGCAGGGCCAGTGTGGAGACAAAGGAGAGAGGAACCAGGGTGGAGGCAGAGGCAGGAGGAGCCAGGGTGGAACCCCCAGCCACAGTCCCAGGACGAAAGCCCATGGCGATTTCAAGGGAGGAACCGATCGATGGTGGTGAGGACCCAGGTGGAACTGAAAAGCTGACAGGACCGGATGACATTGAAGGTCCTGGAGGGCTGAAATGAGCAACTGAGGTGGATCAAGGCTGCCAAAGGACTGAGGCGAAGGCGGAGCAACCCGAGGACCTAGGCGGAGTTGGAGGAAAGGAGGAGCCCAAAGGAGCCATAGAAGAGAGAGGATTATGCGTAGCTACGGCCCGGAAGTCCGTAGAACAGGCAGAGTGATGACTGACCAAGGAGGAGCCAGAGGGACGAGGAAGCTCGGTGGAGCCGAGGGGCCGAGATGGAGTGATGGACACAGAAGTTCTGGGTGGAGCTAGTGGGTTGACACTCCAGGGCTGGACTTTCGAACACGAAGCACAGGGCACACCAAAGCATGGAGGAGGAGCCAGCATAGGAGGAGATGAAGAGCTGAGAGGAGGCAGTGCAAGCGGGGCTGGAGAACTGGGCAGTGCACACAGGAATTTCAAAATTAACACTTTAGGATGACACAGGACAGACAAATTTCTCAGAAATACCACTCTCACGCAGATAATTTTTAGAATGACCCTCTTGGCTGACACAGAAAAGGCAGACATTTCATATTTGGCAGACTTGAAACAGGCAGAGGAGGTGGGAGTGGGAGGCAGGGCAGAAACACAATTTCTAAAAGATCATTGCAGACTGGGGAAACAGGTACAATGCAGGGAAACAAAACAGGCTGGATACAATCACTTTCAAAGTCAATTAAATCTCCATCAGCCACTGTAGAGGTGTTTTGGCTCCACTTCAACCCCTCAAACTTCACCAGTAATCCCAGGGGCACAGTTGATGTTGCCGGCTCACACACCTGGTCAAACGTTTCTTCGGGTTCAGGCTTCAGGACGATCCTTGGCTCAGTCCTTGATGCTGGCGTATTGATTGTTTTCCGTTCTGGCTCTGCATCTGAAGTGGGCTCTGGTTTCACCATTGTTGGGCTGGTGGCTTTGGCTGGGACACTTGTTTTCTCCTCCCTCTTACCGATGGAAAGGTGAAACTGTTGCAGAGGAATACCCGGTCCACATACTCCCTAAACTTCCCTCGAGGTCCGTCTCTGGCAGGCACGCTCTGGTCTTCACACTGAGACCTGCCTGCACACACAGGCTGTCGTCATCGTAGTTCACAAAAGGGTACAAGTCCAGGAAAGCCTGCATGTGTCTCTCGAGGGGCTGGCTCCCCTGCGAGAGGAGGAGAATCTTCACTGTCACTAGATCTATATAAGGTCCGTTATACTGTCACAACTGGGTTGCAGGACCAGAATCCAGCATGAATACAAGAGCCAGGGCAGAGCCAAAAACCAGAAGCCATAACCGAACCAGACAAACAAGGTGCCGACACAGAGCTGAAGGCCATGGTGGAGCCGGCAGGACTATCCCCCTTGTGTGTCCCCCTGGGGTATGGATCAAGGCAGAGCCAGGGGACCGAAAGATCACCAAGACATCCTGATGACTAAAGACCCAGCTGAAGACAAAGGGATGCAGAGCCAGAGTGACGCCGCAGACCCAGTGGAACTCAAGAAATCAGAGGGCCAAGGCAACATTAATGGGAGCAAGGACAAAAGCAGAGCTGGTAGGAAGGAGAAGCTCAGTGAAGCCAAAGAGGTGGAGGGTAATGTAGCCGGAATCCCATACATCTGTGGTGGAACCAGATCAATGACTGAACAAGGCAGTCAAGGGAGTCGAATGGAGCTGCAGGGATGACAGACCACGGTGGAGTCAAGGGAGTGACGAGCCACGGTGGAGCTGACTGGACAAAAGGCCAAGGAGGAGTGATGGACCCTGATGCATGTAGTGGAGCCAAATAGTCATAAGTCCAAATTTATCGACGATAGAAGGCTGGGCAGACCCAACAACCGTGGTCAAGCCGGTCAGGCCAGAGAGTCGAGAAGGGTTAGCGACTCAGGCGGATGAAGCATGGCCCAACAACCAGCCGGATTTTCAGAACAAACAGACATAGACAAGGGAAATGCCACCAGAATCACCAGACTAGGGAGCGCTGAGACTGTAACGGTGCATTGATCTAATAAACTAATAACCAAACAAAGAAACATACAAACATGTGAAAACCAAGCAAACAAGGAAAAAACAAGGAATACGGGGGGAAAACAGAAACGAACACAAACACATGCAACATCCGAGGAGGACATTGTACAACTGACCAGGAACAAGGGAACACTGAGGTATATAAAGGCAGAACCAAACAAAGGAACAAGACACACCTGGAATCAATAACAGGGCAATCCAACAACAACAACAAAAACTACAACATGACTACAAATACACAAGAATCTGGAACAGACAGAACTACAAAATAATAGAAATGAAAAAACCATAGCAAATCAATCAAAATCATGATAAATAATGGGGAGAAAACATCCTTATGTAATATATGTGTGCACTGCAGCAGGGATGATGAAGGGAGAGTTGAGGAAGGCATCTTTGAACCAGTTTTTACTCTAATAAACAAGATATTCCACAGGGTGATGGAGAACACATATGCAACAGAAACAGTTTTGCACATAAAAAAAGAAAATAACCAACAAAGAGCAGCAGAAAATGAGGTCACTAAACATACATTTTATTATTCAGTATACATACTGTATGTACAAGATACAGTATGAATATGCAGTGTATAATGTGGGTTTCTAAGACTACTGCAAGCTTGAATGGTTTGTTCCAAAGGGGACCAGGTTCCAAATTTGTTCTGCTTTGAAGGGGGCATGATGCTGACTATCTCAAATATAGGCTTAAATAAAGGTTATGAATGTTTTTTTTTTTTTTTTTTCTGTCATCAGGGTTTGCTGGCACTCCTGGTTACCTATCCCCTGAAGTCTTACGGAAGGACCCTTATGGAAAAGCTGTAGATCTGTGGGCATGTGGTTAGTCTCTCATATTTTTGCATCAAACACTGAACAGATGCATGATGATGCTGTATGGTACTGAAGCGTTCATTGCAGTGTGTTGCATTGCAATGCCACATTCACTTTGACGTGTTTATGACCTGTTTAATCTTTGAAGGTCTAAATGCAGCGAATATTGGCTTGCACTTCTGTAACCTTAGCTAAATGTCTTTTGGTCTCTGTATTGCTCTAGTTCACAGCCTTATTTATCCTTTACAGTGACAACAGTGTGCAACAGTAAGATAATATTCTATAATGATCTAATGATATATCTATAATGATTCTGCAAGGTCAACTACAACGCATGAAACGCATGACGCATGAAACAAATGCTTATACAATGTTCACGATAATGCCAAAAGATCCGTTCTGTACTGTAATGTCAATGTGTCATGCAAAGAAAAGAAATTACTCTTAGGCTATAGACATAGCCAGATCTTTCTCCTCACTTTGTTTTAGCCCTGTTCCAGCACTGAGCCAAATATAGTCTATAATCAAAAATCTTAACAGTGTAAATTACCTCATCTGATGCCAGTGAATTACAGAGCTGGTGCAAACACATCCACATCACTATGATCAGATGCTTTCTGAACTGCTGTTTTCTCACCACTGTCATTTTTGTTCTGTTTACTTTGTTACTGAGAGGAAAGCGTGTAGCACATAATTACATATTTATCTAAACGTCGCTCTCAGCAGTGTGGACAGTGTCTGGATGTTCACGAACAGTATATCACAGCCAAAGGTTTTCAAACTTCTTTTTGCCCCTAAGTGAAGAATGAAAAAGAAAAACTCACAGACCGCTTATCAGGGCCTTGAATCATATTCAGTCTCTTGAACGTTATACATCACTGATTTGGCCGAGGCTCGCTTGCGTCACTAGGGACTGTGTGCACGAGCATGAGCAATAAGTTGCTGGCTGCAGTTCACTTAACAGCCACCGGTGTCACTAAAAACAAGAGATTCTGAATTCTACATAATGCACCTTTAAAATTGCGATGAAATGAAAGTGGCAAGAAATTCAGCCAGATTTTAAAGGGGTGGTTGCTTATGATTTCACTTTTTTAACTTCAGTTAGTGTGTGATGTTGCTGTTTGACCATAAACTACATCTGCTGTTACGACGCTCAAAGTTCAATGCAAAGGGAGATTTATTTATTTTTTTACAGAAATCACTTTTTAAGGATTACAACAAACGGCTTGTAGTGGCTTCTTCCCGGGTTAGTGACATCACAAACCCTAAAATTTACATAAACCCCACCCCCGAGAACTTTAGAGGAGAGGAAGAGTTGTTGTAGTAGAGTGTTGTTGACATGCTGTCATTTTACGCCGGACTGGTTTGAGGGTCAGCGAGGGTCAATTCAATGCTGGATTTGCACAAAAGATTAACATGACAGCACATGCTAGTGGATGAGTTGAATCAACTCCACAGCAACTAAATAAATGTATCCACTAACCATTCAGAAACGTCCAGTTTCATTCTAAAAGTTGTAACTTCTTCCTGAGTCTCTCCATCAGTGTCGACTCTCCATCAGTGTCGGCTGAACACCGTTACTGACAATCCTCATTTTGGCTGCGTGAGATTCTCCAGCTTTGTTGTTGTTGAGCAACTGAAGCGTGAGCTGTTAAAGCATTTGCATTTAAAGGGACACACACAAAAACGGCGTGTTTTTGCTCACACCCAAATAGGGGCAAATTTGACAAGCTATAATAAATGATCTGTGGGGGATTTTACTCTGAAACTTAACTGACACATTCTGGAGACACCAGAGACTTATATTACATCTTGTGAAAAGGGGCATTATAGGTCCCCTTTAATGTTCATCTGAGTGTAACAGCTTATTGAAAAAGAAAAATGTAGGGCAGAGACTTGGTTCTATGCATTGGTTGTTGATTGGATGTTGAGATGTGGTAAAGTGGAGGCAGATGAACGTGAGCTTGCAGGTGGCGTTTAAGCACACAAAATAATTGAGGAAGTCTTGCATACTTGCATTTTATTTAGTTATTACATTAAAATATTTAACATTTAAAATGAACATTAACATTAAACATTAAATGAAACACACACTCTTAAAAATAAAGGTTCTTTATTGGAATATAGGAATCCACATATAACCTTTAACATCCATGGAACCTTTCCCTTGCATAAAAGATTCAATGGAGAAAGGTTATTAAGATGTTCTTTCCACTAAGAAAAAAAAAAGTTATTTTAATAACTATTCTCTGAATGAATCTTTGGGGAACCCAAAATGGTTCTTCTTTGGCATTGTTTTTTAAAGATATATTTTAGTTGTGTATGCACTGATGAATCATTCACAATAAGATTACTTATGCTGTTTAAGAGGACCAACACTCTATTAATTCAGATGTTAAATTCTCAACAAGGTAAAAAAAAAAAATAATAATTACAACACTTCTTGGTCTCTCCTTATACCTTATATTAAGTGCCTTGCTCAATAGCACCAATATTGCATGGATTAAAGGTGCCCTAGATTGTTTTTTTACAAGATGTAATATAAGTCCTAGGTGTCCCCTGAATGTGTCTGTGAAGTTTCAGCTTAAAATACCCCATAGATTTTTTATTTTAAATTATTTTTTTTTAACTGCCTATTTTGGGGCATCATTAACTATGCATGATTTTTTTCAGCACGGCCCCTTTAAGAGATGCGCTTCCTCTGCCACACGAGCTCTCAACTATACATGGTATAAACAAAGTTCACACAGCTAATATAACCCTCAAATGGATCTTTACAAGATGTTCGTCATGCATGCTGTATGCATGCTTCGAATTATGTGAGTAAAGTATTTATTTAGATGGTTACGTTTGATTCTGTGTTAGTTTGAGGCTATGCTCTGTGGCTAACGGGCTGAAGCTAACATTACACACGGTGGAGAGATTTATAAAGAATGAAGTTGTGTTTATGAATTATACAGACTGCACGTGTTTAAAAATGAAAATAGCGACGGCTCTCGTCTCCGTGAATACAGTAATAAACGATGGTAACTATAACTACATTTAACAGTACAGTAGCAACATGCTAATGAAACATTTAGAAAGACAATTTACAAATATCACTAAAAATATCATGATATCATGGATCATGTCAGTTTTTATCGCTCCATCTGCCATTTTTCGCTGTTGTTCTTGCTTGCTTACCTTGTCTGTGCACAGATCCAGACATTAATACTGCCTTTCCTTGTCTAATGCGTAGAATGGGCTGGCATTATGCAAATATTGGGGTCATACATATTAATGTTACGTAACAGTCGGTGTTATGTTGAGATCCGAGTGTTTTCCGGAAGTCTTTTAAACAAATGAGATTTACATAAGAAGGAGGAAACAATGGGGTTTGAAACTCAATGTATGTCTTTTCCATGTACTGAACTCTTGTTATTCAACTATGCCGAGGAAAATTCAAATTCTGATTCTAGGGCACCTTTAAAGCTGAAAGTTCTTTTGTTAACAGAGTATTCTTCTCGCTCACCTCATCCATCTTAATTTCCTCTTTAGGTGTGATTCTCTACATCCTGCTTGTTGGATACCCCCCCTTTTGGGATGAAGACCAACATAGACTCTATCAGCAAATTAAAGCTGGCGCCTATGATGTCAGTTAAAGCATCCTTCATATAATGCTGATGATAACGCCAGAAATAATGATGTGTGTCTGATTCATACTTGGATCACTTTGTTGCACCCACAGTTTCCTTCACCTGAGTGGGACACAGTCACTCCTGAAGCTAAAGATCTCATTAATAAGATGCTGACCATCAACCCAGCCAAACGCATCACTGCTGCGGAGGCGCTCAAGCACCCATGGATCTCAGTGAGTTCACCACTGAAAGGCAGTTTCTCTCCTTACATGCATCTTTTATTGTGACTTGGGAAAAATGCCTAATTAATGCATTCACATATTATTTAATTGGATCTTGTGTATACAGTATTTGAAGGCAGAAAAGGAATTAAATAATTTAGTCAGATTTAGCTATTTGACAGCCACAGAGGTCTGAAGGGAATGTTTATTGAATGATTAATTCAATGTTGAGATTGCATGTTCTGGAAATGTCTGCAAAGCTAACATTGCTTCTTTTTGCTTTTAGCATCGCTCCACTGTTGCATCTTGCATGCATAGACAGGAGACTGTTGAATGTTTGAAGAAGTTCAATGCCAGAAGGAAGCTCAAGGTAAGTTTATATAAGGCTGTGAGGTCGCAGTGACTCTGTTTAGAATGATACGCAGCATGTAAAGATCTGGACTGATACCTGAAAGGTTGCAGGTTTAAACCCCACATGTGTTCCATCAACTATAAACATTGTTCCCCGAGTCACACGCTTCACTTTAATACATGTTGGGTGAAAACTAGGCCATTTGGAATCATATTATCTATGTGTAGTTTACTTATTTATTTGTTTATATTCTTCCTGTCATTCCATTTTAACTTCCTGTGGGGCCAATTCCATTCACGTTCCTACTTGCGGATTAAAAGGGAGCCAATTCATAAATAGGGCTGGGCGATATGGCCAAAAGTATTATTTTTTTCAATTTCATATGATATCGATATTTATCACAATCTTCATTTACTATGAATGGGGAGGGAGATGCTTTCCATATATTTGTTAGACCTTGAGAATGAATGTAAACATTTATTCAAAATAAAACTCCACAGAGTAGCTACCTTTTAATTCCATTTTATTTTTCCCTAAATTCTGTATTTTCCATTTTATTCTATTTTTTGGGAATTCAATGTAATGAAAATATAACACTTAATTTACAACAAAACATTGCATTTTTATTTTTTGTCAAATAAGATGCTGCACAACAGAACTGTATACATTTAAAACATGGATAAAACCATATGTTGGTTGTATGATATTCCTTAAAAATATTATGATTAATTTTATTATTATTACTTTGAGAAGCACATTTTAGTATACATTAGTGATATATTTCTGTCATCATTTCTTGAAGTTAAACCAAACTTTTATTTTGACGGTTTGTCGTGAAGATCTTTCAGTTTCAGTGTGTATTTGATTAATGGTGAAAATCTTGTGAAGTGACTCTCAGAGCAGCTCTGGAGATGAAGTTCATGTGTTCATGTCCTCATATTTAGAAACGGCAGACGCTGAAATCGCAGTGAGCGTCACATTTGTGTATCAGACAAAACCACACCGTTCATTCACACAGAGACACGCAGAAATCACTTATTAGTGACATGCACTCACTGGCTGTTTTCGTGTTTATTTCTGCTGTGTGATATGTGTGAGTAAAAATGTCTTGAGCTTATCGTTATCGACGTAAATTTTTATCACGATCTCGATATGATAACGTTTATCACCCAACCCTATAAAATTTTGAAGGCCGTAACCATGTCTTGAATATTGGAGGGGACCTTTTTTATTTTTTATTAAGCATACTAAAGAAACCGTAGTGGAGGAAATTCGAGGTCTTATTTTAGTAGGGAAATAATCAAATATGTTGTATGTAGTATGTCGAAAACGTAAAACGTTTCTTGTCTCGTCACACTCAGTTTGGAATTACATGATCACGTGAAATGCCCATATTTGAGAAAAAAAGTCGAGTAGTTTGCATCACTTGATGTTACTGTCAGGCTTTTAACATTTCTATCACAAAACAGCTGACATGTCTTAAATGTGAGAAATCTATGCTAACATTTCCTATGTGTTTTTGTCTTCAGGGTGCTATTCTCACTACTATGCTGGCCACCAGAAACTTCTCAGGTGACTTTAATTATTATATTTCTACTGTTTTTATTTCAACCCTTTGTGCAAATCTGTATGAGTCTGTCATGATCAGGAACCACTCTATCATACACTGGAATTGTGTTGATTAACGTTGCAGTGAAGGTTTGTACAGACGCTTCAAAATGCTTGTGTTTGAGGTGCACTACTAAAAGATGGCTGATGCTTATGAGTCTGAACATTTGCAAGCATTTGGAAAATTGAACAAACAAATTCTAATCATTGGCTTTTCTGTCCAAGCCATGTCATCCGATCAAACACAGTCCAAGAACTGGCCAAGACGCTAGAGGAAGGTAGTAACTATCCAAACAGGCTGAACAATGCTGCCATATGTCCAAGATCAAGCTTGAAAGAAACTTGCATTTCCAATTGCATTTCTAATACAGTAAAGGTTTTGTGAGTTAAGTGACCTTTATTTATATAGTTCTCTATACAATACAGATTACTTCAAAGCAGTTTTACAGTGATAACAGGAAAATAATGATCAATGATGCAATCAGAGTTCAGTTCTGAAGCATCTCTAAAAGACAATAGTGTCATTGTTCAGCTGAAGTCAGTTCAGTGTTGATTCAGTTCAGTTCAATAACTGTAAAGATCATCAATTATGAAATGAGTTCAGTTCATCTATAAAGCAGCTCTGCAGAAAACATCGTCCAGCTAAGTTGATCAATAATATTGCTGATGCTGAATATTAAGAGCGTACACTATCAGAGACATCTGGCTGTGCGTATACATCATGCTGATAACAATGTTTACGTTTACCCTAGCGTGTGCATAACACATAAACGAGCGAGTAATGAGCGAGTACATCATAAAAGATTGAAAAAAAAAATTCGGCACACTGCCACTGCTGCTTCAAAGCTCAGTTTATTAATGAACAACCTTTCAACGGATTTCCCAGGAAACTGCATATTTTCTACTGCATCTTTTGTCTGTGAGTGTTTATGTCGTAGCCATAAATAAAGGAATGAAGGTCAGACTACTATTAAATGCAGCCAAATATATTGCTTATTAATGTAAAAATATTCCACAACTAGTGCAAGAAACACCCCTGGCTAAACATTTACAGAATGCATTAATTGTGTTCTTATTAATATTTATATGTTTTTAAAGTGTCATTAATATAAAATACTAAATCAACTATTCTATTTAAAATTATGTCTTGACAATTTAGATGAATAATTGAATAGCTGATGACAGACAAGGCAGAATCACAGTAAAAGAGATTCATCTTAAAATACATTTATTCAATGACTTAAATAAAAGTATAGGAATATATACAGTGGGTACGGAAAGTATTCAGACCCCCTTACATTTTTCACTCTCTGTTATATTGCAGCCATTTGCTAAAATCATTTAAGTTCATTTTTTTTCCTCATTAATGTACACACAGCACCCCATATTGACAGAAAAACACAGAATTGTTGACATTTTTGCAGATTTATTAAAAAAGAAAAACTGAAATATCACATGGTCCTAAGTATTCAGACCCTTTGCTGTGACACTCATATATTTAACTCAGGTGCTGTCCATTTCTTCTGATCATCCTTGAGATGGTTCTACACCTTCACTTGAGTCCAGCTGTGTTTGACTATACTGATTGGACTTGATTAGGAAAGCCACACACCTGTCTATATAAGACCTTACAGCTCACAGTGCATGTCAGAGCAAATGAGAATCGTGAGGTCAAAGGAACTGCCTGAAGAGCTCAGAGACATACATTAATGAGGAAAAAAATGAACTTAAATGATTTTAGCAAATGGCTGCAATATAACAAAGAGTGAAAAATTTAAGGGGATCTGAATACTTTCTGTACCCACTGTATATAAACAGTATATTTAATAATTAATAATATTTAATCACCCATGTTTTAATTAAAGATATGTCATAATAGCAACACTGTGATTTGAAATTTAATTATTTCACTCAATTGGCCTATATGTTTTAATAAAAAATCAATGTAAATCTAACTCTGGATTTATTGAAAAACAACCCCATTAGTTATAATAAGTATAAAATAAAAAAAACAAATAAATTAGTGCTGTCAAATCGATTAATTGCAATTAATTGCATCTAACATAAAAGTTTGTTTACATATATGTGTGTGTGTATATATATATATATATATATATATATGTATTTATAAAACAGTTAGTTCCTGTCCTTGATTCTGATTGGTCAATAGCTGTGTTTTATTCACGATAAAACATGACCACCTCACCCAACGGTTCTGTGTATCACTACACAACACCCTCAGCAACCACTCTTAGCAACGTAAACTGTTTGTTCTCGGTTGATATTGTTCATTGAATCTTATTATGTAGAAGAGTATTGTGAGAGAGATCGGTGAGCGAGTTTATTACCTGCATTCAGATTTAGCATTTTCATTCAGGTCAGTCCTATGTTCATAATAAAAAATCTGTTTAAATGTCTGATGTATTATCTTGTCCTTTTAACAGTTAATGGGTTTTCCCATGACTGACAGCACTAGTCAAAGCATTTGTCAGTTGCGTCTTGTTCCGTGTTCACAACAATTCAGTCTTTTCAATGTAAAAGTCTTCACTACTGACTGACACACTCATAAAACATCTAATGGTGCAATAATGTAACTTCTGTTGCGGTTCATGGTCAGGGACTATTTTTTTCTGGCGGAAGGAAGGTTTTAGTGAAAGTTTACTTCATGAAAGTTGCATTGATACATTCTTTTGGCTTTAATATTTGTATTGTGTAGTAACCGTTTTATAAAAAAAAGCAATAAGGTACTCGAGGCTAGTGCTGTATTGTGAATAAGTCACAGCTGAAGGGGTGCACGGTGTGACTTATTCACAATATAGCACAGCCTTTCATACCTTATTGCTTACATATATACACACACAGAGAGACATACACATAATATATAAATATGATATTAAACATTATGTAAACGCAAACTGTTAGATGCAATTAATCACAATAAATCAATTTGACAGCACTAAAATAAATGAATAAATAAATAAATAAACACTAACACTAATAACAGTGAGCCATATACTGTGCCAATTTTAGGCATCTTACCCTAAGGTTTGATTTTATCTGTTCCCTTCAAAATGAAAATATTTTTTCCTCTACAAATCAAAAAACATGAATGTGTCCATAAATCATCATAATAATCCCTCATTAACAAATAGACACAAAAACATTTGATATACAACATAATATAATGTCATAAATCACAATTTGAGAATGAGAGCATACTGTAAAAAATTATTTTCATAATTTATCACTTTTTTTTTTCTTTTGTCAAATCAACTTAGATAATTAATGTGTTTAATCTGTTGATTAAATCAATCACCTTCATTTCAGTTAACTCTTTTTTAGGTTAAACCAACAATTCTTTTTTACAGTGTAGATATTCAAGGAATGAAGGTGTGGGTAATTATCTTACCCCATCTTGACCTACTATATATAGAAACAGATTAATGAATGAGAAACCCTTGTGAGATGCAATGTTTCAAACACTCAATATACAGGCGATACAGGCGACCTCTGGTGGTGAGATGAGGGTTATGCATCTAAATGTGCATGGGACACCCGATCCAAACCCCCCCCCCCCCCCCCCCCCCAGCATCTCTTGCCTTATGTAAACCCAAAAATGTAATATGACCCTGGCGAAGGCCAGTGTGCAGTTGCAAGATGTTGCGTTTTACATTCTTTTACATTTACATTCAGTTTTTCAGGTATAAGTGCACAGTAAGATTAGCCAAACTTCACAATTTTTCCATAAGCACCACTTATTCAGATGTCACTTGGGTAAAATGGGTAAAAACAGTGAGTTTGCATGTTCAGAGTTCAACAAACTTGAAGAATGAAGAGACATTTTTTGCCTCAGGTGTCCCCTCCTGATTTCACTAAGTGCAGCATGTTCCTGAGCCTCCATCTTTGTTGATCCTGAAACAACATTCCAGTCAACCAATCAGATTTGAGGGTCAAGTTCACAGTCAAGATTGCAACCAGGGTTAGGTGCTTCTACATCAGTGTTATTCACCATCATTTCCCTCTGATTTTAGGGATAGCTTATGGGTAGGGTTAGGGCTACATTTTTAGACAGCAATGTTGTTCCAGGATTGACCCAGGAACGCGTCTTACTTGGCAAAATCAGGACATGCTGGAGTGAACATGGAGAACATTCCACAGATTCAGGGGCGCCACCACCTCAATCCGATCCTGTTTGGGAATTATTTTCTTTTTTAAGAATTCTGTTCCTTGTGGGGGAGTCGTGCGGGTGAGGGTCTGTAAAAGGTCAGCTATGTCTAAACTAAAATAGATTGCTCCACCTGTTCAAGTTTAGCAGCCGTAGCTTTTGCATAGACCATTCTATCACTCCCAAACACTCTTGATCATTCATCACATTCTGTCTATTTTTACCAGAGCGGTCATTCTCCACTACTTAAGATAATGTTCAGCGGAAACATACTGGCTTGAGTCAGCAGTGCACTTTTAGTTTCTGGTACCTCTGCCTCTGTTTAGTATTCAATGTGGACATTTAACAGATGTAGGTCAAGCTTAGATCAAGACAGACTTCGTGACAGAGCTAATTCACTTCTCAGTGTTTTTGGGAATGGCTTCTCACACAGTGTGAGTGTGCCTGCACTTAAGTTTATACACATTTGAAATGTCAAAGTTTCCGATAGAGGATGAGGAAATACCCATCCAATAACAGTTTCAATAAAAGACTGCTATCACGAATCATCAATTTGTGGACTATTTCTTGTGTGCTTTTTTCTTTATTTTCCAATGTTTTTAGATTTTTGAATTTCTGAATTAGATGGGTTTAACATTTGACTCACTGTTCCTGATTATTTGTTTGTTTTGAGTGGCCATTAAGAGTGACCAGTTCCTGGAGTGTGGGAGTATGTGATCATGTATGCTGGAAACTCCCAGCACCTATTTTAGAAAGTCAATAGATCTCCAGAGCCAAACTTGAGTCGGAGAGCAGAGCAGTGCTATGCCTTTCACTATGCTTTTCTGGGCTTTTGTGCCCTTTCTTATAGCAATTTCGCTCTTTTTCTTTGTCTATCATTCAGGTGGAAAGAGTGGCGTCAGCAAGAAGACAGATGGTGTGAAGGTAGGGTGAAATCAGATTTTCAGTTAAGATCATTGATATTGATAATAGTTTTAATTGATACTATTTGGATTAAGCCTATTTTTTTTATGTTATGTTATATAATAATATATCATAGACAACAATTGACTGTTTTTTGTGTGTTTGAGTGAGTCTTTGAATCATTCAGATAATAGAGTCATTGAAAACACACAGGAACAAAACATCACAGCTGATTTTGGAATAGCATACTACTTTCACTATTTCTGTCATATCATGTTAAAGTCCAGTCCTCCAATTCTTTGACACTGGGCCTGTCTGTTGTCTCCATGCATCCACTTTGGACCTCCTCTCATTCTGTTGCGAAGGTAAACTGGTTTGTTGAATGATTTCTGCCTTTTTGTGGCAGCTCTTATCTGCACAATGATACCACTGCCTGTGAAGAAAGATTGGTATTTTTGCTTGCTACACTGTCACGAGGACTTGATTGGCAAATCTGTGCTGCTACTGTGAAAAAAACAAGAGTTGTAGATATTTTTGACCATAAGTCCTGAACCGTACGTCCTTGAGACCAGGGCTGTTCTAGGGTCAGTGGGTATTTGGGCTGGACTTCTGTGGATGTCAGTGAAATGTGAAAAGTGAAATGTGCTCGTCTGGATGAAGATTGGACCATTTCAGAAAATCTTCTAGGATTCCCTCAATCGTTTAAAAGATATTCTTAAACCAAAATAAACTACAACTTGCAGCATAACCAATTGCTCTGAATGGTTTTGATTGCGACAACAAATACCTGACATGAAAACTTAATGAGAAAGAGAAAGTAATTAAAATTTTTGAGGCTTGGAAGTCTAACTTTGCCCATTCTTATAACACTGGAATCATTGGATCATTGGACAGTTTTGAGTTTTGCCATATTGTATTTTTTGTACTTTTGAGAATTAGTCCTGCGACTAAGGATGGTGACTTGTACTTAAATACCTGTAACTCTGAGATAATTTCACCAATTTTTTAACTCTCATGTAAGGGCTCAATCTGAGGAAAATGTAGCTTGATATGATAGGGAAAACAGTAGAAATTGTCAATGACCACTGAACCATTGGTTCAGTTGCCTTGAACATTTGCATGCAGTGTTATTTTACTTATTTATCCAAGCTGCCATCATTTTCTATGAGCTTATCTTGAAAAACATGGCAGACATTAGCCGATAAAATTCCATTAGTCGTATTATTTAAATATTTAACATTTCAAGCTAGTCCTGATATTTTTGCTCCATTCCAACAAAAACAGTGCATAAACATGAAAAAATGCTGTACTTCCCTTGTCTGGGCTGTTTTTAAATTTAGGGTACATTGTCCTTTTTTTGATGCACACTGTTTGAAAAACCCTTAAAGGGCACCTATTATGCCCCTTTTTACAAGATGTAATATTGGTCTTGGGTGTCCCCAGAATGTATTTGTGAAGTTTCAGCACAAAATACCCTACAGTTAATGTATTATAACTATTTGAAAATGTCATTTTTGGGGCCTGTTTTAAAAAGAGCTCTTTTGGTGTGTACCACCTTAAATATAAATGAGCTGCATATCCCCGCCCTGCCTTTGGATGAGGGCGTAACTTGCATACCTATTGCAATAAACAGTCGGTAGAAGCAGAATGGCTGAGAGTGAGAGACCCGCTGTTTTGTATGGCATTCAGCCGTACATGTTTGAACCGGAATCAGACCCAGATGATGAAGAGACTCCGGCAGAAGAAACACAATTGAGAATGGAGCAGGACGTCTCTGAATGGTTATTTGATACATTTATGTACTTATAGAGTTTTAATCGCGTCCCCTTTGCAATTATGGATGTGCAACACACACACACACACACACACACACACACACACACACACACACACACACACTGTGATAACGTTCGCGCAATTTTTTGAAACTACAAACACAAATACTATGATAACGTTTGCTAAGTACGTTAGATACACACTATACAAACAAGGTTTAAATTATATACAAAGACATTCTACGACGACGACAACAACTTTAGACGCATTTGTTATTGAATTGGCTGACATCGACTGAAATGACTATTTGCTCAAAAAACATTAAATACACTTACTTCTTCTGGAGGTGACGTTGGATCGCGAACAGTAGGCAAACGATCCACACTTGAGGATTAACTTTGAAGCAAGACCTGCTTTGAATTGACCCTCGTTCTCAAAACAGTCAGTCAAAAATGATTCATCCACTGAAAACGGAATGATGTCGGAAGTAAGTGAAAACTACTATGTTCATTATTACATCCCACAACAGATCATTTATGTTTCTTAGAAGACATTACCGGCTGTCGTTGAAACAATGGAGGATGGTTGACAGATCACCGACGGCGGGGTCTATGCCAAAACCAGATTGTCAATCAAACCACGTGGGTGGGGCTTAGCGCAATTCTACGTCACAGTGAGAGCAGTCTTAGAACAGGGCGTTCTGAGACAGTGCTTATGAATTATTGAGATTGTAAAAAAAACACTGGGTGGATTTTTCTCATTCTAGGGTGGTTTTGCTCACACACTGCCAACACACATTTATGGTCAAACACCATGTAAAAGTGAATTTTGCATAAAAGGTGCCCTTTAATATTTTGCAAAACATCCCAGTTCCAATTCTCTTATATTGTAATTGCATAGAGTACAATGAAATTAGATTCATACCTTACAGTATATCCACACATAACAGCACAACAGCAACAGGTATAACTATTACACAATAAATATAGCACAATACAATACAATAACTCTGGCAACTGAAGTAAGATATTGTATGTTAGAATATTGCACATCATCAAATTGCAGTGGCCCTATGAACAATTAGTGCAGGTATGTCCATTCAAAGAGCAGTTGAGACTTCATAAGCCAGTGTTTGACAGAATTAATTTCTCCTATGGCTCTGGGGTAGAAACTGTTTCTTGAGTATGTTTGTCCATGATAAAATGGACCTGAAATGCCTACCACAGGGTAGCCGGACAAACAGTTGTTGTCCATGGTGGAATGGGTCTTTCAGTATGTTAGCTGCTCTACTTAGAAAAAGAGAGCTGAATAAGTCGATGCTCTTCTGGGCTGTACTGATGATTGTACTGATGACCCTCTGGAGGACTCTCCTGTCCGCTGCTGAGCAGCTGGCATACCACACAGAGATGCAGTACGTCAGTACACTCTCAACAGCACAATGATAGAAGGATACCAGCTGTTTTCCTTAGAGTATTCAGGAAGGGGAGTCTCTGCTGTGCCTTCTTGACTACTGCGGTGGTGTTGGAAGCCTTGGAGAGATCTGTGGAGATATGCATGCCCAGAAAACAGGGACCATTTCCACAGTCCCTGATAATGTAAAGACTTGAGGACTACACTGCTCCTCTGGAATTTTATTATGAGTTCTTTTGTTCTTAAAGAGTTCAATATGAGACCATTGTCTGAGCACCACACTGCCAATCCTTAGACTTCTTCCCTATAAGCTTCACCCGTGCTGAGTGTGAGGCTGAAGGAGAGATGTCTAAGGATCTGTTTACACCTGGTAAAGAGTTGTGTTGTTCGGATCACAAGTAGACAAGGCAGACACATACCCACCCGTTTAAATGTATGGATTTTTTCAGATCTTTCGATCTAATCTTTTGATCTTTCGATCTTTCGTGGGGCAGTCGTGGCGTAATGGATAGAGAGTCGGACTTGTAACCCAAAGGTCATGGGTTCGAGTCTCAGGTCCGGCAGGGATTGTTGGTGATGGGAGTGAATTTCCAGCGCTCTCCCCACCTTCAATACCATGACTGAGGTGAGACCCCTGAGCAAGGCACCATACCCCCAACTGCTGCCCGGGCGCCTCAGCAATGGCTGCCCACTGCTCCGGGTGTGTGTTCATGGTGTGTGTGTTAACTGCTGTTTGTGTGCACTTGGATGGGTTAAATGCAGAGCACAAATTCAGAGTATGAGTCACCATACTTGGCCACATGTCACTTCACTTTAATGGACAAAATTAGCTCACTCAATTTACACATCAACGTGCACAAAGATGACAGAAAAACATACAGAGAGCATCAGCTATCGTTTCTGCTCTGATAACCACAAGACCACACTGAATGCTGTGAGTGTGTGTTAAAAATCAGGAATGGTGTGAGAATATTGTGCTTGGTATGTTTTTCATCTTCAAACCAAACTTGGATCTTCAGCCGACAAAGTTTAATTCCCCTCTGGCTAGAACGCTTCCCATAATGTTTACGCATTAGGTCAGTAGGTGGATAGCAGGTGTCTTTAGTGGCTGTTCAAACACATTCGACCATGAGCGTCTACACTAAGAAAGCAAACCGGTCGAATGCTTTTTCAACTACCTCTGGAAGTGGTCGACAGTGGACAACCCCCCAAGTTTTAGACCCAGTTAACACCTGTATTTAGTGCCATCCACTTTTGATCCAATCAGCAAAAATGCATCTTAATACCAGGTGTAAACAGGGCCAAACAGTCTGAGGGTGATTTGCCAAAAAAAGTAATTGATGTCCATGGCAAATGGATTGGAAAAACCTAAGTCATTAAGTTTGCTGACCAATCTGCCCAGAATGACTGTGTTAAAGGCAGAGCTAAAGTCTATGAAGAGCATCTTCACATAGTTCCCTTGATATTCATAGACATAAAAGCTCAACAGCACTTGAATCTGAATAACTGCAGATCGCAGTTATATTGATATCTTAAAGTTCTTTTATGTCCTCCAGAATAGAGTAGGCTTTACACAAGTGAGAAAGGTGCACATATCTCTAAATTAACTTTTATCAACCAACAGAAAGTTTTTTTTTTTTTCATGAACCCCACCCCCAAACCTACCCTACATTTTTTTTTATTTACATCCAAAATTCAACCTCAGAAGGGACCATGACATACACCATTTACAGTGCAGTTGAAGAGCCAATGCCAGCCACGAACCTTCAGCCAGAGGCAGAGGCCATGTCTGTTCCAGAGTCAGTGTCAGCCACTATGTCTATCCTGGAGCCAGTGCTCATTGATCTGCCCAGGAGTTAGTTAGTCTCTGGTCCCCTGGTCCTTCCTCCTTCGCTGGCTCTGTCCAGTTCCCTTGCTCCACTTCCTTTGCTGGTTGTGTCCCGTTCTCTTGCTCCACTTCCTTTGCTGGCTCTGTCCAGTTCCCTTGCTCTACTTCCTTCGCTGGCTCTGTCCAGTTACCTGGCTCTTCCTCATCCTCCTGATCCAGAGGCTCTTAATCCTACAGCTCCACCGGCATGACCACTATCTTCTGGTCTCCCAGATCCACCATGGTCTTCGGAGTGGTGGCCTCCGAGTTTCGACCCTCTGGGTCCACCTCAGCCCTCCAAGCCCATGATTTCACCTTGATCCTTCGATCCCTTGGCTCCACCTTGGCTCGTAAATTCCTTGGCTCCACCGTCGTCTGTCATACCTCCTGTTCCTCCATGGTTACTTCTTCCTCCTGTGCCACCATGGGGGTCCCTTAGACCTGACTATCCCTCCATCCCCCAGAAATCCATTATCACCTGCAATTACTGCAATAGTCCATGCAAAGTAAAATCCATCATATCCACTTACACACAGGCTTCTCTTTGCCATACAAATTGTGTTCTATATTCCAGGTAAAACCATACAGTTGCTATCGTGTATGGAACAGACTGAAATATGCTGAAAATCTCCCACTTTATTTGGACTTATTGCCAGTAGTGGTCATTTCACATGTAGACTACAGTGATATTACCTGCAGTCGATTATTTCATGTTTTGCAAAAATGTAGAAACCAGGTAGGTTAGTTCTACAGGTACTCCTACGAATGCTTCCTTAATGCAAGGAATAGACACCTAATTTAAGATGGACTTATTTGAGGAGGACTGTTTTGGACTTTAAGCAGGAGCACATTATTCACATATTCACGGCTGTTCCTCTCATCTCCCTCTGTCAGTTTCATACTGTTTGTTCCTGTCTAACCTCTTCTCATTTCTCTTCCAGAAAAGGAAGTCCAGTTCCAGCACCCAGCTGATGGTGAGTGTGAAACAGGCTCAATCCTGTTGACAATCTGCCACAACTGGCAACCTTTAAAGGCAACCTAACAATGAGCAAAATATGGCTGCCATGGAGCTGGACTTTCTTTTTGTTGATGTTGATGTTACATCACATCTGTAAAGTTGATGCAAATCTGACACATTCGTTATTGCAGGACTGATGTCAAGTCACCAACTTGACACCTCTGATTTTCACTAACTTTTTCTTTCTTGAAGTCACAGAGAAAGGAGCTGGTCAACTATGATCATGCATTATGTGATCCTGGCTTTGAAATTAACAATTAAACCCTGAATCTCAATGTATCCTTTTTAGGAATCATCGGAGAGTACCAACACCACAATTGAGGATGAGGATACTAGAGGTGAGACCATCTATCCATCCATCCATCCATCCATCCATCCCACTTCCACATCTCTGATAAATATCCCTCCATCCACCCCTCTTCCACATCTCCAATAGATATCCATCCATCCATCCATCCATCCACCCCACTTCCACATCTCCAATAGATCTCTGTCCATCCGTCTGTCCATCCATCCATCCCAATTCCACATCTCTGATAGATATCTGTCCGTCCATCCATCCCACTTTCATATCTCCGATAGATATCATCTGCGTGTCCGTCCGTCCATCCATCTATCCATCTGACTTTCACATCTCCGATAGATATCCATCCATCTATCCCACTTCCACATCTCTGGTAGATATCTATCCATCCATCCATCCCACTTTCATATCTCCAATAGATATTCATCCATCCATCCATCCATCCCACTTCTACATCTCCAATAGATATCCGTCCATCCACCCCACTTCCACATCTCCAATAGATATCCATCCATCCATCCATCCACCCCACTTCCACATCTCCAATAGATCTCTGTCCATCCGTCTGTCCATCCATCCATCCCAATTCCACATCTCTGATAGATATCTGTCCGTCCATCCATCCCATTTTCATATCTCCGATAGATATCATCCACCTGTCCGTCCGTCCATCCATCTATCCATCTGACATTCACATCTCTGATAGATATCCATCCATCTATCCCACTTCCACATCTCTGGTAGATATCTATCCATCCATCCATCCATCCATCCCACTTTCACATCTCCAATAGATATTCATCCATCCATCCATCCCACTTCTACATCTCCAATAGATATCCGTCCATCCACCCCACTTCCACATCTCCAATAGATATCCATCCATCCATCCATCCACCCCACTTCCACATCTCCAATAGATCTCTGTCCATCCGTCTGTCCATCCATCCATCCCAATTCCACATCTCTGATAGATATCTGTCCGTCCATCCATCCCACTTTCATATCTCCGATAGATATCATCCACCTGTCCGTCCGTCCATCCATCTATCCATCTGACTTTCATATCTCCGATAGATATCCATCCATCTATCCCACTTCCACATCTCTGGTAGATATCTATCCATCCATCCATCCATCCCACTTTCACATCTCCAATAGATATTCATCCATCCATCCATCCCACTTCTACATCTCCAATAGATATCCGTCCATCCACGCCACTTCCACATCTCCAATAGATATCCATCCATCCATCCATCCACCCCACTTCCACATCTCCAATAGATCTCTGTCCATCCGTCTGTCCATCCATCCATCCCAATTCCACATCTCTGATAGATATCTGTCCGTCCATCCATCCCACTTTCATATCTCCGATAGATATTCATCCATCCATCCATCCCACTTCTACATCTCCAATAGATATCGGCCATCCACCCCACTTCCACATCTCCAATAGATATCCATCCATCCATCCATCCATCCACCCCACTTCCACATCTCCAATAGATCTCTGTCCATCCGTCTGTCCATCCATCCATCCCAATTCCACATCTCTGATAGATATCTGTCCGTCCATCCATCCCACTTTCATATCTCCGATAGATATCATCCACCTGTCCGTCCGTCCATCCATCTATCCATCTGACTTTCACATCTCCGATAGATATCCATCCATCTATCCCACTTCCACATCTCTGGTAGATATCTATCCATCCATCCATCCCACTTTCACATCTCCAATAGATATTTATCCATCCATCCATCCCACTTCTACATCTCCAATAGATATCCGTCCATCCATCCATCCCACTTTCACATCTCCAATAGATATCCATCCATCCATCCATCATCCCACTTTCACATCTCCAATAGATATCCATCCATCCATCCATCCATCCATCCATCCCACTTTCACATCTCCAATAGATACACATCCATCCATCCATCATCCCACTTTCACATCTCCAATAGATATTCATCCATCCATCCATCCATCCCACTTCCACATCTCCAATAGATATCTGTCCATCCACCTGGATATCTGTCCGTCCATCCCACTTTCACATCTCCAATAGATATCCATCCATCCATTCCACTTCCAGATCTCCTCTCATATCTAAGTATTCACATAACCCCTGACTTGTTGAGTTGCAGCCTGGAATTAAAATGGATTTAATTGGGATTTTTATTATTACAATTATATATGCCTTAACCGTTTAAAAGAACAAAACATTTTTTATTATTCAAGTATTCACCCTTTGCTGTGATTGCCCTGTCATAGCATCATTTGGATGGAGTCCACATATGTGTTCTCTGGTCTGATGAGTCAAAAATTGCACCTTTTCAGCATTGGTAGAAAACAGTGTCTGACAGAAATTCAATGTTGTCCATCAGAACACCATTGACGCATAGTGGTGTTAGCATCTTAATGTGGAGATGCTTTTTATGGGCAGGGACTGTGAAACTTTACAGGAAAGTGGGCAAGATAGATGGAGTCAATTATAGGACAATTCCAGAGGAAACCCTGCACAAGTATTGAAACTGAACCTGAATGTCTTAAAATGGCCCAGTCAAAGCCCAGGCCTTTGTCCCATTGAGAATATATGGCAACTGCTGATGACCAACAACTGATGGAACCTGACAGAACTTTTAATAAGAATAAGAAAAGATATACTCATAGCAGAGTGTAAATAGCAAAGTGAAAATATTAGTATCTTTTTGTCCTAACTGCAAATAGTGTCCATTGACCATTGGTTGGTTACACATTTATTAAGCAGGTACTTTTATCAAACGTGACATACTAAGCCATGATAATGATTACACTGGTTACTACAAAAAAGTTGAACTTAGTAAGTGAAAATAATCGTTTAAAAAAATGACCCTTATACTGTGGTATCTACCACAATCTGCACCACTGAAAAAACCTTTAAAATATTTATCTTTCTGTTTTTATCTTCAGTGAGGAAGCAAGAAATCATCAAAGTAACTGAGCAACTCATTGAAGCCATCAGCAATGGAGACTTTGAGAATTACACGTGAGTTTGGGCAACATTTGTTTTACATCCAGTCCTTCATCATTTGCATTTGCTAATCATTAAATATGAATGTACTGTAGTGGAGACTGGGAACGGTTGTAACACTTTTTTTTAACGTCTGTAAAGGCCTGTTCACACCAATGATGTTGAACCATTGACAGCCAAACAGAATCCACCTGATTGAGCTCTTGCATGACCCTCCTGCATGAAGAGCTAAAGCATTTAAAGCAGAAGTCAAACTTTCTCCTTCTACTGTGGTTGAACATTCACTCAATAACTGACGCCTTCAAACTGGACCATTTGTATATCCATATAGATTTGATTGCAAAAATAAATTCAGTATAATTTGTCAGGCCATGGTGCCAGTGATGCCAAGATACAGCCTCACTTCCTGTCAGCTACATAAAAAATGCCTCCCTGAAATGGAAATTGTGATTTTAAAAAGCAGATGGCCTCCTGTCATGCTCATGAGGGAGTAAGTTATCGTTTCAAGGTTCCAGATATTCTGCATCTCTTTTCCTGTCTGAATGCTGGTGAGCCTAACTTCCTAGGCTGGTTATAAAATGAGATTTTAAAGAGCTCCACGACCAATAAGTCAATGCCAAGACTTCATTCAATAAGATATATTATCATATTAATTGGCTGTGTCCGAGACATGCAGCAGGAGGATAATGGTTTAGCCAGTTTGACTACCAAATTACTTCAAATAATCCTGTATATTTGTATGCTTGGATGGAAAAAAAAGAACCATTGTTCATTAGTGTCAATCTAATGAGCTTTAGAAGTGTGTCATTTTTTCAGTGATCCAATAAGTGATGTTTGTGTGCAGGAAGATGTGTGATCCCAGCGTTACAGCATTTGAGCCTGAGGCCCTGGGCAATCTGGTGGAGGGACTGGATTTCCATCGCTTCTACTTTGAAAACTGTAAGCTTTATATTCACCCCCACACACACACACACACAGGTTTCTTTTGCTATCAAAGTGAGGACATTCCATAGGCGTAATGGTTTTTATACAATCGTTTGTACATGTACATGTATTTTCTATCCCCCTACACTACCCCTACCCCTGAGGACTCATGAAATATCCTCATATTTCATGTTTACATCGTAATACCAGTGTAATACCCATGTCATTATACAAATGTATGTCCTCATAAATCACAAAAACGGGCACACACACACACAAATGAATTAAAAGCAAAATTCCAAATAACATCTGCCTAATTGCAATTTTTATAACGCTAGTTGAATATCAGTAGTAATCTATTCTGTGTGTTATAAACATTTTTACTAGAGTTGGGAATCAAAAATCGATTCCAATTCTGGAATCAGATACTTCAGGTCAGGAATCGGATACTTGTTATAAAATTAAAATTTCGATTCCTCTAATAGATTCCTTTGTCTGCATTTTAATATGACTTTAAACCATTCAAGCACAAGAAGACTTGTTTGCAGACTTTTTGCACTTGAACGGACAAATACACATAAAAATATGTCAAAACATCCTCATAAACACAGTCGGTTATGTCTTCAGTGAACATAACCAGTTGACCATGAAAACGCATGTGTAACAGTATATTGAATCCGTGCAGCTCTTAAAGTGACAGCAGCCTAATATTCCTGCTGCTGTCTCTATAATAACATTAATCAAACAACAAAAGACAAAGAGAAAATTCACTCGCTGTTCTTGACTGAATAACTTTTCAGACTATATTTGTAATGTATATTTTATTTATAAAGTGCAATGTTATTTTACATTTGATTTCAGTTTCTGAACCTGAATACCCGAAAACACTTTATTTCAATCGTATCTTTGAACGGTTGTATTTAGGCTATTTGTGCGATTGCTAATTTTCTAGCGTTTACTTCTCTTTAATAATGCTTGACATTTATGTTAGTTAGGCTAGTTGATTTATGGTGTTCTTAAACCATAGGCAAAAGTTCCTTGTGTAAGTGTTCTTTAGCCTGTTGTTTTTTGTTCATGGGATTCAGCTGCAATAAAATATTTTGCAATAAGAATAAGAAATGTAAATAATATCCAAGTTTGTTTGTTTTTTACCATATTGGAATAGAAATTAAGAATCGGAATCAATAAGAAAATTCAAAGGATTTCCAACCCTAATTTTCACCAATTATATTATATTTGGCATTATATTTCTTCGTGACGAGGAGGCTTGAGAGTTAAGATCAAAGTGCAGATCATTGTTTGCGGATATCAGAAGGACAAAGAATGTGCGTATAACGGCAGCAGAGAGGTGATGCAACAAACATCAGTGCATACAGCGAAATAAAGTGTAACAGTTCCAACACACAAAGTCCAGGCACGAGAAAGTGAAACTGTCCAACTTGCTCCTGGAGGACCACTGTCCGGCAGAGTTTAGCTTCCAACCCCAATTAAACACAGCTAATCAAGGTCTTATTAGGCAAGTTGGAGCTAAATTCTGCTGGACAGTGGCCCTCCAGGAGCAAGTTTGGACACCCCTGGGCTAGGGTATAAACAGTCCAAACAATCCAAATCAAGGGAAGAAGCAAAAATAATCATGTCCAATAATCATGCCTGATGTCAAAACTCAGGGGTTGGAGACCTCTGGTGGTGCTCAGGGGAAGCAACCCGTTCAGAGGGTGTTACATTCATACTGGTGTCAAAGGCTGCATATTTTCTGTATATTCACCTTATAAATCAAATAGTTGCTATTGTGTGATCCAAAATATCAGTGAAGTTTCTAATTTGTCAAAGCAGTATGTGATGTGGTGTTCAGTCGTGACATCCAGACAATGATTCACAACATTTGGGAATTCAAAATAATACAGAAAAATAAGAAAATATCCAGCATGGACATAAATCAGATGACAGCCTTTTTGCATACTTCACATACTGCATCACCATATGTTGAAGTATAGAAGCCTTTCTTTCTTAAAATGACTGGATCACATCCAAAAAGGCCACTGTTGTTCATCAATATCTTGTTTCTAAACTAAGTTTTTCGATGTTGCAACAGTTGCATTGAAAGTTTAGCTAAAGTCAGACACGTGTCAGATCAAGTGCATTATGCACCAAGTCATGACTTTTTTGGTCGTATCATATGTTGTTGAAACATGCATTGTGGCACATTTTGAATGTTCTGCATTATTTTAAAGACCTTCAAGGCAAGTGGTATTTTTACAATTAAGGAAGCACTTGCGTTCTCTTTCCCCCCTTGATATTTAAAGAAAAAAACTGTGGTTTGGGAAAATGTCTGCTGAGTATTGTGCTAAAGTTACTTACATTGCACACTCTCAAGATTCAGATCCTCTAAGAATCTGTATCCATACAGCACTATTGAGGCACTATTTATTTGAAAAGGTAATGTTTTTTGTTGTTTTTTTAACAGTGTGGTCAAAGAACAGCAAGCCAGTTCACACTACCATCCTGAACCCTCATATCCATCTGATCGGAGAGGATGCCGCCTGTATCGCCTACATTCGTATCACGCAGTACCTGGACACGAACGGAATGCCATGCACTGCCCAGTCAGAGGAGACGCGAATCTGGCATCGCAAAGATGGCAAGTGGCAGATAGTCCATTTCCATCGGTCAGGCTCTCCGTCTGCCATCACTAAATAAGAGAGTCAGGTAAGATGTGTTAAAATTCATTTATTATTGGAGTAAATCATTGAAGATGATTGTATTCTAGTTCTTTTTCTTATTTTTCTGTAGCACATAGAACCGAACATAGCAGTAAGAAGCTTGTGCAGTTGCTGGGAAACAAATAATTTCCTGCTTTCTAACATTTTTATATTTAAAAAAAACAAAAAAACAGGTGGGCTTATATGATACATCTTTTTTTAGTCAGTGATCTCTCAACCCAATCTCACGGCAATTTGTATGTATTTTACGAGGTGGCTAATTCATACGAATTCGTATGACTTCACTTGTACTTTTTTTTTTTTTTTTAATCGTATGTTTTTTACGAGTTGCCAAATTCGTATGAATTAATACGAATGACCTACCCCTAACCCCGCCCCTAAACATACCCGTCAATGGGGTTTAGTATCGTACGAATTCATACAAATTAGCCACCTCATAAAATCCGTACGAATTGGTCTTGACATAGCGTTGAATATTTCATGTTCATTGGCAACAAATGTTCAATATCTAAAAAATGTTTCTTTAACCCTCTGGTGCTGTTCGGCCATTTTGGACTGAAAATTTTTGCGTTTTGTTTTTTCCCCCGAATTTTTTACTTCATTTGAATGGTACAAAATTTTGTATTTTGCTCTGTGAAGATTGAAAATTTGAAATGTTTAGAAACAGTTATGGTGTAACAAAGCCTTGAATACTTCATTAAGGGGAAAAAAATGGTTTCTTTAGCTTTGAATAACAAGGCACAATATGGTTTTAAGAACTGTCATAGAGTATAAAGTAAGATACACTATATTGCCAAAAGTATTGGGACACCCCTCCAAATCAGTGAATTCAGGTGTTCCAATCACTTCCACAGGTGTATAAAATCAAGCACTAGGCATGCAGACTGCTTCTACACACATTTGTGAAAGAATGGGTCGCTCTGAGGAGCTCAGTGAATTCAAGCGTGGTACCGTGATAGGTTTCCACCTGTGCAATAAGTCCATTCGTGAAATTTCCTCACTACTAAATATTCCACAGTCAACTGTTAGTGGTATCATAACAAAGTGGAAGCAATTGGGAACAGCAACTCAGCCACGAAGTGGAAGGCCACGTAAAATCACAGAGCGGGGTCAGCGCATGCTGAGACTAACAGTGCACAGAAGTCACCAACTTTCTGCAGAGTCAATAGCTACAGACCTCCAAACTTCATGTGGCCTTCAGATTAGCTCAAGAACAGTGTGTAGAGAGCTTCATGGAATGGGTTTCCAGCTGCATCCAAGCCTTACATCACCGAGTGCAATGCAAAGCGTGGGATGCAGTGGTGTAAAGCACGCCGTCACTGGACTCTAGAGCAGGAGACGTGTTCTCTGGAGTGACCAATCACGCTTCTCTGTCTGGCAATGGATGAGTTTGGGTTTGGCGGTTTCCAGGAGAACGGTACTTGCCTGACTGCATTGTGCCGAGTGTAAAGTTTGGTGGAGGGGGATTATGGTGTGGGGTTGTTTTTCAGGGGTTGGGCTTGAACCCTTAGTTCCAGTGAAAGGAACTCTTAATGCTTCAGCATACTAAGACATTATGGACAATTTCATGCTCCCAACTTTGTGGGAACAGTTTGGGGATGGCCCCTTCCTGCTCCAACATGACTGCGCACCAGTGCACAAAGTAAGGTCCATAAAGACATGGATGAGCGAGTTTGGTGTGGAGGAACTTGACTGGCCTGACCTCAACCCGATAGAACACCTTTGGGATGAATTAGAGTGGAGACTGCGAGCCAGGCCTTCTCGCCAACATCACTTCCTGACCTCACAAATGCACTTCTAGAAAAATGGTCAAAAATTCCCATAAACACACTCCTAAACCTTGTGGAAAGCCTTCCCAGAAGAGTTGAGGCTGTTGTAGCTACAAAGGGTGGGCGAACTCCATAATAAACCCTACGGATTAAGAATGGGATGTTTTTGGCAATATAGTGTATTTATGCTTTTGATTATAGTGAAGTAAAAAATACTCTGATCGTGTACAGATATTCTAAAGAAATTACAGATTAATTACTACACTATGGCAGGCATGAGTTTAGGGCGGGACTATCTATTTGGTTGACCAATGAAAGGAGGAGGGTGGGTTTGGGGAAACTGGTTTGATAACATCATCATATATTAACATGTCTTGTTTGGTGTCGCTGATGGCGAAGAAATTAGACTATTATTTGTGAACAGACAATTCTGGTTCTGCAGAGTTCAATTCCAAATCAAACATGCTTGAAAATTCTGAGCAAAGTCTTCAGGATTACTTGGAAAAATGACAGGAAGCTGTGTTTGATGAGGGATGAGGCTAAACATAACAGTATTCTGACTCCATTACAGTTTGCGAACTGACCTTTCTCTCTGTTTCTGTCTCAGTCGTCAACATCAGAGTTGCAGGATCACTCGCTTGAGGATGTACAAGCTCCGAGCTTCTCATCTTTTCCTTGAACTTCATTGGCCCTCTGCTTTACAGTGTCATCACATTCACATCAGCATTTATTCCTCATTGCTCAGAACACTTCTTTTATGGATAAACTATGATGAAGCCACTTTGTGCTGTGTGGTATTAATTTTTTTCAGTATATTTGGGTATGTTTACAAAATCAGCCACCATGTTTCGACCATAAGTGTGCAGAAACGTGCTATTTGGGACAAGCATGGAGCAAGTACTACATTCCAACCAAAAGAGATCCTGTTGCCTGTGTTTTATAAAAACGACACGGGTGTTTCGATATATTCTTTTTAACTTTTCTTCAATGCAGTAAACATTTAGGCATTAGTTTTTCAATCTCTCTCTCCTATGCCTGTAATAAAACTCGATTGTAACAATCCTATTGAAAAGGAGACAACAAAATCTTCAATACATGTTTAGATATTTGAAATAAAGTCAATTCCACATCTACATTTAATGTTTAACTGCTAGGTAAGACTATTGTAATGACTTTTTCATGTGAATAGATATCAACCAATTTTCAGAACTCTTTCTACTGTAGTTAAGCACATTGAACAACAATGAATTTCAGTATACGTTTAGCCCTTGAAATCAAAGCTGCACGGATAGCACAAAAAAAAAAAAAATCTGCACTGCAAGAACAGATGGATCAAGGGGGCTGAGCAACCCACTCAACGAACTGTTGCTTAAAGTTAAAGATGATGCTGATGGTGGCATTATGCTTTGTGGGGCTACAGTAACTGCATGTGAGACCTTTGCTCCAAGATTTTTTGTTTTCCAGAGCCTGGGTCTGGTGTGGTGTGCTCAGAGCACTTTGATAAAGTTCTTCCAGTAGAGCTGGTATATTTGTTCTTCCTTTTGTATCTTAGGATTCAGGGATTTTTTCTTTTCACTACAAAAGGAAGTCTCTTGAAGTCACAGAAGCTCTACGTTTGATGTCTAGGCTTAACGTCTATTCAAATTCAATGGAAGCATGTTGTTGTTAGAGAGAGAGAGAGCTTTCAATAATGGGTGTTGTAACCAGTGAGGGAAGTGCTAATCTACTGGTGTTGTTTTTAAAACGCTCTATTTGCTTGACAACAGAAGGCGCTCATCGCTCACAAATGTGCGTTCATATTTATTATCAAGAACAATGGAATCACAGTTGTTAAAATGATTCAAGAAAGAAGGTGGACATTGCTAATTCTACATAGTGATGCTCAGCATTTTAACTTGTTGATATTGTATTCAGACTATTGCAGTTTCTGGGCTAGTCAACTCAGTCTTTTTGTCTTATCTAAAAATTTGTAAGGTATATTAACACATTTTGCATCTTATATGCACAGATTAATGTATGTTCAGATTTATTAAACCATTTACATTTTATTAGTAATACTGTATGAGCTGATTAGTCAGATTTGTCAAATAATGCTTAGTATTTATTTTGAAAAACAAGAATGTTGATGTGATGAATGTATGCACGATTTTTTTGGTTATTTGATTCATTTTATCAAAACAAGGTGTACAAATGTTTGGCCATGGCTGTATAAAACCGCTATTCATCAGGTTTGATTGTGTGATATACTACCATAAACAGAAAACCACCTGCAATCTTCACAATTTTATCTGACAAAGATCCACTCGTAATATTTGAACGAGTGAATTATTATTCAACTGTCATTACAGAACTCAATCCCTTTCCTCTTTATTTACCTTCTTAGAAAGACATTTAGAACTGAAAAATAAAATGCATGGAAAACCTTTTCTATGTCCTCTAGTAACATGTTTCATTGTAAACGGCTACTGAAAGACACTTGCTTTGTGGCCTCTTTGATGTTTTTGTCTTCTCTATTGTTTCAGTACAGTTTATGAAAGGCATAGCAGCATTTTGATAGTTTTTTGACGTATATACTGTGTTTTGTTGAGGCATGCTGTTTTTATTGTCAAAAAGTGGGTGGGTACGATATTGTTTTCAGAGTAAAATGTACTTTTTGCAGTTTGGCTCTAATGCAACCGGGCTTATAAATAAAAGTGCTTTACAAAGTGTTGTTGTTGATATTGTGTATTTGTTGTGGATGATACGGCCTTAAACTTTATTTGGTAACACTTTATTTTTACAGTGTCCCTATTACACATTTTACATGTATTTACTATATTAATAACAGTGAATTATGCATCATTACATGCAACTAACCCTAAACCAAACCTTAACCCTAATTATATAGTAAGTACTCGTCTCAGAAGAAAAGACAATCACAATCATGTTTCCGCAAATGCTTTATTTCGTAACACTTTATTTTACAGTGTCATTGTTACATATGTTACATGCAGTTACTATAGTAATAACTATACATGCAACTAACCCTAAACCAAGCCCTAATCCTAACCCTATAGTAAGTACATGTAGTTACTTAATATTACTCAGTACTTCAATGTATAATTACAGTGTAACAAAGACCTTAAAATACAATGTAAACACACTTTATTTTATTGTTTCAGTTACACGTTACATGTACTTACTCCAGTAATAACAGTAAATTATGCATAATTACAAACAACCCTAACTTTAAACCTATTGTGAGCACATGTTGTTACTTAATGTTATTCAGTACTTATCTGTGTAATTACACTGTAACAATGTCCTGTAACCCTATATTTTCAGGTTTGTTAGTTACACACTGCAAAAAATGCTGTTCTTACTTAGAGTTTTTGTCTTGTTTCTAGTCAAAAAATCTTAAAGTTCTTAAATCAAGAAGCATTTTCTTGACAAGTAAAAATTATTTTCTTGTTTTCAGGAAAAATAAGTCAAAATTAAGTGGGTTTTTCCTTAAAACAAGCAAAATAATCTGCCAATGGGGTAAGCAAAATAATCTTATTTCAAACCAAAAATAAAGTATATAATCTTGTTTTCAGTTTGGATTAAGATTATTTTGCTTACCCCATTGGCAGATTATTTTGCTTGTTTTAAGGGAAAACTCACTTAATTTTGACTTATTTTTCCTAAAAACAAGAAAATATTTTTTACTTGTCAAGAAAATGCTTCTTGATCTAAGAATTTTTAGATATTTGGACTGGAAACCAGACGAAAATTCTCAGTAAGAGCAGCATTTTTTTGCAGTGCATTGTTACAGTGTAATTACACTAAGTACTGAGCAATATTAATTAACAACGTGCTCTCAATAGGTTTAAGGTTAGGGTTAGTTGCTTGTAATTATGCATAAATAAACTGTAACAACACTTTATTTTGGTGTTACACGTTACATGTACTTACTATAGTAACAACAGTAAATTAAGAATAATTACAAGCAATTAACCCTAACCTTAAGCCTACTGTGAGCACATGTCGTTACTTAATGTTGCTCGGTACTTACTTGTGTAATTACACTGTAACAATGTCCTGTAACCATTTATTTTAAGGTGTTTGTTACAGAGTTACAATGTTACAGTGTAATTACACTAAGTACTGAGTAATACTAATTAACGACATGTGCTCACAATAGGTTTAGGGTTAGGGTTAGTTGCTTGTAATTATGCATAAATAAAGTGCAACTAACTTTATTTTGTCGTGTTACACATTACATGTACTTACTATAGTATTAACAGTAAATTACGAATAATTAAAAGCAACTAACCCTAACATTAAGCCTATTGTGAGCACATCGTTACTTAATGTTACTCGGTATTTACTTTTGTAATTACACTGTAACAATGTCCTGTAACCATTTAATTTAAAGTGTTAGTTAGTTACATTGTTTCAGTGTAATTGCACTAATAACTACTGAGCAACATTAAGTAACGTCATGTGCTCACAATAGGTTTAAGGTTAGGGTTAGTTGCTTGTAATTATTAATTATTTACTGTTATTACTATAGTAAGTACATGTAATGTGTAACATGTCAAAATAAAGTGTTACCGGAAAAGGAAATTGTCTTTTTTTCACTATTGTGATGCTCATCCCAATGAAACTGCTTATTTAAAAAAAAAAAAAAAAAAAAACTTGATTGGGAACTAATAGGATTATTGTCATTTGCTAAATATTACGAGTGCACATTATTATTATTTTAAATTATGTGCATTGATAAATAATTTCTAATGAATACTATAGAAATAAGAATTGTTGATTTTGATTTCATAGTGAGTTTAATGAAACAGTATGACGAAAAAATGACACAGTGGACTATTAAAAAAACCCATCTCGAGATTAAAGTTGTTAAATTTCGAGAAAAAAGTCGTTACATTTTGAGAAAAAAGTCGAAATAAAATGTTGAGAATAAACTCGTTAAATTACGAGAAAAAAGTCGTTAAATTACGAGAACAAATTTGTTAAATTATGAATTTGTTCTCATAATTTAACAACTTTTTTATCGTAATTTAATGACTTTATTCTCAACATTTTATTTAGACTTTTTTCTCGAAATTTAACAACTTTAATCTCAAGATAGTTTTATTTTTTTATTATTGCTTGGCCCTAATCCTCTTCCGTATGAATGAAATTTGAACAAAAAACAAACAAACTAAAAACACGTACAGATGACAACATTGTCAAAATGATCCCTATTCACACGGATCTGCTAAAATGATTAAAAATGTTGTATTCTGCCGCCAGGCCAGTAGTTGGCGATGTCACTTTGTAAAGAAACACTACGTGGCTATAGACTGGACACCATTTTTACAAATTCACATTTTATGTAGTTTACAGAAAGATGAGAAACTTGCACTTTGAAACTGGTTTTCAATTTATGCTTTTTCAGGCCCCCAAAATGCTGTTGTTGAGTAAACAAATGGCCAAAACGCATACAAACTTTTCAGTTTTTAGTTGAAAATGGTGAACAGCCCCTGTAACTAAAATGTGTTTCCAAACAGAGGTAACAGATGGCACAATAAACGTTGAATGCGTCTCAATCGGCTCGCGAGCTCCCTAGGTGGCGAATTGGGTTTTTTTGTGTACACTGGTAAAGACCCAGTAAAGACCCTCTTAATCCTTTTGCGTGTCATTGTGTGTATTCATTTACGCTTAGCACTTCAGAAATTCCGTTAAGGGAACATATTGAGTATCAGTGCTTGTTGGTTTTCACAATGCATTGAGGGACTTTTTAGGGAGTGAACATTTCAGCACTGGAAGGATTGTGGGATCAATCATCAATCCCTGACTACTGAACAAGGGCTCCGATTGAGATGCATATTGCACACCCTACAGCGCTCAAACTCAATTACTGCATGCAGCTTAATTTCTTCTTATTCTTTTTCTTCCTTTGGACTGAAGTCTATGACAGCCCATAGAACTCTTTGGAGGAAAGTTATGAATTTAGCAATCTGTCTAATCTTACACCATAACAAATTTGCAGTCTCAATAACTCAAAAATAAAATAATTATGGTGGTAGACTACAAATCAGCTATGGCATGTTAGACCGCTATTTTGCCAAACTTTCCTATGTATGGATCCAGAGGTTTCTTTGATATGCCAAGCCCTACGCAGTTTCAGAACAGCACCACCTACTGGTTAAAAAATATGAAAAATATCTCTTTGCTTATAATATTCTAATAGTTTGGTCTAAAATCATGAAACCGTCTTTTTTTTTTTTGTAATAAGGCATTCTTTGTTTTAATGTATAATGCCAAGAGATACATTTTAAGTGTTTTAAGTGATATTGTGTTATAATGGTTACAACAGGCAGTTTGCCAAAAATTTGAGGCTAGGTTTCAACATCTATTTTATTGCACATCTTAACTTTACTGATCAAATCTGTGGACAGCTACTGATTTGTTTACCTATTACAGTATGTACAAATCCTGTTTACCTATATACAGTAAAGCATACAATACAGTTTACAGTATATATTTATATTTTTACATAATTCAATACCATCTCAGTTGAGCCTGTGAAACTATGGGCTTTATTCGGGCTGAAATAGATGCCAATCAACCCTCTTTTAAAAGCAGATTTTTATAGATAGTAGTAAAATACTTTTCATTTACTGTACCAACATTTTCAATTTCTCTCAAAATACAAAGCAAATTTATGATGAAGAAAGAAAGAAAAGAAAAAAGAACTGTTCCCCAGCACCACCCTACAAAAATAAATGTAATATTTGATGAACCAGATGGTAATGGGCGGTTTTTTAAAGATGGATAATACAAAACTTTACATAAGTTAAGACAAATCACTTCGGCAACTTGTCCAATGAATTCATGCGTTTTCCGAGAAGTACTGGATATCATACGGTCCTCAAGACCCTGGATCAGTGCAGTTGTTGATCTGTTCTGGGTTCAGGCTCCGAGCTTCAGCGATGAGACGCTTGACTCCCACCATCCACTGACTGACTTCAGAAACATGGTCGACCATGAGGCCTCTGTGGATCTCATCAGCTGCATCCCAGTTTTTTCTTTTCAGGTCTGAAACGAAGCACATCTAGCAGGTTTTTCCTCTATTTTGTCAACTTTTACCAAGCTATACAACAGCAGTCTAAATAAATGAATAATGAGCTTCAATAATGTTCTAAAACACTGGGAAAACTTCTCAAAGGGATAGTTCACCCAAAAATGATCCCATGATTTACTCACCCTCAAGCCATCCTAGGTTATATATTTAAAAATATGCTGGCTCTTCCAAGCTTTATAATGGGAGTGAATGGTAACAGAGTTTTTGAAGCCTAAAAAAGCTCACCCATCCATCATAAAAGTAATCCAGGCCCAGGGGGTTAATAAAATGCTTTCTGAAGTGAAGCGATGGGTTTTTGTAAGAAAAATGTCCATATTTAAAACTTTATAAACTATAATCACTGGCTTGTGATAATAACGCAATGAAATATGAGAAATTGTGCGGACATCATTTTTGACCAGGCTGTCATACAAGGAAATTATGAACACATGCAAAAACAAGAGAGAACCAACAAAATATTAATAACTGATCATGCGGTAGTCAATTTTGCCTTTTGACTAAAAAAAATTTGTCAGATGAATACTTCAACCAAGTTTAGAGAGTCACTGAAAACAAATATCCCCTCCAGACATCACTTTAGGCCACTACTGCACACATGACTGGCTAAGTATTCAACCCTCGTGCTGCAATGTTTTACGACTGAACCAGTGAATGGAAGTGAACAACTCTGACTCACCTTGGGACAATCTATGCATTCTATGTTTAACCAAAGGAGAGAGTTTCCCACTTTTCCACATGTCCTCAAAAAGCTTCAGACGCCTTTCTACATCATCACAGATCTGTTTCTGAAAGAAAAAGACAACAGGAACATAAATCTCCATAGCTCCATCACACCTGCCTGGATGTTTCTAGTGTTTTCTAGCCCAACTGTGGTTGGAGCTAAAGTTTTCCAGAGCAGGATTGGACCAAAATTGAGAAAATGTTTTTGATGTTTGTTTCTTGTAAAGACTCTAGATATTTGCTATATGTTTTGTGATTGATACAATTGTTCCATTTATTTACACTTTTTCCAAACTTCGTGTTTTTTATTATTGAAACCCTAACAATCAATTTCCTCCTTATGAAACTGCAGAACCATAAATATTTCTTACTCTATTTTTTTTCCATTCTGACTGTTTTTCCCATTGGTTTCCCATTGAGTTTACCTTCACAGTATGTCTACATGCATTCAATGCCCAATACAGAGGTTCTTGCACATCTTCAATGCATGGCTCTGTCTCCAGCTCTACCGCCTCTGCCGTTCCATCTGAGGGAATTCTTGGACACATGGAAGGTGGAATGACGCTGTCCATCGGAGGAGGAATTATTCCCCGGGGAGGGGTCACACTCGCCACTGGTGTGGATTGCATCTCTGATCCTGAACCTATATGGGCATAAATAATTTAGGTAACACTTTATTTTGAAGGTCATTCTTTATTTCGGTTAGACTTTCTATTAGTAATTAGTGACTTGTCAACTACATGTCAACTAACTCTCATAAGAGTATTAGTAGACTGTCTGCTTAATATCTAACACTTTATTTTGATGCTCGTAACACACATTCTACTGACTATAAGACACTTTGCAACTACATGTCAACGTATTCTACTAACCAAAACCTCAATACCTAACCATCTACTAATCTTCATTTGTGTTCAAAAGTCTTATGGCTTTGGTCTTATGACATTGTTTTCATTTTCAGGTGATCTAACCCTTTAAGCTAATTTACATTTTTGTTAATATTTTGAGCTGTAATGGTTAGAGTAAAAATTCTTCTTAATTTAATTATTTATTATACAATTATTGAGATGGACTGCCCCTACACATTTTATTGTAAGATAAGATTAATTGAGATTGATTGCACCTATAATATTATTATTAATCAAGATTAACCAGATACATTTTTGATGAATTTGTCACATTTTTTAATCAAATCAAAGGCCTGGAAAAGATTAAACAATTCATACAGTACAAAAGTTTAACAAAAATACATTAGTCATCAAACATGTAAATAGGTGTATCAAGATGTAGATAACAACATTTAATATGGAGGATAAGCTTGACCTGTAAGTTGGGGTGCATGAACCCTCTTGTTGAGAATATTCCGCTTCGGTCCACCTGTTTCCTTCTGCAAGCCATAGGAAAACTGCGGTGGGTCGTTCCATCCATGCTCCTGATTACCTGTGCAGAAAACAACATGATGAGTGAGTGAGGCTTGCATATCTTACCATCTATGCTTCACAAAAAAAGATAAAAAAATAAAGCCCAAGCCCAAACACCAGCTCATCATGCTACGGTGCCCTCATCCCACCACTGCTTCTGCCTGATTTTTCACAAGATTTTTCTCCATGCTGTATTAAGCAGGGCTCCAGACTACGCCTAAAATGGTCACATTTGCGACCAAAAATATTAATGCAAGTGATATTTTTGCTAAGATCGTCACTGGCGACAATACAAAAATATAGCTGCAAGCAACAATTAAGGGGCCAAGAACAAAGGCGGCATGATAAGCCATGCCATCATGGCTGGGAGCATCAGACCGACTGCAACTATGAGCAATTAAAGCCATATTAAAATGATTTTAGGCAAAATGGCTATTCTTACCAATAGGTGGCGCTGTGACGAAATTCATGTGGTGTGGTCAGAGTAAGGTGACAATGACACTTGCATAGTTTGGTGTCAAAGAATTGCAGAGATACAGCCTCAGATTCATTTTGGCATCATGTCATAAAATTTGTTGATGCGGCATATAAAAAACGATTTCTTCTATCAACCCGAAATCCATAACTTTTTCCAGCATAGTCCGAAGAAGATACAATTTGATTTTGGTGAAAATCGGACAAGTGCTCTAGGAGGAGTTCGAAAATCAAAATGGTGGACAGGAAGTTTTGCCGACTATGGCAAAATTGGTATCTTTGTTCTCGGCATGACCCAAGGAATCTATGTTAGACCAGTTTCATTACAATAGGCAAAAGTCATTAGCATTTTTGTAAATTTCATTATAACTTTTGACCACAAGGTGGCACAGCCCAAAACATTTTGAGTAACTTCAGGGCATGGTGCCAAAGACACATACCGAGTTTTGTAATGTTATGCCAATGCATTTGTTAAATAGCATTTTACAACAAAATTCAAAATGGGCAATATGGGACAATTGGGTATCGTTCAACTTGGCATGCTGCACCAAATCTAAAGATGTAAATGTAAACTTTTCATATCTCCTGACCACTAGGGTCGTGCATGTACCCTCAGGTCATCGCTGTCATAACATAAACCAAGTTTAGTCAGAATAAGCTAAAGCGTTGCGGAGATATAGCCTCGTGTCTATTTTGGTGTGCACAAATTTGTCAAATTCGTTCGCAAGTTATTAGAGAACGGTTTAAAGAATCAACTTGAATTCCATGACTTTTTGTCGGCATGGTGTGAGAATAATCTGGTTCAATTTTCATGAAAATCAGATGAACGGTCTAGGAGGAGTTAAAAAAAGTTGTTTTTTCAGAAAACGCAAAATGGCGGAAAAATTTTGCAATCGAATTATCTTGAGCCAAGGAATCGAAGAAAAAAAAAAATTTTGTTTCAAGCCCTTATGGTTAAAAAGGTAGCATAAACATGAGTGCAAATTTGGACAGTTGGTGGTGCTAGAGTGACTGAGTTAAAGACTACAAATTTTAAAAAAAAATTTGCATGCCTTTTTACCTGTGTGTTCTATGATGAGTAGCCTATCACATCTTTTGTTGTGTTGACTTAATAAAACAAGATGATGTGCATCAAAGTTTCAGTGAGAGAGAAAAAACACAAAAAACGTTTCACTCACTGAATTTGAGCGCCAAAATACACAGGCATGTGCACACTGATGTAAACAAGCTCATGGTGGAACAAGCGGAGACACACAGAAAGAAAATGCACATTCAATCTCTGGCAGTAGATGCCACTGACGGAACAGCAGAAATGCAGCGGTTACCCCGTAACCTCCGCAAACAAATGTTTTAATTGAACATTCAGATCACCACCAAATATTTAAATAATTAAACTGACAATGAAAAATACTTCTAAAGCATTTATTAATCTTACTTAATGTTAATTTCAACATTTAATAATAGATTATTAAAATCAAAGGATGTATCTGTATTATTTAATGGACCTGAGCTAACATGAACTAACATTGATCAGTTGTATTTTTATGTAATAACTAAAACTAAGAATAACTTATAACAAATGTAGCTATTGCTCATCTTTAATGTTAGTTAACAAAAGTTAACTACTGAGACCTAACTGTGAAGTGTTACCGAAGACTATAGAATAACACAAGACGTGTCACTCCTATTGTTTTGAATGGGAGAAAGTGCAACACGCAATATGGCGGAATAAGTCCCGCATTATAAATAAGAGCCAATCACCAATTGGTAAAGTCATCGCGTCACTGCCGTGGCCGTTAGAAGCTCCGGTTCCTATAGAAACAGTCAGACGTGCGCCTCCGAAAAGAGGCACAAGAGACGCGCATTTAGGTCTGCGCATGCACATTAGCCTGATCCAGCCTGAAGAATACCGTTTTTAGTCATGATTTGAGTGTTTAGAAACAAAATTTAAGAGACAGTTTTTTTTTATTATTATGGTTGCGAACATTACAAAGATGACATTAATGATATATAATTTTGTATATAGTATACAACATGTATCAACATTACGTTCAATGTCATCTGAAAATATAGAACAAAAAAAATAAGACATTAATTGCAAACAGAAAAAGATAAAGAAGAAAGAAAGATTATCAGAAGAAAGGAAAAGAAAAAAAAGTGTAAGATATTAATTTACATTTCGATTAGAGTATACAAATTAAAGTCATTACAAATTTAGGTTGTTCTTCTTGCTTTCTTATTTACAGAGGATGAAATAGTGTTAAGGTACATTTTAAAATCTTTCAAAAAAACAAGAAAAATTGCTTTGTTGTTAGTGAATTACATTTATGGATATAGAATTTGCCAAGAAAATAAATTAAATTTATAACAAACCAAGCTTTGTTTTTATTAGAATCAGAATCAAAGTGGCCAAAAATAATATCTTTAAAAGTTACAGATATATCATGTTGGATATTAACTTTAATGAATGTTTCAATATCCATAATTTCCATAGTTGTTCAGTATAGAAACATGACCAAAATAAATGATAGACAGTTTCTGTGTGCACTTGGCAAAATGAGCATCTTGTATCAATATTGGTTTTATATTTAAGCATAAAATATTTAGCAGGGTAAAATATATTTATTATTTTGAAACACACTTCTTTTACTTTATTGGTAAGAAAATATTTTTGTTGTAAAGTTGTAAAGCTTGCAGGAGATACTGAGATAATATCTTCAAGAAACAGGTATTTAACTTTCTTGTTTCTATCTTTTTTTCCTGAAAAACATATTTTACCTATAGAAGTGTCTATAGGCTCAGGGAAAGTAGTAGTTATAGTAGTAGAGTGAGTGTAATTCTTAAAAAGCATACAGATTACTGTTGGTATCGCTCCCATAACTATGGCAAATTCTTTGGGAGTAACTGGTACATTGTAGAAAGAAATTCAACGTAAGTCATTAGTGAACCTTTGTTGTTAAAAAGCTGACAAACTAAAAGTAATCCGTTATTAAACCACTGATCAAAAAATAAAGTTCTGTTTTTGTATAAAATATTTTGATTGTCCCAAATAAAGAATTTATGGGAAATTAAATTATGTTTATATATTAAATCCCATGCCAAAAGTCTGTTGGTGGAAATTTGAACATTTGATAGGAATTTTTGATAAGTTACAGTTGCACATCAATAAAAATACCTCCAATATATGAAAAAGCTTGTTGAGGGAAGATATTCCAGATAGATTCAGCAATATCTGATACCTTCATACTTTTATATTATGACTTTATATTATTTTTGTAACTTATTTCAATACCGCGATAATACCGTATACCATGATAAAAGCTTCAGCAATATCTGATATCTTCACACGCCTACAGTGAAGTGACACGTGAGTCACATGACAATGACAACATGACGGATGTAGTACATCCGAATTACAATCATAGTACACACATTCATACTATATCTTACATTTTTAACCCTCACAAAGTAACACAATAAGTACACAGTATGCAGGACCACAGCAAAATATGCATTGAAAGAAAGAGCAGAAGAAAACAACACTTTTCTGTGTTCAGGGTGAATCGCACTGAACTTTACAATGTTGGGCTGGTTAGATCACTTTGGTCGGGTTTGGTTTCAGGCTGTGTTTGTAGTTTCATTGTATGGTCGTGTATCTTTAACAGAGACATTAAACACCAGATGCCACGTCACGAGCTGTCAAATGCAAACACTCTAACACTCTAATACAAATTTCTTTAATAGTCAATTAGCATTAAGTTGATTATTATTCTATCACACTTTTCTGCATTAGCCATCTCTCCTGTCCTTGTTTATAACTCCCTGGAAATATGTCACGAAAAGTTCCTAATTAACGTATCCGGGAATGAATGAGATGGACGAAAGACACCGCGATGTTAACATTAACTTCTGCTGTCACTCACACGAATGTCATCATATGTGAGCTTATAAATTAAATGGTTTATATACATGAACTACTGTTGTTTCTGTGCTCTTACCTGGTTTAACAAACCGATCGCTCATAGCAGCCTAGAGACTCCAGCACCACCAACACTGTGAAAACTGTGAGTTCAGCAGCATTTCATCACTGTTAATGTCAAAATAAAAGTCACCGTTTAAAAAAAATATAAATATATTTGTAATTAAATATATTACATATATACATATATTAATACTATATATATTTGAATGCACAGTGTGAGTACAAGCACTCGGGTTACATTAAAATACGTAATTCTGCTGTTTTTAGCCTTTATTATCTTCAGTCAATACATGAATTCACCACCTACTGTTGAGAGTAGTGAAAACGTTGTGTTTTGTTTTTGTTTTTTGTTAATTAGTTTTTTTACAAAAAAAAAAAAATCCAATTGAATTTCTATGGAGTCCCGGACATGACATGCAAGGGAAAAAAAATGAAATTGTGTGCACGATTTACTATTTTGTTCCCTCGATTTATAAATCATGCCATGATTTACAAATTGAGGGAACGGAATAGTAAATCGCGCGCACGTTTTAGTAAATCGAGGGAACGAAATAGTAAATCGCGCGCACGATTTAGTAAATCGAGGGAACGGAATAGTAAATCACATGCACGATTTAGTAAATCAAGGGAACGAAATAGTAAATCGAGCGCATGATTTAGTAAATCGAGGGAACGGAATAGTAAATCACATGCACGATTTAGTAAATCAAGGGAACGAAATAGTAAATCGCGCGCACGATTTAGTAAATCGAGGGAACGGAATAGTAAATCACATGCACGATTTAGTAAATCAAGGGAACGAAATAGTAAATCGTGCGCAAGTTTTAGTAAATCAAGGGAACGAAATAGTAAATCGTGTGCACGTTTTAGTAAATCAAGGGAACGAAATAGTAAATCGTGCGCAAGTTTTAGTAAATCAAAGGAACGAAATAATAAATCGCACGCACATTTTAGTAAATCAAGGGAACAAATTAATAAATCATGCGCTCGATTTAGCCTACTAATGTCCGCAGCTCCGTAAATTTCAATCAGTGAAAATTGTGGAGGCAAATTTGTAAAAAAATTCTGGACCAATTATTACATGTGGAATAATAAAGTGATAATAATAATAATAAAAACTAAATATATTTCACAACTGAATTTTGGAAGGCAAATTATTAATTTTAATGATGTGAAATTGACATTTTTCACATGTTTTCAAATGAAATATTCACTGCTTGAAAAACATGTTAAATTGTACGGAAGAGGATTAGGGGCAAGCAATAATAAAAAAATAAAACCATCTCGAGATTAAAGTTGTAAAATTTTGAGAAAAAAAGTTGAGATAAAATGTTGAGAAACATAAATTATGAGAAAAAATTCATTAAATTACAATTTTTTTCTCATAATTTAATAACTTTTTTTCTCTTAATGTAATGACTTTATTCTCAACATTTTATCTCGAAATTTAACGAGTTTTTTCTAGCAATTTAATGACTTTATTCTGAACATTTTATTTCGACTTTTTTCTCAAAATTGAAAGAGTTTTTTCTCGAAATTTAACAACTTTAATCTCGAGATGGTTTTATTTTTTTATTATTGCTTGGCCCTAATCCTCTTCCGTAAAAAGTGTAACCTGTCAAAATACAAGCACTGTTATTGCAATGTTTTTAATTAATTAGTTTACTTATTTCATTTATTTGTATTAAAATTTTGTCCTTTAAATACGTCAGTTTAAACTACAGCAATGCTAAAAATTCAAAACAGCAGCACAATTGTGTGTTTTACTTTTATACAAGCAGTGATCAATTTGTAAAATAAATAAATGAAAAATAAATAAATCATTCAAGGAGGTTTTTGCTGTATGTGTTGTCAACAAGATGGCATTTGGCAGGGGGTCCGTTTGAGGGTCATTCCTGGGATTCGATAATATTTTATTCCCCCAAACTTTTGGTGGTTTACCAAAATGAATTTCACCAAAAATACATGTTAAAAGCTTTTAACAATACTTTGGTATGTCCATTATAATTCATACAAATAATTATTGCATTTAAATCATTGTTATAATAAAATAATGTTTTATTTCTATCGTACACTAAGCATTTTGTCATGTACCTGAGGCAGTGAATTTATATTTAAAAAAATATTTAACAAAATGTGCAAAGTGACTATAATTTTGGGCAATATTGTGTTTATTTCTGTTATTTTTTTTGTAAAAAACACTGTAAAGTTATATCCCTCAGTCTGAACTCAACCCCGTCACGCCTATAATAATTTACACTTCACCCGTATGTGACATCATTTACCACAAATGCCATCATTCAGGTCTCTTTAACAGATGGTAAGCTTATCATACTTTTTATTCATATTTTTGAGGCGTATTATAGTCAGGGAGGGTACTGTCAAGCTTAACAACTCAACGACATCACATAAAATTAAGATGGAAAATTATTATTTTTCAAAATTTTATTTTAATCCATACGCATATACAATGTACTTAATTAATTGCTACCATCTATGGTCTATTCCCCTACACTGCAAGAGGAGCAGTGGCCATTTTGAGCGAAAAACCTCAAGACAGATTTCACTTCATTTATCTATTATTTTAATGACCGTATACCATGTCATGATTTCAGTCATGATTTCAGTGAAGATATACTTACCATAGTCATGACAACTCATTTTATAGAATACAAAATAGAATATTTGATGTAATGTGTGCACTTAAACATTGACAAGCATGTCAGAAATGGCAGCCCATCAGCAGCAGAAAGACTGTGTTGTCTATGCAGATCTGGGCACAATATGAGAGACAAAATAAAATATGTCCCTTCAAACCTGTTACAGTCTTCAACCCCATCACACTATTCTCAAACATATCACATTAATAGATATTTTTTTAGAAAAAATAGAAATTAGAAATTAAGGCATTTCTTGCTGATTACCACCTGACATGTTAATGACTAACACAATAAAATTTTGGTTTTAGTATAAAATATTTTTTTTCAACAATTTATCTATTTTTAACTTCAGTCCCATAAAAATGTGAAAATAATTATCATAAATGTTACTCTTGTAGTTATTAAATTGTTATGAGGGATAATGAGCAGTAGGTAGATGTATGTTTTATAGCAAGTTTTGTGTAAAATCCTTTTAAAACAATTTAATTTTGTCTGTTGGGTTGAGAATAAAAGGTGTTTAAATCAAATGTGAAAGAAAAAAAAAAGAAAATAATAAGGTCTTTAATGCGTGAGGTGATATGTGCCTAATGATGTGTGGCATTTAGAAAATGAATTACTTATATGTAGTTTAAATCAAAGTTGGAATATTACCGAATCCCAGGAATGACCCTTGAGAGCATTTTGGGTTAGAGCCACATCTAAATCTTACAATTGTTGGTGCTGTGAAAGTGTTTTTATGCTTTATAAATCTATTTGAAGTGGTTTGGAGCTTGTTTCGAAGTTCACATGATTTATGCAAACGATTTGTACTATTTTGAATGCCGATTGTTCGTCGATAGATGGCAGTAATTTAATGAACTAATGAAAGAGTCTAAGGTTTACCTGATCTCTGGTCAGTTTTATAATATAAACTCATTTTAAATGAATTGTATTACATAATTATATTTAATAATTTATTTAATTATATGGAAGCCACAGCCATGTCCACTTCCAGGGACTGTTCTCCCGAAAATGAATATTTTTTCATCATTTACTCCCCAAAATCCCTTTCAAGGAAAATCTGTTCACTCGGCGGCCACATTTGCAACGCCTCCGACCAGTTGTTTTGGGCATCCAAGTCCTATCTATTCGAATGGGAGAATCCTGAAATCTCAAAAACTGCTTGGCAAACTCATAATTAAATAACATATTTCAAAATCAGCAACAAAATCTGACATTAACTGTCCCATAAATAATGTTTCTTATGCTCAAATAACATTAAAAAAGCTAGACGAAGTTTCTATGGGAAATCAATCAGCAATTGGCTATTTTACTTAGAAGGCGGGGTGTATTCCATGCGGAACAGGATTAGGGCCAAGCAATAATAAAAAAATAAAACCATCTCGAGATTAAAGTTGTTAAAATTTCAAGAAAAAACTCATTTTAATTACGAGAAAAAAGTCGTTAAATTATGAGAACAAATTCGTTAGATTATGAGAATAATTTAACGAATTTGTTCTCATAATTTAACAAATTTGTTCTCATAATTTAACAACTTTTTTCTCATAATTTTACGAGTTTATTCTCAACATTTTCTCGACTTTTTTCTCGAAATTTAACGTGTTTTTTCTCGTAATATAACAAGTTTATTCTCAACATTTTATGTAGACTTTTTTTCTCGAAATTTAACGAGTTTTTTCTCATAATTTAACAACTTTTTTCTCATAATTTAACGAGTTTATTCTCAACATTTTCTCGACTTTTTTCTCAAAATTTAACGTGTTTTTTCTCGTAATATAACAAGTTTATTCTCAACATTTTATCTAGACTTTTTTCTCGAAATTTAACGAGTTTTTTCTCATAATTTAACAAGTTTATTCTCAACATTCTCTCGAAATTTAACATGTTTTTTGTCGTAATTTAACGAGTTTATTCTCAACATTTTATCTAGACTTTTTTCTCGAAATTTAACGAGTTTTTTCTCATAATTTAACAAGTTTATTCTCAACATTTTCTCGAAATTTAACATGTTTTTTGTCGTAATTTAACGAGTTTATTCTCAACATTTTATCTCGACTTTTTTCTCGAAATTTAACGAGTTTTTTCTCATAATTTAACGAGTTTATTCTCAACATTTTCTCGAAATTTAACATGTTTTTTGTCGTAATTTAACGAGTTTATTCTCAACATTTTATCTCGACTTTTTTCTCGAAATTTAACGAGTTTTTTCTCATAATTTAACGAGTTTATTCTTGTAATATAACAAGTTTATTCTCAACATTTCATCTAGACTTTTTTCTCGAAATTTAACGAGTTTATTGTAATTTAACAACTTTTTTCTCATAATTTAACAAGTTTATTCTCAACATTTTCTCGAAATTTAACGTGTTTTTTCTCGTAATTTAATGAGTTTATTCTCAACATTTTGTCTCGACTTTTTTCTCGAAATTTAACGAGTTTTTTCTCGTGATTTAACAACTTTTTTCTCATAATTTAACGAGTTTATTCTCAACATTTTCTCGACTTTTTTCTTGAAATTTAACGTGTTTTTTCTCGTAATTTAACAAGTTTATTCTCAACATTTTATCAACTTTTTCTCGAAATTTAACGAGTTTTTTTTCGTAATTCAATGAGTTTATTCTCAACATTTTATTTAGACTTTTTTCTCACAATTTAACGAGTTTTTTCTCGAAATTGAACAACTTCAATCTTGTGGTGGTTTTATTTTTTTATTATTGCTTGGCCCTAATCCTCTTCTGTAATTCCACCATTTTGCACGTTGCAGTTTCTCTTTACAACTATTATGAGTGAACCATCTGTCCAAATCTGTATGATTTTTTCTTTCTGTTGATGGTAGCCATTGACTTCCACAGTATTTTTTTTTTCCTACAACAGAAATCAATGGCTACCGTCAAGGCATCAACTATTTGGTTGACCAACATTTTTCAAAATATCTTGTTTCATGTTCAACAGAAAAAAAGAAACTCATACAAGTTTGGAACAACTTGAGATGGAGTAAATTAAGACAATTTTCATTTTGGTGTGAACTATCCCTTTAAGACGCATCATTACCTGCAGCACTGCATGATGCCCAAGTTTTTTTTTTTTTTTTACGTTTTCACAGAACTCCTCTAACATTGAATCTGCATTTACATTTGCATGTTATAAAAAAAAATAAATCACCATCATGTTTACATTATATACTGACAAGTTGGTCTTAAAGAGGATTTGGGGATACAGTACTTAATCTTTGAGTGCAAGATGTTTCAGAGGTCCTGCTCAACATGCATAAAGGAAGGACCAATAATTTCAATGTCGTAAAATTCAGTCGTTGACAGTATAAATACACATTTGACTGCTTTAAGACGCATACATTTGGACAGAGTTATAAATTGATTACAATTTTATTAATATAAATTAGTTTAGTTATTCAATATATGTCACGTATAATTACGTATTTGTACCTTTTGCATTTCCACTTCAGCAAACAGCTCAGCAGATGTGATGGTCAAAATACCCTCAAATGATTTTATTTCACCTCAGTAAACTGACACTATAATTACACTAACAGTAGACCAGTATGTACATCCAATATCTCACAAGAGTTACACATTCCAATAAATCCTTGTCTGTATACCAAAATGAATGGTTTATTTATAATTATCATCATCATTTATGACTGGATGGACACCAAATTAGTCTCCATCATTCCCACAGGTTGCAGAGTAGAAAAAGTAAAAGTAAAACAAACATGGCTAAACCCAAAAGCACCATGACGCACCTCTCACAACGAAATACTGCATAACAGTAGCTCAGCTCTACTTCCACATACAGTGACGCTCATTGCCTCTTCTGTCGGCGAATATTCAGGATCTTCCTCCTCTGATTCAGTGCTTCTTCACCAACATCCGGTGGTTGGAAACTTTCAACAAGAATCTCACGTGTGAAGCAACTAATCTTCAATGCCAATTAACTCTCCAAATAGAACAGAAATCCAGTAAACAGCACTAAACCAGTCCATCTCACTTTATAATCCTGTCAGGGGAAAAAGCAACAAAGACCAGGTTCTCTTCCTATACCTGTCACATGTTATTTCCCGGTTGAAGAAACAAACGAACAAACAAACAAAGTAGATTAGATCTCTATGTATCCTGTGAAACAGAAAGAAACATGCCACCAAGAGCAAGAGAACATTTGCTGAATTGAGTAATTTTTTGTGTGTGTTTTTAATCCGAACTCAGAGGCGTATAAGAGAGGCTGGTGCGGACACAGAAGAGCGCCAAGCTAAGTTAGTCAATGTCCATTTCAGGAAGTTTGGCCTCTGTGGTTTCTGGGGCAGCTCGGCCCTTCTCTGGACTGGCCGGTTGATCCTGTGAACCCTCCTGTCCGTTAACAGGCCCGTTCTGTTCTGCTGGCGTCTCCTCTTTTGGAGGCTCCACTTTGGGCTTAGGTTTGCTGACAACATGATTGCAAGCAGAATACAGCTCCTGTGTTTAAATGGTAAAAAGTCGCAGTTAGAAGATTCATTTCTAAGTTTTTGGGGTTTTCAAGGACTACAATCAGAGATCTCACTTATATCTTTCAAATTCTAAAAAAGGTAAATAGATAAATAAAAATAAACTAATAAAACAAAATGGTACAAATGAAGTGCAGCACATGCAATGACTGTGGTAACTTTAACCACTGAAAGGATACTATGATAAAGATATCGCTTTCCTTATTTCAAACTGATTTCTCTTCATATATTCCCATGAATATATGATTGACCTGAAAAATGAAAGCTGGATCATATACTTGGATATTTATATGAGCAATATCACACTCATAGCCATTCAAAATGCTCTATATGGGTATCAAATAGGTTGTAGACATGTGCCTATATTCGGTAATGCGATATATCACTATAATGAATATGCACAATATTGTTATCGTGGGCACTTCAAAATACCGTCAATAATAATTTCTAAAAAATTTTATAATGCATATACGACAAGGTATCTGCAGATATTAACAAGTTAAATTTAAGACATTTTAAGACCTTTTTAATAGGTCAAGGTCAAGGTCAAATTTATTAGCCATTTCAACAATACAGGTGATAGGAATTTGTCTTGGTATGCTCACATAATTAACAACAATGCAGCGACATGAACACACATACACAGACAGAACAACACATATCACATATTAAGTGTATCAGCTGGTTTGTGGTCAGACCATAAAGTACTTAGTGCAAGCCACACAGTCAAGAAACAGTCCACAAGTTATACCCTAAGTCAAACATTCAAGCATCAAGCATACCACCTCACATGAAATTTAAGACCAAATCTGTGATGGAAACACACACACATTATATATATATATATATATATATATATATATATATATATATATATATATATATATATATATATATATATATATATATATATATATATATATATATATATATATATATATATATATATATATATGTGTGATCAGCTAGAGCCACTTCCTGGCACCTTTCTTTAAAAAAAAAAAAATATTTTATCACATTAAAAGATATGTCATATATTGTAATAATACATACTATTGTTCTGTAAAAATAAAAAGCATTTCATAATCATGATAATAATTAATATAATATAATATATTACATTTATAAATAGAATTGTTATTAAAGTACCTGCAAAATGTTTGAAAACAACTATTGATTTTAAAATAAGTCCCTTCTGCTCACCAGGGCTGCATTTATTTGATCAAAAATACAGTAAAAACAGCAACACTGAAATATTCTTACAAATAAAAAGTTTTCTATACTTTATATAAAAATTATTTTATAAAATAATGTAAAATAAAACATGTAATTTATTCCTGTGATCATTTTCAACATCATTACTCCAGTCTTCAGTGTCACATGATACTTCAGAAATCATTACAATTTGATTTGATGCTCAAGAAACATTTCTGATTATTATCAGTGTTGAAAACAGTTGTGCTTCTTCATATTTTTGTGGGAATGGTGATATTTGTTAGTTTTCTTTGAAAAATAGGAAGTTCAATGCAATGTTCAACAGCATTTATTTGAATTATATACGATTCTAATGACTAATAATGCGTTCCCAAATGCAAATTTAAACGTCACAAACAAAGAAGCATTTACAGTTAATTGAAAATGAAAACAGCACTGCTACAGCAAGCATGCAGCGCGTCAGACTATTATGTAGCATAATTACATCACAGCCGTTGCAAATTATATATTTAATACCACCATTCATAAAAAAAGTTCCTGAACACGTTTCCGCGTTGATTGTACTCGCATTTGGCGCGTTGACCCATTTTAGGGACCATTCATGTCGCGTCTAAAAACGCATGGAAAACGCGTCGGCGCCGCTTTCTCCTTGCCAAAGCACTCGGGCACTGCAGTGGCGTCTACCGTTACTAAGCAACCATGAGCTGCGCTCTCCATGACGAGTTTGTTTCAGCAAAGGATATATGGATTTCCAGAACATCACAAGCAGTAGCTTTGCCACAGCATATTTATTTAAAAATGTGTGTCCGTGTACAGATCTGATCAGATATTCCTACATCTTTGCTGAGCTTTTTTCTGCAGATGGCGCCTCGCGCAGCGCTGGACCATTCCGTCGGTGACGTACGAGAAAACATAAAACATACATAAAACATTTTTGCGGTAATGCAACGAAAAATATTTAAGACCTATCGAATCTGATTAAGACATTAAGACTTTTTAAGGCCTTTTATTAGGAAAAGTATATTTAAGACTTTAAGACTTTTTAAGGACCCGCGGATACCCTGTACGAATACTGTCCCCATCAACCGTATAAAATGCACAACATGCGTCAAAGGGACACGCGCACTCATGTAAACAAGCCCAACTTGCATGAGAAGCATGCAAGTGTTCACTCTCTGACAGCAGAGGGCGCTGATGGAACAGCAGAAATGCAGCGGTTACCCCGGAAACCACACAAACAAAGCAACTGCGCTAGTGAAGTTTTTAAAATGCTTCAAACAGCCATTCATTTTTTTTTTTTTTTTATCTCAATGTTGTTCATCACAGCACCAAATACTGAATACTTGAAGACTTAATAGGCTATTTAATTTCAAACTTAAACATTTTCATGTTTTAATCTGGACTACAACATGCCCTAATGATCAGAAATGTTCTGATTATGTGTTATTATTCAGTAAAACTTTGAGACATACGGCTTCATTAGTTAACATGTTAATTCATTATTACCAAACTGACAATGAAAAATACTTATAAAGCATGAATTATTCTTAGTCAATGTTCATTTCTTAGTTACTGTTTAATAACATTACTAAAATCAAAAGAACTTATTTAATTAACTTATTTAATTATTTTTTTGCCCTAACAATCCGCGACGGTGACACGCGATGATTCTATTTTAGAAACATTTCATTTCCGCCCCCAAACTCTCTTCTGATTGGCTGTGGTTTTTGATTGCTTTTATCGCTTTGTGTCTAGTGTGGACAGTCAAATAGCTTATGGCTGGAATCTTATCGCATCGCGTCTGGTTAGGACAGGGGTCTCAAACTCAAATTGGCGGGGGGCCGTTTCTGTGATTGACACCTCATAGGAGGGCCATTTTTACATTCAAGCGCAAGAAAGCGCAACATTTCAGAAAATTTACTTTCCTTTGCATTATTTCTCATTTACATCAAATTTGCCTACTAAAATATCTTTATACCTATTCTATAAATATTTTATTTACCATACTAAATGTAAACAGCAGTATATCTCTCATTGTTACAGAGTGTAATATAATTATATTACTTATATAATACTACTAATATACTATTAATTGCAATAGTCTGGTGCAACTTCTCACATCCAACAAGGTGCATGGAATAAAAAAAAATATAGTAATTTAGGAACAAAACCATCAACACTTGTGGTGTGGAGGGGTCAGAAATGAACAACTTTATTTTGCCAAAAAATAAAAATCTCTCATTGTTACATACATTATTAGTTTTTAATATTTAGTGGAAGTATTTTCCCTTACTTTATGTTAGCTTAAATAACATTAAAATTTTGCACTGACCAACACTGTACTGAACAAATACAATCCCTGAATACATTTGTACACTCTTCTGTTTCTTGACAGACACATGGCAGCGCATTTGTCCAAGATGCCGTTTGAGCATCAGAAACGTTTAATGGCTGCATCGGACACGTTTCGGTGGTTTGAATCGACGCTCGTGACTTAAAGTCGAGTGCTTTTACTGTAATTTAGGCAAGCGCGCTCATAATAGAAGCGACACGGTTGAGAGCGCGGCTCATGGTTGCATAGCAACGACAGACGCCACTGGAGCGAAAGCGCATTGGAAAGAAGGAGAATGCGGCGCGGACGTGATATGTGAATGCCCCCATAGAACGGCGACTTTTTCTTTGCATATCAGACAAGTAGCAACTAGAGAATAATAATAATAATAATAATTTAGCGGGCCGAATTATGTTTTATTTTTGAGATCAGTTGCGGGCCGGGTAGAGGGGGAGGGTTCTTTGCACGTTCGCTTTGTAGACATGGATACTTCCGCCTACGTCACACGTGACCTTTCCAACATGATTACGTAATGCGTGGCGCATCGCAGAGCAGTGCAAGACGAGCATTTGTGGTTAAAAAGTACATCATTTTAATTTTTTTGTAGAAAATGAGCGATGGTTTCTCTAGATAAGACTCTTATTCCTCGTCTGGGATCATGTAGAGCTCTTTGAAGCTACACTGAAACTGACATTTGGACCTTCAACCCGTTGAACCCCAGTGAAGTCCACTATATGGAGAAAAATCCTGAAATGTTTTCCTCAAAAACCTTCATTTCTTTTAGAGTGAAGAGAGAAAGACATGAACATCTTGGATGACATGGGGGTGAGTAAATTATCAGGACATTTTAATTCTGAAGTCAACTAATCCTTGTGTGAACCCTGATCTATAATCCAAGCATCAAGCATTTTGTGACGTTTGTACCTTCGTTTTGGCCTGGATCTCTTGGGCTTTAACTGCTGGGTCCTGGCTGAGACTCTGTTTGCTCTGCAGGTTCATTTTGTTATTCATCCAGGTCATGGCTTCGTTCACCTGCTTCTCCACCTTCATGATCTCCAGCTCATCCAGATGATCATACAGCTCATCCTGAGTTTAGATAAACGTGATCGATCCAAAAGTTACTTTGTGAATGAAACAACAACTGGGGTTTAGAAGACAATGAATAAGCACTAACACTATAGGATGAACTGAACTGAGCTGAAAGACACTAACTTTACAAGATCACTTTAGTTGAATCAATGACACTATTGTCTACTGTAGAGCTACTTATAGTTTCATAATTGATGAATTCTGCAATATTGACACTTATTTTGCTGTTTATTACTGTGAAGCTGCTTTGAAACCAAGCGCTATATAAATAAAGTTGACTTGACAGCGGATTACCTTTGCCTTATAAGCTTCTACGACTTTCATGTACTGCTGGATTTGCCTTCCGAGCTCTTCGAACGCTTTTGGCCGCACCTCGTTCTCAATGTATCGGGCTTGAATAGGATCTCCCAGTTTCTAGGAGGAAAAGGTTTTTATTCATTCATTCATTCTTTTCATTGCTTTGATGGCTAATGCCTGGTTCAGACCACATGATTTTAGCCCAATTCTGGCATGCTTCGTTTGACATAGGGTGTTGTGGGCATTTGTAAACTACAATGGACGTCAGGATGCAAGAATCATAGTTTAATCTCGTAGGCTCTGTTGATGCCTGGTATTAAGATGCGTTTTGGTCGATCAAATCACAAATAGACAACACATTCCCGTTTACACCTGATATTTTAATCCGTCTACTTTCAACCACTGATTTCTACAAGGGGAGGGTCTATGGGAGGGTAAATGTATGGGCTTTTTCAGGTCAAAATCAAGCGGCAACCTCCCCCTCTCTCGTGAAGCCAATACGGAAGTGACTTAAACTGCGATTCATCGACTGTCCGCTAGGGACAGGCTCCAAAAGAGTGCAGAATCTCATAGAGTCCCATGTTAAATTGGCCAAGTTTATAGCAGAAAAAAACATGTTTACAAGTTGGTTCAAATTGTGGTTTTGGTCTATACTGTTATTTTTGCCCTTCATGACAACTCTGAGGGGGGTGAATTTTTTTATAACTTATCCGTTTAAATTATATTAAGCCTTAAAGTTCTGCATAATTAAGGGCGTGGTCACTTGAGTGACAGGTAGATTGCGCTGCTGTCTGTGAGCTGTTATGTTACCTCAGCTGCCGCTGAATTTGGCATCTCAGCTGTTTTTGTGCTTTTTTTCTCGATTATTTTATACAATTATAAAATATGGCTTGCTGCACAATATTCGAGACTGATGTGTGTCTGTGTGCATGCATGCGGAAGAGACAGAACACACGTTGTTGGATCGTGGCATTGGCTGAAAGTTTTGATTGCGAGATTTAAAACCAGGAGGATATACAACTCTGACAGCACTGCTTGGATATTATAACTAAAACTGCTGCACTATTTTGAAAAAAATATACTTTGGACACAGGCTCATTTGTTTGTTAGATACGATCGCTGCTCAGATTGCATCCTTTCTTGAAGAACGATGACAGAGAGCAGATCATTCAGAAGAAATTCTGTTTTTTTCCATTCAAATTTTTGGGGCTATTTTAATGGGTAATTAAATTTTAGTAATCAAATGCATGTCTAATTAATTAAAATTATACAATTTAACAAAAATTTATTAAAACTTTAACAAAAATATTTTTAGGGCCCTATGAAATGTGTTTTTTCCCCCTCAAAATCCATTTAATTTTTACCAAATTCTGTGTTTTCTGTATTCTGGATTCCATTTTAATGGTTTAATTAAATTGTAAAAAGCATAATTAAGTCAAATACATAAAAACAACAGCATTAAATTTCATTTCAACAAAATGTTTTTTCAGAAATTCTGTAGTGTATTTTAATTTTTTGGCAATCAAATGAAGTTATAACATTTATCTTTTAATCATATGACATTAAACAAACGTTTTTGTCAAACAAAGTGCTGCACAGAGCTTTACTGTTAAAATTAAAACATGGAAGAAAAATTGTGATTATTCCTTAAAATAAATTTAATAATAATCTATTATTATTATTAGTGTTAGTATTATTATTAAATTAAGACATAGCTAAATTTTACGAATTTGACGAATTCTTCAAGTTAAACCAAACTTTTTTTTTTGACGGGTTGCAGTGAAGACCTTTGAATTTGTGTGTTTATGACATGACGGTAGTTTTTCTCAAATGAAATGGTAAAATGCTCATGAAGTGAATCTCAGAGCGGCTCTGGAGATGAAGTTCATGTGTCCATGTCCTCATATAGTGAGGCGGAAGAGGCTACAAACACCGCAAGCATCGCGCGTGCTTCAGTGTGTGCGTGGTAAATGAAACCGCGCATCTGTGCCATTCATTCACAGAGACACGCAGGATTCATATTTAAATAGTCTTTTTGCAGTTTAATATTCACAGACACTAGTCTATATCACGATTTGATTTAAGTGTACTGACCTACTTTTTATCATAAATTTGACAAATTCCGTGACATTCCGGATTATACAGTAAATTCTGTTTTTATTACTGGATTTTGCGATATCGTCCTCGTTTTCTGCTTTGCGGAAATCATAGCGCCCTAAAATCACACCGCTTCGGTAGCCATTATTTGTTTATGCTCACAACACCCGCCAGACTTCTCGATGCCATCACACGTCGTTAAAGACGGCAAGCAATAATTGGTTCGGGAAGTCTGCAAGTTTGTCGTCCACGACAAGAATTTAGGAGTCAAAAATATTGTGCAGTCTGAACCCGGCATAACAGTTTCAAATTTCAACAAATCAGCATCCATGTTTACCTTCAACTCAGCCATTTTGTCAATGTATACTTGCTTCTGTTGGTCCTCTCCTTCTTCATACAGCCAGTTTTCAGTGTCCTCCAGTTTTAAGGAGAAAGAATCTCGATCCTGAATTGAAAAACATTGCTTAATTAATAAAAATGCCACTTATTAGTTGCATAGGTGTCTTTATGAACAAAACCAAACACATGCAGACACTCACAGCCTCACTGACAAAGTTCTCCAGCACTCCATGCAGTTTGTCTCTCATTTCATAAACATACTCCTCCACACAGTTCTTTGCATCATTCCTTTCCTTCTCCAGCTTATCCTGCATTATCATCTTCCCCTGTACGCGAGAACACAATGTCAGAACTCATTTCTAGAAGACAGAACGCTAATCAGAGAAGCTGAATACTGTGGTGTGGTTTGTACACTTCTGGTACCTCATTCTCCATGAACAGATTGAGCATGTCGCTGGCCAGCTGCCAGTGCAGACTGTTCTCGATGGGCAGATCCACCGTCTTTGTTTTCACTTTGGCTTTCTTGGCCTGTGGAGGCTCATTCTTCTTCTCCTGTTTGTTGTCCTCTGGTGAAGTCTAAAAGGGTTTTTGATCACAGTGAATTTCTAATTTTTTTCCAAAGGAAACAGTGTTGTAGAGCAGCGGTTCTCAACAGGATGGAAAATGCTCCCATATCTTTTGTCACTGACGTCAAATTGCACTTTTGTACATTACGTGGAAAGCAGTGTTAATTTTGATAAATTTTTTTTTTAAAAAGTACCGAATAGACTTTTTGTGTCGTCACGCTTTTTCAGATCTATCCATATTTCTACTCTTCTCTTCTCCCAGACATTTACATTTTTGAACATTTTATGACATGCAGCAAGTGTATGCAAACTTATGTCCCGCCGGGTGGATCCAAACATTACAGTTCAAATGTGCGCATCTACCGCGCAGGACATCATTCTGACTGGATCTCTTTGCTCCCTAACATTCAACAAGTCAATAGATTTTCATTATAGTTCTTGTCATTCAATACTGGTTTTTATTTAGTTCTCGTTTCGTCTGTAAAAAAAAAAAATGTAGTTGATGAAAATAATGAATGATAATGACGAAATTAACACTGGTGGAAAGTTATTATTAGTTTTGCGTGTTTATATAATTGATTTTACAAAAACTATTTGCAATTAATCTGCCATATTTTCCAATACTAGTCATCATCATATGGGCAAAATGCTACAATCAATCGACCTCTGAAGCTGACAATGCGCTCATTTTCAAAAAGGAAATTTGAAATGCATGCTTCTGTATTTGTTGTGATTTTGTATATTTGGTGTTGGTGTGTAAGTGTATTCACACACCTCCATATCTTCAGTGTCTGATTTCTTCTCAGCTTGTTCTTTCTGTTCATCACCTTGAGCCTTTTGTGCCTCTTGATCCACGTGCATCTTGTTCTTTAGGGGGCAAACACAATGAATGTTTGGTCACACTTTAAATTGGGGTCCAATTCTTATTATTAACTATGACTTTTGCCTCAAACACATAATTACGGCTTATTAACAATTAGTAAGGTAGTTGTTAAGTTTAGGTATTGGGGATGTAGAAACAGGTCATGCAGAATAAGGCATTAATATGTGCTTTATAAGTAGTAATAAACAGCCAATATCATAGTAATATTATTGCTAATAAACAACTAGTTAATAGTGAGAATTTGACCCTAAACTAAAGTGTTACCGAATGTTCTTAAGGCTACCGTCACATACATGCTGAAGAGTTTTGGGAGGGAAAAGTTATCTTTTAGCATGTATACAGAAACAAACGGTAGTTTCTACTTTCTACTAACCCAAGCTCGCAATGATTGACATTTAGATAACCTTAGAAACCTTTGTTTTTGCATTTCATGAGTGTAAAAGAGCTGAAAGACAGCAAAACAATGCTATGGTTATCACCATCAACTCAATATCAGGAGTGACTTCTGTATTCTGTACACACAGAATGATAAAAAGGGGATTTAACTACACATTTATAATTAAATAAAAAAAAATTGTTTTTTTTTAGGGATGTCCAGATCCGATCATGTGATCGGATATTGGGCCCGATCACGTGGTTTCAGACTTGTTTGGAATCGGACGTTACGTTCCGATCAGGACTCGGATATATATATATTAGGGGTGCAACGGTTTTCGGTAAAAAAAAAAAAAAAAAAAAAAAAAAAAAAAAAAATCGAACCGTACCGTATGGTTTGTTTAAAATAGCAACGTGGAAAACAGACAGACAGAGTTCAAATAATGAATGTTTCAGTCGATGGATGCACAAAACGTTACAACAACCAGGGGCGTAGCAACCGGGGGGGACGGGGGGGACACGTCCCCCGCACTTTTAGAAACAGGTGATTCTGACCCCTGCTATTTTTTATTTTTTTGGATCCAGCGTGAATATTTCCGGCACCGGCAGTGTTCTCTGATTTGTTACTTAGATTTGAGTGAACTAACATTCAGCCAATCACAGAGCAAATCATCTCTTGGGCACGTCTGCTTTGCTATGAGCTTCAAATCTCTTGTTGCTGTTGTGAGTTTTCATTCGTTCATTCATTTAGCTATTAGGCCGTCTGGGATAAAATGCACCCCAGAAAAAAGCAAAGGGCGATTACATCCTTTTTTCAAACACACACTGTAAGTATGTTACAGTATGTCGCGATGACACGAATCACGCGATAAAGTTTTCATGTTATGATTTAAACTAACTGTTACTGTAACGTCAAAAGACAACAGAACCCGTATGGACCTCGTCACGTCGCGCCGGATTCAGTGTGTTAAATGCTCTCCTACTTGTCGCTTTGTATAAAAGCGTCTGCTAAATGAGACGTAACAAATTATTGGTTTCTTCTGTCTTTTGTTGCCAACGTGCTGCTCGCGGAGTAGAATTATCCTTTCACAATAAATCAAATTTGTTTTGCACCGAATATCTTAAAATACTTCATCAAATTTAAAATATATATATTTTTATACTTTATGTAAATATTCTACTTTATGTCCTAACTGGTCTGTAGGAAAGGCAGGCTGTGACGTCACTGACAGAGAGAGGGGACAGTTGCTCAACCTCTCCAGAATGTGTACAGGTGAGATTTGTATAAAAAAAGCAGATTGACTATTTTAAGGCAGTGTTTTCTTAATTGGAACTGCTTGCCAATATTTTAAGGAATTACACATCAATTTAATTCCTTAAAACAAAAGATCAACCATCAATCACCTTTATTTATATAGTGCTTTTAATAATACAGATTGTGTCAAAGCACTGAACAGTATCAAATAGGAGAATAGAGTAATTTATAAAGACACGATTAAACACTGAATTTCCAGTTTAAGGCATTTTATTATTGAATGCAGAGACGTCATTGTCTAGGTCAGCTCAGTTTAAATAGGATCTGTGTAATCAAATCAACGATAATCGCTAGAAAAAAAGATAACATTTTCTATTTTATGTTCAAACTGTTAAATAAAATTAGTTTTATGTATAAAGGCTGTGTGTTCCAATAGTGTTAACTACTTTATTAATTAATGTATAATTATAATTATATTAATTAATGTATATTAATGTATAATTCAGTTTGGAAGTTTTGTTTAAAAATCTCACTTCGATCTTGAAAATATTAAAAACTTGTAAATATATTTTTTTTTAGGTTTTATTGTTTAATTTTCATAAAATGTAAGCTGTATAAAATTACTGTAGATGTAATCTGTATACTCATTTAACACAACTATTAAGAAGTAAGTAAAGTTATTGTTCAAATGTAGTGTAACTGAAATATTTTAAATATCATAAAATATCTTTATCTAAATAAAGTATAGATGGTCTCACATTGGTCTCAAAGTCCTGCAGTATTTTTAAATTTTGAGGATAATTTCACAAAAATTGGTTCATGTAAGCTATCATGGCATGTTCCCAAAATTGCCACTAGGGTGCTGTAAAATGCCAATTGGTATTCTATTTAGAATTTATTATTATGAATATCAGCTTTGGGTCACATCACCATACAGCTGTCCCCCCCACTTTTAAAATGGCTGCTACGCCCCTGACAACAACGATAATCAAAAAGCGTGGACAAAACAGTCACTCTTTGTAAACTGTTAACTGCGAGTGCCGTCTGCTCTCATGTCCAGTCATTTACGCCGTCATCACCCGGGTGTTGATACAGGTGAGACCTGAACAGCACATATTGCTATCTGTGTTTAAACTAACTCATTTAAGCCTTACTGATTTAAACCTTCAAGAACAAGACGCGAAAGAGAACTCGCACGCGCTGTGAGAAGATTTGTGTGCGCTCATCCGTAGCGCGCACACGCTTATTCCAGTCAGCGCGCAAATACTGAGTTCTCTTTCACGTCTTGCGCTTCAGCGGACAAATTCATACAAACATTATTTAAAAATGCCCATCCTAGCGAGTATCCTAGCAAACATAGTCGGTTATGTCTTAAGTGAACGTATATTAGTCGAGAAAGACAGCGCATGTGGAGCAGTATGTACTGGATTGTGCATGTCTTATAGGGAAAAAAACTATTCCTGCTGCCTGTTTTTAATGTTAAATAAAACAACAAATAACAAAGAAATCACTTACTGCTCTTGACTGAATAGTTTTTGTAACTTCAATAATGATTAATCTTTATTTATTTTATACAGTAAAGATAATATGAAGTGATATTTTATATTTGATTACTTTATCCATTTTCTGTATGTGAAAACTACTGTTAGATACCTGAAAAACCTGAAAAGCACTGTTCCTGGATCTGTTTTTTTGCTATTCTTTATTCTTTTTCATGTATTATAGAAGTATCGGATCGGGACTCGGTATCGGTAGATACTCAAAATCAAATGACTCGGACTCGAGGGCAAAAAAACGTGATCGGGACATCCCTAGTTTTTTTTGGCAATCCCATCCGCAGTGATGTCTTTACCTCATCCTCTTTGGCTGGAGTGTCCGTCTCCATGGGTTCTTCTCCCTCAGCAGTTTTCACGACCTCCACCAGAGAGGCGCTGGACACACTGAAGACCCCATGTACATTCACACGTACCTTCACCTTCACCTTAGCGCTCTCGCCTGACGGCTGAGGAACCACCTTCAGGACATTAAACTGGCCTGTGGACAAGCAAACATTAGTCAATCTCATAATATACACTGCAGCATCACCACAAAAAGTCTGAAAAGCGTTTGAAGATTCAGTGTCTCTAAACCTCTGATTGGTCAGATGGCCCAGTCTGTTGTGATTGGTCTACTTGCTTGTTTAAGGACATGTGTGGACTGTAAGGTATTTAATGAAATAGTACTGTGCTGAAAGCCAACATACCTATGGTGGGATCAGGATACGGCAACTCCTTTGGATTGCTGTAGTAGGCCTCCAAAGTGAAGGGTTCCTTCCGGAAGAAAGTCAACACTTTAGAGAATGGCGCGGCATGGTTCTTTGGGAAAACTTCGCAATCACTGCAGAGCAAGAGAGAATGACTATTAAAATAGTGAACTAACACAGTCAAAAATCCAGTGCGATCCAAGAGACAAGAACACACCCGACGCCTTCATCCGCTGCTGAGGTCCACTTCAGAGAGACGGGGTAAGGCACCACATCTGTGATGGAAAACTCGCGCACTTTAAAGGCGGGAGACAGGATTGCACACTGAGGAAAAACAGACATTCAAGTTTGTTGGAATTACTGGGAATCAATGTAGGTGGTCATTATGACAAGTGGAAGGAAATAAAATACCTAAGACAAAGCGAGCACAATAGTAGTCATAAGAATACAGTTTATAATATTATATTGCGAATCAATCAGAAAAACGTGTCAAGGGTCCAAAGCGATTTAAAAAACATCACTTTTCCAGAATCTAATGAGCCTCGCCCTTAACAGCAGCACCACTAGTGACAGCCAGAGTCATTATTTTCACAATTCTGTGGTGAAGACATTACACACCAAAGCTGTAGATTATAAAATGATACAGTCTGATGGTTATTCATCTAAAATGATACTGCCCTCTTGAATAGCTTTAACGTAGCTAGTTACTCTTTGTTAGTAGTGTAAGCCAGGAACCCCGCATCAGCCCAAAAACAGAATTCGATGGCCTGGGCGAAGGTTAACGTGTATATGCCTTTTCCTCTGTGAAGTTCACTTAATTTCACTCATTTAATCTGAATCCAATTTCAAATGATTATTACTCTTAGGTTGTGTTTCCAATTAGAAATTAATCATTTGTTATGTATTAAAGGTGCAGAAGAACATGTTTTCAAAAGATGTAATATAAGTCTTAAGTGTCCCCTGAATGTGTCTGTGAAGTTTCAGCTCAAATTACCCCCTTTTTTAAAAATTTTTTTTTAACTGCCTATCGTTATAAATGCGCCGATTCAGGCTGCGCCCCCTTTAAATCTGGTGCTCCCCTCCCCCGGAGCTCACGCTTGCCTTAAACACCATAAACAAAGTTCACACAGCTAATATAACCCTCAAAATGGATCTTTACAAAGTGTTCGTCATGCAGCATGTCTAATAGCGTAAGTATAGTATTTATTTGGATGTTTACATTTGATTCTGAATGAGTTTGATAGTGTTCTGTGGCTAACGGGCTAAAGCTAACATTACACACTGTTGGAGAGATTTATAAAGAATGAAGTTGTGTTTATGAATTATACAGACTGCAAGTGTTTAATAATGAAAATAGCGACGGCTCTTGTCTCCGTGAATACAGTAAGAAACGATGGTAACTTTAACCACATTTAACAGTACATTAGCAACATGCTAACGAAACATTTAGAAAGACAATTTACAAATATCACTAAAATTATCATGATATCATGGATCATGTCAATTATTATTGCTCCATCTGCCATTTTTCACTGTTATTCTTGCTTGCTTACCTAGTCTGATGATTCAGCTGTGCACAGATCCAGACGTTAATACTGGCTGCCCTTGTGTAATGCCTTGAACATGAGCTGGCATATGCAAATATTGGGGGCGTACATAATAATGATCTTTTAAACAAATGAGATTTATATAAGGAGGAGGAAACAATGGAGTTTGAGACTCACTGTATGTCATTTCCATTTACTGAACTCTTGTTATTCAACTATGCCAAGATAAATTCAATTTATGATTCTAGGGCACCTTTAATTTAGATATTTGATTATTCTGGGTATCTCATATTTTCAATTATTCTTTCATTACGGACCCATATCGCTTAGAAAATTCACTTCGGCCCTTGAGTGCCTTTCACGATCACAAACTCACCAGTTCTGGTCTTAGTCAGAGGGTGATGAGTTTACTAATGCATTTGAGTCGAACCGCCACATGCTTGTTCATACAAAAAGTTTTCTTAGTCACGGTACTGCAACTTGCTAAGCCAGTTGATAGACAAAAATCAAAAAGTCCCATGATGTGCAACATGCTCCTTTCATTGAGCCTTTAGTTTCAATCTATCCAGACGCAAATTTGCGGAAATATGGACTCCAATAATCTACTGGTCATAATGATTTCAGAGGAATCCAGAGTAAATCAAATATAACATTTTATTTTTCAAGTAAAAATGTATGCCAGTTTCATAGTTGGACAATTCGAAGACAATTCAGAAATGCACATGCACACTGGTGGATTAGTGTTTGAAGACACTTGTCCATCACTGCGTGGGGGCCTCTGGTTACAGAAAATCCCCCATGACTGCTTTGCAATTTACCTTATACACAGACCAGAACAAAAGGGTTATAAATATTTACTACACCACACCTGTTTTGGGGGGAGAAAAGTGGGTTTTCACAACACCACCCAAAAAGAGGACAGAATTTTCCTTAGTTCTTCTTCATAATACCAGTGACTGCTGTGAAATTGAGACCATTTTACCAATCATTTAAAATGATACCAAACATAAAAAGGGAAAAACAATAGATACATAAGTTACATTATATATCTTGAAGAACTTTCAGTGACTTGCGTCAGGGGGAAGCGAAGGTGTGTTTGCGTTTGTGTGTGTGGTCGGGGAGGCGCTGTCCTTTTGGGGTTAGGGCAAGGCATTGTCCTTTGCTACTTCTTTGAGATCTTCTTTCCAGATGAGTTTTATTACTTTATTGCAGGGTACTTGATCTCAGTTTTTGTCTGAGCAGGAAAATCAGGTCTTACATTAGTTTGTAGGGCTGCACGATTGGAAATACTGAAATATCACAAATGGACATATTGCGATGGCTTGCGATACTTGAATAGGCTACTTCAAAAAGTTGTGAAAAGTCAGTTTTGGGCAACTTTTCGTGCAACAGTTACTTGCACATGACTTGCTTGATGTTAAAAATAGTTATTAGGCTGTTGGAAAACATCTCATTGCTGTACTCATGCTGTGCACAGAAAGACGCCTCTTAGAGACAGCGTGCAATCCCAAATTCAGTTTTCTTTCATGCTTATTGCACTGGAATGGTCAAATACACACAGTTATGTCAGAATGTAATTTTGTCATTTATAGAAATAAAAACCATTCGATTCAGTTGGATAACGGTCACTTCAGTTCCACACCGGATGTGTATTTTTACATTTGATTATTGCATTTCTGTACTAATTCTAACTAAATAAACCTACTTTACCTGAAAAACTTAATTTGTTTAATCAATATTTTTGTTACATTGTATTTTTCCAATTCTTTGCAATTTGCTTTAAAAATGTGCTTTAATTTTTTTTTTTTAATTTTTCCTTTTATTTAAAAAAAAAAAAAAAAAGATAAAATAACAAACTAACTATATCGTGATATATGGGTCAATGATGTGATGCTATTTTTTTGTGTCAATATGATTTAGTTACATTTTAAAGGGTTAAAATTTCTAAATAAATTTGCAAAAGACCATTCTCATTTTTGCGGACACAGTCTAAAATTTCTGGTTTTAATTCATTTTGAGAGAATATTTGGGGAATGATTGCAAAAATGTCAATGTGGTGTAACTGAAAACTTTGTACCAAATAACTGATCTTGTTTAAAAAAGGTGAAATTCTCAAATACATTTCTGAATAATAATTCTCAGTAAATAAAAGTAAATTTAACACCATTGTTCTGGATATTATAATTATAAGTCAAGTTCCTGAAGTGTCTAGGTGGTGTAACCACCTTTCAAAGAGCCATTTTGTTAATTTTGCAAGATGATATGACATGAGTATTAACTTTTTAAAATATTCCCACTGAGGCCATGTGCTTACATGATAATGCCTGTCAAATTTGATTTTAAATTGAAATGTCAAATGGTATAACCGGTTACACAATTTGACTCCTTTCTGTTATAGGGGCCAATTTAATCAAATATCCCTAGTTTATGATGCTGATTAAAGATGCAATATAAACTAACCTACTATTTGAAACAATTTTCAAGAGGGTTTTTTATTGAGAATTTCACTTTTTAAAACAAGATCAATTATTTGGTACAAAGTTCTCACAGTTACACCACATTGACATTTTTTAAATCGTCCTCCACATATTCTCTCAAAATGAATTAAAACAGACTTGGTCCTCAAGTAATTTGCCAATTTATTGAGAAATTTTAACCCTTTTAAATTTAATTAAACCATATGGACACAAAAAAAAAATTGCATGACGTCATTGAACCATATTTTGTTTTTGTGAAATAAAATATGATTACACTTTATTTTAACGTGTCTCTGTTACACTGTAATTATACATTTATTTATCACGGACAATGCACAGAAAAACATTAATCTCAAGAAGAGAGAAGATGCTCTGCACCAGATTTAGCTATTAGCTAATAATTTCCATCTGTAGCCCTTGGGCAGGTCACTAGATAAACTATTTCTCTAAAAAAAATCTAACATACACAAATTTCATAAAAACAATACCCTCTAAAAGTTAAATTAGCATTATTATAAATATTTGTCCTCACTTAAGATTACACATATACTATGTCATTAACACTGTTGATAGAGTAGTCACACCAGATGAAATCTAACAATATAATCCCTGAGTCCAGCTCTTATTTGATAAATGTTAATATTGACATGTCTGTTTGCTCAATAGCCATTGTTTTAGTTGGGACATGTTTTAAGTTCAACCGGTAGTGCATTACACTTTTTTTGCTGCAGTAAATGAAAAAGAAGATTGTCCCAATGTCCCATTGCACTTTTGCACATTTAAGAGGGATGGTCAGATTGGAATTTACAGATGAACGGGATGTTCTAGTCATTTGATCCCAGAGTAACAAAAAACTCTTAATGGAGGGGCAGCGGTGTTATGCAAGATTTTAAACAGCAGACGCATTTCAGAATAATAGATCATATGATCAAAATGTAGCAATTTGTATCCATTTAATATATTACAATGATGGCAATTCAATGATCTTGTGTCAAATACTTTTAAAGAATGTTTAAAAAGGTCTTTCCAGTTTCTTTCGTAATGTTTTAGTGGCCTGTGACCAGCAGGTAAGACAATATTGTAAATGTGAAAAAAATCTTGGCATGGAGAAATACCTTTAGTTTCGAATGTGTCTAAAATTGGCAATACTTCATTAATACTTTACTTAGATGTTTAACTTGTCTGTTGAAGGTTAAGGTTGAGTCTAAATACATTCTCAAATACTTGACTTCCTTGACATTATTAATAGTTTGCCCTGATATGCTAAGCTGAGGGCCACAAATTTGTTTTTTACTGAAATACATTGTTTTTTTTAGCATTTAGTGTGAGGCATGAGTTTTGTAGGCATTGAACAATTTTATTTATTTAATTTAAATTATTTATTTAAGTGCTAATGAGAAATTATCAGCCGCTTCAGTCACATTTTGTGTCATCGGCATACATTTGTAGCTCTACATCTTCACAAATTGTTGGTAAGTCATTGATTTATAGGCAAAATAGCAATGGTCCCAAAATTGAACCCTGCAGAACTCCTACTGCACAAGGTCTCAAAGTTGATCATTTATCATCAATGCAAACACATTGTTTACTTTCAGAAATATAAGATTGTAACCATTTTAGTGAAGTGTCAGAAAGATTGAATTTTGTAAGCTTTGATAACAATACTGCATGGTTTACAGTATCAAAGGCTTTTTAAGAAATCCAAAAATACTGCTGCAACCACTCCTCTCTTGTCTAACGCTGATTTAATTCTTTCTATGAGACAGCAACAAGCCGCCTCTGTCGAGTAGTTGCTCCTGAACCCAAATTGCATTGGGTGCAGGAGTTTTTTTACAATGGAGATGTGCCACAAGTTGCCTTCTCAATTACTTTCGATACAGCTGGCAGTATGCTTATCGGCCGATAGTTGCTGATCTTTCTTCTCTCCACCTTTATGTATGGGTATTTCTATCACTGTTTTAAAGGCTGAGGGAAACACACCATCCAAAAAAGATTGATTAATAATGCAGGTAATTGGGTACGTCCTTATGCCGTTTTAAAAAGTGCCCAGTTATCCTTTGCCTTAGAAGTAGACAGAGAGGAGATGATTTGATGTACTTTCAGTTCATTAATGCAGTCAAATTTAAGACCTTGTTGATTATTGGCCAAGTTTTCTGGAATATCATTGATATTAAATTTTCGTTGCAGTTCTAAACAGGAGTCAATAAAATAACAGTTAAAACTATTTGCTACGTCTACATTATCTTTTAGGATTTCTCCATTTATTGCCAACTCTATCTTTTCATTTTAATATTGATCTTTACCCATTAATTAATCAATTGTTTTCCACAACTTTTGAGTATTCCCGTGTGCTTGTCGAATGTGGTCTAAAAAAGTATTTGCTTTAGCCTTTCTTATCTGTGATATAGCTTTATTTCTTAAGCTTTTGTATATCAGATGGTCTGTAGTTAATTTTGATTTTATAGCTCTTTTTAATGCTGCATCCCGTTTTTTCATAAGTTGCCATAATTCATCTGTGAACCATGGTAAATTTTTCCATTCTGCCTCTTTTATTTAATTTTTTTAAACAAGGTCTGTATTATTGAAGTTTTACAGTTGTCACAAGCTTGCTCTGTGTCTTAAACTAAAGTTAAATGTCTCCAGTTAAATCATCTTTATTTCATTTTCCAGTTTCTCTCGGTCTTGTTTCGGGATGCATGAGAAATATCTTTTTATATCTGACACCTTTTGATTTTTATATCGTTCTCTAGACAATTTTCTTGAAACTAGCGTTAAATTATGATCAGAAATTCCTGTGATCAAGTTGTATATCTTCATCATACGATCACATTTGTTTACGAAAACTAGGTCTATCAAGGTTTGAGATGATTTTGTAATTCTAGTGGGACCTTTTATTATCCGAGTCATTTGAAATTGAATCAGAATATCTTTTAATTTCTTCCTACATTCTTTGTTTAGCCAATTTATATTAAAATCTCCAAGTAGTATACACTCTTTCCCATTACAGCGTTTTAGAATTCTGTTCAGTTCTTCATAAAAATTGTCTTTAGCGTTTGGTGGTCTGTACAACACGATAACTTTGAATGACATTTCAGGAGAAAGAGTTATTGTAACACCAATTCCTTCAATCTCATTATCAGGCAAGTCAAATAATTTACTCTGCAGGGTCTTTTTAACATAAGAGCAAAACCCCTCCCCCTTTCCCATATTTACGGTCTTTTCTATAGACCAATTTGGTGTTTGCAAACAGCAATGACGTTTTTATGGGCGGAGCCTACCTGGTTGCAGAAAATGACAGTTGAGCAGTAGCAGTCTATGGAAGCCACGAAATAAAAGAATAAAAAAAAGTAAATTTTGAGTTTATATCTCACAATTCTTACAAAGAAAAACAGAATTGTGAAATATCTACTCATTATTCTGTCTTTTCTGAATTGCAATTTATCCTGCAATTCTGACTTTTTTCCCCTCAGAATTGTGAAATAATCTCACAATTGTGAGTTATAAAGTCCGAACTGGGAGTCATAAACACGCAAATGCAAGAAAAAAAGTCAGAATTGTGAAATAAAAATTTTATAGACTATGTTAAAAAGTTATCTATGTAAAATGTTATAGGTTTAAATATTATTTCATGCTGTAACTGCTATGTATGCATGTACTCTGAACTGCATATGTGAATATTATGTAGACTTACTGTTTACATCAAATTCCTGCTTTAATAGTAGACTAATCCTTGGCAGGTGTCATCAGTCCAGTCTGTGAAACGTCTCCGTTTAGCTTCAAAGGACGTTTTCAAAGATGGTTTTCTTTAAAAATTAAGACTATATTTTTTTGCATTCTGATTCCAACATCCAGAGGCACAACAAAACGTTTTTCTCTTATTCTGTGGATTTTGCACATTTTCCTCCAATTGCTACCGCTATTTTTCTGCAACCACTATGCGCGCGCAGCTGCAAGTGACGTCATTGTGACGTCTGCTCCAAAGAGGTCTATAGATGTTATATCCTAGGTTGTTTGTTTGGATGCTATTGTTTAAACAGGTCTCCAAAAGTCCCAAGTAATCCAAATTAGAAACTGATAAATGTTCAAGTTGTTCAGTTGGGGATAAAACGCTTCTAATATTTAAGTGTCCTCCAAATATTCCTTTAGGCTTGACGGTGGGGTCCCATAGTACTTTTGCGTGATTTACAGTTTGAAACAGACTTATTTTATGCATTTCATACATGCTGTGTTGCTAACAGGGTTGCATAGCAGTTACTAGTTGTGATTATACATTTAATAATATCAAGTAACTACATGTACTTACTATAGTATTATGATTAGGGTTTGGTTTTGGTTAAGCTGCATGTAATTATGCATAATTTATAGTTACAACCATTGTAACTACATGCAAATCTTGCATAAAAGTTCTCATATCGTGAAATAAGAATTTGGACATATCGCCCACCCCTACACCCATCCCATAGAGTGACAAAATGGCTGAAGCACTAACCTGCAGTGCACATCCTCTGGCCACAGCTTCATCTGCATTCAACGTCGTGCTCAGCTCCTTCCCGAAGAATTTGCTGATTTTGTCTTTGATGGCTGGAATCCTGGAGGCGCCGCCAATGATCTCCACCGCATAGATGTCCTCTTTCTTAAGTCCTGGTTGTAGGAGGAAATAAACAACAACAGCGTTCCATCACTGCTTGATGGGGGGAAAGCCACGGTGAAGGAAGGAAAAGTGTTTACACTCACTGGTCTGTTCCATGATGCTGCGCAGAGGACCCTCCACCTTGGCCAACAGCCCTGCACAGAGCTCCTCAAACTTGGCTCTGGAACACAGGAGTCATCAAGATATTATTAGACGTGGTATTTTAACAAATTAACCTCACATTTCCCCGTCACTGCTTATTTTACGCCGGTGACATCGAGCACCCAGTTTAGCTATTGGCATGCTGTCAGTGTGGATACTGACCTGTTGAGTGTGCTGCTGACATCGATGTCATTCATGAAGCATTCAATGTTGAGCGGCAAGTCCGAGGAGTTGGCACTCATGAGCTTTTTCAGCTTCTCGCACTCCTGGTAAAGTCGCACCAGAGCGCGGGGCTTCGATCGCACGTCCAACTTGTACTTCTGAGCAAAGTCCTCACAGAAGTACTGGACCAGCACCTCATCGAAGTCTTTACCGCCCAGCTCAGGGTCGAACGCAGAACCCAGAACCTGCGTTAATCGGGTATTAGAGGGCCAAACAGAACAATCGTTAGAGGCATTCACACAGCATGTGTACGGCAAGACACTAGAGCTGCACGATTAATACTTAAAATATCGCAATCTCGATTCAAACACCCATGCGATGTGATTCACCTGCGTCTATTCAACCTTTGACAAGTACGATCACGGTAGGGCTGCACAATGATTAATCGCGATAATAAAAGTCTGTGTTTACGTAATATATTTGTGTGTTCTGTGTTATATAAATACAGGCACATACATGTATAAATTTAAAATATATATATATATACACACATGTATAAATAAATATACATATTTATATATATTAGATTACATATAATTATAAATATTTTATATATAAATATAATTTTTTTTCTTAAATATATACATGTATGTGCATGTATTTATATATACATAATTAATATACACAGAACACACACATATATTACATAAACACATTTTGCAAACGATTAATCGTTGTGCAGCCCTAGATCACAGCGAACATTCAGATCTTTGTTGGCACGGCTGCTGATCCAGAGAGAGCAGTTATCATGTATAGGTATGAAACAGCTTCACAATCATCATTTTGTTTCAAACACATTATTTCTGTGTAATTATAGTTCACATATAAATACTGATGTCAACGGTAGTGATCAAAATAGAGCAAATCAGCTTTAGAAAGTAACTTGATGCTTCAAATAAAGATCAACATCACTATCACTTACATCGTTACACCAGTAGGAGGCGACAAGTGACTATCAAATAATGTATTTGTCATTGAATCATTGATTCAAGAGATTTGTTCAAAAACGCTGATTCATCCAGTAATGAAACAAGTGAAATATTTATGAGTGAGTCATTGAATCATTCATTCAAGAGATTTGTTCAAAAACACTGATTCATGCAGTAATAAAACAATGTAACCCCTTAACTGTCACCCCCACTTTTTTTTAGACAAGAAAATGCACTATCCAAACTTAAATGGTTGTAATTCAAGCATACTTTGGAGTATAGACAAAAGGCTGGTCTTGTTTTAAAGATGAAATTTGGCAGATTATTGTAGATGTGAAAAAACTTATGTAAGTGAAAAAGAAAAAAAGTTATAGAAGTTTATGTTTATGTAAATGTAAAATGTAAAAATATTATATTTTATATTTTACATAAAATATATATTTTACAAAACAATTTTACTCTAAAGCTGCAAGGAAATCAAAGCCAAAAATCTGAACAAGTTGTATTCCAAATTTTAGGTTGATATCTCAAAAAATGAGCTTTCAGTAAGATTTTGTTTGGGCGCAGTACCACACTTTTTCACTAGATGACAACCAAGCTCCATTACTGACCATATAAAGGCACCTCCATTTCCATATATGGTTTGAGTGATCTGAACCATATATTTACATTATTTTCATACAATTTATGAAGTAGATATCCTATATAGAAGTAGTATGGGAATTTTGGCAGAATTTCATATGAATTCAGCCTCTAATAAACATAAAAATAACATGTATGTAGGCCTAGGTTATAGATCGGCGCCACAATCATAAATGTATTTTTTTTCCTATTAAAAACATTTTCAGACCTTTTTTTCTCAAAAAATTGAATGGATGTTATCTTGTGAACTCTTGGCATGAAAACAAACATGTTTCAACCAATCTTTAATGATTTTTCATGTTCATTGCAATTTCAAAATAAAGGTCTGAACATGCCTTATGGGTATGAAAATATGCTTGTTGCAAATTGATAAATTACTACTGCTATGTAATTTATTTTGGAAATCAGTCACCAAATATGTAAACTAGAGATTCTAAGCTTTCAAATGATATATAGTTTGTCAAGATTCGTTTAGGTTCAGTATAGAATATTACTGTTTTAAATATGTAATGGCAAACGTCCCACCTGTGGGAGTCATTGAATCATTCATTCAAGAGATTCGTTCAAAAACACTGATTCATGCAGTAATAAAACAATTTAAGTATTTATGACTGAGTCATTGAATCATTCATTCAACAGATTTGTTCAAAAACACTGATTCATGCATTAATGAAACAAGTGAAATATTTATGAGTGAGTATATTTAATATATACTCACTATAGTAATATAGTAAATATTTACTTCTTTTTTTAAAATACACTGCTGAGTTTGATACAGAATCAGTTTTAATGGCTGCAGCAACAGTGCTTTTAAAAAAGAAACTGAGATGCAACTTCTCACAGAGTCCATCAATTACTTTTAAAAAATGACATTCACATTCATTCAAATGAACTGAACTAACAGAACAATCGTAACAGAGTTCATTTTAATCGAACCAAGCCTGCTAATAGTGAACACACTCTTATTTAAAGACGATAACCCTGCTCTGATTATAAACATGTTGTGATGGGTTAAGAATTACCACTAAAATGTGTATTTTAAAGTACATGGACAAAAAACCCTTACCTTCAACTTCCCCTTGTTAAAGGCACACGCAGAGACCTGGTAACTAGCATGACCAATATCCACAAACACCACAGTCCTGGGCTTCTCCTCAGGAGCGGGCAGGTCCTGTTTGTAGATCCCATATGCCAGTGCAACTATAATTACACATGAATGCAATAAACTGTTAGAACGAACAGTGCTTTTTTCTGTCACTCTTGATGGTTCACCTAAAATGACATTTTTGTCCTCATTTCACACCCTTGCTTGTGTTGAACCACTAGGCAAATTGGATGTATAAGTCATATGGAAATACTTAAATGCAGTTGTAATTTTGAACTTTTTGGGGGTCTGACCATGTACAATCCATTATGTAGGTCAGGCGTAATGGGAAGGGGATCAAGCAATGACAGGTGGTTCATTTTTGGGTGAACTAATCCCATTACAAGTATTTCACCTGCTGTGGTGTCGTTCATGAGTCTGAGACAGTTAAGGCCTGCGATCTGTGCAGCATCAATGACTGATCTTCTCTCAGAATCAGTGAAGAAGCTGGGGACCTATGTGAGAGCATAAGAAAAACAAGAAAACTTTAACTAGTCCGATTATTCTCATTCATTACAAACTACAACAGCCACACACACACACACACACACAAAACAGGTAAAACAATGCAATATTCTGAAAATAACATAGTGATGTTACTGAGGCGAGAGTTTGTGGAACTGACAATGAAGCAGCGCGAAAATATATTAAAAACAAAAAGACAACTGAAGGCATTGAGTTCTGTCATAAGTATTCAAAAATCTGCCAATAGTACAGGACTTTCAGTAAACCCAGCGCACTTTCACTGTGTTTAGCTTACATGTATTAAACAGATGCCATACGATTATGTTGGGTAATTTGGGTCCAACTACAATTGTGCACATATACAGTACAGTCCAAAAGTTTGGAACCACTAAGATTTTTAATGTTTTTAAAAGAAGTTTCGTCTGCTCACCAAGGCTACATTTATTTAATTAAAAATACAGTAAAAAAACAGTAATATTGAGAAATATTATTACAATTTAAAATAACTGTTTTCTATTTAAATATATTTGACAAAGTAATTTATTCCTGTGATGGCAAAGCTGAATTTTTAGCATCATTACTCCAGTCTTCAGTGTCACATGATCCTTCAGAAATCATTCTAAAATGCTGATCTGCTGCTCAAACATTTAATGTGTACAATTGTACAAAATATTTGTGTACAATATTTTTTTTCAGGATTATTTGATGAATAGAAAGTTCAAAAGAACAGTGTTTATCTGAAATCTAATCTTTTGTAACATTATAAATGTCTTTACTGCCACTTTTGATTGATTTATGCATCCTTGCTGAATAAAAGTATTCATTTCTTTAATTTCTTTTCAAAAAAATAAAAATAAAAATTCTTACTGACCTGTTATATACTGTTTTCAACATTGAAAATAATCAGAAATGTTTCTTGAGCAGCAGATCAGCATATTAGAATGATTTCTGAAGGATCATGTGACACTGAAGACTGGAGTAACGATGCTGAAAATTCCGCTTTGCATCACAGGAATAAATTACTTTGTCAAATATATTTAAATAGTACACAGTTATTTTAAATTGTAATAATATTTCACAATATTACGTTTTTTTACTGTATTTTTAATTAAATAAATGTAGCCTTGGTGAGCAGACGAAACTTCTTTATAAAACATTAAAAATCTTAGTGGTTCCAAACTTTTGGACTGTACTGTATATTAGAGTTGCACAAAATTGGGAAAAACATGATATTACCTTTCTGGACATGGACAGTATACCGTACATACATTTTCAATGGAGGGACAGAAAGCATTCGGACTAAACCTAAAATATCTTAAACCGTGTTCTGAAGATGAACGAAGGTCTTACAGTTTGGAACGACATGAAGGTGAGTCATTAATGACATAATTTTAATTTTTTCACCAATTAAGAACAAATGCACAAATCCAATTTAATGATACACATCCATTTTCTTTCTCAATTGTTTACGTTAACGTAAGCAATAAGTGACTGTGTTTGAAGATCCTTGTTGTATTTTGACTATTTTTTGTGTACTCCCGTGCCGTCTGCACGAAAACAGCGCACAAGTACTGAATTGAGTTCTCTTTAGCATTTTCTTGCACTCAAATGGCTCAAAATAGCTTGAGTGTTTAAACTGACAGGACCTACAATACGTTCAGATGATAAACGTTCACTCTATGATGGTTAAACTTTGCAATTAATCTGAGAATCGCAGGCGTTTTAAACCGTTAGGCCTGGTCTGTACCGCTCATGGATCAACTACGATCCCTATGAAATCTCACAACCTGCGATGTGACCATCACGGATGCGTACATCATGCAGCCCTAATATATATATGATGACTTTATTGACTGTGTCATTCTTCATAGCTCTTACTGAAGATGACTACACTACATTTTGCAGACACATCACTCGAATTTCATCTATTAAGAGAATTTCTTTGCACCAAAGGCCACAGACAGTAACAATAAAGTAAGCATAGTAAGTGATTACGCCAGTGAACTATATTTTAAGTATGTTTAGAAATGGGTACGTAAAAGAGAAAGGGCGTACAGAGATGACGCAGTCTGCCACAGGTTTTTTGAGCGCAGCTTCAGCGGTCTCTTTCAGTTTGGTCAGCAGCATGCCAGTGACCTGCTCAATGCCGAACACCTTCTCTTCCTCCATATACATGACCTGTGGGGACGGACAGCATAAAGACCTGTGATTTAACAACATCTGATTCACAGAACAGCTTTTAAAACATACTCGATTATCACTGCTGTTTAATTAGTCTTACCTTAATGCCAGTGGTTCCAGTCGGCATCTGAGCAAGATCATAGACCAGGCCGGACTTTGCCGCCTGGACATAAGGGTCACTGAACGCCCTGCCATGGAATCGCTTAAAACCCTGCACAGTGTTCTTGCAGTTTGTGACCACCTTGTTGTCAGAGCAGAAATTATAATTAGAACTTTCATCCATCCATGCAACATGTTATCCTGCTTATTCAAACTAATCTAATGCTTACCTGGCTTTTGGCGGCTGCCCCAATTGAACGATTCCGAGGACCGAATGATACAAATGACCTGAAAAGAGATACTACATCATTAGATACTACAATATTATCCAGCTTCGCACATTTTCTTGGAGCTCTTGTGCTAGATTGACGTGATACATTCATGCCTAAAACTAATACAATGTCTATGGCAGTGGTTCCCAAACCCTCTTTTGTATATTTTCAATTTTCAATTTAAAATTGGATAATATTTAGAGCTTTTAAGTGCTGGAAAAAGCATGAAGCACTTGAATAAGTGCTTGAATTTCACTCTCAAAAGCTTGCGTGAAACCTGAAATTAATAATGTAAAAGCATTCAAGTAAGCAATTTCAGTACGCGTTACTACATTAAATCCATGGTGATTTGTGGACTGGAGAGTAGACTTGTGCCAATATTCGGTAATACGATATATCACGATAATGAATATGCACGGTATTGTTATTGTGGGCATTTAAAAATACCGTAAATAATAATTTATTACCAATTATTACATTTTTTTTAATGCATATACGAATACTTTCCCCATCAACAGTATAAAATGCACAACATCGCTGTATTCTGCATCAAAAAAAACACGCGCTCAGATGTAAACAAGCTCAATGTGCACGAGAAGCACATGGCAGAACGAGTGAAGGAGACGCGCTGAATGAAAGTGCACATTCACTCTCTGACAGCAGAGGGTGCTGATGGAACAGCAGAAATGCAGCGGTTACCCCGGAAACCCCGCAAACAAAGCAACTGCGCTTGTGAAGTTTTTAAAATGCCTCAAACATATATTTTAATCAGGACTACAACATGCCCTTATGATCAGAAATGTTCTGATTATGTGTTATTGTTCAGTAAAACTTTGAGACATGCGGCTCGACACGTATATCGCTCACCAAGGCTACATGTATAAAATTTTATACCGTCACATGCCTACTGGAGAGCCTTAACTTCTTGTTCATGACACAGTGTTTCTCCTGGTTTTCACATCAGCGCTATTTGATCTGACATCTGTGGTCTAAAGCAGAGAATTCTGAATTTGAATATGCTTCCCACTAGATCTCACAGCGATGTTATTAATTTTGCAGCGAATTTGAACACTTTCGCACTGGATCTCTTCTGCGGTCTGTAGTAAGAAGTGTCACGTGATCGAGATCGGCGCGTACTGAGCTTGCGCTGTCTATTATTGCTCGGTGCTGATAAACGGTCTGTGCTGCACAGCTCAAACTAGTAGCGCTGTTTCGTTTCACTTTCGTTTTGTTTGCCGGTTTGACATTTCTCATATGAAACAGAAATGGCAGCTCTTATCAGCTCTAACAAAATTTAGTCGCACTGGCAGAAAAAAGCTTTGCTTCAGGAAGCTTTTGAGCGTCATGAATCTTTTGTGTCGAATCAGCAGTTCGGAGCACCAGAGTCACGTGATTTCAGCAGTTTGACATGCAATCCGATTCATGATTCGATAGGCTGATTCATAACGCTCTGAAGCTTCCTGAAGCAGTGTTTTGAAATCGGTCATCACTATATAAGTCGTTATTTTGTTTTTTTGGCGCACCAAAAATATTCTCGTGGCTTTATAATATTAATATTGAACCACTGTACTCACATGAACTGATTTAAATATGTTTTTAGTACATTAATGGATCTTGAGAGAGGAAATGTCATTGCTCCCTATGCAAGCCTCACTGACCCATCGGATTTCATCAAAAATATCTTAATTTGTCTTCTGAAGATGAACAAAGGTCTTACTGGTATGGAACGGCATGAGTAATAAATGACTTTATTTTAATTTTTGAGTGAACTAACCCTTTAAGTTTCCACAATTTGGTCTTTATACCAGAAACCCCATTGATTGAAATTCTTAGGATGTTGGTCCCTCGCACAAGGATGGTTCATGGCATCCAAAGAACTGAAAAGCCCAGGGGCTGGATGCATGTACTGAGGAGACTAGTTTTACAAGTTAATCATCATTTTGTTCATTACTGCAAGTAAGTTTCGTTTCGTTGATAGCAAAATAAGACTGATTACCCATAACTAACTGCTAGTTGGTCATTCTCATTCAGAACTAGCCACTGGACTAAAAAATTAACCGTAAATTGAATGATTTCTGTTATCTCAAGTCATTTCTTCAGTGATGCATCAGAAACTACTAACTTCTATTAAAAGGTACAATATGCAATACTGCAATACTGATGCACACTGCAGTAAGATAGATCGATTTTACAATATCATATTAAATGCTGGATGATTGTGTTGATAAATGACATGCAATTAATTTTAAAACGTATTGTATGATGGAGAAAATTCTGTATTACTGTTACTAAAAATAAAGCTGCATCTGATTATGCTATGTTAGCTACTTCACAAAATAGTGTTTTTCTCTGAGGCATGGTAAAGCATGGTACTCGCAAAACATCAAGAAAATTAGATTTAAACATTAAGACTAAACGTGTTGAGCTATATAACAATAATTAGATTTCTGTCTATAAATATATCAAAACAGTTGTTCCCTTTTCTATTAAAATGTGTAATATTTTAAAGCGTCTATGGTGTTTCCATGGTTTCTACAAAATAAAACCGGAAATCGAGCGTAACGCGGGTATGACGCAATTGACAGGCGACTCCTCACACGTCTCGCAGCCTTGGTTAAATTTGCAATTTTCTCCCGATTTACAAATAGTTGGAAACATTTGGGATATTGTCAGTACTCAAATGAACAAAATATATAACACTGGCCTAGTGGTTTTTGGATATTTCACTGCAAAATGTTACATATTGTACCTTTAACAGCAGCCAATTTTTATTTTATTTTATTTTTTATTTTTTTTTTTAACACGTTAAAAGTCATTTTTCATCGTTAAAGGACAATACGAGCATTCCTCAATAAATAGTTATGTAGTCCGAGTTAAAGAGAGACTGTCAGTTTTCCGATCGGCCTTAAACATGCTAGAATGTTCCTGCGGCCGCCGGTGTGACGTCACGGCAGAAGCAGCAGCAGCGCGAGCCACGCTGTAGCATGCGGCTAACTGTCCGTTCATCAAAACACTCTCAGCATAATTAAGTCATAGATATATATATATATATATATAAAATCTTAAGACTTTGATGTCATACTAGTCTGGCGTGAAAATAGATCGTCACAATACTAACTGCCAATCAAGGCAAGGGAACAAAGAGCACGTGTGAACTAATTTTACATTAATATTTACATCAAATGAAATGACATGAAATTAAATGAAAGAAAACACGTTCCACACTTCTTAATTTTGCTGTCATTGTGTGAGTGGGTTGTGACACGTCAATTTTACAGCAGAGAGAGAGAGAGAGAAATACACGCAGTCCCTAAAGATCGGTGAACAGTCAGTGTTAAGCAGAAGTAAAGTTTGACTTACGGTGTACATCTGTCGCTGTATTCGTTCGCCACGGTCTCTATTCCGCCGGCGCGAGCGACAGCAACATAACAGCTCTGGAAGCCCACATCAAACCCCACCACTGACATCTTCACTGGAGATCACAAGCACAGCCCTGCTAAAATACTCGATACCAGAAACAAGCGTCCTTTTAAAACATATATGACAGTCACGGAGAGGTTTAATTCATAAAACTCGGGTTTAACGCGATTTCATAGTTCTCGAATGACTGTAAGTTGATGCAGACCGGCTGACTGCTGGATGTAATGGGTAAGCCGGAGTTCACGCTGGAGTCAACGGTTTTATCGCGAGAGTTCCGGAGTTCTAGATGGCTCTGGAGCTTTCCTTGTGTGACGTAACCATGACGACAAATCTGTCCAATCGATGAAGAGCGATAGATGAACGTTTAGGAAATAAAGATGTTAAAATCTTAAAATATATACAATTTGTAGATTTTAATTAGAATATAATTTTAGAAGAAATCTCTATTTATTTCACACGATTATATAGTAAAATTTGCTTACATTCAAAGAAAAGAAAATAGTTTTTCGATGATTTAATTTTTTTTTTTAAAAAATGTAATGGAATATGTTCAGTTTCTGTTTTGGCACAGGCCTTTTTCATACCTTCATTACTGTGTAATTTGTTTTTATTGTGCTCAGTTTGCTCAATTTTATCCAAATAATGGATATGCACGGGTACTTCCTGGTTGTCGTTAAAGGGTTAGTTGGTTAGTTCACCCAAAAATGAAAATAATGTCATTTATTACTCTCCCTCGTGCCGTTCCACACCCCCTTCGTTCATCTTCAGAACACAAATTAAGCTATTTTAGTTTAAATCTGATGGCAATGACTCTCTCAAGATCCATTAATGTACTAAAAACATATTTAAATCAGTTCATGTGAGTACAGTGGTTCAATATTAATATTATAAAGTGCACGAGAATATTTTTGGAGCGCCAAAAAAACCCCAAAATAACGACTTATATAGTGATGGCCGATTTCAAAACACTGCTTCAGCTTCGGAGCGTTATGAATCACTGTGTCGAATCCGGGTGTGTCTCATACGTTCTGAAAAGTGAAGACACGGGCTCTTTCATCGCCCCCTGGAGGCTGGATGCAGTACAAGTCATAAACCCCGCCCTCTCAATGCAAACGAATGGCGCTTGTCAAAAAAAAAAAAGAAAATTAATTACTCTCCAATAAAAAATTTCAGAAAGATGGTTTTGGTCATTTAAGGTAGTTGTTATCACGCTGATATATATTCAATTGTGTTTTTTTGTGATAAGTTTGATTTTAGCTAGCAATTTGATGATATAGAAACGGGGCGTGTCGGTTTGATTGACAGTTTTGATTGACAGCTTCTCTTAACTGTCGGAGCTTCGAGGGGAGATTGAAGATATATCACCAACTTTTAATTTTCGATTTCTGTGTTATTTTTACAACGACAAAATGAAGAGTTTATTTGCAAAAACAGATAACTCCATTTTTATGAATTCTCACAAATCATGTTTTTTTTTATTGTGCATTTCAAGTAATAACAATCAATCTGCAGTTGGGCTGTTTTGATTAAGAAATGATAACTCTAAAAAATACAGGTAAATTAAAAAAATAAAATTCATTGAAAGTATGTTTTATATATATATTAAAAGTTTGTTTTTTAGCAAAAGCAGATAACTCCAACAGTCGTTTTTTTGGCAAAAGCAGATAACTCCACATTTCATGTTTCATAGTTAAACAAAACCCAAGTAATTGCATTTAAAACACTCTCAAACACACATGTGCACACAAGCGCACCCACCCACCCACGCGCGCACACCCACCCACCCACGCGCGCACACACACACACACACACAAACAAACAGATCGGCACACACACACACACACACACACACACACACACACACACGCTCTCTCTCTCTCTCTCAAACACACACACACACACACAGATCGGCACACAAGTACACACACACGCACTCATCCACACACGCACGTGCGCGCGCGCACACACACACACACACACACACAAGCAAAAGGACAACCAATTTTTCAGCATGTAAGTCGTGTATGGTGTACAAGGACTTACAGGAGTCGAAATCATAAATCCTCGATCACTTTTAGTGAGCTTTGATAAAACTTTCCTCAGCTAGCGCGTCTTTTTGAAGTGACTAGAAGCCCTGTCACCTGACCTGAATACTGCGCGCTGATTTGCTAAAACGGACTTATCGGTTTCTGTCTGTACACAAACAAGGGCGCTTGTCGGTTTCTGCTGTAAAACGTGAACTTGCGATGCCTGAAAGTGGGCAAAACCGGCTCTTCTGACAAAATGGATTTAGGGTACAGAACGTGCTATATATGGAGAATAATGCACAGCACTTAGTTCATTTTTTTTTAAAATGGCGTTTATCGGTTTTTGCAAATGAACTCTTCAGTTGTTCAGCAGTAAACTGTACTACCGACCTACAGGATCTGACGGATCACTCAGTTTTTTTCCCGGTAACGTTAAATGTGGGCTTTATAAGCTAATTAATAAATGATATTAGCTAAGATAACATGCTTAACGTTAGCCATGACAGAAAAAAAAACAGGTGATCGTTATCTGGCAGTTACTAATTATTTTTATGGGTATAAAAATAATAATTAGCAGGACAAAACTAATGATAGCCTATTGTTGATTTCCGGACGGATTGAATATAGCTGGGACAAATAACTAATAAAACTTGAGTTAGCTTATATCATTCTTAAATTAGAAGCTTAACACTGAAATCAAAATAGAACATTTATTTCTATATATTTTTATGTTATTTATACTTACGTTTGAACTCTTTGGTGGTTGTGAAATGTGAGGTCATTTTGTTCAACGTTAATCCTAAAATGAAGATAACAAAAATGAAACAACAATCCATTCAAAATATATTTATTTTATATGAGAAAAAAAATGCATGTGGTCGCCATAAACTATGATGATAACTTTGACAGACTGCATTAACTGAAGATCGTTAATTTTGCTGTCCAACCATAGTGTCCAACACATCGTGAAAGACTTGTTCATTTTAAATAATTTAAAAAATAGCCAACGTCAGTTTTAATATAGTATATTATTATGTCTTTAAATTTAAGTCGTTAGTTGTTGTATTTGTATTTAACTTACCTTATTTCAGCAAGCAAAAGAGAAGTTCACCAATAAAAAAAAACGAGTAAAAAGTTCAGGGGGCGTGGTTGAATGCGAGTGCGTTTGGGCCGAAGCTTGATACCGCGGCTCCGCCTCCGGCTCCACTGACGGTTCCTTCTGCGCATGCCCAGGCTCCGAACTTTTTTTTTTTGACGTATTGCGTAACATGTCAGCGCCCATTCGGTCGGCCATTTTGGCTTCAGTTCATTACAATGGAAGGAAGCGGCGTCGCGTCGTCCATCTTTTTTTACAGTCTATGGTCGAATCATGATTCGGATCGCGTTTCAAACCGCCAAAAATCACGTGACTTTGGCGCTCCGAACCGCTGATTCGACACAAAAGATTCATAACGCTCCAAAGCTTCCTGAAGCAGTGTTTTGAAATTGGCCATCAGTATATAAGTCGTCGTTATTTAGTTTTTTTGGCGCACCATAAATATTCTGGTCGCGTTATAATATTAATATTGAACCACTGTACTAACATAAACTGATTTAAATATGTTTTTAGTACATCTTGAGAGAGGAAATGTCATTGCAGGCCTCAATGAGCCATCGGATTTCAACAAAAATATCTTAATTTGTGTTCTGAAGATTAATGAAGGTCTTACGGGTGTGGAACGACATGATCACGACTAATATGACAGTATTTTCATTTTTGGGTGAACTAACCCTTTAAGCCAGCTCAGGCATTTCCGGTGAACTGATAACTGTTCATTCTGTAGTCGCTGTACATCGACACAAAACCATCAATGGTTACATTTTTAATATTGTATTCATATTATAAAGCAGTTATCACATTTACCTAATTTGCCAATAAACCAGTTTTATTGATTGCAATAAAGATGAAGCTATTGGGAACGTTTAAAAACGCTGTCTGTAATTAGACATGCACGCATTTTTTCCTCAGCACGTCAAATGTTATTTTTAATGTGATGACCCCAAACATTATTTGTTCATCCTTCTGAGATAGTCCCCCAACGTTAAAAAATGTAGGAAATTCAACATTTGATAGAAAACACTTAATTTAAAAAAAAAAAGGCAATAATTACTACTTTAACCAGCAGGTGGAGGCAAAGTAGCATTTATTTGCACATATATCACGCATTTCCCCTAATCGTTTTTCACTTCGTTTTTGACTAAATATTAAACATTATAAAATAACTAGGTTTAAAAATACTACATTTTGTCAATGTGAAGTATGAAATACTCAAAAAAATCTCATGGAAAACAATAACTTTTCTTGTGAATGAATGAAACAGAAAGCGAGCACCGCGCTCTCCCCTTGTAGCTAATCACAGTGAGTCACAGTCACAAGAGCAATGATTTCAGCACACTTGTAAAAACACACATTTTATTCAATTAATCTAACTAAAGTGCATGATAAATATTTAATTTTTGAAGCTTTTTTTCACATAAAAGTGTGAAAACTGATGGTCGAATTGAATTTAGCTGAAAAGGAAAACTGAGGTACATTTCATAACTTTATTTATTTATTTTCTATGCTGTCTTACGTTTTAATAACTAAATTAATGCTATGCCTGACTATTTAAGTGACTATATTCTGATTATAAACTAAGTATTACACTACTGATGCTCAACACACCAGCAAATAACATCTCACCGGAAGTTTTCGCGCTGGCTTATATTATTCCTGAAGTTCTAAAGAATGCTCCGTGCATATAGTCCATTGATGATACTGTAATTTTTTAGGACGAATTTCACAAACATTACTCTAATCTGAGTGAAGTAGAGGCGTATGGAAACCACAGCCTTAGAAGTGTTTGCGTATTTGGACCTTAAAGGGATAGTTCACTCAAAAATGAAAATTCTGTCATCATTTACTCACCCTCATGTTGTTCCAAACCTGTATAAATTTCTTTGTTCGGTTGAACACAAAGGAAGATATTTGGATGAATGTTTGTAACCGAGCAGATCTCGGCCCCCATTGACTACCATAGACTACCAATGCTCGGTTACAAACATTCTTCCAAATATCTTCCTTTGTGTTCAGCCGAACAAAGAAATTTATACAGGTTTGGAACAACTTGAAGGTGAGTAAATGATGACAGAATTTTCTTTTTTGGGTGAACTGTCCCTTTAAATTTTATAAGTTTCGCGGTTTATTAACGTATTACGTGCTGTACTCTAATTCACATGAACAGATAGATAAATAGACAAACAAATTAAACGGAATAAATCAGAAACTGAAGCCTCTCCCAAGCTTTAGATGGCACACTTTATTCTTCCAGGCTCGACGTTAAACCGGACCACAGACGCACACGATCGCATTCAAAATGGCGACTCCCATGCATAGACTGATCGCACGAAGACAAGCGTGAGTTATTTGGCACATTAAACGATTTTGGACTTGTAAATTATATTTGTTATGTCTTCATTATATTGTGTTTATCTCATCAGTCGTCTGTTTGAGTTTTTGTTGTTTCAAGTCGTCTATGTATTGTTGAATATTACTATGTGGCTTCACGTTTCCACAGGGAGGCAAACAAACAACATGTTCGCTGTCAGAAATGCCTGGAATATGGACACTGGTCCTATGAATGCACTGGGAAAAGAAAGTATCTTTATAGACCTTCCAGGACAGCTGAGTTAAAAAAGAAGCTGAAAGACAAGGAGAACAAACCTTCAGATGATTTGGGGTAAGAAACACAACACATTCACATGAGTTGTGTTATTGAATGAACGGATTACTGGTTATTACGGATATTTCAACTTCAGTAATCTGGTTGTGTTGCTTTAATATTATTAATAATAGCATTTCAACAACGCTTTTTAAGTAGTGATGGACGATTTCGAAATACTGCTTCATCAAGCTTCGAAACCTGTACGAATCTTTTGATTCGGAGCGTGTAACTGCCAAAGTCACGTTTCTCTTTTAATTATTTATTATTCTTATTATTATTATTAATGTTTGAACAATTACAAAACCAAAAAAAAAAAAAAAAAAAATGGTTAATGATATAAAAATATAAAATACAATAACCAACGTCTGCCAAAGTCAGGTGATTTGAGTAAACGAGGCTTCCTTACGTCATAACTGACTCGAAACGTTTCGAATTGAACAAATGTCTGATCAGTTTTACACCTTAGATGTACATTAGTATAATTAAGTATTATAATTAGTATAATTATAATAAGTCTCTTATTGGCCTGTTTAGCTGAGCCATCCATGGAACAAACAAATCCCTTAAAATTGATAAAAGGACACATATTATACAGACACTTAGTATATAATGTGTTTGTAAAAGGTTTTTTTGTTGCATTTCCACTCTTCTGACCAGCAGGTGTCACCAGCGTGTCGCGTTTCGAACGCTTCGAACAGTGAATCATTTTGCGAAGCATTTGAATCGGAGCGTGTATCAAACTGCCAAAGTCACGTTTTTTTATTATTATTTTTATTATTATTATTAATGTTTGAACAAAAATTACAAAACCGAAAAAAAATGCCAGGGTTAAAGATACAAAAAATATAAAATACAATATCAACTAAACAAAGTCTGCCAGTGATTTGAGTAAACGAGGCTTAGTTACATCATAACTGACTCAAGTGTCTATGGGTTTTACCTGATCTCTGATCAGTTTTGCACATTAAATGTAGATGTTTTAATGATACATTAGTATAATTAAAATAAATAATAGTTGCTAATAGTCTCTTATTGGCCTGTTTAGCTGAGCCATCCATGGAACAAACAAAACAAGCCCTTAAAATTGATAAAATAACACATATTATACAGACACTTGGTATATATAGATATAGATTTTACTTTCAATAAAACATTTGCAATGTGTTTGTAAAAGGTTTTTCGTTGCTTTACACTGTTCTGACCAGCAGGTGTCACCAGCGTGTCGCGTTTCGAACGCTTCGAACAGTGAATCATTTTGCGAAGCAATTGATTCGAATCTTTGAAAAGCTTCGTTTCTCCTATCACTATTTTTAAGGCAGACAACGCCATCTAAAGGTGAAAGAGCAGAACTGGACACTGCATGTGTTGATAGTATAGAATGGACAACCACATTATAGACAACTTCATACTTGTTTGTTTGTCGATTCTCATTTCAATTATCATGTTAAACACTGGAAAGTCACATGATTTCAACTGTACTTTCTTTACCTGTTTTAGACCTGGAATAACACAGCGCACCGAGAAAAAAGCTAAGAAAAAAAGGTGAGTCAATGCCTTTCTGCGAATGCTTGTGTTACCAGTATAAACATGTTATTATGACCGATATGCACTAAGATAAAACATCCTAATATTTCACTGTATTATTACATAATTACAGTGAGGAAATGTTGACATGCTGTTTTCTTTGAGGTCCTCCTCCAGCTCCAGCAGCAGTGATTCGTCGAGCTCTTCCAGCGACTCTTCCTCAGACAGCAGCGACTCCTCCAGCTCCTCATCCTCGTCTGAAGACAGCAGCAGTGACAGCGAGGACAGCTCCAGCCCTTCCTCCTCGTCCTCCTCCTCGTCTTCCTCCAGCTCTGACTCAGACTCTGATTCCTCAAGCAGTTCTGATCAAGGCCCTCCGAAGAAGAGGAAAAAGAAGAAATGAGGGTCCAGCTGCATGATTCAAACACAGAACTCGTATCATACGTCGACAGTACGTGTGTGAGAAGGCTGATGAATGTGAAGAAACAGAGATATATTGTCATCCTGTTTTTGTAAAATGTAAAATCACACACATCCGCTGTCACATTCACTTTTTTTACCTTGAAACAAATGCAACTTTTTGTTTTCCCTTCCTGCCAGTGTAGTGGTGTCTCAAACCAGTAAATTAAAATACTGTAATGATTTATTCATTCATACTGATATTTTCCGTATTTCTTTTTATGTAAATGATCCATTTTTGCTTCTTTAGTTTGATTTTGAATTGTTTTTTTTTTTAAGTAGGGATGATGGCATAAAAAAGAGGCTTTTTGCATTTTAAGATGTAATAAACTGATTTCTTACAGAGAGAAATGTAGCTTCTGTCAGATAATATTGTTAATACTGCATTTAAATCTTTTTAAAGGAAGCATGTCTCATTCGATTCACAGCCATATATTTGTACACATCGCTTCATAAAATATTTATAAAGCATATTGTGTGTGTAGTTTTTTTTTTTTTTATGATTTGTGCTGAAATTAAATAATATTATTTAGATACACTACCGGTCACTGTAATATGAAATATTTCAACCATTTAAAATGTTTCTATGTGAATATATAGTAAAAAGTAATTTATTCCTGTGATCAAAGCATTGTTACTCAGTCTTCAGAAATCATTCTAATATGATGATTTGATGTTTAAGAAACATTTCTGATTATTATCAGTGTTGAAAACAGTTTCATATTTTTGTGGAAACTGATTTTTCAGGATTATTTGATGAACAGAAAGTTCAAAAGAACAGCATTTATTTGAAAATTAATCTTTTGTAACATTATAAATGTCTTTACTGTCACTTTTGATCAAATTAATGCATCATTGAAGAATAAAAGTATTTAATTATAAAAAAAACTGATTAATTGAGCTGTTTTCAACACTATTAACGATCAGAAATGTTTCCTAAAGGGATAGTTCACCCAAAAATGAACCTTCTGTCATCATTTACTCACCCTCAAGTTGTTCAAAATCTGTATAATTTTCTTTGTTCTGTTGAACACATAGGAAGATATTTTGAAGAATGTGTTAAACTCAACAGTTTTGGCCCACCATTGACTTCCATAGTATTTGTTTCCTACTATAGAAGTCAATGGTGCCCCAAAGTGGCCTGGTTACAAACTTTCATCAAAATATCTTCCTTTGAGTTCAACAGAAGAAATGTATACAAATTTTGAACAACTTGAGGGTGAGTAAATGATGACAAAAGTTTCATTTTTGGGTGAACTGTCCCTTTAAGCAGCAAATCAGCCTATTAGAATGATTTCTGAAGGATCATGTGACACTGAAGACTGGAGTAATGATGCTGAAAATGCAGCTTTTTTATATAAAAAATGTAATTATTCTAGAAATTTTGACTAGTAGTGTAATATAAAATTAATAAACTAATAAAACATTGAATTACATAACAAATATTGGCCTGGACAAGGCTTAGATTAAGCCAGGATTAGGCTTTAGTTTAATTAGGACATTTAAGTAGCTTTTAAAAACGCATCTTGAGACAAAACAATAACACTAACATATTTTAAGCTAAGTTGGTGGACAAAATTCATCCTCAAAATCAACATTATTGAAAAACTTTTTTTTTTTAGTACAAAAAAATACTAAACTTTGACAAAAAGTAATTTTTATTGTTATAATTGTCATTTCATAATATTTAGATATGAATCCAGCTGAAAAATACTTGTGAAAAGAGTCTTTCAGTCAGTCAAACAGCAAATAGTGGAGCTCTGCTTCCATCTACTGGTAAAAGTGATCATTTTTTACTTTTAAAACTGCGTTTTCCAAAAGATGGGCAAAAATCTCACACTAAACCATGTCAAATTATCCATGTTATCCCCATGAATGAAAGTTAGAAATATCAGTCTTTTATGAAGTGAATTTTACGTAAAAAGCTATTTTTGTATAAAAACCTATTTAAAATATGTTTTTTAATTTATTTATATACATTTAAAAAAATATGATAAATCCTCCAAAAACTGCACAAATGTGGAGTAAAAACATTAATAAAGAGAGTAAAATTACATTTGTTTTTTTAAAAAACAATTATTTTGTTACAAAATTATATTTTGTTGCCTGGGGTCTCTGGAGACCCCAAAGACCCTGAGAGCGACTTTTTTTACACTAACATTAAAAACAAGATATCACTCCATTTTTTTTTTTTTTTTTTTTTTTTTTTTTTTATTTGTAGATCTAGAAAGTGTTAACCACTGTACAAAGTTTCATGTCATTTGGACAAAGAGAACGTATTTTTTAAATTACTTTTATGGTCTAAAAATACCCTATTAGGGTTAAAACTGCTCAAACATGTATTGTAACAAGCGAAACCGGAGGATGATTTCGTAGAAATAAGCCATAATTAAAGAAGATATCTGCGTATCAGTTATTAGACACATAAAACTGCAACATCGTAAAAAAGTCTACTTCTGAGTTGCCTGAGAGCGCTAAAGACGCTGTCTATCTAGGCTGCGCGCTCGCATTGAGACACCGCTGCGCTGAGAGGACGCGCGCTAGTCACGTGACCACGTTAGTTTACGAAGCCGAAAGCAGCCAGATCCGCGATGATCTCCTAACAAAATGACCGTGATCTGCTGGAAAAATCTGTCCGACACCATCATGACGAGCAGACGAGCCTCGGCGGCATGGCTCACCTAAACGAGCGGTGTCTTTCAGAGCAGGTACGCGTTTCTCGCCGGCGGCTGACACATTTATTGGGACGCGACAGTAGATCAGTGGACGCGGACTGAGACAAAGGGAAAGGCTTTCATAGCTAGAATGCTTCGGGCCTAAAAGAAGCCAAGAGGTAAGTGGGCCACAAATCGGGCGATTACATAATTGAAATGATCTGTGTACGCGCGCATACAGTAATGTTTGATTATTTATTCACGAGATAAAGCGTTACAAGTTGTTAATGTAGGAGAGCTAAGTTAGCATTGTTTAGCCAACATGCGAACTGATATCTCACACTCACATGCCATCGACTAGACAGCGCATTATTAGGAATTAACCATCAATTTTACACTTTCGATCGGAATCGATCAGTTTATTGTTGCTAACATGTCGTTTGAACATCCCTCCCCCCCATGTCTACCCCTTTCAGATGCAGAGTTCATATTTAATGCCATTTTTTTGGCACCTTAATTATTAGAAGTGGACATTTTTTGCTGATGGACACTTAAACGACGTTCAAATTCAGTTGGCGTTTGAGTTTTAACTTCCAAATATCTTTAAATGCTAATGGGAGAGTCACGTGAACACATTACTGACTGTTTCAGGAGCTCAACTGCTTGTTTATTTTAATTTATATATATATATATATATATATATATATATATATATATATATATATATATATATATATACTGACGTCACGACGTAAAAACGTTGAAGTATCTTTGCGTCACCAGCTTGACAAAATGTAAACACGGTCAAAATGGCAGTTGCTTGGCGAGTTCAATTCGGTTCAGACTAGTTACAGTCGAGAATACGTCGCACATTTGGTTGTAATTTAGCCATTTTAATCGGGATTAACTAGAGCAAAAGAAAACAAGTGATATTTTTAAGATTTTCAGCTTGACAGTTGTCAGTATTCTTGTTTCAGACATGTTTTTGTTGATGTATCAACATGTAGGCTTAATTTTAGGGCAGATCGTTACTGTTCAATCATAATAACACTTACTCCATCATGTCTTCCTTGCAGTTTGCATGTTTGGAGGCCATTTTAAAGTCAGCTAGAGCAGGAACAGGGCTTTGTTTGGAGTTGCATACTACTATACTATTCCTTACTGTGTTGTATAGTTTGTATGCTCTGCGTAATGTGCAAATTTGCATTGCATGTGTGGCCCTGAAAAGTGGACTTCATAGGGTGTTTGGTTATCTTAAGTGATTAGGGAGTGTGTATTCTCAGTCCGAAGGGCAATGCAAATGGCATGGGAAACAAGTGTGCATCGGTATATCATGTTACAGGAAGTAGAGAGGTGATGCACAAAGTTGGGTGAGAATCAATTTTCAGCTTTGTAGTGGCTACTAGGCTGTAGTGTGCGAGTGCACATGAAAAATGAATGATCTCTGTGAGTCAAGCCCATTGTTTTTAAATAAGACTGAAGTAAACTTCTACAGATGTCCCCTAGTTAGTGAACACTGAAACAGAACAGAATGCACTGTGCTGACTACTGTATCCCATAATGCAATTGTTTAATGTCACCTTCCAGAGTGCAAGAGTAAGGTTAAAGTAATAATTCTATTAATTTTCTCCACAGAAGTACTGCTTTTAACCCTAACTTATAAACCTTTTAAAGATAGATCCACTGTGAGCTATGAAGATAATGATATTTGCTTTTTATATATATATATATATATATATATATATATATATGTATATGTGTGTATATATATGTATATATATAATCGTGTTTCACAGCAGAATTTCTGGTGAAAACTACATTACCCATGATTCTGCAAAGAAATCTCCACCAATCAGAGATTCTAAACAAGCTAATTAACTTTTTAGCACCAGTCCACTCCCATGAAGCACTGCCATTGAGGCTTTCAAAAATGACCTAAAGTCGGCATGAAACAGAAGTTGTGCTGGTCTTTTCTTCGCTATTGTGACGTATATCTGCGTAAAACAGCATTTGGAATAAAGGTGCGTTCACGCGGCCTTGTAATTCCTGTAGTTACGAGATTCTAGCTTGTAAAAAGCATTCACGTCCTCGTAGAGATCGTAATTACAGCTTGTAAGCTGGTAGTTTTCTGAGAGCTCCCACATGTTCCACGTGGCCGCTGTACCACCTGACCACTGTAGATTCATTTAGGTGTTGATAGTGGTGTCATGGAAATGCATAATTCCTAGTCCAAGGACCAAAAGGACGTGAACAGCTCCGAATATAACGTCACGTGTTGTCATGTCAAGATTCCGGTAAATACGAGGTGACGTGAATGCAGTATTAGAACAAATGTAGGGCGGGGCTTAATTTTGTCCATAGGGAATTGATTGGATGGTTGTGGTTTGCTATTGGTGGATCTCATGTGAGTGACAGGTTGCCCCGCCCTCATCAGAGATTAGATGTTGCTGAAAGAGGGAGGGAAAGATATTCTGATTCAAGATTACAAGGAACATGAATTTAACAAAATGATGTGCTCAAAACGATATTGAAGAAAAATGCGATAACTTGTTAATTATGCTATATTTGATATGCAATACAGTTATGCTTTAAAGGTACAATTTGTGATATTTTTTTCCGCTAGAGGTCGCTAGAAGCCTATTCAAAACAAAGGCGTAGTTTGATGACGCCAAGTCAAACTTGGGAAACTTGGGACATGTGGTCTCCATCTCAACGGACGGTGCAAAAGAATAGGGATTGGAGTCTGGAAGAACTCATGTTCATGGATGTGATTATTAACGTTACTGTAGTATGAAGCAGAGCAGGAGCGAGTGTTGTGGAGCTGAACGAGGAGCTGGAGCGATTGATCAACACACGCCTCACGAGCAGCGGGACTTTTATTATGACACAGTCGCCGGCGCCGCTTCCGCTTTTCCGGTCATGAGTTTACAGGAGCTGTCCTTGTCGACAGAACCAGCGGCAGATGGTAAACAGTAATTATGTTCCATAAATAAGTAACACAATCCACCATAAAACGTGCAAGAAGTAAATAAGGAACTGCTTGAAGCAAGCTAGTGGTTTGCTGGACGCTAGACACTACTTCCGCATTTGTCCACGGCACTGTTGTCATGTGGTTTCTACGTCAATAAAGGCGGTAACAAAGGTAACTGGCGTCATTGACAGGCGACTGCACTGCCCCGTGTCACTGTTTAGAATGGGAATTTTCTCATGATTTACAAGTAGTTGAAAGCATTAGAGATATTGTTTGTAATCAGCTGGACAAAATATATAACACTAGTCTAGTGGTTTTTGGATATTTTACTGCAAAAATTTTACATATTGTACCTTTAAATTATATTTAAATATATGACATTTGTGATCTCATGCTGTCTGAGAGGCGGCTTTCTGTGCATGTGCTTCAGGTGTGTGTCAGACAGCTCAGAGCTGATTTCTGCAGCTCATTGTGCTTAACTCTTTTTAACATCAAGAAAGTCAGACGCAAGTAAGTCTTTTTTTGTCTGCGATGTTAAACTTTGACTTTTTGCCACCTTTTGAAGTAGCCTATTAGCACCATTCAGATAATCGTGTGTGTATCGCAATCTGTACATTTGCGATATTTTGATGATTCAGCCTTAGCCCAGATAAATCATTTATAATAAATACTGCAATATTCTATAAAAAAAAACACTTTCCGTTTTGATTTCATGGTGACTTTTTTCATGTTGAATTCGATAGTCATTTGCAATGCTTCATGGGATTGTAGAGCTTTCCCTCACTGAAGTTGTTAAAGGATTAGTTTACTGTAGCATTAAAATGTCCTGATAATTTACTCACCCCCATGTCACCCAATGTCTTTCTTTCTTCAGTCAAAAAAAAAAATTAAGGTTTTTGAGGATTTTTCTCCATATAGTGGACTTCACTGGGGTTCAACGGGTTGAAGGTCCAAATGTCAGTTTCAGTGCAGCTTCAAAGAGCTCTACATGATCCCAGACGAGGAATAAGAGTCTTATCTAGAGAAAAATGGGTCATTTTCTTAAAAAAAAAAAAAAACCACAAATGCTCATCTTGCACTAGTGTTGTCAAAAGTACCGGTACTTCTGTACCAAGTCGGTACTGAAATTTCGAAAATGTGACGATACCAGCATTTCTGTAGTACCAGTAGTACCGAGAATCCGGGTATATTCGGTACCCACTGATAGGACTGTGGCAGTATTTACTTGAATATGACACGAGTGAAGCACAAAGCTGTGTTTACAGAAGAAATGATAGGTTAGAAATTTAATGTGACTTCGTAGCCATGGAAACTAGTGATCGACCGATATTGATTTTTTTTTTTTATTACCGATACCGATTATTTGCATGTTTATGTACCCGATAACCGATATGCAGAACCGATATTTATTTACTGTTATACTTCTGTTTTTGACAATTATTACAACACAAATGAGCTGAACCAACCATTTTATTTATAACAATCACTCCCTCCTTGCATACAAAAAAAAAAACTTTACTGAATAATATTAGCTGGAATATATAACATTGTCAGGAAAGTAACAAACAAAACAGCATACATCATTGCATTTTCCAACTAGTGTTATTAATTATTATGTTTTGTCGGTCTAGATCATCAATGCTTTCTGACAAAGTGCTGTAACTTATCTATGCATTTACACAAAACTATAAATTGGGCTACTCAACCGCGATCGCGTGTGGAGATACTAAATAATTTCCACAGAGCTGCATTTATTTAGATTTGTATTAACTAAATAATGGTTATGTAGTAAATCAAATGATTATATAATCTAATAAAGTTAAACAGCACTTGTCAGTTGGCATTTTATGATCTAAATTTAATGTAACGTTAAATCATGAAATGCCAACTGACAAAGTGCGGTTTGACTATAACTTAATCAACCGCGATCGCGCATGGAGATAATAAATAATTAATTTCCACAAAGCGGTAGGCTATATTTATATGTGTATTAGCGAAATAATGTAGTAAATGGTAATATAATCTAGGGTGTTTAAACAAGATAATCTTGTCAAAAGTTTCATTCAGTGGCCGTGCTTAAGCCTCATGATCATCCGTCAGTTGCTAAGCAATATGAACAAACTTTTTCTTCTAGACTAATGGTGAGCAAATACAACAGATAGAGAATTAAATTCAGCTTTTATTTTCAACATGCACTCATTCACGTCTGTTTTATTTAATTCATGTAAAGTTACGTCTTTATTGGGGCAGGACATGACGAATTACACTACGTGACTCAATGAGTTCGTCTCAATTGTTTAGAAACAAGCTGCATAAATTAACTATATCAGGAATTTATGTCTCAGACCTAATTTGTGCATGTCTGTTATGTTAAATAAAGTTGATTAATTAAAGCAAACCAAGTAGAACATATACTTTACCTGTGCACTGAGTTGTTGTTGACTGATCTCCTCAGACGGAAGAAGTTTCAAAACGGCCACAAGATGGCGCCGTAAATCGGCGAATCCGATATTACAAAACCGATACCCGATTATGGAAAAATGCTTAAATATCGGGAAAAATATCGGTAAACCGATACATCGGTCGATCACTAATGGAAACATTTTGGTTCATGTCGAATGAGGCACGTGAGTCCATACATTTAAGCTTCGTATTCTGTTTTCCAAATTGCGATCTGGTCACCTGATTATCAGAGAATTTAACAATATTCCATTAGTTATTTCACTGAACATGGAATCTCTTTCTTTTCCCAAATCTTCACTCACGCAGGGGATTATAAACATTTCTTTCATTCGCATTTAGGCCTATTATAGGCTATTCGCATTCTAGAAAAAACACTGTAGGACAGAAACCTTTTTGCTTGCACGTCAATTTCTATTTAACAGAGCAGTCTATATCAAAGTAATAACGGGACTTTGGCTATAATGACGCGTCTTTGTGTGGAAATAAAAACAAATGTTTTTTAAAAATTATATTTAACTTTCTTATTATTTAGGTTACCATTATTTACCGATATTTATTTCATAGTTTTACAGGCTGTAGTGTGTTGTTTCACTGACGAAATAGCTAAAATAAACACGCACGTCTGTTACCCCTGTTGAAAAAAACAAGCATATGCTGGTAAAGTAGGTTTTGAAGCTGGTATGCTGGTTTGAGCTGGTTTATGCTGGTCCAGGACCATCTTAGGACTAGCATGGACCAGCAGGACCAGCATTTGACCAGCATACAGCTTCAAAACCTACCTTACCAGCATATGCTTGTTTTTTCAACAGTACACAATGGATGTTTGAGCTTTTTATTTATTTATTTATTTTTTTAAAAATTTATTTAATTGAGGTAGCCTATATATATACACAAACACACACTCCAAATCATATTTAATGTTTTTAAAATAGACTATATAAAATAGTAAAATAGTTCCAATAGATTTTGCTGTGGTACCGAAATTGGTACAGAGAACTGTAAAATTTTCATGGTATTGGTACCGACTACTGGAATTTTGGTACCGTGACAACACTATCTTGCACTGCTCTGCGATGCACCACGCATTACGTAATCATGTTGGAAAGTCATGCGTGACGTAGGCAGAAGTACCGATCCAGTGTCTACAAAGCGAATGTGCAAAGACTAATTCAAACGCCCTTTACAAAAAAACGGTAAAACAACAATGTTGGAGGAGAAAATGAGAAAATGAGTTTTTCACTCTACCGCGGTACTTCCGCCTACATCACGCGTGACCTTGAAATGCATGGCACATCGCAGAGCTATAAGACGAGCATTTATGGTTAAAAAGTATATAATTTAATTTTAATTTAATATAACCTTCAACCCGTTGAACCCCAGTGAAGTCCACTATATGGAGAAATATGGAATGTTTTCCTCAAAGACCTTCATTTCTTTTCGACCGAAGAAAGAAAGACATAAACATCTTGGATGACATGGGAGTGAGAAAATTATCAGGAAATTCGAATTCTGAACTGAACTAATCCTTTAAGTACACAGTCTTATATCTTTGTCTATTTGTCTCAAATGGCTTCAAATCAAAGGTTGTAATGTTGTGGTTGTCATCGTGGCTGGTTGGTTCGGTTCCTGGTTTATAACTCTGTAATGAAGACTTTTTTAAAAATCCCTATGGGAAAAATGAATGGAAAAAATAGCTCTGGAACCAACACCACTGAATTAGTGCGCAGAGATGCTCTATTTTCAGAGTGATGGATTAAAAGCCTTCATGTCTTTGACTTATTATTCGATCAAACAGTCTAAACTAAAGATATCACAAAATGTTACAAACCTGGATTAAGAATGTAAAATATCTGCTGAGTTCACTTAGAGAAACACGGTTTTCACATACATTTTTAATATGTAGTAGTAGGCAGTTTATAGTATATACTGTGTAGTATGCCATAAAATGCCACCCAAACGTTAGCTGCTCTATTGTTTAAATGAAATGAATAATTACCCAGCTAACTCATGCATACCTCCAGGCTCCTGGCACAGATGTAAATCTTGAGCCGGGACAGATCTTGTGCTGCTTATGTAACCAAACTAAACGCACACACTCACACGGTCCTGCCCCGTACACTGGGATCAGAAGATGAAGCGCACAGAAGACCACGTTCCTACCCAGAGTTCATGATGTTCATTGATAATCCAGTGGCAAACTCGATTCCAACACCACTCGTGTGTGTAAATAACATGATAGGTCTTGACACTTCCTGTTTTAGTTGTGGTCCGTGGCTTGAGTTGACTATTTCCTCTGTCTGTGTTTATGACTAGAAAGAATGCGGCTGACACTTGTTTGCCTTTGTTAGTTCATAAAAGCTTCTACAGCTTGTTGGCAAGGGATCTAACAGGCCATGCAACTTGTTCTTCTCTATTTTTGAGGACAACTTTTGTTGTTGTTGTACTTGCAACTTCAGCAGGGCTGGATGAGGTCAGAGCGGCTCGAGGCATTCATTTACTGCAACAAATTCCTAGTCAGTTAAAGGAGTAAAAGCCTGTTTTCCAAGATACAATTGACCGTTTTTGTTGCTGTGCCTAAAAACGGTTCAAATTACTCATGGTTTGGTTATCATCACAGTTTTAGGGTCACAGTTTCGGTACAGTTCAGGGGGAAAAGAACTACTGTCAAATAAAAATAAAGAAAATAAGAACAAATAATTGAACTTCAAGCACAAATAAAGTGCTTTTCAGGTAGTTCTAACAGCATTTTGAATTAAGTAATCAAATGTAAATTTATATTGCATATAATCTTCACTGTATAAATTAAATAAAGATTAATTATTATTAGGGCCCAAGCGAAAATTCGCGCAGGGCCCTCTTGTTCTTCTAAGGATTATTAGGGCCCAAGCGAAAATTCGCGCAGGGCCCTCTTGTTCTTCTAAGGATTATTATTTTTTTTTTTTTTTTTTATTTTTTTTTTTTTTTCCGTCTTCCGGGGCTTTTTGGGGGCCTTAACATGCTCAAAAACTCTTGAAAATTGGCACACACATTGGAATCCGCGGCCATTAGGACGCCGGAGAGGCTGGTACCCGGGCGTGGCAGGGGGGCTCGACAGCGCCCCCTTGAAAAAAGTCTGAAAATATGGTCCATATATTAAACATGCTTGCACGTATTAGTATGAAACTCGGTACACATATAGACCTCATCGGGCCGAACAACTTTCGCGCTCTAAGTTAATCGCCACGCCAACAGGAAGTCAGCTATTAAGGGTTGTTTGAAAAACGCATGCTCTGGAATTTGATATACTCCTCCTAGACGATTAATCCGATCGCCACCAAACTCGGTCAGCATGAAGTCAAGACACTGATGATTAAAAATTGCCAGGGGATTTTTGATATCTCGAACGGTTTGGCCGTGGCGAGGCAACGAATTTATGGCGAGAAAAAGGAAACAGGAAATGTGTTATAACGTCTTAATACATATATTGATCTTTATGAAACTTCACGAGTGTGTTCGTTATAGGAGTCTGATCACATGGATGTGACTATTGTGAGTCAAAGTTATAGCGCCACCAACTGGCAGCAGGAAGTGTATCACTTTTTGAAATGTTTTGAGATCACCCTCTTATTTTTACCTGATTTGCTTCAAACTTCATCAGTGTAATGTCAATACACAGCAGATGTAGACCTATGACAGGATTTTTGATATTTGAAATATTGTTGCCATGGCAACAGGTCAAACTGTAATAATATTCTTGAGTGTTTTTGAGGCTCTTAACATGCTTCAAATTGCATGAAACTCGACACACACATCAATATTGTCAACCAGTAGACATGGACAAAGCCATAGAAATGGGCGTGGTGGAGGGGCTCAGTAGCGCCACCTTTTGACAAAAGTGGGGGTTAGTTTTTCCTACAGTCACCAAACTCGGTACACATATTATTCTCATCAAGCCGGACAATTTTCTAATTTACATTCATTAGCTCCGACCAACAGGAAGTCAGCTATTTTGGTTTGAATGTTAATTTTTTGAAAAAACAGGCTATGAATTTTATACTACTACTCCTACAGGGTTTATCCAATTTACACCAAGCTTTTTTTAACTTGTTGCGAACACATTGAAGTTGTTTAATTGCAAACGGATTTTGGATATCTCAAACGGTTTGGCCGTGGCGAGGCAACGAATTTATGGCGAGAAAAGGGAAACAGGAAATGTGTTATAACTTCTGCATACATTGATTGATGTTTATGAAACTTCAGGAGTGTGTTGGTTGTAGTAGTCTGATCACATGGATGTAACTATTGTGAGTCAAAGTTATAGCGCCACCAAATGGCAGCAAGAAGTGTATCACTTTTAAAATGCTTTGAGATCACCCTCTTATTTTTACCTGATTTGCTTCAAACTTCATCAGTGTAATGTCAATACACAGCAGATGTAGACCTATGACAGGATTTTTGATATTTGAAATATTGTTGCCATGGCAACAGGTCAAACTGTAATAATATTCTTGAGTGTTTTTGAGGCTCTTAACATGCTTCAAATTGCATGAAACTCGACACACACATCAATATTGTCAACCAGTAGACATGGACAAAGCCATAGAAATGGGCGTGGTGGAGGGGCTCAGTAGCGCCACCTTTTGACAAAAGTGGGGAGGTTAGTTTTTCCTACAGTCACCAAACTCGGTACACATATTATTCTCATCAAGCCGGACAATTTTCTAATTTACATTCATTAGCTCCGACCAACAGGAAGTCGGCTATTTTGGTTTGAATGTTAATTTTTTGAAAAAACAGGCTATGAATTTTATACTACTACTCCTACAGGGTTTATCCAATTTACACCAAGCTTTTTTTAACTTGTTGCTAACACATTGAAGTTGTTTAATTGCAAACGGATTTTGGATATCTCAAACGGTTTGGCCGTGGCGAGGCAACGAATTTATGGCAAGAAAAGGGAAACAAAGTGTTATAACTTCTGCATACATTAATTGATTTTGATGAAACTTTGGCTTAGTCTTCGTTGTACAAGGCTGATCACATGGATTTGACTATTGTGATTCAAAGTCATAGCGCCACCAACTGGAAGCAGAAAATGTGTCACTTTCAGCATACATTGAGATCACCCTCTTATTTTTACCTGATTTGCTTCAAAATTCATCAGAATAATGTTAAAACTTGGCACATGTAAACCTTTGAAAATGGGCAGGGAGGAGGGGCTCTATAACGGCACCTTGTAGTGCAGTAAATGTGGAGTGAATTTGACATAGTCCTTTGATGTTTAACCGTTTTAAGTGCCTATTGCCCGCTGTGCACAGTTGCCCTGAAGCCACCGGGGTGGCGGTGCCACCGGGCTTGGGCCCGCCATCGCTGCTCGCAGCTATATTTATTATTATTATTAAAGTTAAAGTGGAGTTATTAAGCCCCCATAGCTCTGGACATATTCACTCTATATGGATTGATCTAACAGCAGAAATAAACACGACAACAGCTGTCAGCGCATGTCACTAATAAGTGATTTCTGCGTGTGTCTGTGTGAATGAACGGCATGGTTTCGTCTGACACACAAACGAGACGCTCACTGTGTTTAGCGTCTGCCTTTTCTAAATATGAGGACGTGAGAGTCACTTTACAAGATTTGTTTAACTTCAAGAAATTAAGACTGAAAAATATCACTAATGTATACTAAAATATACTTCTCAAAGTAATAATAATATTACTGCTATTTCTAAGTCATATCATACAACCAAGATCTGTTTTTATTAGGGCTGGGTAAAAAATATTGATTTCTCGATTTTAATCGTTTCATTTTTACGAACTGATATCAATTCTTAAATCCCAAGAATCGATTAGTTTAGTCTGTTTTCAGTTGATGAATGAGCAGAATATGTAGCGCCTCCCATCCAATAAATCGCAATAAACTTTTTACTTTTGTTATGAAGCAAAGTCTCAGATTTCAAATGACGTCCATTTTATTATGAGATTCAAAAATAAATACCGTTTTGGCGCTGTTTAATGTGGCGTGACGGATCGCTTTAGCGCTTCAGTTAAAGAGAAGCATGTGATCATCCTCTCCTCCGCTTTAATACCAGTTACAGCGCGAAATAAACATGCATGAACATCTGAAGGTATGTTAAAATACACAGTACAACTTACTGAAATCCATGTCTTGAGTAATCGCTTAAATCAGTGTTTCTACCTTGGAAAGACGTCAATAAAACAGCTTGTAAACAATGTCACGTAACGCCACATTTACCTCCGAAAAACATATTTAGTGACCATAAACTCATTAGTCCGCTAGAAAAGTGAACTCTAGAAAGATAAATATAGCTATGCACCAATACATATGCATTATCATTTTTAATGTTCTTCGTTATTTAATGCATGTTTGAATAAATCAGTTATGACAGCCGCAATTTAAATGTTTATTTCAAAAAAATGAATTGGAGTAGAAATATGATTATGTAATTCTAAACTTGTGTAATTTAAGTGTTATATAAGTGTATATAAATAGGTTAATTTCAACCTTCAATATTATTATAGTAGTACCAGCTGACTCCCTTGTGTAGTTTACAGCATTAGTTGAGATTTTTTTTCTTCTAGAAAATTTGCCATGTACTGCAACTGAAATACTACATCCAAAATAATCGATATTGTAATTGAATCGAAAGCATGTGAAAAGTAATCGAATCGAATCATGAAAATTGTCAATACCCAGCCCTAGGTTTTATCCATGTTTTAAATGTATACAGTTCTCTTGAGCAGCATCTTATTTGACAAAAAATAAAAATGTTTACATTCAATAGAGAATGTTTTCGTATATGTGGATAAGTAAAGCTGTGGACACACTTAACAATTATGCTGATGTGATTTGATACTTAAGACTGATCATGCCCAGGGTCTGTGCCAGTTATTTAGTCGGTGTTTATAGTCAGTATTTAAAATCATATTGGCCTAGTTTCACAGACAGGGCTTAGCCTAAGCCAGGATTAGACCTTAGTTCAATTAGGACATATTAGTTTTCATAAATGTTCACTAGAAAAAACATGACTGGTGTTGATCTTGAGACAAAACAATGGCCATGACATATTTTATGATATGTCAGTGCAAGTTGCTTTCAGTTAAAGCAGCTCAAACATGCATTTTACTCTGACTAGTTTAAGCCTTGTCTGTGAAACCGGAGGAACGTGTGTTCAGTTCAGTCTTAGAATGTTTCAGCTACTCGTTAAGTGTGTCCCTGCCTTAAAAGTAGCTATAATTGCTTTCTCTTCCCTTCAAATAAAAATATTTTTTTTTACCAAGAGGCATTTTTGTACTACAGTTTTTTGCAAAAATGTCTCTAGTCAGAACAGAAGCCATGCAGGATACTAATTTTGTCATTATATCATCAAATTAGAAACATTATTTCTTTACATGTAATTATTTAGCGTCAACGCCTGGTTAATCCAGATTTGAGGTAAATCACTAGAGTGATCGCTTCTCGCTCTTTGTTTGACCGAGGCAGTACAAGCGCAGGCAGGTGTGCTACAGGTAAACGTGTGAGCGGGGCACGGACGAGGGTTCGTTCCACACAACCATTCAGAAATCGTGAGCCTTCAATACACAAAAAGAACCATCACTGAAAGGACATGAACCTGCAGTTCATTAAGTGAGTCAGATGTTGATTCAGTAAAGAAATTATAGCTGATTCAACCCAATACCTTTAATAAATCATAAAAAAAAAAAAAGCTGCCCAAATGAATCCTTAGTTTGTGAATTGGACTGTTTGTTTTTGTGTGCAAAGACAGGACAACATTTTTACTTTGTATTTATCAATATCCATATAACTGGAGAAAATGCTTTATGCCGTGGCACTGTAGTTTTGCAATAAATTGGCATAACTAGTGTTAAAGTGACAGCAGCCTAATAAACCTGCTGAGAAAATCACTCGCTGCTCGTGACTGAATAACTTTCGTAACTTTAATTGTAAGCATTAATCTGTATTTAATTTTCACAAATAAAACTATCCAGTGTTATTTTACATCTAATTACTTTAATTTCTGTAGTATTTCTTACCTGAAAACTACTGTTGGACCTGCCTGAAAAACTTTCATTTGTCTCTTTATTCTGTTGTATTTATTTGTGCTATCGTTTTGCAATTTTTTTGCAATCTTTTATTATTGACTGATTATTTGTCTTTTTTTATGTAGTTCAACGATTCAAATAAAGCCTTTCTGTGCTGTGTGTAAGCTATTACAACAAAATTTGCCTAAATTATCAAAACAATTATGACAACAAATTATCTGTATGGCAGTATCCCCTTGGTATCTACGGAAGAGGATTAGGGCCAAGCGATAATAAAAAAAAACATAAACATAAAACCATCTCGAGATTAAAGTTGTTAAATTTTGAGAAAAAAGTCGAAATAAAATGTTGAATAAACTCGTTAAATTACGAGAAAAAAGTCGAGATAAAATGTTGAGTAAAAAGTCATTAAATTACGAGAACAAATTTGTTAAATTTAAATTAATGACTTTTTTTCTCATAATTTAACAACTCTTTTTCTCAATCTAATGACTTTTTTCTCGTAATTTAACTCGTTTTTTCTTAATTTAACAACTTTAATCTCGAGATGGTTTTATTTTTTTATTATTGCTTGGCCCTAATCCTCTTCCGTAGGTATCGAATATCGGTATTTTTCAAGATATCGAAGTCGGAAATTCCAGGATCTTGACAACATTTCTGCTGGTTTGTTTTAATATATTGCCCTGCTCTATTTTCAGGTTTCTTTCATGTTATGGTTTTACTAGCAACATTAGATTGAGTTTGCTCTGGGAAATGAGCAGTTCACAGATTTCCTTTTCCTCATGCTGTGTGACAAGCAACAATCGTAAATAACGGGAAAAGAATCGCACCGTGACTCAGGCTTTATTTTGGTTGCTTGTGTACGTGACTGAGCACACAATCCTGAGAGATACTGTCAAAGTGAAGAAATCCCTCGCTGTCTTTTTACTTAATATTTATTCACAAATACAGTGTGGAATAAACATGGAACGGCCAGTGCCTTCTGAAAAATTGTTAATTTTTTACAGTTGATTACATTTTTTTTTTTTTTTTAAGTTCAAAGGGCTTCTTTAAGAAAGTTAATATTGCACAGAGGTAAGTTTGTGTTAGACATGTTGCGTCTGTGGGTGTTTTAGAGATGAAACAGTACTATGAACATTTGATATCACGATTATAGTGACCAAAATGATCATGTTATTGTTAAAATGGGCTTTAAATGTTCAAAAAGTACCGATACATGCATTGAAATCATTTCAACAAACAGCAAATCTTTTTTGTTTAGCAAAAAACATTGAAATAATAACATTAACAATGATGGCCAGATTTTAAATGAACAAAAACATGTTAGTTTGGTGACTTACAACATAACGTCATCTACTAACGTTCAAATAAAGTTTTGACAAATATATGATTAACCCCACATTTCAGCCTTTTAACCATTTTTTAAGAAGGGATGAATCAACATGGTAAATTATAGGTATTTTATTTGCTCCATTAATGATTCTAGATGCATTATTTAAATCGTTTACAATGAAAATCTGATGAATTTTTAATCTAATGCTTTTTAGAATGCTTATTAAATATACAACAGTTCATAATTCAGTCCAATTTTTGCTTTCGTCTGAACAAAAACAGCCGATGGGCTGAATGAAAATGTAAATCCACTCTCTGACAGTAGGTGGCGCTTATGAAAGACAATCAGTTTCAGAGATTTATTAATATAATTCATTCATTCATAAAATTTCCCTCTGCACTCTGTTGTAAAAGTTGAAGAGGTTGTAAAGTGGCTACCGCCTTGTTTTCACACAAAACAAAACCTTAAACTTTGCTTTAAGCTGGAAACTATTAACAGTGAGTTTTTCATATCATGCTAATCAAATATGGTTTTAATGATAAATAAAATATGAAGCGGTAATACTATCTGTGGGGAGTTATCATGATGAACTCCATTTTCTCCATAGGGGATTTTGAATGATAACTTAACCTTTAAAGACAGCCCTCCTGTGAGCCACGAGGTTGTTAATCAATAGTATTTCATTCTATTGAAGCTGTCATTATTTCAACTTGGTTTTAAAATTATTGCGTTTTAGCAGAATTCCTGGTGAAAAACTACATTACCCATGATGCTGTATAGGAAATTCAACCAATCAGAGCTGAAACAAGCAAAACGCACCAAGAGCTCTTTAGCTCCACCCACTCCCATGAAGCGCTGCGAATGACATAATCGAGTCGATTTTTAAAATGTATAATCAACATTTGTAAAGGAGTTGTTTTATGTTATTCCATTGTTTTTAATTTGATTATGCTGTTCTCAATGCTTCATAGGATTGTAGTTCTTTCCCTCACTAAAGCCATTAAGTCCACAGTCTTGTACCTTTGTCATTTTGTCCAATTTTCGAATACTTAATTTCTAATGCTTTAAATCAGAGTTTGTAGTGTTGTGATTCACCTTGTTGCTGGTTGGTTTTGTTCATGCATGGCTTATAACTTTTTAATGAAGGCTTTTAAAAAAATCCCTGTGGGAAAAATGAATGGAAAATATACCTTCAGGACTAACTCATATTTACATAAAAGGTGGGGTAGAATATTTCCCAGTATAAGAGAATATTGATTTACATCAACTAAAAACGATCAAGTCATCTCATCGACTTGAATGTATTTGCATTTTCACAAAGAAATGAAAAAACATACAAATTGGTTATACCCTTAAACCTTTATTTGCATGTTACATAGCCATGCATGTCCCAATATAAAAGCTCAAGGAGCATTAGGGATCTTATGTATTGCCTCTGATTGACTGACTAATCATTATGTGTCCTGAAACCTATTTTTTGTGTTTACTGCAGCTCATATTCTGTTTTCACAGCCTTTTAATTTTCACAAATGTATACATTTTTAAAATTAAAAAAAAAAAAAAAAAATTATATATATATATATATATATATATATATATATATATATATATATATATATATATATATATATATATATATATATATATATATATATATATTTTTTTTTTTTTTTTTTTTTTTTTTTTTTTTTTTTTTAGTGGGATAGATTTGAAAGTGAGCCCATCCAGTTGTTTGGGATTCATACATATCTGCAGATAGATCAAATACAAAGTAAAAATGTAATCACATTAATGACATTTCATGAGCAAAAAGATCTTGATACTTGAAGCCAAAATAAAGAGGGGTTTATTATTATTATTATTATTATTATTATTTATTATTATTATTATTATTATTATTATTAGTCCTTCTAAGACATATGGTAACAGTCAACAGAAGACTTGGATTTGGATTAGACCACTCGATTGATTATTTATGATGCCTTTATTTATGCTTTTAGAGGAATGGACTTTCAGGAGGGACTGAAATCTCTCAGATTTCATAAAAATATATTAATTTGTGTTTGGACGTTGAACGAAAGTCGTATAGGTTTAAAACGACATGAGGTGAGTACATGATGACAGAATTGAAATATACTTTATAAATACAGTAAGCTGAGTCTTGGATAAAACTAAAACATATCGTGAATCATATCGTTTACATCAACAATGCGTGTCGTCGCATTTCTATATCACGATATAATGATGTATCGTTACACCCCTACTAAAAATGGAAATGTTTTTCCTTTGCATTGTCAAAATGATCCCCGTTCACACGGATCCATGAAAACGCTGTATTCTGCTGCAAGGCCAGTAGATGGCGATGTCACTTGCCCTTGTCACACTACATGCCTATAGACTGAACATGTCACTATTTTTACAAGTTCACGTTTTTGTGGTTTACTAAGAGATTATAACGGTATCGTTTTCTAAAATTTGCACTTTGAAACCCGTTTTCAAAAGTTTGCATTTTAAGGCCGCCAAAACGCCGTTGTCGTGTAAATGAACGGCCAAAACGCAAACAAAATTTTCCGTTTTTAGTTGAAAATGTGTAAATTCATCCCTCAAACATATTCATAGAAGTACATAGATTTTTCTAGCAAATATTTTGGTTAAAGGTGCCCTAAAATCAAAAATTGAATTTACCTCGGCATATTTGAATAACAAGAGTTCAGTACATGGAAATGACATACAGTGAGTCTCAAACTCCATTGTTTCCTCCTCCTTGTATAAATCTCATTTGTTTAAAAGACCTCCGAGGAACAGACGAATCTCAACATAACACCGACTGTTACGTAACATTAATATGTACGCCCCCAATATTTGCATATGCCAGCCCATGTTCAAGGCATTAGACAAGGGCAGAAAGTCTGGATCTGTGCACAGCTGAATCATCAGACTAGGTAAGCAAGCAAGAACAATAGTGAAAAATGGCAGATGGAGCAATAATAACTGACATGATCCATGATATCATGATATTTTTAGTGATATTTGTAAATTGTCTTTCTAAATGTATTGTTAGCATGTTGCTAATGTACTGTTAAATGTGGTTAAAGTTACCATAGTTTCTTACTGTATTCACGGAGACAAGAGTCGTCACTATTTTCATTATTAAACACTTGCAGTCTGTATAATTCATAAACACAACTTCATTCTTTATAAATCTGTCCAACAGTGTGTAATGTTAGCTTTAGCCACGGAGCACTATCAAACTCATTCAGATGTAAACATCCAAATATATACTATACTCACATGATCCGAAGCATGCATGATGAACATTTTTGTAAAGATCCATTTTGAGGGTTATATTAGCTGTGTGAACTTTTTTTTTATGCATTGTTTTCGGTGGCGGGGAGTGCGAGGATTTAAAGGGGGCGCAGCCTGAATCGGCGCATATTTAATGATGCTTCAAAATAGGCTGTTAAATAAATTAATTTAAAAAAAAATCTATGGGGTATTTTGAGCTGAAACTTCACACACATTCAGGGGACACCTTAGACTTATATTACATCTTTTGAAAACACATTTTAGGGCACTTTTAATATAATTTCCTTTTTACGCTCTGGCCTAAAATAATTTAATCACTTTTTTTCTGTTGCACTGAATTAAAAACATGTTTAAGAGTTAAAAAAAAACAAAAAAAAACGTTATTTATCATACTTGACCAATAAGAGATGCCGTGCCGCTAATCCCTGCCTATTTTGGGAAACATGTTTACAGGCTAATTGCTATTTACCCACATGGTTCAGTGATCTATGTTAAAGATCACTTATTGTAATAACTATTTTTATTTATAATCATAATTTTCCCCTAGTATTATACCTATATAAAATTAAATGACTTTGGTTGAATATATAAAACACCAGGATGGTTAGTCAATTGTTTTTGGTGATTCCCATATTGCATCTAATTGCCTCATCACCACCTGGGTGTACTAATGTTTTTAACGTGCTCTCCCTGTAGACTTGGAGAAAAACTGCATCTGGCCCTTTAAGGAAACTGACGCTGATGGTGTTGGCTCAGGCCCAAGTGGGGGAGGGCATGTGTTTACTGAGTGACAGCAGCTGATTGGTTGCTGTAAGTCTTCACATCACAGAGGGGAGTGGCTGTCTGGCATAAAATAACATGTCCTTATAAGGGCGGTGGTGGACTGCACCATTCTCCTCAGCACACCGAGGGGAGTTCCCTCTTAGAGAAGCTGGGTTTTTAAGGATTTATGTAGATAAACTTCATATTTCTTTAGTTCATATTGGAGGTATTATTGATAAACTATAGAAGGATGAGTTTTGTCATTAGTGTAGGCTATATGAAATGAAGCATTTTGTTTAGTTAGATAGATTTATTATCTGTTTTTTCACATGATGGTCAAATGGTTACTCTGCCAAACTGCAAATTTAGTACAGAGCGTCTAATATGACATACTTGAGTCTTTTATTGTGACATCCTCACGTCTGTATGTTGAAGCTGTGCCTCCTCTCTTCAGCTGAGTGGTTTGTTCGGCAGACAGACTATAACCTCCCCTCCCTAAGTCAGATTTATCTCAACTCCCAGGAAATACAGCAGCGACGATTGAAGTGTGAAAGCTGCCGATCAAGAAACTGTGCCTCAAAGTGGACGGTACTAAACGAGAGGGAGCCGTAGCTGAGGAAGAGCCATCGAGTTGTCTGGAATTTTCTCTCAATCCTCTTCCAATGGTTCATTGGTTGAGGCCATGGCCTCTCAGTCAGGGTAAGCAATAGCACCAGCCATGTTTTCAGTGACTAACTCCTGTAGTAGTCACCGCAAAGTTTTAGGCCTTCTCTCAACGCATACTATTTCTTTAACTTGGTTTTATTTCATAGACTTGTCTTTTAAGTTGGTCTTAAAATGAGCAATGCACTTTAGGCAGCTTTGCTAAAGAATGAGAATAGTCTAGATGGATAATAATCTGGATTATATTACTGTCTGAAGTGCCCTTCGAATATATATTGATATTGAAGCACTTTAGAACGTGTGCTTTATTCTGAAACTGTTTTCTGGGCATGTAGAAACGATTGCATTAATGTGGAAAAATATTGGACAGCTATACCTATATGTTTTTTGCTCTGATTAAAGTAATTCCCATCCACTTTTCTTCATTTGGCACTTGTTTCATGGAAGTTGAAGCATTCCAGTCAATTTCCCATCAATACTTTCTTACTGTACATTTGCATCATAGGATGTAAGCGCCATCGTGTCATATGAGGAAAGTTTGTGTTAGTGAAACTATGAACGTCAAAGTATATTCCGCTTGCATAAATCCCAATATTTTATGGCAACCATGTATATTCAAGTGACTTAATGATCTAATAGAAGTGTCTGTGAAAAATTAAAGTTGAGAAAACTTAAACGTTTAAGGCAACCAGCTGCAGGAGATTTGAGTTTTCTCAACTTGTTGTAAATTGAACTTGTTAGACAAACTCAATCTCCTGTAGCTGGTTGCCTTAAACTTTTAAGTTTTCTCAACTTTAATTTTTTACAGTGCGTCAAAACCACCTATCTGCACTGTGGAGTAAATACGGCCCTATGATTTCCACAACGCAAAAATTTGGACTGAATCATGGAATCCAATCATAATAATTGTGTTACAGTGTAACATGGAATGTCATGGAACACGGAATTTTGGATGAATAAAGGCCCGTTCATGCCAAAGACAATGTAGTTCTAAAAATCATTTTAAAGATAAAAGAATAGCAGAGTTCACATCATAATGATAATGGCAATATCATTGGAATCACGATTTTTATCCCAGCTGATGAACGATAAAAACCATGACAGCCAATCAGAATTCATCCTGCTTTAAAGAGCTCGAGCATTTAGGCCGTGTCCACCCTTTTTTTTTTTTTCCCAAGGCTAGCGTACATTTCCAATTGTTTTCAATGGGAGCGGCACGTTTTTTCAGAATAACGAGACACTGAGCGTCTTTTTCATGCTCAAGCGCTCACGCTTACCGGTCGCATCGTGTTGAAAAATGTTGAACTTTGAGTAAAACATTGCGCTCATCACTGTCCCTTTTTAGCCAGGCATCCAATCACATTGGAGGAGGGGCGGGACGAATACAACAATTTAAAACAAGAGCCAGAGCAAATACTTTACATTGTATCGACATTTTTATATATAAACATGACAGAAACGAGATGAGATGCTAGTAACACTTCCGCAGATATTCCGTATCATAACAAGTTAAGCATGTCAACTGAAAAAAATGCTCAAACGCTCAAAGCTAGGCATTTAAAATGGCCTTACACCGTTATCGTGCATGTAAAAGCTGGCCGTGACTTTTCAACTGTCGGTTTATGTCAGAAATTGAACGGGGAATCCATGTCAATAATATCACTTATAATGGGTTCTGTTGTTTTTTGACGCCGCTCGAGTCCGGTTAAGACACGGTGTTAAAGTGACAGACAACATAAACTTAGAATAAACAGAACAGTATCGTTTGCTGGTGTTGACGCTAATATAGTTACAGTTATCGTTCTTGCCATGAACGGACCTTGAATCTAAACCGTACATTTAAATCGTGATATGGGCTAGTAATTTGAATATTGAAGCTCCTAATTAAATATGAAGTCTGCATGTTTTGTTTTTTGTTTTTTTTTCCTACTACAGATACTCAAGTAATAGTTAAATTGTATACGCAAGACATGCCTTTTGATGACTAAAATTGAATTTAACCGTTAAAATGGAAAAAAAAATTTGTGGGGGGAAAAACTAATTTCCTAGTATACTTGAAAGCCTTGTACGGTAAAATGCGTGAGACCGAGTGTATATATCTTGCTCTTGAGCAGTGGTGAAGCTAAAATCCAGGTTTGAAACCATATAAAGTTGAGTATATTATCACAATTATAATTTTTGGGTGAACTAACCCTTTTGCTGTTCACAAATTGTTTCCAAACCCTGAACATTATTGAAACCGTAGGGTCTGTTGACAGACTGGAGGCCTTTAGTTTTGACACACTTTTAATAAGCAGTGTGAGGAGAGAGCGAGAGGTTCAGGTGTACACCAGTTCATCAGCAAAGGTCATTAATGCTTTGACTAATTGGATTTGGTGCAGCGTGTCAAGCGACTACACGTCGCGTTGGTCGTTTGAGTGGTTTTGTCGTGCAAACGCTCTCCCATTAGCACACTCATTCCTTGAGCTTTCTCGACACGGCTATCAACCTAAACAAAACCTTTCAGTTACCCTGACATGATCTAATGCATCAAAAGTGACTCCCCTCCAAACCGCATCTGAAAACACCCCACGAATCACATCCTCCCCCGCCGTGATGTCTCGCATCTCCAAACCTCACCCTTCAGCGTTTACTGATCTAATCACTGAGCTTTGTTGATGTTTGTCGTCAGATTTAATTAATTGGTCTGTAATATCAAGGTTTTTATAACTCTTTAAACGGTTTAATTAGTGATTTGTTTACAATCTAAGAATAGGTTTTGTGAAGATTTAATGCAGTTTAAACATCCTTTAACTTTCTTTCTTGCATCCATCTTTTGTTTGCTCTCTTTCTGTCACTTGCTCTTTGCTGCACCCTGTCTTTCATTCCCATTCTTTTCACATTTGTTTTTTTCCTCCATTATTTTTCATCCTTTCACTGTTTTGTCCCCCCCCCCCCCACACTTTCTTTTGCTCACTTAATTTTTGTCGTGCTTTTCATTTTGAAATGAAACCATAGGCATACTGAGCCTGTAGTTTTGGCATTGTTATGAAGTTACAGTGAGTATAACTACTAATTAATTGCCAACTTGCCATTCCCTCACTTGAGAAACGAGTAGAAACCTGCATTTTATGATCCATGTAGTCCTGAGCTTTATTTATAAGCCTCTATACAACATTACCAATGTTTCCTTGAGAGAGTAGATTTCATCCTGTTGTGGTTTTGAATGACATTTTAGAAAACGTTCTGAACCGATAAGTGTTTCTTCTTAATAATTCGAAAGTAAAAATCTGCCTTTTTGATTGACATCCTCAAAGATGGTTTACTGAACTATGTACGTCAAAGACTGGCCGTTTTTAGGAAGTTTCATTGGCTGTTAGCTGTCATTTCATCAGAATTTCCATTGTGGTAAACATTGGCCGAATATGTAACTGTCATTATTAGGCCACATGTAGTCATTCAGTGATGTATAGAGGATAATGATGGTGTGTGAAACGTAATATAATGTTTGGTTAGCCGAAGCACACAGCGTAAAACACATATGGACAGACTCAAAGTTAGCGTTACCAATAATTGTCTAATTTAAAGGGATAGTTCACCCAAAAATGAAAAGGATTAGTTCACTTCAGAATTCAAATTTCCTGATAATTTACTCTCCTTCATGTCATCCAAGATGTTCATGTCTTTATTTCTTCAGTCAAAATGAAATGAAGGTTTTTGAGGAAAACATTCCAGGATTTTTCTCCATATAGGGGACTTCACTGGGGTTCAACGGGTTGAAAGTCCAAATGTCAGTTTCAGTGCAGCTTCAAAGAGCTCTACATGATCCCAGATGAGAAATAAGAGTCTTATCTAGAGAAACAATCACTCATGATACTTTTTAACCACAAATGCTCATCTTGCACTGCTCTGTGATGCGTCACGCATTATGTAATCATGTTGGAAAGGTCACGCGTGATGAAGCGGAATTACCGCAGTAGGGCAACAAACTCATTTCATTTTCTCCAACTTCAAAATCGTCTGACATCATTGTTTTACCTTTTTGCAAAGAAGCGTTTGACTTAGTCTGACCTTAGTCTGACCTTTCCAACATGATTATGTAATGCGTGACGCATCACAGAGGAGTGCAAAATGAGCATTTGTGGTTAAAAAGTATCAATTTTTTTGTTTTGTTTTTTAGAAAATGAGCGATGGTTTCACTAGATAAGACTCTTATTCCTCGTCTGGGATCATGTAGAGCTCTTTGAAGCTGCACTGAAACTGACATTTGGACCCCAGTGAAGTCCACTATATGGAGAAAAATCCTGGAATGTTTTCCTCAAAAACTTTAATTTCTTTTAGAGTGAAGAAAGAAAGACATGAACATCTTGGATGACATGGGGGTGAGTAAATGATCAGGACATTTGAATTCTGGAGTGAACTAATCCTTTAATTATTCACCTTTGTGTCGTTCCACATCCATAAGACCTTCGTTCATCTTCGGAACACAATTAAAGATTTTTTTATTTATTTTATGAAACCTGTGAGGTTTCTGTCCCTCCATAGAGATCCAACACAGCTACCACTTTCAAGGTCCAGAAAGGTAGTAAAGACAGCATTAAAGTAATCCATAATAAAGACTCCAGTGATTAAATCTCAGTTTTATAAAGTCACACGAGTGCTTTGTTTGTTCAAAAAAACATAAATTGCCACTTTATTTACGAAAATATGGATCTGAAACGCATGTTCACGAGAACACCACAATGCATGCATTTTGTGTTCACGTGAGAGCTGATATTGTTGGATAATATTATTTTGTAAATAAAGTGGTAAATTTATGTTTTCTTGCGCAAACAAAGCACTCGCGTCACTTCATAAAATTGAGGTTAAACCACTGGAGTCACTTTAATGATGTCTTTACTACCTTTTTGGATCTCTATTGAGGGACAGAAACCTCTCGGATTTCATTAAAAATATCTTCATTTGTTTTCCGTAGATGAACGAAGGTCTTACGGATGTGGAACAACATGAGGGTGAGTAATTAATGACAGAATGTTCATTTTTGGGTGAACTAACCCTTTAATTCTCGCATTGAGCTCTCCTAAGTGACTGCTGTCTTTTATTCTGTGAAAAAGCTCAGCAGGGAAATGCCTGAATCCAGTTATCCTGTTTTATTTTTCCATTTGTTGTTCAAATGTGTAACTTTGTCTTGGATTAAATGTAGCTCAAGGTGTCAGGAAGCTATTTTTCTTTTGATTCTTCACTGCTTAGTGACTCTGTCTCTGTTGTTAGCAACATGAACCGTGAAGACCGGAATGTGCTCCGTATGAAAGAAAGGGAAAGGAGAAATCAAGAAATCCAGCAGGGAGGAGAGGCCTTTCCAGCTAACTCCCCCCTCTTTCCTGAACCTTATAAAGTTGTAAGTTCATTTTGTTTCTTCTTTTTTTCATTTTATTTATTTATTCATTTATTTTTTTGCCCTGTAGACCTCATTTCATCTTGGATGGTGGCTCCTTTTTGGTTTTTACATTCTGATAATATTCTCTATTAATCTTGCTCCTTAGAGGAGAACCCATCACTGATAAAAGCTTTGTGTCGATAGAGTTGTACAGTGACCGTAATTACAGAATGATTATACAATTATGCACCGAGCTAATTGGTGTTTATTAACTAGAGCTGCACGATTCTGAATAAATTGAGAATTACAGTTTTTGTTTCAAACAGAGATGACGATTGATTTTTCCCATGATTTTCAGCAGACTGCTAAACAAAATGTCATGTAATTTACTAATGTTAATTAAATTGAATTAATTTAATAAATTTAATAGTTTAATAAATCGTGAATTAATTATTTTTAAGAATCGGGTTGAATGAATGATTCAATGACTCACTCATAAACACTTCACTTGTTTCATTACTGGATGAATCAGCGTTTTTGAACAAATCTTTTGAATGAATGATTCAACGACTACCTCATAAATACTTGTTCCGTTACTGGATGAATCAACATTTTTGAATGAATCACTTGAATGAATGATTCAATGACTCACTCATAAACACTTCACTCATTTCATTACTGGATGAATCAACATTTTTGAACGAATCTTTTGAATGAATGATTCAATAACAAATGCATTTTTGAGTCTTTTTGACTTGTTGCCACCTACTGGCTTAACGGTGTAATTGATACAATCTTTATTTAAAGCACAAAGTTACTTTCTAAAGGTGATTTGTTCTATTTTGATCATTACCATAGACATCAGTGTTTATATCCAAACTATAAACATTTATCCCAGTACTTCTGTAATAATATGAATGATTGTAGCACAGAAATAATGAAATTAGTGGTTTCTTACCTATACATGACAATGGCTCTCTCTGGCTCAGATCTGAATGTTCGCTGTGACCGTACTTATCAAAGGTTTAATAGACATAGACGAATCGCTGTCATTTAGTAATGAGATTCTTTTAACCTTTAATCGTGCAGCTCTAATAACAACTATTAACATTTCTAAAGATATTGGCTCAATATAAAATATGTAATGAAAGCAAAAAAGATGCTCCAATTGCTGGATTTAAACATTGCATGTAAGTTAAATTATGCAAGATCAACTTAATTTAGCCAATTGGAAATGGTTATCAAACAATCCTGTTAAATCAAAATAGGCAAATATCATCTTAATACTCTGGCTTACTGATAAATATATATATCACTAATGGTACATGCTGTTCCTTTGTGTCCCAGAAACCACGCATTGTACTGTTTTTATTGGCATCAGGTCTCATTTGATATCTGAACCCTTACGGTTATTGCAGGGTATGTTATGGGTAAGTACTTGCATTGTTAGATGTGTCAGTTGTCAGCCATTTCTTGTTAACAGTATGTTCCTGGTTGGTAAAAAAATGTCTGTTGGTTAGTGCCCGGTTAACTTCCGTTCCTTAATCTGGGGTAAGTGCTTGGCAAATGTCCTGTTGTCCACTTTCTAGTTATACATGGATAAATATTGTGTAAAGAACACTGAGAACCCTTTTTCATTGCCATGCTCAAAGAAATTTCATAACTTTTCATCAGATAATATCATTTGAGCTGTGAGTTTGCAGTCTAAATTCAGTGTGAAAAGTGTGTTGTGCCATGAAATATAGTATGCAGACAATACATGTAGTATTATGTCTTTAGTTAATGGAAATAGGTAAGTGCAATTTTTAATTGTTACATTTATTTTGACTTCCACCCAAATTCATAGTTCAACAAATTACATTTTATTGGAGAATTGTGGATGTACAATATGAGTCAAAATCTGCTTTAAATGTAACAAATCATGTAAAAATGCATTCTTTTATTGGAAAATGAAACATTTTATCAAACTTCGATAATTGCCTCAATCTTTTAAACAACTGAGAAGAAACTGTTTTAAAAAAATCACCTGTCAAGTTAATAATATAACATCAGCATATGAGACTCATCTCAAGATCACGATCAAATTATTGAAACTTTTAAAATCAGGATTGTCAGAATGCGTAGTTCATGCATAAATAAATGCCCATCAAAACCAACATGTTAAACAATGTTCACTAACCTGGCAAAGTTTAGTTGGATTGGTGTTTGTTCTCCTTAGCGTGCAGTGTGAAGTGTTTCACTCAGTTCCCTGATCATTCCCATTCAATTTCAGTGAGGTAAAGAACAGATTTATCCTCACATGCTTTATGTATTACGCACATTATCGTCTTTGACAGACAGCATGTTGAAGTCGCTCAGGCCGCCATTTACTCCTTCTTGGAAAGTGATGACGAAAATCCGTTTTGTGATATTTGTTGTGATATTCAAATGAAGTGGTTTTGAAAACAGATGGATCGTAAGGAAATAATTGTTTATTCAGTGAAGTGATTGATGTTTTTAGTTCTAATATTCCAACAGCCTAATTTTTTGACGGACATGATAACATGCGTGAGGGGTGAACTGTGTTTGATTTTTGGGTAATTATAAAACACATTCTGGAGGCGTTTAAAATGCTTTTTGTGTAGTTCATAATTTTATGGAAGTTTATATCGTGGCTTAAATTACGCTACTCAGACTGACATGTTTGGCTAGTTCGTTTTTTACAAGTGGTTTTGATGCACAAAGTTGGTTTTATTGACCCAAAAAATCTTTTATTTAACCTATGAAAATGCAGATGCTGTTGTAAAATAACTGTTCAAAACTGTTGTTTCATTATTACCCCTTAGCAGATTCTGACTCATATCTATTTTGTTGTGCAACTCACCGGATTATAATGCGTACAAACCTCATCATGAAGTTGCCCACGCACAGTGTCTTTGCTGTGTTGACACATTTCCCTTTGAAACAGGAAGTTTTGGCTGGACGTGAGGAAGGAATTAATTTGTTTTTGGTTTTTTTAGCGTGTTCTGCTATTCCTTCTGTAGACAAAAGTTTGGAGCAAAAGATGTTTCCAATGTTCACTAAAAAAAGTTGCCAGCATTTTTGATCATTTTCACAAAAGTTTCATGAATAATTTGTGTGAATATCTGAACATGCAATATATAAAAAAAAAGAAAGAACAGATTCTCTACTTTTAAACAAAACACAACCCAAAAAAATCTTTAAACTTAGCTTCATGCATTCTTTATTCATAAACATTTAAATGTGGAAAGTTTCATAAAAAAGCAGATTCTCACCGATGATCGGGTCCATCAACACCCCCAAAGCTTCACAGTCCTGTAGCTCATCCTGGTGCGACGTTTCATTCGGTAACGTTAGGCGTTTTAGATTTATATGCTGTTTAAAGTTATTTTACATATGCTATCACTTGTTTCTGCTGCTTCTTCACCTGTGTTTTGATCAGGAGATTCAGTACTCTTTCAGAAGATGTAATAGCGCCCCCTACCGTATAACATTGAAAACACGGAAAGCTGGAAAATTCCATTAATGGCGGGGAAAGAGTTCATTCTTAGGACTCTAATTGGGCTGATATAAACGTTGAAAAGGGACAGAGGGATTATAGTCACATACGTTAGAGGAAAGAAGATTACAGTCTCTCTCTGTCTAATCTTTGCCGCTAACCAGCTTTGCACGGCGGTAAGTGCTTTACATTGGTGGTCAACCTGTCAGGTGGAGAATACGATGAGCTGCAGTCCCGTTCTTTCCTTCATATTCCCTGGAGGATCAGATGAAGTGTTTTATACTAACAGTGGAAAACCCCTGCTCTGACATTTCCTCCGGTCGGGCTAGGACACGACACATTACTTGTTTATTTTGGATGAACTCATTGGGGGTAGTAGTGCAAAAAAATATTTCACATAACAATCTGCTCCTGCTGTGCGCTTGACTTGAACATTCTGGACAGATCCAGTTATAAAACAAGATGAGGAATATTGAGTCCTGGTGTCTTATGTTTGTCATGTGATTCTGCGTTGTCTCTAAATCATGTTTGATTGTTGCAGGGATCAAACAACAAATGGGGAAACTGCCAAAAATGTCCAGAGTGTCCTTGCAATGACATTACTAGCCTTACGCAAACTCAGTGCAACGTGCAAATGATTTATGAATCGTTTCTTTTGCCAGCAGTCATGTTTTTCTTTTCATTGCCCTCATAAGAAGCGACTGATGTGGTGTTGACATTTTCTTTACATTTCAAACCTATAAATTTGAGATTTACAAAAAGAAGGGAGGGGACAAAGAAATTAATAATAGCTTGTTGAGAGTATTAGAAATAGACAGATTTTTCACAGAAGGAAAAAATTATAGCTAGATAGATGTTAAAGCTATTCGATTCTACATTGTATTTGCCCTAATACAAATTTACTATAGTAACTTCCGTAGTATTCTTGGTTTTACCATGTTCTTATAACGAATACTACTGTTAAAACTATGTATTTCTCTGTACTACCAAGGTTAGATGTAACTCTGGTTTCTTAACCAGTTAACTAAAACTAAAACCATAATGCTTGAATTTAAACAGCCATTTCAGCTAGTTTGCAAGGAAACATAATTATAATTCGATTTAACTTAATGTACTAAAAGACTAGAACTGAAATAAAAATGATTAAAAACTATATAGAGATAAAAAATGAAGACACACAACCAAATTTCTAAAACTTTAACTAAAACTAAAATTAATTAAAATATTGCTAAATTTAAAATATATTAGTACTTAAGGATGCACGGTATATCGCCCACTATATCGATATCAGCCGATATATGTTCATTTTTAATGTTATCTGCAAAAATTTGACTGATATATTAAAGCCGATAAATAATGGATTATTTCCTTCAGATGAGACGCTTCAGATGCGCACAGTCCACCATTATGGTTTCTAATTGCTAGAAATATGATTGAAGTCACTTCAAAAAGGAAAATACAGTTAAGTACAGTGCAGGTCTGTCATATAGACTACATAATATTATAATGAGAACATTATAATTGTGTGCTTGTGAGACGGTAATCGGTATAAACATTTGGATTTAGATCGGCTAATATATCGGTTATCAGATTTCAAATATAAAGAATTATCGGTGTCTGCCAATTTTCATATCCGTACGTCCCTATTGAAGTCCTATCCCTAGTTTTATCACAGTAAATCCAATCAAAGAGCGCTGGCAAACTTTTGTAGTGGCACCAGTTTGTCAAGGTTGCAAAATGCGACCATTAACTGATCTCTGTTGACGTTCTCATGCTCATCTCCTTTTCTCCCAACAGTCCTGCAAGGAAGATAAACTCTCAAGTCGCATCCAGAGCATGCTGGGAAATTACGACGAGATGAAGGAGACCATCGGTGAACCCCCAATGTCCAAGCTCATTCCCAAAGCCTCCAGCTCCTCCTCCGACGATAAATCTGGCCAGTACGGTGACCAGCGCGGAGGTACCCAGAGTCAGAACAGTAAATGGACTCCAGTCGGTCCGGCTCCTGGCGGCGGCATCTCTTCCACGTCCTGCTCTTCCTCCTCCTCACAGAAGCGTTCGTCCGTGCAGGGCAGCGGCCAGCGGTCTAGCAGCGGCGGTCAGCGGCACGAACGAGACTACAGCAGCAGTGGCAGCAGCAAGAAGTCCAGCAAGCACGGCTCCGAGCACAAGTCCCACTCCACCTCCAGCCCTGCCAAGGGCTCCATGAGCTCCGTCAGGGACAGACGACAAAAGTCGCCCAGAGACAGAGAAGCCAACTGGGACTCGCCCTCAAGAGTTCATTCCTTCTCCAGCGGACAACATCCCAGCCAGACCTTCCCACCCTCACTCATTAAACCCAGCTCCATGCTCCAGAAACCCACCGCCTACGTGCGGCCCATGGACGGCCAGGAAACGGCGGAGCCCAAGACCTCTTCGGAGTCGTACGGCCAGTCGCACAGCAGTGCCGTTGGAGAAATGAAGCCCAATGGCAAGGCTTCTCTCACCAAGCTCAAGATTCCCACGCAGCCTGTCGACGTAAGTCATGCATGCTTTCTTTCCCACGTTATTGAACGATGCATATCTTTAGGAATCAAATTTTCCTTGATCGTTTGAGATAAAACAGTCAGTTTTCGGAATAGTTTCAGACCGATAGCGTACATATTTATTTATTAGGCCAATATCTGAGGTTTATCATTTTATAAACTTTTTATTTTATATTTTAAACATTTAATACAGTGTTTATACTTTTTATAAATCAGTTCATGTGATTACAGTTAATATTATAAAGCGACTAGAATGTGCGCCAAAAATAACAAAATAGCGACTTTATTCAACAATATCTAGCTCCTTTGACTATTAAGCATATTTTGTTGAATTGTAATTTTTTTTTTATGCTGCTAGAAAACGCTTTTATTCAGAAACATGCTTGCATGGAATATTTGAAAATGTACCACCTGAAAGTATTTTAGATTTTCTGTTTAGTTGAAATGTTTTATATAATGTAAATTTTATGGATGATACTGAACTTTTTTGCCATGTAAATAGCCTTGATGCTAACATGGCGTAAAAACTTAATTAACAAACAAACATCAATAATATTTAGTGATGGGCGATTTCAAAACACTGCTTCATAAAGCTTTACGAATCTTTTGTTTCGAATCAGTGGTTCGGAGCGCCGAAATCCCATGATTTCAGTAAACAAGGCTTCGTCACGTCACAAGTGTTTTGAAACTTAAATAGTTCACATGACTTTGGCAGTTTGATACACGCTCCGAACCACTGATTCGAAACAAAAGATTCGTAAAGCTTTGAAGCTTCATGAAGCAGTGATTTGAAATCACCCATCACTAGTAGTGTTGTCACGGTACCAAAATTCCAGTAGTCTGTACCAATGCCATAAAAATTTGTATGGTTCTCGGTACCAATTTCGTTTTTTCTATTTTATATAGCCTAATTTAAAAACATATTTAATCATACATATAAATATTTGGAGTGTTTGCGTGTGTGTAGGATATATACCTTAATGAAATAAATTTTGAAATATAAAAAAAGATAAATAATAAATGCTCAAACATCCATTTTTTTAACAGACGGGCTTCTTTATTTTAGCTATTCCGTCAGTGAAACAACACACTACAGCCTGTAAAACTATTAAATAAATATCTGTAAATAATGGTAACCTAAATAATAAGAAATTTAAATATTATTATTATTTTTTTAATATTTGTTTCATATAGCCTACCGCTCTGTGCTTTGAGAGGGATGAGGGACACAAGCAGGAAAGAGACCATTTCTCTTTAATAATATCTTTATCTCCTGATGTTATAAACAACTGACACTTGTTGTAAAAGGTTTGAAGAGCGAGTTTTATCCTCCGCAGGGGCAAGACATTCAGGCTATGTTTGATTTATGTGCTTCCAGAGAAACGAAAGTAAAAATCAGCGTGTGTGAAACGCGCTATACAAATAAACTTGACGCGCCTTATCAAGTCTAATAAAAAGCACAAACTGTGTTAAATAGAAATTGACGTGCACACAAAAAGGTTTCTGTCCTACAGTGTTTTTTAGTACCACAGTAAAGAATGCGAATAGCATTCTAAAAGCGAAAGAAAGAAACGTTTATAATCCCCTGCGTGAGTGAAGATTTGGGAAAAGAAACAGAGATTCCATGTTCAGTGGAATCACTAATGGAATATTTTTAAATTCTCCGGTAATCAGGTGACCAGATCGCGATTCGCAAAACAGGATACAAAGTCAACAAAGCTTAAATGTATGGACTCATGTACCTCTCATTCGGCATGAACCAAAATGTTTCCATGTCACATTTAATTGTGAACCTATTATTTCTTCATAAACACAGCTTTGTGCTTCGCTCCTGTCATCAAGTAAATATTGGCACAGCCCTATCAGTGGGTATCGAATATACCCGGGTTCTCGGTACTACCGGTTCTACAAAAATGCTATTTCAACAACCTAAAAAGATATTGTTGAATAAAGTTGCTATTTTGTAATTTTTAGTGCACAAAAAGTATTCTCGTCGCTTTATAAATGTTAATGTTGAACCAATGTAGTCACATGAACTGTTTTAAATACATTTTTAGTAGCTTTCTGGGCATTGAAAAAGGGAGTGTTATTGCTGTCAATGCAGGCCTCACTGAACCAACGGATTTTATCAAAAATATCTTAATTTGTGTTGTGAAGATGAACAAAGGCCTTATGGGTGTGGGACATAATTAATGACGACATTTTCATTTTTGGGTGAACTAACCCTTTAACATAAAGAAGATTAAATATTTCAACAAATATTTATTTAACAAATGTCATTAACGTATTTGTGGAGGTGCACTACATGACATTTTACAATCTAAACTGGCCTTGCCTTGTCATTGAAATATCACTGTATGTAAATTACATTTTTTTTTTTTTAATTAAAAAAAACAAACAAAAAAACATTGACCCACATTGCATTCTTGTGCTTCTTGTACCTCAAATACACACAAATGCAAAATGTTTATGAGATGCCATAAGACACTCCAAATGTGTCCATAAATAACATAATTACAAATATTGAGACTTTTACGCCTTCAGTTTTTTATTTGTGTATATGCAGTGAATTGGTTGTATAAATTTGGCCATTTGGTTGGATCACACACCCACTCACAGCATGGAAGGGAAAAACGTAATCAGGCAGTTTTGTTTAGTCAGAAAGTGTCACTTCATGATTCATTGCAACGTTTTGGCTAGCCAGCGTGCAACACAGCAAGACTTTACTGGCTTTGTGCCACCACTTAGCATGAACCATTGGGGAAACGAGGACCTGTTATAAGAATAATAATAATAATAATTAACTAAATTATATGGCCCATTAAAAATAACATGGCTGGTTGCATGTATTATAGCTCTACTGAGGGTTTTACAACTTATACTTGACCTGTAGTCATAAACAATCATGTACGTTTGATTATTCATATGTGCTGCTCTGTAAGCAAAGATCTGCATGATTCGTTCATTCTTGCAGGGTTCAATGGGAGGAGATGCGAGCTGTGTTGATGAAATTTTAAAGGTAAGAACCATTTTATTATTATTATAATAGTAAACGAACACTGAAAAATTAAATTTGTTATAACTATAACTCGACTTCGCAATATTTAAATGCTACCAACATGTTAAAACAAGCTAACAGTGCCTAGCAACATGTTAAATTATCTTGAGAAAAGACTAGCACTGCTTAGCATGTTAGCAACACTTAACAATGTTACATGTTATTAGGCTAACAGTGCCTAACAACATGTTAAAATATCTTGACGAATATCTGACTAACAATGCCTTGCAACATGTAGCAATATGTTAAATGCTAACAACGTGGTAACAATGCCTAGCAGTATATTGAAATGTTGACAACAGTCTAGCAGTGTTTAGTAACATATGAGCTACGCTTAGCAATATGGTAAATGTTAACAGTGCCTAGCAATATGCTAAATGTTAAAAACATGCTAACAATGTGTAGCATTATGTTGAAATGTTGGCAAAGGACTAGCAGTGTTTAGTAACATGTTAACAACGCTTAGCAATATGCTACATGTTAACATGTTAAAACATGTTAAAATGAATAGCAACGTTAAAATGTGTTGACGACAGACTAGCAATGCTTAACATGTTAGCAACACTTAGCAATATGGTAAATGTTAACATGCTAACAGTGCCTAGCAACATGTTAAAATATACTGACATCAGACTAACAATGCCTTGCAGCATGTAGCAATATGTTAAATGCTAACAAAATGCTAAAACATGCTAACAATGCCTAGTAGTGTGTTAAATGCTGACAACGGGTTAACAATGCTTGGCAACACTTAACAATATGCTATGTTATCGACATGTTAGCAATGTTTATATTTCCTGCAATATGTAAAATATGCTGACAACAGACTAACAATGCCCTGTTACATGTAGCGATATGTTAAATGCTAACAACATGCTAAAACATGCTAACAATGCCTAGCAGCATGTTAAATACTGACAATGGATTAACAATGCTTGGCAACACTTGTCAACATGTTGTTAACGTAGCATATTGTTAACAGATTAGCAATGCCTTGCAACATGTTAGCAACACTTAATATGATAATTGTTAACATGTTAACAACACTTAGCAATATGCTAAATGTTTAAAAACATGCTAACAATGTTGAAATGTTGGCAAAGGACTAGCAGTGTTTAGTAACATGTTAACAACGCTTAGCAATGTGCTACATTTTAAAACATGTTAAAATGAATAGCAACGTTAAAATGTGTTGACGACAGACTAGCAATGCTTAACATATTAGCAACACTTAGCAATATGGTAAATGTTAACATGCTAACAGTGCCTAGCAACGTGTTAAAATATACTGACATCAGATTAACAATGCCTTGCAGCATGTAGCAATATGTTAAATGCTAACAACATGTTAAAACATGCTAACAATGCCTAGTAGTGTGTTAAATGCTGACAACGGGTTAACAATGCTTGGCAACACTTAACAATATGCTATGTTATCGACATGTTAGCAATGTTTATATTTCCTGCAATATGTAAAATATGCTAACAACAGACTAACAATGCCCTGTTACATGTAGCGATATGTTAAATGCTAACAACATGCTAAAACATGTTAACAATGCCTAGCAGCATGTTAAATACTGACAATGGATTAACAATGCTTGGCAACACTTGTCAACATGTTGTTAACGTAGCATATTGTTAACAGATTAGCAATGCCTTGCAACATGTTAGCAACACTTAATATGATAATTGTTAACATGTTAACAACACTTAGCAATATGCTAAATGTTTAAAAACATGCTAACAATGTTGAAATGTTGGCAAAGGACTAGCAGTGTTTAGTAACATGTTAACAATGCTTAGCAATATGCTACATTTTAAAACATGTTAAAATGAATAGCAACGTTAAAATGTGTTGACGACAGACTAGCAATGCTTAACATATTAGCAACACTTGGCAATATGGTAAATGTTAACATGGTAACAGTGCCTAGCAACGTGTTAAAATATACTGACATCAGATTAACAATGCCTTGCAGCATGTAGCAATATGTTAAATGCTAACAACATGTTAAAACATGCTAACAATGCCTAGTAGTGTGTTAAATGCTGACAACGGATTAACAATGCTTGGCAACACTTAACAATATGCTATGTTAACGACATGTTAGCAATGCTTATATGTCCTGCAATATGTAAAATATGCTGACAACAGACTAACAATGCCCTGTTACATGTAGCGATATGTTAAATGCTAACAACATGCTAAAGCATGCGAACAATGCCTAGCAGCATGCTAAATGCTGACAATGGATTAACAATGCTTGGCAACACTTAACAATATGCTATGTTAACAACATGTTGACAACAGTTTAGCAATGCATTGCAACATGTTAGCAACACTTAATATGATAATTGTTAACATGCTAACAATTACTTGCAGTATGTTGAAATGTTGCTAACAACATGCTAAGGGGCCATTCTTTGCGACTAAAATCGTGAGACGCATCACTCAGGAATGGTTTTAAAAAAAAAAGCACAAATTTCAGTATGTTGAATTGTTGATAACAGACTAGCAGTGTTTAGCAACATGTTAACAACGCTTGGCAATATGTTACATGTTAAAACAAATGCTAACAATGACTAGCTACATGTTAGCAACACTTATATAGCAATATGTTGAACGTTTAAAAACATGCTAACAATGCAAACCAATATGTTAACAATTACTAGCAGTATGTTGAAATGTTGACAAAGGACTAGCAGTGTTTAGTAACATGTTAGCAATGCTTAGCAATACGCTACATGTTAAAATGCTAACAATGCCTAGCAATGTAGCAATACGTTAAATGCTGTCAATGGACTAACAATATTTGGCAACACTTAACAATATGCTACGTTAACGTAAAATATGCTGACGATACAATGGTTAGCAGCACTTAGCAATATGGTAAATGTTAACATGTTAACAATGCCTCGCAACATGTAGCAACATGCTAAAACATGCTAAAGGGCCATTCTTTGTGACTAAAAACGCAAGACGCAACACTCGGTAATGGTTTTTTTTTAAAAAGCGCAGCATAGTATGCAACACAGTATGTTGATAACATACTAGCAGTGTTTAGCAACATGTTAGCAACGCTTGACAATATGTTGCATGTTAAAACATGTTAACAATGCCAACCAATATGGTAAAACATACTTGGAGCATATGAAAACATGCTAATGTGGTTTCTTAGCAGTCTGATGGGAGAGATTTTGTGATTGTCAGTTTAAAAGCCTTGAAGTTTAAGCTTTTAATCTATTCTAAACTTTTAGACTAGTCAAGCCAACCTCAAAGTTTGTCATCTCTCTAGTTTCTCTCATTACTGTCCCCAAAGATAGGAACTCTAAAACCTTTTCTTCCATTTTCTTCTCTTTTAATCCTTAATGTCCTTCACGGTGTGGTTTGTAAAGAAAGAAACCACAAAAAATGACAGAAAGCACTTTGAATTAAATGTCAATATTTTTAACATATAAGTCTTGGAAATGTAAAACCTCTCATGTAATATGTAAGTATTGCTGATAGAAAAAAATCAGAGAGAGAGAAAAAATGCAAATGCAGAAGGAAAATTTGTTCAAAACTAGCTTCATTTCTGGTTTCTGCAATTCAATTTTATTTTCTTCACCAGGAAATGACTCAGGTCTGGCCTCCTCCACTGACAGCCATTCACACCCCCTGCAAGACGGAACCTTCCAAATTCCCCTTTTCCACCTCTAAGGTCAGATATGAAAGGGTCTCTGTGGTCACACAGCAGCAGGACACCTGTCGCACGCTTGCATCAGGCCATTTTTATCATGTTTGCAGGATATTGAGTCATTCAATACAGAAAGTATGCATTTGTACTCATAAGCTGCACTACAAAATGTATGATTGTCATTGCATTCATTCATTCATTCAGCAAGCAAATAATGTTTTACTTACAGAAAGGCTTTAGATTAATTTTGAACATTTATATCTACTGTTTTAGCATTTTAAAACTCTTGTGATTTTTATGTGTGTGTTTAATTTGTAATTACTACCTTTTTTGTTGTAGGATGCCCAGCACCTGTCTTTTGGGGCACAAAGTAAGTTCTAGCTATCATTTTATGAGACTATAGTGCCTCTTCAGGCCTTTGTAGTAATGCAGTTTTGTGTGCTGATTTCCCCCCTTAGAAAAAATCTCAGGGAAGAGCGCATCCACCAGTCACCCATCAAAGCCATGCGACAGCGACCAGTCCAAGTGAGTCTCTGATATGCTGAAGTAAATCTACCTGTTCTGTCAGAAGCTCTGGAGCTCATTCTGTTTACTAAACATTTGATCTGTTTGAATATTTCAACCCAACACAATCTAGATTAGACTGTAGATCAATATGAGATTCATTGTAGATTTGCAATTGCCTTAAACCTTTCCTTTCCTGTGGCCTGTAGTGTTACTATTTTAAGTTAATGTTATTATTTTTATTTTTATTATTTTATTTATTTTTTAGCTGTAGCATGCCAAAGATTCTGTACATAAATAACTTGCATTTATCTTGGGATATTCCTTTTAATAGAAACTGAAAATGTCACAAAGGAATGTATCCTATATTGTCTTTTTACAGTAGTTTATTAAAGCTTTTTATCTCTGTGAAATCAACACATCTCAGTATCTCTGGAGTTTAACTGACGTCCTGTTGTCCTGCTCTCATTTCAGCACGCTGCAGGACGATCTGAAGCTCAGCACCAGCGAGGACAGTGATGGAGAGCAAGATCCTGCCAAAAACCCTTCCCGAAACGCCTCAGCAAGGTGACACAGTCATGTTTGTTTTCACTCAAAACTACAACTGATATTTATAGAGATGGTATACTTTGTTTGTTTGTTTCCATGGGATAGCATGGCAAAATAAAACATTTCTCCCATGCACTGGTAGTTTAGCCTTAAAGGGTTAGTTCACCCAAAAATCATTATGTACTCCCCCTCATATCCTTCCAAACCTGTAAAAGACATTTGTTCATATTCAAAACACAAATGAAGATATTGTAATGAATCCGAAAATGAAAAATGAAATTGATCTGAGAGATTTCTGTCCCTCCATTGACAGCCTACGCAACTACCACTTTGACACTTCAAAAAGTTCATAAAGAAATCGTAAAACTAATTCATATGAATTGAGCGGTTTTCTGAAGAGACTCAATCACTTTATATGATGAACAGATTGAATTTAGGCTTTTATTCACATGTAAACCTTTATCAACGCACACATCAGTTATAGTAAACAGAAGCTCAGGCATGATTGCTTGACTTGTGAGAACCAATGAGGTTCATTCTCATGTGTTATGAAGCTCATTGGTTCTTTCGGAAGCTCAAATATGCTGCGAAACATGAGAATGAACCTCATTGGTTCTTGTAGAAGCTCAATCGTGTTGCGTAACACGAGAATTAACCTCATTGGTTAATTGATTTTCATTTTTGGGTGAACTAACCCTTTAATGTTGCAATTTTTTTGTAGTGTGTAAGTTACAACTGCATCCCTTTACATCAAAACTGAGCTAAGTTATAACTTACACACAGCTGGTGCAACAAGGCCATGGGTAAATCCTGCTTTAGCTGAATAAACATTGGGATTTGTGCCTGTGCAATGTTGCATTCTTGGTAATTGATGCATAAGGAATCATGTAGCCAACAATTTGGGTAATCAAATTTGTATGTCTCCCTCAGTAACAACAGTAATAACAGCGAGGGTGCTGAACGAGAGGACACCAGCAGTCACAGCGGTTCGGAGAGCAGCTCCGGTTCTGACAGCGAAAGCGAGAGCAGCTCTACAGACAGTGAGACCAACGAACCGCCTCGTACTGCGTCACCTGAGGTGAATCGCTGGCACAACCACACATGAACACGCTGATTTAAATGAAATTTAAATCAACTCTGCTCAGAGAACAAATGGTCCCTCTCTACATAGAGTTAAAATAACACTGAAGCAGAGTTAAAAATTAATGAGATAATGTGGTGTTTGTGGAGTTGTTTAATCAGATCTTGAGAGATTTAATGTCTTTTATCTTCAGTTGATTTCATCTAAGGCTGTGGCTGGAAGTCCTTTGTAGTTATTGTTTCTCTTCAGTGATTATGCTTGTTAACAGCAGGTGTTCATCAATAATGCTCAATCATAACTTAATCTCTTAATTATTTCTTTAATTATTTTTACTTTAATTATCACTTAATAATTACTTTAACACTATATAGAGAGGGACCATATGTAATCTGAGCAGTGTTGATTTAACTCTGCTGTGTACAGGGTAGCACTGCTTGATAATGATGGACTGTGCACAATATGTGTATTTTTCCTCAACATTGTTAGTAAAGGTTGGTTTATATCGCACATTTTACTAGGGATGAGACAAAGTACGAGTACTGATACTGTTTCTTTAGATGTTTCTGTAATGTTGCAACCTATAATGACCAGTTGTGGAATGCTTTGTGATTCGTTTTTGTGAAATAGCGCTTTTTACAATATGGTTTGATCAATAATGATGAGTGATGCAACATTGAATCCATAACAAGAATTGTTTAACTAAGCTCAATGCAAGTTTCCCCATTTGACATCACAGCGGGAACAGCCCACTGCTAACAAATGGCAGCTGGACAACTGGATCAAGAAAGACAACAAGTGGTCCCCAGCTTCTCCGGTGGAGAACAGCAGCACGACGCCAACCAAGTATAAGAGAGATGGGCGAGAAACCAACTCGAGCAGGGTCTACAGTGGCCCGGGATCTAAAGACCCGGCACCCTCCTCCGGACGAGATCTTCGGCCCAACCAGAAGGGGTCAGACAGCTGCCAAAGGCGAAGTCAGAAGTCTCCGGCTCAGAGTGAGGGCGGAAGTCAGGGTGGGCGACGAGTTGTGGGCAAGAAGCAGCCCAAAAAGCCTGAGAAGCCGCCTGTGGTAGAGGAGCCAAAGGGTGGGCTGAAGGTGGAGACCGAACCCTCGCCCGAAATCCCTTCGCACAGAGCCCGCGCGGCCAACAAAGGCCCCCGCAAGCCCAACATCAAAAAAGAGCCCAAAACCTCCTCTCCTCGACCGGCACCAGACAAACGCAAGAAAGCGCCCAAAAAGTCCCGCGAGATCGTAGATTCGTCATCATCGGACTCAGAGGGCAACATAAGCGTTCCCTCTTCTTCGCAGACGCCGAGAGAGCAGTATGCCGAGAACCCGTCCGTCCTGTTCTCGCCCATGCTTTCCCCACTGAGTGACCCGGAAGGGAGGCCGCCACCCAGACTGCTGGTGCAGATAGACCTCAGCCTGCTGGCCAGAGTACCTGGACGACTGTACAAGGAAGAGGTGAAAGTGGGGAGGAGCTCCCCTGCCGACGGGAAAGAATTCCAGAAGCAGCCGGGAGAAAAGGGAGCCAGCAAGGGGAAGAGAAAACACAAGGTTGGTGGGAGCTGTTTTGTGGGTAGCATTTAAAATACCCATATTGTGTTTTTGGGGTCTGCTAATACATTTACATGATTTAAAGTTCAAAAAAGACATTATTTTACTCATACTGGGAATTCACCCTCTGCCTGAAATGCTCTGTTTCAGTTCCTGCCTCTTTAAAGGATTAGTCCACTTTTAAATAAACTTTTCCTGATAATTTACTCACCCCTGTGTCATCCAAGATGTTCATGTCTTTCTTTCTTCAGTCGAAAAGAAATGAAGGTTTTTGAGGAAAACATTCCAGGATTTTTCTCTTTATAGTGGACTTCAGTGTCCTCCAAACAGTTGAAGGTCCATATGTCAGTTTCAGTGCAGCTTTAAAGAGCTTTAAACGATCCCAGACAAGGAATAAGGGTCTTATCTAGAGAAACCATCGCTCGTTTTTGGAAAAAATACAACTGAATTTGTGTTTTTATAAAGCATATAATTGCCTTACACGTGCTTCCGCTTTCCGCATTCATCAAAAAGCTTATGCCATATGTCCTACACCTTCCCTATTCTAGTATATAGTATTATTCTAGTATTATAGTAGAATCGTAAGTAGAATAAACTGACGAAAGAAAGACATGAACATCTTGGATGACATGGGGGTGAGTAAATTATCAGGAAAATTTTATTTGAAAGTGGACTAATCCTTTAAATGCTCGAGCCCTTAAAAGCAGAATGGGCTGTCAATGTTTTATCGTTTTATCGTTTATCAGTTGGATAAATCATTCTGAAACTGATTCCAATGATATTGTTCCTCTGTGTTGTTATCGTTATAGTTTTAGTGTGGTACTACGGTAAATTATAGTGTTGTATTGGAAGTCCACACAAGATTTTGTGGAAGAAAACGTTGGAAATGGCAAGTAATAGAAATAATGTCAGGACTACAGACGAGGAGTCTGAGGCAGGCGTTTTCTCTTAGAGAGATCCACTCCCTTTGTCTGCGGACTTTGTGCTTTTTTTTAACTTTGCAGATCATTTACATGCACAAAACTTGACCAAAATTGGCAACGGCATCACGTTTTAATATGCTTGATAAAGAAAACAACTTTTTAAAAACTTGTTTTATACTGTTTGAAAGGAAGAACACTCCATGTTTTTAAATAGAGCTGTAATATTGGTTTAATCGTGTATGTATTTGTATACATCGATCATTCATAACATTATGAGCACTGACAGCTGAAGTGAATAACACTGATCATCTCTTCATCACGGCACCTGTTAGTGGATGGATATATTAGGCAGCAAGTGAACATTTTGTCCTCAAAGTTGATGTTAGAAGCAGGAAAAATGGGCAAGCGTAAGGATTTGAGTGAGTTTGACAAGGACCAAATTGTGATGGCTAGACGACTGGGTCAGAGCATCTCCAAAACTGCAGCTGTTGTGGGTGTTCCCGGTCTGCAGTGGTCAGTATCTATCAAAAGTGCTCCAAGGAAGGAACAGAGGTGAAACGGCGACAGGGTCATGGGTGGCCAAGATCATTAAGTGAAAGCTGGTCTGTGTGGTCCGATCCATCAGACGAGCTCCTGTAGCTCAAACTGCTCAAGAAGTTAATGCTGGTTCTGATAGAAAGGTGTCAGAATACACAGAGCATCTCGGTTTGTTGTGTATGGAGCTGCATAACTGCAGAGCAGTCAGGGTGCCCATGCTGAATAAGTGTTTTTTTTTTTTTTTTTACTGACCCCAAACATTTGAACTGTAGTGTACCTTTTTATTGAATCTTATGTTTCTCCCACAGAATGATGACGACAGTGTCAAACCTGACAGTAAGAAGTCCAAACCGGATGAGAAGTCTTCACACAAATCGAGCAGTAAAGAGTAAGTTCATTCTGCTTAAATTGAACTTAAAATGATAAAGGTAACCTTTACATTAACCAGTGTGAATTTTTGTAAAGCAGTGATGGGAAATGAGAAAGTTGCTTATTTTACCCATCTTACAATGTTTTTGTATAATGTAAAAATGCAAATAGCAAATGTTATCGGTGAACATTCTATCAGTGCTTTATTTTAAATTTTAAACCACAATTTACCCAGGGTTAACACTTAATCCATTGTATTTATAAACTGATGTTTCCCACTGTACAGTCCTTAATAAAATAAAATAAAAATAATTAAATTAAATTAAATTAAAAATTATATAATTTAAATAATTTATCCTTGAAATAATTTACTATGAATTAAATGGAAATCAAATTAAATACAATTTATTGTGTAACCAAAATGCCAATAATGCCCAAAAGTAATAGAAAAAAATTAGCGTGTGACTTTTAATTATAAACAAGCCCGAAATACACTGGGACTCTTATTTTGAAATGACTGTACTATTGCAGGCTGATCCTTCAGATTCTTACAACCGTCTAAAACATTTTATATAAAGGCCATGAAGTAGACATTGTAATAATTCATCAACTTGAGTTCATTAGCAATCGCTTGGCATAAATCTGCGCTTTTTATTGATTGAGAATCACTTGTAGAGCGTGCAACAGCGCCCCCTTGTGACATTGCAAAATGCAGCACCCGTGTGAATGTCAGCGGGATCAAACAGTTCTGACGCACGCATAACAAGCAGGTACGAAACGACTAGTTAATCGATTGCGGATGGTTTCATTATCTTGAGCGGATATAAAAGTATAAGAGGATAAAAATCATAAAAGCAAAAATGTGTCTCCAAATATACTTGGGCGGCCGTTAATAAACCTGGGCGGCCTTCCCAAGTAAAGTCTATGTGTGGGAAGAACTGTACTTCTCTCCAACTGTTGCGTTTTCCGTCACCATTTGACATTTTTCCCTCCAAACACTGAAACTATTGTTTATATAACATGCAATGTTTCCATGACTGTCCAAAACATGTGAATATGAGGCACGTGATTGGTTGTTGGTTACTAAGCATCTAGTCATAACATTCTAACATTGTTTCACACTGTACAAGCAAAAGTGGTTTTAATCCTGCTCTGGAGCCGGGTTTCATAACCCTGGGTAAAAAGAGGTGCTAACCCTGCTTCTAAATTACTGTTACTGTTGGTGTGAAATGTTCTTTACCCAGGATTGAAAGCAGTTTTAGAGAGAAGCTAAACCCAGGATTAAATTACTGTTACATTGTTAGTGAGAAATGTTCTCCACTTGGGAGTTAAAAGTGGGATTTAGAGTGGCGATAATCTGGGGTTACATTACTGTCACATTGTTAGTGTGAAACATTCTTTACCGAGGGTTAAAAGTGGGGTTTAGAGTGAAACTAAAACCGGGGCTAAATTACTGTTACATTGTTAGTTTGAAACGTTCTTTACCCGGGTTTGAAAGCGGGGTTTAGAGCGACGATAACCCGGGGGTTAAGCGCGGTGTGAAAAGCCCAATTGTGCATTTATTAAGATCAGATTCTTCAGAGCAGTGAGAATATTTGTAACTTTTCCTCTGATCTGTTGGTTAATCATTTTAAACCCAAATCTTTTCTGTAGCTCATCTAAGCGTGCTCAGGATAAAGACAAGGAGTCTGCGCCCTCTCCTTCCATTACTCTGCAGCCGACAGCCAAATCAGACCACCAGGGACGCAAGCGGACTCTGAGCCAATCCTCCAACTCTGTACCCAGCAGCGCCAGCAGCAAAGACAGCAGCAAGAGCAGCTCCACCTCCAGACACCGCAAGGGCGATGACAAGCAGTTACGCAAGGAAGCCAAGGTGTGTTTGCGTTTGTCGCCCTTATCCGTTTTACACTTACACACAAGCAAACACAGGTACAAGGAACGTGAGAAAACCCCGGCTGTTCCAGTGGCTTGTCGCTTCACACAGTGTGCATGCTGCCAGTGTTTACTGTCTCCACCTTTTACACAACACATCCTGTATTGGGTATGTACAGTATCGCAGGAGTGTCTGGAGGTTTTTACAACAGCTCACACGGTTAATAACACAGTGCTGCATAAAAGCATAACTATGCCAGTTCTGTCCCATCAGCCTCAGCATCAAAGGAAAATTTCATATTTTTCATTCATTCATGCTTTTATATTCCTGTGTAAATGTTAGGGCTGTCAGTTTAACACATTAATTGAATGAATTAGTTATGGGGGAAAAAAATTATGCATTAAAATTATATATTATATGCCCCAAAAATACAAGATATCAGGGCAAAAATGACCCTGTATGAGATTTTGTCTCATATTTACATCATGATATAGTTAAGATATATCTCACGAGTGACAAATGACAATTTTTTGCCAATGAAATATTACGTGTAAAGCCAGAGCAGAACGATTGTGCATCTCCGAACAAACACAGCTGTGTTTCTGAATGAATCAGTGTTTTGAGCGAATCAATTGGGTGAACCAATGATTCAGTGACAATGATTTATAAAGAGAGTCATTTACTTAATTTCTTGAATGAATTATCTGTTTGAACGAATCGAATTTATGCATGACTCACTCGTTTAGACATTTATCGCCACCTACTGGCAGTTTTAGTTTCTTATTTGGAGTATAATTTCATAAAAAAAAACATATTTCCATATTAATAAAAAACATTAAAGTTATAATTCACCCAAAAATGAAAATTAATTTGTGATTTAGATTAATTAATCGCCCCTTTGTGTAATTAATTAAAAAATGTAATCGCTTAACAGCCCTAGTAACAGACCTTTACACCGTAAATGCAGCTTCAGATTCAGCTTCTGTCCTGCCTTCACTTAGTGCAACATCTTATCTAACTGTTTAGACTTGCAGTTTTCCCATAGCGAACAATAAAAAAACATAAAGAAGATTCTGAAGTGTGCATGTGATGGACACTTTACTATCCCATGAGGCCACGGGAGAGGAATTGTGAATGGCAGTGAAGCGTCGCAACTGACGCTGATTGGTCACATGAATCTGTAACTGTGTCGCTATATTTCCATCCACCTATTTTTATCGCTTTTAAAAATTGCTGGATGGAAATGGCAAGATAGGCATCAATTCCAAAAATTGTACATAATTTTTTAGACATGCACAAAAACTCATGTGACTTTGCCTCAGTAGAGGATGTGATTGGATAACTAGACTAACAAGTGGACCAATCGCATCAAAGCATCTGAAATGTTGGTTTGGTGTTTCTGAAACGCCAAAGTCTGTCATCAGAATGATTTGGTTGAATTCCCTCCCAGAAGCGTCTCTCACATCCGAGCGCAAGAGAGCATGAGTTGCATTTTGTCTGCAAACTCATTTATGATGGGAGAAAAAGGAGCCACAGTTTCTTTCCTGATTGCAGCAACTTCCATTTTTATTACAGATACTTTGCACCACTTGTGTGATGGTTTTGTTCTCTTGAACACGCAGGATGGAAATGGGGCTTTATTCTCAAATGATTTATGGAATATTCCAGTTAAATTTGTAACGTTGGATTGAAACAGCTAGTGACACAACATGGCAAATGTTATACATCCGGATTACTTATCAAGAATGGACGTTTTTAGTCGTTGTTAAGGAATTACTTATTCAAAGAAGTACCTATGAGGACTGTCTAACTTGCTCAGTAAGATTCTGTCCAAGTTGTTGCTGTGCCATGAGAGTAGTTGAGCTGTGACTGAGACACATTTCAGAACACAAGACTCACTAACACATTATTTCAGTGAAGTCCAACATCAAAGTTTGTCTTGACAAATTTTCAGTTTCTCATTTCTCAATGTTATTTTTTTAACCAGGAGAAAATCTCTAAAACGGACAATACCATCGCAGTGCCGCACCTCTCTGATGGCTCTAAATCTAGATCCAAACTCCTGTTTGAGGACCGGTATGAAGACTTTGATATCATGTCTGACTATATAATTTGTTTATTCCTTAAGATCCTTTTAAACAGCCAATCCTCCGTCTGAATTGCAGGGTTCATTCGGCTGACCATTACCTGCAAGAAGCGAAGAAACTGAAACACAACGCGGATGCTCTGGTGAGGATTGGTTTTCTGGCCTACGGTTCTCGACGTCCGTGTCAGTTAATCTGCTTGATATTTCTGTAACCCCTGACCTTTTGTGTTAGTCCTCCATTGAGAGCGACACAACAGGTGCTCTCCTCACATGAAGCCAATGTAATACATGGTTTAAAACTCATGAGTCAGTGCTGTTTGTGCCAATGGCAAGATTGTTGAGTTTCTGTGCGCTAGTGCCAAATTTGACTTGTCAGTCCTGTGTCCTCAGTCAAATGCGCCCCATAATTCCTAAACATGAGCTTGCTTGGGGTAGAAGTGTCCGTGTAGAGTTTGTTTTCGTCCTCACATGCATCGTCCTTTCCACAGATGGACCGGTTTGAGAAGGCGGTGTACTACCTGGACGCTGTGGTGTCTTTCATCGAGTGTGGAAACGCCCTGGAGAAAAGCGCCCAGGAGGCAAAGTCCCCCTTCCCCATGTATGCAGAAACCGTTGAACTCATCAAGTAAGACTAGAGTATTTGAGAGAACTTTCACTCTCTTCATATAATGCTTTGGGAGTCATGAGTTTGCTCACCAATGTGCATTTTGCTTGTTGGGTAGGTACACTATGAAGCTGAAGAGCTACATGGCGCCAGATGCAACCTCTGCAGACAAAAGGCTTGCAGTGCTGTGGTACGTATCAGAGACGCATTGACTCTGCACATTTCATGTCAACAGCTTTTGGTTCACAAGGTTGTCAGTCATCTTTTGGATTGCGTTTGAAACCATTTGAAGTGCATATTTAAGAGAACTGATTGTTTGGTAATACTTTATTTTGATACTTAATTTTTTTTTACTTACTTGAAAAAGTAACTCCTATTTTGTTGTAAATTTAAAAGTAGTGTTACTTTACTAGTTACTAATCTGATTATATTCTTCACATTACTTGTAATGTGTTACTTTACTAGTAACAATGTAATCTCACTACGTACTTCACGTTATTTGTTATGTGTTTCTTTACTAGTAACTCAAGTAAACTGATCACATACTTCACGTTATTTGTAATGCATTACTTTACTAGTTAAAGTAATCTCACTACATAATTCACGTTATTTGTAATGCATTACTTTACTAGTAACTCAAGAAAGTAAACTTATTACTTTGTTATTTGTAATGCATTATTGTACTAGTAACTCAAGAAAGTAATCTGATTACATACTTCACATTACTTGTAATGCATTACTTTACTAGTTAAAGTAATCTCACTACGTAATGCGTTACATTTTTAGTAACTCAAGAAAGTAAACGTATTACTTCACGTTACTTGTAATGCATTACTTTACTAGTTAAAGTAATCTCACTACGTAATTCATGTTACTTGTAATGCGTTACTTTATTAGTAACTCAAGAAAGTAAACTTATTACTTCATGTTACTTGTAGTGTTACTTTATTAGTTACTCAAAGTAACCTCATTATGTAATTCACGTTACTTGTAATGCGTTACTTTACTAGTAACACAAGAAAGTAAACTTGTTACTTCACGTTACTTGTAATGCGTTACTTTAATAGTTACCCAACAAAGTAATCTCATTATGTAATTCACGTTACTTGTAATGCGTTACTTTACTATTTACTTAAGAAAGTAATCCAACAACGTAATTCACTTTACTTTACTAGTTACTCAAGAAAGTAATCTGATTACTTACTTCACATTACTTGTAATGCGTTACCCCCCAACACTGCTAATTTACTTTCACAATCATTATTAAACGTAATGGCATAAAAATGATCAATGCATTTTTTCGCACTGCAGAATTTTTTTCTGTTTTCAGCTGAATGGTATTAAATGTATAATGAATGTACTAACCATCTTTATTTTACTCTATCTTTAGCAATAAAGTAAATGGTGTTAAAGCTGTTAATGTGTAATCAGTGTTTGGTAAAGCAGTGGCAAATGTAACCAATGATCTGTCTGTGTCTCTCTGCAGCCTGAGGTGCCAAGCGCTCCTGTATTTGAGGCTGTTCAAGCTACGGAAAGAAAGTGCACTGAAATACTCTAAAACGCTCACTGAACACTTGAAGGTAATGTGATTTTCTGTCCTATTAAGTTATGACTATAAGGGTGGTGTGCTCATGAAAACAGTTGTGCTGCTTCTTATTTTTGTGAAAACTTTAATACATTTTTTAGGATTCTTAAATTAAATGCTGTTTATAAACTTTCTATTATCTGAAATAGAATCTTTAGTAACATTATAAATGTCTTTACGGTCACTTTTGATCAATTTAATGTGTAATAAAATAATTATTTTTTTCAGAAAACAAACTTTTTAACTAATGTTGGTTTGAAAAGTCAAGTCTGACAAAATTCCCCTAAAAAATATAAAAAATGTAGTTTGTTTTTAAAAATGATTACCAAATTATAATTTGTTTTTTTATTATTATTATTATTATTGCTGTTGTTAATGTTTATTTTAAATGGAATAAAAAAAATTGTATTGTATACAAAAGTATTTATTTATTTTTTTCTCCAGAATTCGTTGAGTAATACCCAAGCTCCGTCTCCTGGAGTAGCAAAGTAAGTTCCTTTTTATATTGATTTATATGAGATGTATGTAGATGGTGTAAATAGAGAAACATCTGGGTAGGTCAGTAAGCAACCAGCAGTGCGCAACAACACTCAGAACATGTTAGCAACCACATGTTTAAAACTATTCTAGTAGCATTGGTAATATCGCTCCATTGTTGTAGACTGGATCACATTTATGTGCAGATTGTCGTTAACTTAGCATAAGGTAAATGCTAAATATCTCGCAAAATGATTGATCAAAAACGAACCTTGTTAAACACATGAGGTTGTGCTGGATCCTGTTCTGGAAATGTAAGCTCAGTTTTATCTAAAGCTGCCAGTGTAAGTGTTTTGAAAAACATTGAATAGTCAGTTACAATTAAACACATGATCACATTCTTTTTTTAGTTTTCATAGTTAATCATAGTAGTTAGTCTCTTAAAGTTGCCATGAAATCAAAATGTATTTTTATTTTTTTTTACTTTTAGTATGAATATGTTAGGTCATCTATAAGCTAGTGTGCTTCAAAACAATGACAAAATTCACATTTAGGAGATAAAAGCATTCAAAACTTATTCTCTCACTTCCGCCAATATGGATCAACGCTGACATCACCCTGTACTTTAACTTCTCATCAGATTTTCTGTCCAATGAAATGCTCTCTAGAATCCAAACTATGAATAGACGCTGAAAATCGGTCACTAGTTCACACAATGATTATTTTCTACATGAACACACAGCACACTATATAGGGGATAGGGAACGACTCAGTGTAATATATTTTCCATTGGGTAGAGATGGCTTGAAGCCCTTCATGAATAGACTCTTATCACATCTCCTCTCTGTCTACAGCAAAACGGCAGGAATGCCGTCTCCGGTCTCTCCCAAGCTTTCTCCTGGCAGTGCGGGCAGCTACTCCTCCAGCAGCTCCAGCCAGAGCGCCAGCTCCTCCGTCACCATCCCTCAGCGCATCCACCAGATGGCAGCCAGCTACGTACAGGTCACCTCTAACTTCCTCTACGCCATGGAGGTGTGGGATCAGGCCGAACAGCTCGCCAAAGAGCAGAGAGGTACTTCTGCCTTCTTCCTGACAATCTAAAAGTGTACTGTGGTGCTTTTGTTTCCTCTGCACACCTTTTCTGACTCTTCTAACATTTCAAAATAATAACCAAAATAATAAAGCACGAATTTCCATGGAAATCATTGCATTGTCCAAGTTGGATTATTTGCATAGAGAATAGATATATTAAAATATGGATCCTACTTTACCCACACACATACAGTACACTCACAAAAAGAAATATGTACTATATAGCAAATCTCAGCTTGTTTGTTTGTTTATATCATTGAAAAAAATGTAAACCGTATTATTGTTTGGATATATATTATATCAGCTTAATTCACATACTTTAGTGGCCAGAAGTGATGTTTGGAGAGTATATTTTTTTTGATTTAACCATCAAAATATAAGGAAAATATTTTAGATTTTTGAAATATGAGGGAAGAACAAAACACTAAATTTTGTATTAGTGTTTATCTTACAAAATTATTTGGCAAAAAAGGCAATCTACAGCTACAGGTTTTATTTTATTATGCAAAAAAAAGCATACATTGACTACAACATAATCCGTTATTAAAGGGGTCATGAACTGCGTTTTTATTTTTTTATAATGTTTCCTGGGGTGCACTTATGATGCTAGTATTAGGGCTGTGACGGTGGCAAATCACCAACAACCGCCGGTGTTGCAGTGGTGGGGTCCGAAGGGGGGGCAGGGTTTGGTTTATATATATATATGTATATGTGTGTATGTGTATGTGTATGTATATGTGTGTATGTGTATGTGTATGTATATGTGTGTATGTGTATGTGTATGTATATGTGTGTATGTGTATGTATATGTGTATATATATATGTATGTATATATGTATATGTATATATTAGAGGTTGCGTTAGATTTGCGTTTCGCCATCATTTTGATGGACGCGATCGTAAAAAAAAATCCATCATAATCAATATTACCCGTCATTTTAATTTTTATATTTTAATAAGACATTTTATTCACGAACTTACAGGATAAGCAAATAGGCCTGCATTTATTTATACTATGAAAAGAAAGTTGATCAAAGACAAGCTGCGTCACTTTGTTTTCATCTTGAACACGTGTCACGGATTGTGAGTGAACGCGATCATCCTTTCCTCTTTACTACTGTACAGAACGAAATAAACATGAATGAAAATAAAAAAAAAATGTTGAAAGATACAGTAGCTTACCGAAATCTGTATCACGTCAGTTCAGTCAGTGTTGCAAACAATGTCACCTAACATTATACCTCAGAAAAGCCATTCGTTGACCATAAAATTATAGTCAGCAAAACAACTTAATTAAGTAAGCATGCATAAGTAACTTTATCATTATACAATTTACTTAAACTGGGTGCCCGTCTGTGTGTAATCAAGCACATCGTTTTCATTTTATTCTGGAGACTGAACTCACGCTCTGCTGCCACACTGGACTGCGCTCACCACCTACTGGACAGGGGTGAGAATTACAACAATTTTACATACAAACTACATAATCTGTCAAAATGACGGACGGGCTGCAGATTTTTATTTTTAACAAATTTTTAAATGGTCCAAATTTAGAAATAAAAGGCATTTTTGCTACCCTGATTTTAGCCTCTGATTTGAACGCTCAAATCAAAGGGTCATGAAGGGGCGTGTCTGCTGTGAGACTTCAGTGTAAACGCCCACTGCTGTGATTGGCTAACATCTTCCATATGAAATAGCTAAGAATTGCTCTCTCTTTTAGCACGTTTTTACTATGACAGCTCTCAAGGTTAACTAATCATGAAAAGTGTTGCATTACATTTAGATCTATGGCATTATATTTAGATCGTGGCATGAAAGGTTGCAGTGATGAACATGTAGTCGATCACAGACATGTTGTTGAGCTCATGAATGCAGTGATCTTGTCATTGCAACTCAATTTCTGCACACTAACGAATGCTTTCATCATAACTAACAGTGCAAACACACCGTAGCTAGAATAAAACGGGAGTTTTGGCACGAGTCCAGAACTCAGACACTGATAAACTTGCGGTTTGATTGACAGCTTTAGCGCTTTCTATAATTTAATCAGTTTAAAAACAGATTATTTTCATCCTACTATGAGAAACAACTTGAAGTTGAGCGTTTAGTCAGTGGTTTGATTTACTGACACACAAAGATCATCTGACTGTACATGAATCATTAATATCAGATCAGGCATTAGAATGAACACAGTTACTGACATGTTGTTGCATTACTGTCGAGTCCATTTCCTAAAAGTCTGTTTGCGCCGAAATGTGATTGATTTACCAAAGAATCCACAGTGAAATGAACTGAATACAAATAAATAAAGCTCAACTGAGACATTCACATAGTTGAAAATAAATAACCATATTCCTGCATTAGGATCCTTTGAAAGGTTAATGTTATTTTAGTCCTGTATCGCTCTTCTCTCCTCCTCATCTCACTAGCACACCAGTGGGCGGAGCTAATGTTGCAATGATGAAGTAGGCGTTGATTTCTTCTGTGGAGGCGGAGTTTCACCTGTCTAGGCACATTCCAGGATCAGCTTTTATTGGACTAACGAGGAAGTTTTCAAAGGAAAAGTTGAAAAAAACTTTAAATAAACTGATCGTCGTCTTCTTTTTGCTCTTTTCCAGAGTTCTTCGCTGAACTGGACAAAGCAATGGGCCCGCTCATCTTCAACACCAGCAGCATGACTGACCTGGTGCGGTTCACGCGGCAGGGCCTCCACTGGCTGCGGCTCGACGCCAAGCTCGTCCAGTAGAGCGGCCCGCTCTTTCTCCGTAGCCCCCCCCCCCCCTCTATGCCTACGCAAAACACTCACACACTCGATCTGCCTCAGACATCTCTGTGACACTGTGTTCATTTCTACACCAGCTTGCCAAAAAAAAAAAAAAAACGAAACACTCAGCGCCCTGCTCCTCCACCACAGACCCTATAAGTGAGGAGGCGGCCGGATCGCACGTCTGTCTGCAGAGCCTTCATACACTGCATTGTCCCGCTCATATCATTGGCTCGTTTGGGTAAAAAAAGCCTCTTTTCTTACTTTGACTGTAATGGGTTTTGTTGTTTTGCTAGCTGTAAGCAAACATGAATAATAATTGGATGTTTATAGCTTTTTATTTCAACCAAAGTACCTCCCTTTAACCAAAGGTGCTTTAAAATTGAGGTTTTATCATTTTATTGTGCCTTGTATTTGATATACAGGAAACTAAGAGACACAATATCTTGAAATACACATCTAGAGAGGTTGAGGTGAGGGTGTGGATTGCCAAAGGCTTGTGAAACGAGAATAATGGCATGAGAGCGCATCTCGACTGATCAGATGTGCAGGCTTTCCTTCTTTCGTCTTGTTGCATACCAGACCAAAAGACTGTTCGGCACCATATCAAGGCATTATTATTATTAATAATCTGTTTTGTTTTGTTTGGCCTGGCTCATCCGCAGAAGCCACTTGGTAAGATGCAGTTCTAGCCTGTCAGGTTTGTATACGTCACTACTGCAAATACCCAGGCCGAGATTTTTTTTTTTTTATATATGAAATGTAGCGCTCGCATAGGTGTCACTTTCTCACCGTCGTTTTTCTGGTATTAAACGCAGGAGTATTTTATTACTGTGGCTGACGCACCTGGCCTAATATAGATTTTATTTAGATAACAACTTGGATTTCACTCTTGGATTTTCGGCATGGATACAGGGTTGCAATACGAGATGATAGACGTATTTCTATTGTATATGAAAATATCATATTTAAATATTTAATGTGAGTCTTGAGGTTGCCTTTATAGTGTCATAGTCACCTGTGTGTTGCAGTTCTTTTTAAAAGAAATCAGTCATGCGAGGATATATTTATGAAGTGTTCTGTTGAGAATAGCGGTTTATATATGTACATATGACATAGTTACTTCAGTGCAGACCGGCTCCCGCTGTCCATGCGCATGGAAAATCAGATCAGAGAAGAGGAAGGTGAAAAGTCAATCCACAATATATGAAATGCTGGAAACATATCGTCTCTTGCACTAGGATCTTTCCACTGATTGGCTCCCAAACTGTTTCATTTTTATCGCATTTGTTTCCGTCTATGCAGATGTCTCTTGATCGTCCTCGTGAGTAGTTCAAATGGAAACTTCTAGAGGTTCAACATTTAATGGCTTGTCATGTTATTGGGCCTCAACCTTGCAGAAGAAATCATTTTTTCAGAGATTTGGTTTGGAGGAGTCAATAAATACATTCTCTTATTGGGGTGAGGTTTGTTATGGAAGCTTGTTTCCGCCATGGAATAAAAAATATAAAAGGTGATTGTGACTTTTTATCTCACAATTCTGACTTTTTTTCTTGCAATTGTGAGTTTATTTCTCAGAATTTAAAAAGTCAGAATTGTGAGATAAACTCGCAATTGCGAGGGGAAAAAAGTCAGAATTGCGACTTTATATCTCGCATTTCTGACTTTATAACTCACAATTCAGATTTTTAAAAAAGCCAAAATTCTCACTTTATAAGATGCATTTGTGAGTTTACATCTCACATTTCTGAGGAAAAAAGTCAGAATTGCGTGATAAACTCGCAATTGCAAGAAAAAAAGATGGAATTGTGACTATATCCTACATTTCTGACTTTATAACTCGCAATTCTGACTTTAACTCGCAATTCTGATTAAAAAAGTCAGAATTGCGTGAAACTCGTGATTGCAAGAAAAAGTCAGAATTGCGACTTTATATCTCACAGAATTCTGACTTTATAAGATGCAATTGCAAGTTTATATCTCACAATTCTGAGAAAAAAGTGAATTGCGAGTTAGTCAGAATTGCGTGATAAACTCACAATTGCGACTTTATATCTCACATTTCTGACTTTTTATCACACAATTCTGACTTTATAACTTGCATTTCTGACTTTATAACACAATTCTGACTTTATATCACACATTTCTGACTTTATAATGCAATTCTGATTTTTATAACGCAGTTCTGACTTTATAACGCAATTGCGAGGAAAAAAAGTCTGAATTATGAGATAAAAAGTCGCAATTACCTTTTTACTTTTTTTTTTATTTAGTGGTGCAAACAAGCTTCCATAGTTTATTAATTGTGCTTTTATGTAAATGAACTCATGCACTAATGTGGTTTATGTACCAGATTCATGAACAGAAAGTAACTGCATATGAATATGGTTGGCTAAAATGATATTCCCATGGCCTTTTTGCTTCTCAAGACATGAAGTTGTTGCTGTGTCTTTTTTTTTTTCTTTTTTTCTCCCTCCTGTTTTTACTGGTTTTATCTTTTCTACTAGACTTCATGATAGTGCTTTTAGAGGATTAGATTGATTTGATTTCAATTCGTCTTTAATTTTCTTGCTGATCATAACTTTACCCAGGGTGAGATACCTTTTTTATTTTATAATTATTATTATTATTATTATTATCCAATTGAAAAATAACACTCGCATGTTTCTATTTAAATACTAAGCTGTACAGATGTACATAAAATTCTCTTTTAGGGTAAATTTTTACAACGATTTAACATTTGTATTAATTGTACATAGAATGTGAATATATTAAATGCACATTTTTTCGTTTTTCAACAGAACACTGTATGTTGGTAATGTCAGTACGATTGTTCCAGTTTCCTGTGCTATATGAATACAGCTTTCTGTCATTCAAATGTGATGTTGGTCAGGTTGAAATGGGCTTTAGATGCAGTGGAGGATGAGGAAGATCTGCTGTCGCCCGTCTAAAGTCACCAGATCTCCAGCTGTTCTAGATGTCTGTATGTACTTCATTTGATAGTGATCTCAAAGCATTCATTGGCAAACAGTATAAGATCAGTTTAGTTTTAAAAGTATTGAGAAGAAAGAGATTGACAAAAAGAAATCTACATATATATATTCGTATATGGATGCAATATGATCTATGATTTAAAGGTACTCTTATGAGCCTCGATTATCCAAACTTGTAATAACTTGTAATTTAAACACTTTTTTTTTTTTTTTTTGGTGAAGTATTACTAATGGATTTTGAGTCTGTTGCGAATCATCTTTGTATTTTGCTGTATTGAGAATAAAACCTATATGATTAAAAAAAACTGACTCTGTTTTGCATTACTTTCAAATTGTATTTTTGATAGATTTTACTAGCATCAAGATTTTAGTGTTTTATATAACACACTATGAATTTCATGCATAAGTTGGGCCAGATAGTGAAAGAATGCAGCAACAAGAATAAATATATATATGTATGTATGTGTGTGTAAGAAAAAGTATATGAACCGCTTGCAGAATCTGTGAAAATGAACAGAGCTCAGTTTAACTCCATCACAAAACAGTCGTCGATCATCAGGTAACCACACACAGTATTGAGAATCAATGGTTCATATACTTATGCATGAGGTTATTTTAATAAATTCAGCTATTTTGTCTTCTGGATTATATGTAAACATCTTTTATGTAAAATATCATACTCAGGACAGTACTAAATAAAAAATAACCTGCATTTAGTATTATCTCCTTTATTTTGTTATGCTTATTTTTGTTGATTCTGCAAGTGGTTCACATACTTTTTTCTGCAACTGTGTGTATATATATATATATATATATATATATATATATATATATATATATATATATATATATATATATATATATATAAAATATGGATTGTTGCAACATGCTATGTTCTGTAGAAATAATTTACTGTTATTTTTTTCACAATATAATTGAATAAAATATTACTATATATTTTTTTAATAAATGAATTGTTATATTAAGTACACACAAACATCATTAATTTGAAACATGTAATTGGTAACTATATTGGAAGCAAAAACAATAGCTAAGCTAGCAGGCTAATCGGGTAAATATGCTATGCTAGTACTGAATGCATTTTAGTACTAGTACCTAAAATAATCTAACTAAAAACAGCAAGAACGAGAAATGCTTTACCTTGACCTTCACGTCATGTCAGTGTAAATTCAAAATATTGGAGTTGTTTTTCCCGCCTTTTCCCCTCAGACTCGACGCTGGTTACCAGATTGAAGACACGAAACAGGATGAGTTGATCAGTTTATTTATCCGCGTTTTATATATGAATATGAATATGCCTCTCATAGAGATTTTTAGATGGATTCTGAGGCATTTTATTGTAGAATCTGCGATCTCTGACCCAGTTCTTCCACTGGTTTCCATGGCTGCAATACGCGGTGTTTTCCGCCAACTGGCAACCCGGGGTGCTGAAATACTATTGGGTATATTGTCAGTGGGCGGGATCACACAGATCAAAAACAAAAACATACATTCCGACACGGAACACACATTTCAAAGGAGAATATCTGGCTGCATCGTTTTTCTGAGAAACAAATACGTGAACTTAGCATGTTTCCAAATATCTGCAAACATGGCATTTTTATACTTTAGTACAGTCAAAAAAATTATATTCAGCACCTTTAAAGTAGGCTAAATGTACTGGAACCAATTGCATATTCAACCTTATATCTAGGCTAATGAAAGCATGAGAAGTACTGTGAAAATATCACAAATACATGTACAAAGTTCTGGACTTCTGGTAAAGTGAGAACTTGAGCTCCAATAGTTTAATTATGATCACAATCCCATTGGCATTTAGATCTCGCATAGCTGGGTCATGCATAGCATTACTGAAAGCACTTAAATCAGATTGGGGAAAGAAATACAATAAGTTTCAGTTCACATTGTGCCCATGAACTAATAACACTTTTTCATCTTATAAGCAAGGCTTAGATTACTTTCCATTTGTAGTGTTTGAACAAAATACATTAAACTTTGCAATAATTAAAGTCCCCATTTGGTGAAAATCAAGTTTTTAATATGTCTGTGATGTTTAAGACGAACCATGTGCAAATTCATACAAGTCAACACCATTGCTGATCTCACATTTGCTGAACAAAACAGATCCCACCCCCATTTCCCAGGTTATCCATTTTTCTGTTGATATGAAATTGTGTAGATTTAGCAATATGACTCTGAGATAGCGAATGGGAACATGGTTTAGCAAAACATTATTAACTGTTTGATAAGGCTAATCATATTAATTACCGTAATGTGTCCGATCGATGTTGTAAAGAGAGAAACAATTGTGCATAGTTTTCCTCAGTAAGTTTACCGAGTGGAGGCGGAGCTAATTTGCATATTCATAGCTTCGTGTATAATAAATGAGGAAAGGGTGTAGCCTTTTTCACAGGAAAAAACATTTAAATATGTCATTTTGGCGATCAAAGATGAGTTTTAAGGGATAATATAATCACTTTAAGATTGTTTTCATGTTTGAAATGATTGAGATGGATCATGTGACACTGAAGACTGGAGTAATGATGCTGAAAATTCAGCTTTGATCACAGGAATTAATTACATTTTACTATATTTTACTATACAGTTCTTTTAAATTGTAATGATGCTTCTACTGTATTTCTGACCAAATAAATGCAGCCTATAAGAGACTTCTTTCAAAAACATTTAACTCTAGACTTCCTATTCATATTACATGTTTATAGTTAATGCAGCGTTAGCTTTTACATAAACAAATCTTCATTGTTGATTGACAGTTCAGTTCGCCCCGCCCCTTCCAGGCCCCGCCCTCTGCTCGCTGATTAGCTCTCGAGACAGAGGTGGCAGCAGCCTCACTTTCCCTGAAGACACTCGGAAATATGTTTATAACTCTCAGTTTAGGACATTAACCCGGCAGCTGTTGTGATGAAACACTGTGGAGTCGAGCAGTGAACGCATCCTGACAGGAGCAGGTGAGCAGCTCCAGGGGGAGTTTCTGAAAAGTGCTGGTATCGTTTTGTAAATGTGATAGTTTCGGTCAACAGGTGGATAAAATCATGTCTCTGGATAGACGGTAAATATCTGGAATGGTTTTACTTGAGAAGTAACCGGATGTTCACTCAAAAGTGTGCACTTTTAATACGAGGTAAGTGTAACGCTATTACACAAGAGGTGTTTTGTGTTGAAGTGCATTATGTTCGGGGACTTTGTCCCACCAGGGAAAGAGGTAATCACGCAGAACAGACTCCCCTCACTATGCTGAGAAAATAAAACATATTAAAACAGCCTTAGAAAGCTTGACCAGACTGGGAGACCAGGTTTTATCAGCAGACATTTGTTCATAACAGGTCATAAAATTGGTCACAGTCCAGTTTAGATGAATTATTCAGTGTGCCTTTGACCTAGTAATATGTGCAAGATGAATTAAGAGTGGTGAAAATGTGACATTGTTCTTAGGAAACCAGACACTGGCGTTTTATCCAGTTGCTGAAACTCTATATCAGTCTTGAGTTGCAAACTGCCTCCCCATGTTCTCTGGATCTAGGAATAACACATAAAAACACAAACACACCTACAACGCACAATGCTCTTGTCAATAAGACACACCTTCAGAGAATGCATTTTAAAGCAAGTTTGCATGTTCTTTAACAAAAACAAAGAAGCTTTCAGAGGTGTAAAGAGTACCTGAAAACCATACTTGAGTAAAAGTACTGATACCGTACAATGAAAATGACTCGACACAAAATACAAGTAACCAATTCTAATACGGCTTGAGTAAAAGTCTTAAAGTATTTGATTTTAACAGTACTTTAGTCCTCAACACCTGAGAGAAATGCCAGTGAAAATAAGAAACAATTGATTTGTAAGATGAGAAATCAAGTTTATTTTCTAAAATCAGAATAAAACTGAACACCTCAATATTGAAATAAAACAAGGTCGACACAACAACCTCTGTCAAGTCTCAGTTGAGCTCAAGTGCACAGAAAGTAAACCAATATCCTTCAAAAAGGTCTTGTTGATATAGCAGATAAATAAAACGATGTTAAGTCAAATTAAATGGTCAAAGTCTACTGTACAGGCTGGTTTGATCCTCATCACCAGCTGCAGTCATTTCCTCATCTAATAAATCAAACACCTGCGATCAGAAACTACCTGTTAATGCGCTCACATTAATGTAAAGTATCCTTGTTGACAAGTTTTGGGGGGGTAAAGGCAAAATGCACAAGATATAGTACCTTCAATGACCTTAGATGGCGATATCGCTTCTTTATATCAGAAACAAACTGCTGCAGAAAAAGTTGGGTGTCATGAAAAATGTAATCTGTGACTGCATTACTCATCACAAATGTAGTGGAGTAAAAAGTACATTTATTTGCTCAAAAATGTAGTCAAGTAGAGAGTAAAAGTTGCCAATATCTTTGATACTCAGTACAATTACAAAGTAGCCAAAAAGATACTCAAGTACAGTAGCTAATTACATTTACTCGAATACTTAACACCTCTGGAAGCTTTGCATGCTTGCATTGTGGTTAAAAACACCTGTGTCTGTGACAGGGTCAATTATGCGTGCATGCTGTAAAATATCACTTATATAACTCGAGGAATTTTTCAGTAGCAATGTTGTTTTGCATAAAGACAATCCATTTATTGTTTGGATGTTACTTTAACGTGCAGTACATCCTCACTATAAACTGGTTTATCCAGACAACAAACTTGTTTATCTGTTAAATGCATCTGGAACTGTTGTTTTTGACATTGATGTTCTGGGGTTTAAAAAAGCCTAACTTATTGTTTGAAATCAAGTGTCGTTTCAAACGCTTTAAATGCTGTCACTCTCATTTGGAAACTGCCCTATGGCTCTGTTACACGCATTAAAAATGCCATTATCGGAGAGGCAGGTGTAAGCCAGGCGTGATGAAGGTAAACCGATCTGGTGCACGGTCATCTGAGCTCTTGCTGTAATAAATATTGTCAAACAGTTCTTAGTGTGGTAAGATGTACTTGTTTCGGCTGCTGTTCACCTGTTGAGTTAATAGTTCATTAAAAAAAGTGAAAATTCATTCATCATTTAGATTTTTATGAGTGTGGAGCAGAGAAAGAGAAGTGGTAAAGAATGTATCTGCCTTTTTTCGTTTAATGAAAGTGAATGAGGACTATCATGCCAAAATAACAACAACAACAAAAAAGCTTTTATAAAATATAAAAAAATTTTTTTTTTTTTTTAATGTGAGATCTAAATTGAAGGGGAAAATGATCACTTTCCAAAACAACAACAACACTTGACCATGCAAAATGATATGGCTTTACTTGCAACATGCCTATGGATATTTAACTTTTTTGCTTGCTTATTTTTATTACAATAATAGCTAGGGCTGCTTTATATATAATTTTAGCATCAATATCGCGATGTGCGCATCCACAATAGTCACAGGATGTGTGATGTCAAGTATAGGGATCGTAGTTGATCCATGATCCACAGACGAGACCCCACGGTTTGAAACGCAGGTCTTTCTCGGATTAATTTCAAAGTTTAACCATCATAGAGTTTTTCATTTAAATATGTTTTAGGTCATGTCAGTTTAAACATTCAAGTGATTTTAAGCCATTCGAGCACAAGAAGATGCGAAAGAGAACTCAATTCGTTACCTGTGCGTGACAAAGTTTATATTTAATTTATGCAGTGAAGACTTTACAATGTTATTTTACATTACAATTTATGATATATATATATATATATATAATTGTGCAGACCTATAATAATAACTTATATTTCTAAAACTCTTTTAAATAAATAATTGATTAATATTCAATATTATTTTCAATGCCACAGGAAAAATGGGCAATGCAACAAAAACTTTTTGTTGTACTGGTTGAAACTCTCTTTACATCCTGAATCTGATAACAATCAATAATAGATGGGATGCACCGATATGAAAGTTTTGGCTGATACCGATAACCGATACTTTGTATGTGAAAGCTGATATATTGCCCAATAAAATTTTGTGCATTACCCTAAATCAAAATTTTTATATAATTTTTGAGAGCATGATTACAAAAACAAACGTCTCACCATTAAAAGCCATGTCCCAAACACTTCAACACAAATCAAACATATACAGTACAGCCTAGTTTGAACAAGTGTAAGTTTTTAAATTAATATTACACTCCTATGACCAACTTTCTTTATCAAAGAAAAACAAAAAATAAATAAACAATGCCTAAATAATGAAAGCAAGTCAACTTAAAGAAAAAAAATGCATGTGCCATGGATAAATAAAATGAAATGGCCTCCACACAGACAATAATGCAGTGATTTGAATTAAATCATATTTTTGATGAAAATAATAAGAGAAAAATAAGCACATGTGAAAATAAAGACCTGGTGCAATTTGTAGTACAGATGTGCATTAAACTCACTGCATTTACTGCGAATCGAGCCACTCTTATACTTTGAAGACTGAAAAGTTGAAAACGCTGCGGTAAAAAAAAAAAAAAAAAGCTACTGTATTGATTAAACTCTGTGGAAAATGAATATTGAAACCCTTCAGAAATATTCAGACTCGGTATTTTAATCAATTAATCAATATTTTTGACACATTATGGACTGCCCAAGGCTACAATCTTTATTTGTTTACTTTTCATTCTACAGAAGTTGCAAGTGTTAGACAAAATTATTGGTAGTTTTTCTTTACATTCACATGGTGAAGCTCAAATCAGATCTGAAAATCCTCCATGCAGACCCTGTGCAAATTTCCCTTGGAAATAAATGTCTATCCACATTTTTCCTGAGCAACCAATAAGTGCTATCATGAGTACTATTTTCCATGCGTGGTCTCATTATAAATCAGATGTTAAAAAGAGTTAAACATTAACTCAGATTCAATATGTGCTGTTGTTGATCGCCACAAAAATAAGACTTTAAAAGGAAATATTCATATTGAAGACCAACAATTTGTGTCCTGTGTATTACACTAATACTGAAGTACGGAAGAGGATTAGGGCCAAGCAATAATAAAAAATAAAACCATCTCGAGATTAAAGTTGTTAAATTTCGAGAAAAAAGTCAAAATAAAATGTTGAGAATAAACTCGTTAAATTACGAGAAAAAACTCGTTAAATTTCGAGAAAAAGGTTGAGATAAAATGTTGAGAATAAACTCATTAAATTACGAGAAAAAACTCGTTAAATTTTGAGAAAGTCGAGATAAAATGTTGAGAATAAAGTCATTAAATTACGAGAAAAAAGTCATTAAATTACAAGAACAAATTCGTTAAACTATGAGAAAAATGTTGTTAAATTTAGAGAAAGTCGAGATACAATGTCGTAATTTAACGAGTTTATCCTCAACATTTTATCTCGACCTTTTTCTCGAAATTTAACGAGTTTTTTTTCCTGAAATTTAACAACTTTAATCTCGAGATGGTTTATTTTTTTTATTATTGCTTGGCCCTAATCCTCTTCCGTACTGAAGAGACGAGCGTTCCCACAGAATTAAAATGTGTGTGTGTTATTTTGGTGACAACAATGCTACGGGACGAACCCTTTTAAACAAACACTCCCGTTCTGGCCGTCATTTCATTGTGTCACATGTTGTTTTAATGAAAGTGATCGATACTTTTATCAAAACAACATGTGACGGGATGAACTAGTATAAAATTATAGCTGGTATGGAAGCTTTTGTTTAAAATAAAGCATTAACTCATTTTAAATAGGCCTACGCATTTAATTTCCGTATCTTAAAAATAAATATCATTGCATGTGTGAACTCAAAATGTTGAGCGTTTATGTAAAATTATTACCTCGTACACTGTTTTTCGGCACACTTCAAAAGAATCTAAAACATTTTAAACAAAACAAAAACATTCTGTTATGAATAATGAGGAACTTCCTCTCTCAGGAAGAAAGCTGGATAATGTGTTAGCCTAATTGTCCTAAGCACAGAAAAGGTGGCAAATTTAATAGTGAAGTTTGCCTCAGTGCAACTAAATATTCTAGCATTTAGTTCATGTCGTCCTTTCATTATTCTAGCATTCACAATCATGTGACCCACTTGTAATTTATTAAATGAGAGAGCTGTCTATTAACTTGTGTAACTCATAAAGAGGAATCAGCATGATCCAAACGGCTCAACCTGGAATTCCAGTAGAATGTGACAGATTGCTTCAGCGTCTCCGAGTGATCAGGCAGGACAAAAGCCCACTTTCGGACAATGAAACGTCTGACATTATAATACACTCAGTTGGGTGCATTTTGGATAATCTACTGAAAATGCCACTCTGTTTGTTCAGCAAAAGTTGTACCACTTTTTAATGGCAATAAACCAGACTCTGCTTTGGCATGCATGGAGTTCAAGATCATGTTAATAAAAATAAGACATCCCCAACTGGGCTCCAGATTGTGACTAAAACGGTCACATTTGCAACTAAAAATATTGATTTGTGAGTAATATTTATTTTTTTGCTGAGATCGCCACTGACAACAATATAAATTTACATGTTATGATTAAAAAATGTTGCTTTTTTTTTCTTGCATGTTCTGTGATGAGTAGCCCATCACATCTTTTGTTGTGTAGACGACATACAGCAAAGTTGCGGTGGAAAAAAACTGAGTTTGAGTGCCAAAATATGAACTGGAACAGTGAGGATCAGCTTTCAATGTCAGAAATGCATGTCAAAACTAAGAAAAATATCAGACTTTTTCAAAGCCCTCATCTCAATTGAGCAACAACGCTGACGGCTGTGCCAGCATGAGAGAGAAAACGATGGAGACGTGTCAATGATTGAACATCCAAGTATTGTAAAAGTACAGAAAGGCAGTCTATTTCATGCACACAATGTGGATAAACTACAGCAGATAATTGTTATCTGAGTGGACTAATTGACCTATAATGCCCCTTTTACAAGATGTAATATAAGTCTCTGGTGTCTCCAGAATGTGTGTGTGAAGTTTCAGCTCAAAATCCCCCACAGATCATTTATTATAGCTTGTCAAATTTGCCTCTATTTGGGTGTGAGCAAAAACACACCGTTTGTGTGTGTCCCTTTAAATGCAAATGAGCTCCCCTTTCCAGAAGAGGGCGGAACTTTAACAGCTCAACAACAACAAAGCTGGAGAATCTCACGCAGCCAAAATGAGGATTGTCAGTAACGGTGTTCAGCCTTACATTGTTCAAACCGGAGTCGACACTGATGGAGAGACTCAGGAAGAAGTTACAACTTTTAGACGTTTCTGAATGGTTAGTGGATAAATTGATGTAGTTTCTGTGGAGTTGATTCAACTCATCCACTAGCATGTGCCGTCATGTTCATCTTTTGTGTTGAATTGACCCTCGTTTGTGAAGCAGTCCGGCGTAAAATGACGGCATGACAACAACACTCGACTACAACAACTCTTCCTCTTCTCTAAAGCAGCCCAACATGGCCCCGCCCCCTTTGTTGTGTGTTCTAGGGGGCGGGGTTTATGTACATTTTATGGTTTGGTCACAACCCAGGAAGAAGCTTGTTGTAGTCCTTAAACAGAGAAAAGAAAATATCTCCTTTGCATTGAACTTTGAGCGTCGTAACTTTGCAGACGTTGTTTATGCTCAAACGGCAACATTACACACTAAATAAAGTTTAAAAAAAAGTGAGATCATAATCAACCACCCCTTAAACAATTCCCGTTTTTAATTGATACTGATATGGATTCTTCTTCTTAATGTCTTTTAACCTCTGCTGTTTTCTGTTACTGCCTGAACTTCACATTTTTTGTAGCGCAGCCATCCATAGTCATAGTACAAATTTGTACTTAACTTTTACCTTTTTATATGTCACTTTTAATTTTGTTAATTTTAATTAACAGCTCTGAAATTCTGTCAATTTTATCACGAAATACAAGCAATAAATGTAATTTTGGTGCTCTTTAATGTGACCGATCGCTCAATCAGCATTTCGACCTTTACTCAGAAAAGCCATTCAATGCTCATAAGCTCATTAGTCAGATAGAAAAATAACTATAGAAAGGGACATTTGCTAAATATATGCACTATATCACATGATCCTTATTTTTACTTAACCTGTTGTCTACATGAGAAAGAATGGAAGGAGCTAAAAAAAAGCTTCATCACACTGTGCCTCGTTTACAAAACGATATGCTCCGAACAAACATATGTTGCGATGTGATCAGTGACGTATACTGTGTTAGTGTAGACAGTATCGGTGATTTATAATGATTTTTATTCAGCCGTTAAGCCACTGAACACCTGTGGGCGGAGCCTATGGAGTGGTGATGTATAACTATTGGTCGATGTCTTGCTCTAGAGGCGGTCATATGCAAATGTATTTCCCCATGTGACGTCACAGATCCCACAATATCAAATTAAATAAATGTTTTGTTTATAATGAGGAGGGCGTTTTAAGCTGTGATACTTTGCAGTACGTGTTACTGGTATAAAGACCTCTTATATGTCAAAAGATCATGGCAAATTTGATTTCTTATGTCACCTTTAAATTTTGGTACTGACAATGTTTATAATGTCACAGTCTGAAGCTGTGGAGTCAGTTTGAGGTCGTTTGTCGCTGAGCGGTTTACAGATCACTGTCTGCGCTCTCATTGGTAGTCCTCGAATCTTGTCGCTGCTCATTTGCATTAAGTCCACCTTTCCTCAACTTTGTCACATCACCAGTATTCTGTCCCTCATGCATCTTCCTTGAAACCATTGTCATTTTAGCTCGTAATAAAGGTATTCAGACTGTGGTAGACGTGGTTTTTATCCCATAATTACTTTGCATTTCAGGCATATTTCAAACACCAAGATGTCTGACTTAGCAGATTGGAAAGCAGCAACATTGCATGCCTCTTCCATCTCTCCACTTTCCATGATTGTCTTTTTTCCCTCTCTATAGTCCTTCACCTCTGAATTAATGCAAGCTAACAAAGTTCAAAGTGCTAAACTGAGGCAATGCAACGGGCAGAAGTTTAATCTGTTTTGTTCCAACGCAACTCTCTCTCTCTTCTACTGTAAAGGCTGGTCTTTGTCATCTACTGTAATTAACAAAAGTGCAGGGATTGAACACATTTGTCACATTCCTTCCATATTAAGATTTTAATAGCAGCTATTATCATATATTAGTTTATTTTTACCTTAAAGGTCTTTGTGTCGAGCTTCAAGCGTCCTACGCAGTGTAGCAGCTCTGAGAGCTGAACTTTCCATTAGTTGTAGTTGTAAGTAAGAGTGTCTTTGTTTCTGAGATCTTTTTGAGTCACTCTACAGAACAGGTGCTGATTTTTGTCCCTCACATGCGTGTGTAATAATGTGAATAACCAACTTTTATGATGTGAAATCCAGTGATGTGATTTTTGCATAGATTTTTCTTCCATTTTGAGGGCGACTTTGCTGTATGCTGTGATAAATACACACATTTTGATGACAACAAAATATAAAAGATAGCATTCTTTCTTTTCATACATTATTATGTGTGTATTCAGTATAATTAGAATTCCATTCCATTCCTTTCAAATGTTGCATTTTGTGTCGGTGTGCCAGAAAGAATAAAGTGGCCTATTATGCTTTTTTGAATATTACCTTTCATGTGTGTAATATACACCGATCAGGCAAAACATTATGAGCACTGACAGCTGAAGTGAATAACACTAGATATAAAAGGCAGCTATATACTTTTAAAGGATTAGTTCACCCAAAAATGAAAATTCAGTCATTAATTACTTAAGAGGTTTCTGTCCCTTCATAGAGATCCAACGCAATTACCGTTGGATCTCTAATTAAAAAAAAGGTCCAGAAAGGCAGATGTCATTAAAGTAATCAATGGTACTCCAGTGGATTAAACTCAATTTCATGAAGTGACGCAGATCAATATTTTCTTAAGTAAGGTGGTAAATTATGTTTTTTTTTTTTTTGTGCAAAGAACTTGCGTCTCTTCATGAAATTGTGTTTAAACCACTGGAGTCACATGGAGTACTTTAATGATGTCTTTACTACCTTTCTGGACCTTGAAAGTGGTAGGTGTTGGATCTCTATGGAAGACAGAAACCTCTTATATTTCATCAAAAAATCTTAATTTGTGTTCTGAAGATGAACGAAGGTCTTATGGATGTGGAACGAGAGTAATTAATGTCATAATTTTTGTTTATTTTTGGGTGAACTAACTAGAGATCGACCGATATATCGATTTTACAGATATTTTTCCTGATATTTAGGCATTTTACCAATTGGATATTAGTTTTGTAATATTGGATTTACCAATAAACGCCGCCATCTTGTTGGTGTTTTGAGAATTGCGCGCAGGATCGCCAATACAGCGCATCTGAGGGGAGACGAGACAACGGCGTGCACAAGTCAAGTGCACTTACCTGCTTTATTGTAAATAGTCAACTTTATTTAACATAACAGCTATTAATGCACAAATTAGATGTTACATAAATGCCTGAAATGCTAGTTTATGCAGCTTGTCTCTAAGAAATAGACAAGCTCATGGAGTCCCGTAAGAAAATCCATCAAGTCCTGTCCCAGTAAAGATGTAACTTTGCATGTTTTTAAATTATGCAGCATAAATGAGCACATGTTGGAAATAAAAGCACTGAATTTAATTCTCTCTGTTGTCTGTGCTCATCATTAGTCTCGTGAAGTTGTCTGCATTTTGCTGTTCATTCAGCGGGTTGATGCTCAGGAAATGCTCCAGCACGGCCACCGCATGTAACTTTGAACAAGATTCATTTGTTTAAAACAACATAATTTTATAAACATTTACTATAATTCGCTAATAAACATCCAAGTAAACACAACTCTATGGAAATTATTTATCTCCGTGAGCGATCATAGTTTGAATTCTGTGTAAATGCAGATAAACAGTGCTTTGTCAGCAGATATTTCATAATCTAGAACGAAGTATTACATTTCTGCAAAGTTGATATGACTCCTGTCTTTAATTTATTTTCTCCATTTGAAAACATTAGACATTCTACCTTTCTTTTTTTTCTTTTTTTTTTTTACCACATCGAAGATTTTTATTTTTTAAACAAAAACTGCTTAGTAACAGTGCACTTTTTTTATTTTTGCACTTTCAGACCTCTTGGTGTATAATATACACTACCGCTCAAAAGTTTTGGATCAAGAAGTTTCGTCTGCTCACCAAGGCTACATTTATTTAATTAAAAATACAGTAAAAACAGTAATATTGTGAAATATTATTACAATTTAAAATAACTGTTTTCTATTTGAATATATTTCACAAAGTTATTTATTTCTGTGATGCAAAGTTGAATTTTCAGCATCATTACTCCAGTCTTCAGTGTCACATGATCCTTCAGAAATCCTTCTAATATGCTGATCTGCTGCTCAAGAAACATTTATTGTGTACAATTGTACAAAATATTTGTGTACAATATTTTTTTTCAGGATTATTTGAAAGTTCAAAAGAACAGTGTTTATCTGAAATCTAATCTTTTGTAACATTATAAATGCCTTTACTGCCACTTTTGATTGATTTAATGCATCCTTGCTGAATAAAAGTATTAATTTCTTTAATTTCTTTTCAAAAAAATAAAAATTCTCACTGACCCCAAACTTTTGAACGGTAGTGTATAATGCTAGAGAAGCTTTGTATTTCAGATAAATGCTGTTCTTTTGAACTTTCTATTCATCAAGGAATCCTGAAAAAAAAAAAAAAAAAAAAAAAAAGTACACAACTGTTTTCAACATTGAAAATAATCAGAAATGTTTCTTGAGCAGCAAATCAGCATATTAGAATGATTTCTGAAGGATCATGTGACACTGAAGACTGGAGTAATGATGCTGAAAATTCAGCTTTGCATCACAGGAATAAATTACTTTGTCAAATATATTCAAATAGAAAACAGTTATTTTAAATTGTAGTAATATTTCACAATAATACTGTTTTTACTGTATTTTTAATTAAATAAATTAAGCCTTGGTGAGCAGACGAAACTTCTTTTAAAAACATTACAAATGTTACCGATCCCAAACTTTTGAGCGGTAGTGTATATAATTGGTGTATAAATAAGATTTTATTTTGTTTTCTATGCAGGAGGGAGTGATTGTTATAAATAAAAATTTTTTTTAGTTCAGTGGTGTTATAATCGTGTCAAAAACAGACTTATAACAGTAAATAAATATTGGTTCTGCATATCGGTTATCGGCACATAAACACAAATGATCTGTATCAGTCCTAAAAAATCAATATCAGTCGATCACTAGAACTAATTCATACTAATGTGCGAAAAACAGCAAGTGTGATATTATAAAACATGAATGAAATAATAATGCAATTTACATTGTCATTGTACTAAAAAAATAATTAAAATATCATCAACATTAACACTTTTTTATTATTTGTTTAATATAATGATTACAAAACACTACTTTAAAAATCTCATCAAACTGGAATAATAGTTTCACAGAATAATTCTTATATCTTAAGATCTCTAATTCTCAGAAGACTTTACAGATTGTTTTTTAATTTTTTTTGCAGCGCAAGGGGAAAAATGTGGACAAATTTAACTTCCAACGTAGATGTGCAGGTGTGTGCTAGTGACTCCTGTCAATGTCAACAAGTGGGAAGATGTTCTTCACTGGGTTGATCTGGCTGAGATAACATTTCTCAGTGGCGTCAGCATGTACAGTAGGCTAAAATGGTTTCTCAGTGCTTTTGCAAACCAATCACAGGATATGAACGTGATCTCTCGGGTTAATCAAACTGTTATTATTTGCAAGTCAAATTTGAGAGGAACAAATGCAAATGTTAGTGTATGCTGCAGGTTGTCAGGGTCTCTTAATGTTGGCACAGTTGCATTACTTCATTAGTTCACCTTTGCTCAGTTGAATGATTGTCAGCAATCTCAAGGTCAGTGAAGAGGAATCCAGAAAGGAATGTTTGAGTCATTAAGGTTATTTCTTCACATGACTACCCTTATAAAGACCTGGCAACAGTAAAGAGAAAACACACTAGGGAAATGTCCAGACTACATTTCACCCCCTGAAAATCAAAAGACATAAAATTTTATTTTACTGCAAAGTCATTCTCATTACTGTAATGCAAAAATGCACCCTGCGTGACAATAATAAACTCCTAAAATAAGCTCCTAAATATTGATTTTCAGGTAAAATATGATCTGCATTTCTTGGCAGATTTGATGACAATCATTTTAGTGTTAAATAGACCTCATTGAATGAAATTAAAGCGCTTTTTATTTGTCTTATAAGTATCATGATAAGTGACCCTGCCTGAAAAATAATGTTACGTGATATTTTTGCTATATCGCCCGCTCGGATGTGTATTGTAAACATACTCGGCTCTATGTGGAGTTATCTTGTCACAGCTAGTATTCAGCTGAACTGTTTGTTACTGTGCCGAGTGTGATTGACAGCTAGCAGTCACCTGATACCACCTCTACCTGGTTAATGTAATGTGAGAATTTAAGCAATTTCCACTGCCCAGGTAGGATTACTTATCTGTTTTTTTGCTTATTTTCCAACTGAGTTGCAAAAGTAGAAAAAAGTGCACCGGGCGGATTTTTGTCTTTTAGCGATCTTGAAATACTTTACCAGCCCAGGGGTTTGGAGATATTTGAGACTATACAGCATTTGGCTTCGCCATTAGATGACTTGCAGTATTTTCTTGTAGAGTTCCTGTATGAGGCTTTCATATTATGTAAGGGAGAATAAAAGTGAAACTTTGTCCTTATAGGCTGTAAACATTTCTGCAATCCACCATGTTACGTGGATTTCAGCTACTGAAACTGAATCATCAGTGAAAACCTTGAGTCATGAGTATCTATGTCTGAATCTTTACAATCAAGTGCTGTGAAACACATGACATAATGCCATGTGTGCTTCGTATGTGTGAGCTTATCTTGCACATTCCCATCCTATGTAATTACCTTGCCACTGACAAGGACTGCTATACAAACACTAAAGGTCTGAGGATCAAACTCTTCCAAACACAACAAACTCAAGCAGAAACAAACACCGATCATTCATAACATTATGAGCACTGACAGCTGAAGTGAATAACACTGATCATCTCTTCATCACGGCACCTGTTAGTGGGTGGATATATTAGGCAGCAAGTGAACATTTTGTCCTCAAAGTTGATGTTAGAAGCAGGAAAAATGGGCAAGCGTAAGGATTTGAGTGAGTTTGACAAGGACCAAATAGTGATGGCTAGATGACTGGGTCAGAGCATCTCCTAAACTGCAGCTCTTGTGGGTGTTCCCGGTCTGCAGTGGTCAGTATCTATCAAAAGTGCTCCAAGGGAGGAACAGTGGTGAACCGTTTTAGTCAGTCTTTTGACTAAAATGTCATTTAGTTTTAGTCATATTTTAGTCATTGGAAATTGTTTTGGTTTTAGTCGACTAAATCTACAGTCAACTAAAATCTAATTTAGGTAAATTGTAATGCATTAAGCATTTCTCTAACAATACACGGATCCAAAACACTGATATACATCTGATGTTCTCTCTAAACTGTTTGTTCACTTAAGACAACCAGCTGTACTTTACTCGCCAAAGCGGACGGTTTTTGACCGTTAAAGTGCAAAAACACAGGAAGGAGAGCTCAATTCAGTACTTGTCAGGGACTGACCCACTTATCATTGAGCTAATATTAGACACTCTAAAAAGTGCTGGGTTAAAAACAACCCAAGTTGGGTTGAAAATGGACAAACCCAGCGATTGGGTTGTTTTAACCCAGTTAAATGTTTGCCCAACCTGCTGGGTAGTTTAAAAACTCACTGTTGTTTAAAAATTAAAGTATTGCTTACTTAAAATGTACCAAAATATCTTGAATTAACATTTTATTAATGTTTAATAAATGAACATTTTAATTTCATTTTAGATTCATTTTAAGTCAGCCATATAGTCATTTTCAAACAATAGTTGGGTTAAATAAAACTACCCAGCAGGTTGGGCAAACATTTAACCCAATCGCTGGGTTTGTCCATTTTCAACCCAGATTGGGTTGTTTTTAACCCAGCATTTTTTAGAGTGTAGTTTTTGTTTAAAATTTTGATTAAATTTGATTGTAATTTTAAGTTAAAATTTTTTTTTTTTTTGCTTTTAAATGTCTATATAGTTTTTTTTATTTTTATTTTTATTTTTTATTTTAGTATATCAGGTTAAGCTAAAGTTGGGAACTTGAAATAATTTGTTCACACTTTTTATATATTTTATTTCAGTTAACATTTATTTCAAGTAACAAAGATATAATATTATATTATATATATATATATATTATTATTATATTATTATATTATATATTATTATTATATTCAGTAGTCCATTAAAATGTAACATTGTAACTTGAATTTAATATAAAATTCAACACCTGGGAAATGAACACTTGAGCTGGGTGCATCCCATCTACAGATCGCATATAGAAAATGGAAACCAAGCTTCATCTTTTTGATGTGATGCGAAAGAACAAAACAGGCCTGATTATAGTCATTCTAGAACAGGAAAGAGACGCTTTGTGACGTCATTGAATTGTACAGCGCGTTCGATCACTGGAGCGCCCCTGAGAAAAGATTACGTCAAGGTTCGTCACCCTTTTCTTATCCTGACACCTTTTGTGTCCTTCCTCAAAGGACCATACCTTCCTTTACCTACTCTATTTCCCTGGTTTTGTATTGCATTGGCTTCTTTGAGTTTTTAGGTAATGAAAGCCCACAAAAAAGTATTCATGACAATTATTTCTAAAGTTGTTGTTTTAGCAAAGGTTCCCTCTCCTTTTTTGTTCTGTTGTTTTCCAGCTATTAAGGATGGACAGAATGGGCAACATGTAGAATGTCAAATCTCAAAAGTGTGGCATTTCCTCACTGATGCTCCTTCACGTACTTTTACTGTCTTTTGTTACACTTGTTCATTCGCTTTGTCCTGTTACCTAAGAGAGGCAATGTTAAGAATGTCGTAATTTGGCACAAACATTTCCCTGGTTAAAGTTCAGTTGCCTCTTCATTGGTTTTCAGTTGCATCTGTAAAATTTCACCTCCACCTTTCTGGAGAGGTTTGACAGGTGGTAATACTTCCATAATTCTTATGGAATGTTGGTGTTAGTGACATGCCTGTCATGGAATGCTCATTTTTATGTTCTAATCAAACAAACAAACAAACAAAAAAAAGTAAAATATATTTCAAACTATTGCATTTGAATGCTTGATAACTTTTCTCCTCACACAAATAGTTTTGTTCAGTATCTTGGACTTGACTTGGCTTTACTCGGCTGTGTTTACTTGACCTCATTGTATCCAAATCCTGAAAGTCATTCGTCTCGAAAAAACAATCACATTTTACCCTAAATTCCATTTCAACCTACACAAAAAGAAAGGAACATATTGGATTTATAAAGGCGGAAACTGACATGAAAGTGTTCTTATAAACGAAATGGCCAAAATGATCTGGATACTCCCCTATAATTATGTTTGTTTATTATGTACTAACAATAAATACCTAGAACACTATGGATTCACTATGCAACATGTCATTCTGTAAAATTCCCTGAGTTTGATTAGGGTTTGTAGGGGTTAGAGTTTGGTTTTGGGGTAAGGGTTGGGTTACGAGGTTAGGTTCATGTGAGTACAGTGGTTGTACCTTAATATTATAAAACAATGTTTTTGTGTGCCAAAAAAACAAAATAACTTTTCAACAATATCTAGTGATGGACGATTTCAAAACACTGCTTCATGAAGCTTTACGAAGTGAAACTTTCCAGTTTGGTGTTGGTAAAGTTACTACATTATAAATAAGGCTCCAGGATTTTCACTCATGACTACAAATTCACTCATTTTACAAATGCACAAGCATAAGTGTCTTTGAGAAAAACGTTGTGCATTCCTTGTTTGGTTAGACACGTTTCTAAAGGGTATTACTTCTTCAAATTACTTTTTTGGAGCATTTCCATAGACTTTATTTTGCATTGCTAAATTGCTTTTTAACAAATAACCTACTTCTGTAAGTATTTTCATAATTTGCATTGATCCTGCTTGTTAACTGCATTAAAAGTCTGGGTCAGAACCACTGAATGTAATCCCAGACAACAATCCCAGCGAGACTGGGTCGAAAATGCTATTGTGGCATAGATCTGTTGTAAGACTTATAAAATTCACAACGTTCACAATTCATTTTACTTCCAAAACATGACACATTTCTGAGAGAAACAGAGGGCAGGATTGTATAATCCCGCTGTAAAGGATGCTTATTTCAGAGAGCTTTAGAAAACACCCTCAAGTTCAAGACAGAGAAAAGTAGTCTTAAAGTATTTAAACTTCTCTGCAGGAATATCCTGGAAAGCATTCTCCTGAGGAGTTCACATTGAATCATTCAAAATAAGTCAATGTTGATTCCTTATATATGAATGACAAAACCCAAAGATATGTGGCCAGATCGGGTGTTCTGATCAATGTATAACGCATGTTTGCTATTTATTTATTGTGTTTGAAACTTAAGCCTCACATTTTCAATGACCCATTAAGGTGATTAAGATGCAATGACATCATGCTGGAGGAGAGCGCATGATAATCCCCCGCTGGTCTTGGTCTCGTGGCACTATGGAAATGGAAGTCGTGCTGTAAAGTACCTCTTAATCCTCATGGAATTCCACCCATCCATGCTTAAAAACCCCCTATCACATTAGGGAAACACATCTCAGTTCAACCATGTTCCAATCTGTGGTCAAAATGACACTTACTGTACAAGAATGCAAATTATTTTTTAGTGCTAAGGTTAAATTCGTAGTATTCAAATGACACATTTGGCATGATTTGACAGGTTATTTGGATATGACAAGGAAATTTTCACATTTGAGACAACTCATTGAAAGTCTTTGGGATTTACTCACCCTAAGGCCATCCTAGGTGTGTATGACTATCTACTTTCAGACAAATACAGTCACAGTGATATTTAAATGTATGACGCAGGATGTAGGAGTAACGTAAGCTTAGACGCCTCTCGCGGCGTGTACAAATGGGGTTGGGCAACAAACTCAAGCTCTTCTTCTCTTATACCGAAATCCTCTGACATTTCTATTTAAAAATTCTCGTTTTAGACTTCTAATTTGTGACTGGTGTTTTGTTTTGCTCTATCCTCTGTGCTTTCGCCAATACGTCATGTGTCGGGTCAGAGGTCACTCTTCTTGCACTTTTTTGGGCTTCAAAATATGGCCCCCGATTCACTACCATTATAAAGCTTGGAAGAGCCAGGATATATTTTGATTATGTTCGTCTGAAAGAGGATAGTCCTATACACCTAAAATGGCTTGAGGGTGAGAATCATGGGGCAATTTTCATTTTTGGGTGAACTATCCCTTTAAGAGACTCATTGACCTTCATGAGGAGCTGCAGGTGTCCTCCTTACAGTATAATTTCCTGTTTATGTACGTTTTTTTTTTTTTTTTTTCCCAAGAATTTTTCCAAGAACTGCATTTTTTTTCGTCATTTATTTCTCATGTCAGTAATTGCTAGTATTATCTTGTTTTGTCTGTTTGAGAACTGATGACAGATGGATGATACTTAGGTTAAGAATAGCTCACCTTTGTTAGTCAAAGGCTTTTGTGAATTCAGAAGTTCAACTGTCAGGTGGGAGTGGCAGAAGCAATTACAGCTCGGGATTCCTCACACTGAAGAAAACGCATTAGGCAATAGTTTGCATGAATGTGAACGCCTGCTGAGAGGTGCAAAGGTGTCCGTTTGTTTAACTGTTTGATCCTGTCAGCTAGTAGAGCCAGCATGAAGTACTTGTTGGACAGTTTAGCTTAATTTAAGAGAATATGGCCAAGGAAGAATTGTATAAGATCCATTTAGTGTCTGACTTCAGATTACAGATCTGAGCACAGTTTGAGACTGTCGAGAGGAAACATGGAAGATGACTGAAATCTGAGAAAGCATGCTGATATGAACAAAATATCATTTGTGATTTTTCTTTCCTGGGTGGGCGATATGACAAATCTTATTTCACGATGAAGATTATTAAAAATAATCATGTGTATTAAAATTTACTGAATTAATCAATTATGAACTGATTCTTATTAAAGATACAAGTGATTCAGTCAAGAGCAGTGAGTGATTTTCTCTTTGTCTTTTGTTTTGTGATTAACATTATTGAGACAGACAGCAGTTTATTATGTTGCTGTCCCTTTAAGACCGAATGCACTGATCCAATATACTGGCACACAGGTTTACATTAAAGGGATAGTTCACCCAAAAATGAAAATTTGATGTTCATCTGCTTACCCCCAGCGCATCCAAGATGTAGGTGACTTTTTTTCTTCCGTCTGTCAGCCGTATAATGCCTTGAAACGGTAATAAATAGAATAAAAAAACATGCACAGTCAAATCCAAATTAAACCCTGCGGCTCGTGACGACACATTGATGTCCTAAGACACGAAACGATCAGTTTGTGCGAGAAACCCAACAGTATTTATATCATTTTTTATCTCTAGAACATCACTATGTCCAACTGCTTTCATCACTCGGTTAGTGAGGTGTGATCGCGCTCTGACAACGGCAGTGATGTCTCACACATATACTTCAATGAGTTCTAGACATCCCTGCCGTTGTCAGAGCTTGATCAGACCTCATCAAGCAGATGCTGAACGCAGTTGGACATAGTGGTGTTTTAGAGATAAAAAATGATATACTTTCTTTTCGTGTCTTAGGACATCAATGTGTCGTCACGAGCCGCAGGGTTTAATATGGATTTGTCTATGCAAGGTTTTTCGACTCTTATTGATCCAAGTTCCCATTCACTCCCATTATTCGGCTGACAGATGGCAGCGGTTGGAGTTAAAAATCATCATTTGTGTTCTACTGAAGAAACAAAGTCGCCTACATCTTGGATGTGCTGGGGGTAAGCAGATAAACATCACATTTTCATTTTTGGGTGAACTGTCCCTTTAATATAAGTCATAACCGACTATGGGCATGTTTACACCTGGTCCTATTACTTATCGGATAGCTATCTGATTTATCAAAGTGATTCTTCAGTTCCTGCGCTATATGCAGATTTAATTGAGTTCACGTCACTAAAAGCAACAAATATGAGCTGCATTTTATTGATCATCATGTTATTTAGCCTATAATACACTCTAATATTTTATTTTTTAGTATTTTTGGGAGGAGTAAAATTTACATGTGTGGTTTCAACAACCAGATCTATTTAGACTTGTTCAGTTTTGACTGCAATGCGTCCCAGACCACCTCCTGAAGTGGTTTGAGCGATCGGATTTAAATCCGTTTCGAATGCATGTCGGAGGGCATTTACACCTGGTGTTTTCACGACCGGATAGCAATCCGATCAGAGAAAAATGCATGAAGTGACCAGGTGTAAACAGGCCCTGTGTTTACATGAATACTCCACACAACGGTCATTTTGACATTATTGTGCATCTATCTGACTAACTCGCAGTGATTTCAGATGGAGCAGAATTTACTACTGATCACAGAGCCGTGCTTCACTGACAAAAATTAATCACAGCCTTTGTGATTTCATACTCACAGTAAACCTGAAATTGCGCTTAAACCAATTTGGCTAATTTTGACTAATCGTGCAGCCCTACTCTCAACATATCAAGCATGTCCTACTCTTTATTTTCCCATTCATGCATGTTTTTATATATTTTTATATTTACATACTGCAAATTAAATTATAGTAAAATCTTGAATGATAAACAATAACATTTCCTACAACAACGGCTGTACATGAGTTCTACTTGTTCTGCCAGCTCGAATGATTTTGAATGGGATAATGTGCTGGATGATGAAGCCATTAGAGTGCTAAAGGGAGGGCCGGCCCATCTCTGAGAGGGTCTGTGCTGAAAAAATCTGCCTCTCCTGCTTGGCAGCTCTCTCTGTGCAGAGGATTCTGGGAATAAATGGCACCGGGGCCCTCTTTATTCTGAAGCTGGCCAGGAATGCAAGGCCTTTTTTTCACTCTTCAGACACCATTATCAGCGGTGAAATATTCACTATGCTGCACCCATTGTGCACTTGCAGGGTGGACGTCACAAACTGGGAGGCCCATCCTGTCGGTGTTTGTCTGAGGAGAGATTTGCTGCGCTGACCCAACAGCCAATCAGACTGAACTCCCCAGGATGTGCCTGCAGAGAAGTTTAAAGAGTTTAAGACTACTCTCCGTCTCTTGGGTTTCTAAACTATTACACTCTCATACTGGGTTAAAAGTTGGATTGAAAATGGACACTCAGCAATTGGGTTGTTTTAACCCAGCGATTGGGTTGTTTTTAATGCGTTGTTTTAACCCAGCGATTGGGCTGTTTTTAATGCGTTGTTTTAACCCAGCGATTGGGCTGTTTTTAATGTGTTTTTAACCCAGCGAATGGGTTGTTTAGTTTTATTTAACTCAACTATTGTTTCAAAATGACTGTATTGCTTGCTAAAAATGAATCCAAAGTATGTTGGAAATTAACATTTATTAATACGTTTAAAACAATTGAACTTTTATTAATAAGCTTAATGAATAATGATTAAACAATAAACATTTATTAAATCGCTTAATAAATATTCACCTTTTGATTATTATTGTTGCCTCTGTTGTGTCTGATTTTTAATTTCCAACATATTTTGGGTTCATTTTAAGCCAGACATAGAGTAATTTTTATACAATAGTTAAATAAAACTGCCCAGCATGTTGGGTCAAACAATTAACCCAACAGCTGGGTTAAAACAATCCAATCGTTGGGTTTGTCCATTTTCAACCTATCCTGGGTTGTTTTTAACTTGGCATTTTTTTTAGAGTGTACTCTGCTAAGAGAAGCTTGGCAGCATTTCTTTCTTCCTGCAGTTAGCATATAGTAAACATCTATTAACTCACAGTGACATTAAACATCAGAGAGAGGTAAACCGTATGATACTGATGCAGCCTAGCATTTGTTACTGACTCTGCATGAATTCAAACTGAATGGGGATCAAAAACGTCGGTCTTGCATATACAGAACCTCTGTTGTTTCCTGTAGATCTTCCTGTAGCAATTTCGTCACTAGCCTGCATTGCCCTTCCTTCCACTTGAATGTTTCTCTGTACTTGTGCCCAGATCATTATGTAGCATTTCCTGCACATGAACACTCATGTTTCTATACAGCAAAATGTAATTAGGGCATAATGTTCTCATTGTCAGTCAAAAAGTGTTTTTTGTAGAGTTTAATGGCTAAATCTGAGAGCATTTCTGAAGTTTACTACTGTTGTTTACTGTAAATGTTTGTTGTCTGATGATAGAAGAATCACCATGGTTCAAACATGCTTATGTCTAATTATGTCTACGGACCAAAGACCTACAAATATAAATTTAAGATGGGATGTTTTATAAAGTTGGCATTCATTGAATGTCTCGAAAGTACATAATCCATCTAAGAGTTCTCACATGATTACTGCCGAAATGTTTTAGCTCGGTTAAAATTGCATTCCAGACATTTTCGATCACTCCCCCATCCACCCGTCCTCCTTCAGGACTCTTATTAAGGTTGTCATCATTGATCTCTATGCTGCTGCTCATTATTTTATATCGCTCTTCTTTTAGAGTATCTAAGAACAACCATTGAGAAAAATAAGACACTATATAAAGCGGTTCCAATCAAATGTAATCAGTAACAACAAATTATCACATGACAGGAAGTAGGAAGATTTTAATTTTAAAATAAAATTTTGTTTATTGAACAAACAGCTTAATTATATCATATGGTATAATATATAAAAAACAAGATCTCATACAAGTACATTTTTCTTGAATTTTGTGGGCATTTCTCTTGATCTTAGTGACAACCCCTCGTTGATTTCTGATCTGGCATCACAATCAATAACTTATTTCTAATTTGATTTCTTTTGTTACGGTTGTGTCGGGTCAGAAATCAAATTAGAAATCAGTTATTTGTTGCTTTTGAAACAGGAAGTTTTACATCCAATCACATAAATGATGTTAACAAATAAATCAGTCATTGCATCGACAATTTAGTGATATCCCAGTAGTTGTGGTCTTGACTCGTTTTGAAATAAAATCCTGAGTCCTCTTAGTCTGAGACAGGGTCGAGACCCTCGAAATACCTTCGCAAATTGCTCTTGAATACTACAATACTACTAAATGCACACTACTTCCGTGAGACTCGACTGTCTAAAAGTATGCAGTTTAATCTTTTGTTACATACTTTACATACTTTACCAACCAGCTTCATCGGTTTCCTCGTTAACAAAAAAAAAAAAAAAAAAAATGTCCCCATTACAAGTCGTCAAGCTTTCTTTAAAGGACTTCATCCTGACAGTGAGCTGGTAAATAGGGCTCAAGGAAATAACTTGGAATTAAAAGAATTTTGCACATGAAGGCTGAAATCAGATTGCTTAGTTATTATCTCAGGGGACTTTTAGAGTTCTGCACTGTACCAAGCACTACACTTCATTGGAGATTGAAGACGTGGAAGAGGTGAAATGGAGATGAAATGGTCTGAAAAGGTTTGATCACAGTTATCCGTATTATTACAGCATTGATAAACTGTGCTGGAAATGTTCAAAAAACACTGGTACACAAACTGAAATCATTTCAATGTTATATTGAAAACCAACAAACACCAAATAAATTTTGTTGTTAAATAATGGATTTTAAATTAAAAAATGTTGGTTTGATGACTTACAACATTTATTCATACATTCATTCATATAAACCCCCACAGCACTCTGTTGCAACGGTTGTCTTCCGCCTAGAGGTGTGCAATATTGACAACAAAAAAATATATATTTTCTGGGATTTTGTTGATCACAATATTTATTTTGCCGAGTGGGTTTTGTGCTGCTGCTGCTGCTTTGGTCAGTTTTGGCCTGTCGTGGACAGCTGACTCTCAAAGCTTTTTGTGTTCTTCATGGTCAGTCACAGCAGTGACATGAATTAACTCTTTAAGGGGTGACATTTGTAATCTTGATTTGAATCATTTTAAATTGATTTCCAGGGGCATTTTTTACCTTTTTATAAGGACGATTGTTTGTAAGTTATGATGCTAACATTTTACATACCAATGGAATTTCACAATTCAATTACCACAACAACTAAAACGACTAACATAAAGTTCAAACATTTTTAAAGACAGGTAACAGTAATAAAACAAGAACAAATAAACAAAGTATAAATGTAACAGTAGCATTCATGTAAGAAATACTACAGAAATTAAATAATCAAGTACTGCACAAATAACATGGTACAGTCTTCACTGCATAAATTATAAATTGAATGTAGATTAATCTTTATTAAAGCTACAAAAGTTATTCAGTTAAGAGCAGTGAGTGATTTTTCTCTTTTGTCTTTTGTTCTTTGATTAACATTAATGACAGACAGCAGCAGGTTTATTAGGCTGCTGTCACTTTAAGACAGTACACAGATCTGGCGCATCCTATTTTCACCTAACTCCTTGTTCATTTAAGACTTTTTAACTCCATTAAGCCTGTGCTTATGATGATACTTTCCAAAAACAAGCATTTTGACTATTTTTTTTATTTGTTCAAGCACAATAAGACACAAAAGAGAACTCAAATTAGTAGGCACTGTACACTGTTCTGTGATCGACAGGCCGACAGCATGTCAGTACTGAATTGAGTTCTCTTTTGTGTCTTATCGTGCTTGAATGAATACATACAGTCAAAGCTTGCACCCTCAAAGCATGTTTTGTTTGTTTTTTGCAAAAGGAGTGACATACCCAATAATGTCAGCTTTCAGTTACGATATTATCGTAGACGATACACATCGCACACCCCTACTTCTGCCATATTTACACCTGTGTGAGACTGTTGCTTACTTTGCTTAATGCTACACAGCATTTACCATTTTAGCAGTGCTGTAAAAACATTCCAAAACAGAGCCATAATAAAATGTAGAGGTGTGTGTATTGTGTCCAGTATGTTTTTCCCCTAAATGCCAGTTTTATAAATGTTTTTTTTTTCTCGCAGGTAATGCCAGATTCCTGTGGCTTCTGTTTTGTAACTATAGCGAGGAAATATTTCACCTCTGTCCATAATTCCACTTCATAGCCTAAATGGATTCCTATCATTTCCACTTCGAGAGAATGAGTAACCTTGACCTACACCCTCTGAGTCTTCCGGTCAGTAGACTGTCCCCAGCCAGGTCCACTAGCAGTATTGATCAGTATACCCACCACCACGGCAAAGGGGACTCGGCCTATAGCTCATTCTCTGGTGGCTCCACGGTCCCTGATTACCCTTCTCCTTTTCTACTGGACGAACTCCAGTCGCAAAGCTTGCACTACTCTGATCTGAAATGCGTGAAAGCTAAATATAGCCCAACCGGTCTTGATTCAGATTCCAAGAGCATGGACCACATTTACCGTTCTATGGAAACCGTTGCACAGCAGCATCACAGGAGCAGCGGTGACTTTTCTAACGTTGAAAATCCGTCAGTTCATATGCATCCATTACCACCCCCACCACCTCCTACGCGTCTGAACAGTTTTGTAGCAACAAGGAACCTTGAAAACTCAAGGGCACGTCAGAGTCCAGAAGGACAACTTGCTGACATTTCTACTTCACAACAGACCAGTAATCCAGAGGTCTCTAGTGTCCGGACTGATGGTCGCACCTTTTCACAGCTTAAAAATCACCTCAAGCAAGACCCAGGGGACAAGATTCTTGATCCACCAAAGCCTACAGAAGCTTTAAATAGATCACCCCTGCAAGCCTGTCAACCAGAGCACTTACAGCAGTCCTGGAGTGGCCATTCAGAAAATCAACGTAAGAGGTCTCATTCAGCTTACGGTGGACCTGTTTCTGAGCATCAGTGTTTCGTCAGCTCCTGCCATATGCCACAGAACATGATCAGTGGGAGTATTCAGCACAAAGGACAATTTTATTTTGTTACTGGTGTCTTCAAGTCCTCCGAGCCCAGTGTCATGCAAGGTGTTGATGACAGTGCATGCATGGAAACCTCTAGTGAGTGGTCATATAAAGCTCAACGTAGGAGGCAGAGCTGTCCTGATGGTCCAAGTGGTAAGCTGTTTTTTCAAGAGGAACACAAATTCAGCATTCAGAATGAAGTTGTGGTGCATCCCAATAACAAGGCAATAAAGTCCGAGCAGACTTCTGAAGGTGTAGAGGACCAGAGGGTCATGAGTAGAGAAACTGGAAGGCATCACTCCAGCAGCCACCCTATCTTCTACTGTGGTCCTGAGGACAATTCAGTTGGTACAATAATGACCCCTGCTCTAATTAAGGAAGACCATTCCAGTCATCCCAAGAAAGAAGAAGAGATGACTAGAGTTTCGAAATGGCCCCAACTGACTATTCCAAATGACAAGATCAGCAAGGAGACTACCCCACTTTTGTATCACCTCACAGGAGCGAACAGGACATCATATACCGGCAAGTTCAAAAACAATAATGATTGTGGTACAGTGATCAAGAATCCGGACTCTGTCAAAGATAAACAGAAAGCTGAAAACAATGGGCAAATCTCTCCAAACAGCGAATATCGGCAGAGTGAAATGCCTAAAGAACAACCAAATCAATTCTTCTACCCATGTAGTACGTTAGATGACTCCTACAAAAAGTATTACAAGGAGAAACTGAAAGATGCCCAATCCAAGGTTTTGAGGGAGACTTCTTTTAAAAGGAGAGACTTGCAACTTTCTCGGCCACACAGGATCAAGCAACAGACAGACAAAACTCTTGCTGTTGTACCTGCTGGTTCTCCATCACTAGCTATACAGCCCAACTTGGACAGTCCCACCCCGCAACTACACAACCATCAAGCAGCAGACAAGGAGGACATGAAAGAGCTTGGTCAGGAGATTGAGAAGATGACAGTTGAAAAAGAAACCGAGAAGCCACAGAATGTTGCCCAACCACAGGTGCCTCGGTTAGGGTGTAGGAAGCGTTTGACAGCAGATCAGAAAAAGCTGTCTCGCTCTGAGCCTGAGAAGCTGCACCAGCTGGCAGATGGACCTGCTCATATGACCTGCCGCTCTCTTGGCAATGAATCTGAAGGTCTTCTCTTAGAGGGTGATCACGGTCTAGTGGCTTCTAGGCGGAAGATGTTTGAAACACGGGGCCGTGCTATGTCTGCCTCCAACTTCTCAAAATCAACTCTGAAGCACCTTCAGCATAAAGCCTTGGTAGCATACATGGAACGTAAAACTGGTCAGAAGGTAGCTGAGCCCCAGCGTCCAGTTCCACAAGTTCCCAGCCACAGAAATTCAACTGCAGAGAGGCAGCCTGAGTCAAGCTCCAGACGCAATTCTGGTTCCAAGAAGCTCCACAGGCCTCTCTCCGCAGGACAGATTCTTGACTCCGTGTCAAGTTCTGTTAAATACACCCAGTTCATCACTGCCCAGCCCAGCCATCACTCAAGGCAGTCCAGTTGGAGAGAGGAGTCCTCTACCGCAGGGAATTCAGCCTCCATGGAGAGTCTCCTGGACCAGCCTGAAGAACCCAAGATCTTACGGACTCGTAGCACCTCCACTCCCCATGCTTTCCAGGTATCTTTATAAAACTTTATAAAACAAAATTACAGTTTTACTTTAATTCCAGTTAAGTTTTTAGTATTCACCACTAACGTTTTGTTTTTCATATTGCTGTATTTGTATCTATTATTTTTGTTCCGTAGGTTCGGAAACATCCGGATGAGTTCTCAGCCATTCATAACATTGCTATTTCAAGGTGAGTTGCTATTACTCTTATTGCTAATTACAACCCTCTACGCACACCTTGGCAATAGAATCGCCATTGCATTTTTTTTATTTTTTTTGTTTACTCGCCAGACTGATATACTATTTTATATACTGTATGTATGTATTAAAAGATGATAATAATACTACTAATTCTACTACTAATGCCAACATACAATACATTAGGGATTGATAAGCTGCTGGGTTCATGAATAATAATCATGTTGTCTTCATGTGACATGTCATTCGCTTGAAGTGATTTGCTGAAATCAAAACGGGGACGGTAGTAGATGAGCGCCAACCAATGAGATTGCCGTTTGCGCATTAGTTCCACCCACTACCGGAGAAACTGGCATCTCTTTTGCATGTTCTTAAAAGCTGAATAATTCCAAATGAATGTTATTTTGACAGGAAAATACAACAAAGAATATTGTTTACATGTAGCGTGTCGATTCTGTCTGGTATGTAAGACTCTTGCGCCAGTGTTGCCAAGTCTGTGGTTTTCCCATGGAATTTGGCAACTTTAACACTGTTGGGTTGTTTTTCATGTCCATGGGTTGAAGCGACCTTCAGTAACATGATATTTAGCCCCTGGAATGCAAAATTTACCAGGGGAACACCGCCAAATAACGCGTATTTCCCCGATTTTTACCGGAGTACCCCCTGAAACATGATTAGGCTAGTTTTGAGTAGCAATTGGCCGTTTTGTCGTGAGAACCTGGCAACCCTGTCTTGCTCTCTCTATGAGAAACACAATGGTCTCGGCAAAGCGATTGCGAGTCATGTGCCTTCACACTAGAATTTGCGGTATGTCAAATACAGGTACGCAACCATTGTACCGCAAATTCATACCACATCCATTGAGCTGAATTGAAATAGTACAGATCGCTTGACAGAGCGAAACTCTCGAGTGCTCAGTCAGAGTGTTCTGCAAGTGAAGATATGTCTATGCTAAACTTATACTTTGTCAAGTCAAGTCAAATTTATTTATATAGCGCTTTTATAATTGGTAATTGTTCAAAGCAGCTTTACATATTAGAAGCACAGAAAAAGGGAAGTGGTTAAAAATAAGCTGTACAACCAAGCATGGTAATATGTAACATCTACAAGATGGTGCTACATTAAGCCAATGTCGGCTGACTCCCAGGGGTGGAAAAAAAACCCCTAGGAGAAAAACCCAGCGTGCTAGCACTGGGAAAAAAGTCCTAGGAGGGAAAAAACCCCTTGGAAGATATATATATGTAAATGGATATGGAGATCAAATGATAGAGATATGCCTCTAACACACACAGGTGAGTAAAATCTAAGAATTTATTAGCCAATGGTGAAGAGTGAACGCAGAGTAAAGATTAAGTTGCATATGCGAGTGATTTACTCACATTGTAGAGGGTAACAAGTCGGATAACAGAGATTACAACGTCTATCCTGTATTCATTAACGATTCACAGGATTAAGTTTGACTGCATATGTAAACATTTTGGTGCCTAATTTTATTGAACAAAAACATTATTTTTCAGTGTTCAAAGAAAAGTAGAGGAAGATACAGTAGTGCATCATAGTCGTACAGCTTCTGTCCATGATGAGCGGCGGACACAAATCAGAGCTTCCAGAGGGAAATCTATGGAGGAACTTGGTGTGTCCGTTGTCACGAGACCTGAAGTTCTCAGCAAAAGTTCAGAGCAGCTTGACCAACTTCAGGGCAAGCAGGCCATGCCCGGTGCAGAGAAGAGAACTGTGTCATTTCTTGCTGAAGGAAGGCACACACAGAAGAAGATTTTCAGTGCTGGAAAACACACGGATAACTCTCAGGCTGGCCCTGAGAACCTTCTCTTAACCAGTTCTGTAAAGCATTCATCCTCCAATGATGATGAAATCCATAAAGCTTCACACAATGGATGTAAACATAAAGTTTTGTCTGTGCCCGGTCATTCCACTGAACCTGGGGGAATCAAGCCTGAAGTCAGGTATATCTAAATCCAAATATGCTGTAAATGCACTTATTAGTGGTACTTGCCAAGGCAAGTCTCTGCAAGGAGTTACTTTTGCTTATACTTGGTTAGCAGTTTACAGTCCTCATGAAATCAAAATTGACCATTTTACTTTGCTAGTGCACAATTCCTCCATGCAAGTCAGTTCACAAAGTTAATGTTAATATGGGTTAATGTTCTTATTTGCACATTTGCATGTCAATAACCATTAACATTGCACAGACACAACATAAACCTGTTTAAATAATGGCTTTTTTGACTCTTGTGCATCAGAGTTCACCATAAGTATGGAGAAACTGGTGTTTAGAGTAGCATGCAGTGCATGAAAGTTTCTGTGACAAAGTGCATGAATATTTAATGAGGCAAACTGTTGTTTATTGCTGAACAACTAACCATTACATTCTAATGCTGCATCTTTCACACTAAACTTTGAGTAATACAGCTTTAACAGAGTAGGGTTTTTGAGGGGGAGGGGAGGTTAACCATTTTGATTAAGGATTACAAGTGCACATGAATTAATAATGATGTGCACAGATAAATTATTTATAATAAGCACTGCAACATTCTGTAAAAAATAAGAATTGTCCATTTTGATTTCATGGTGACTTTAAAATCTAGTTATCATGTTCATTTCTTTGTGTGGCTGTATTGAAGCATTTTTTTAATATACATTTATTTTGTATATATTACAGCAAGGAGCAGGAGGTTAAGAGTGAAACATCTGTCTCTAGTCATGAGGTTTCTCTCTGTCATGGAGTCAAAACAGATCCTAGTCAATGGATCTCGACTTCTGAAACGCCAACGTTTGCTGAGCCCCAAAATGCACCACCTGCCCCATATGGTAAGAATGAAATCTTACCCATCACAACACTACCTGACCTTCAAGAGTCCAGCCTGGCACTTAACGGGGAACAAGACCCACATATAAAGAAGGAAGATGCCCCTCTTGTGACTGAAATCAGAGTGCCAGGAGGGAACGGCCCATTGGACAAACTGAAGTGGGAGGTGCTGGTTCAGGAAGTGGTCTCAGCTGACCAATCATTAGCTCGCACTCTTTACCCTATAACCAATAGGAAGACAGCACTCATGCTGATGGAGCAGCTGTTATCTGAAGATAATCTTCTAATGGAGGAACACTATAAGAAAAAACAGAAGGTTAATAACCCAGAAACAGCTGCACACAGGTGACTACTGCACATCAAATTCATCCGTAACACTTTACTTAAAGCCTTTATGTATAATGCATTATGAAGGTATTCATGATGTACATCATAATGCATTATATCTTTTCATAAATAATTGTAATCAAAGTTAAAATGCATTTCTCGGAACATTGAAACAAAAATGTCGGCACTAACAATTGGGTATAAATTGATAGAGAAGGCAATCTCAACAAGCTGATTGAAATAAATCATCCAAGATGGTGGATGGTGGTGTTTTATTTTGCACTGCTGACTATTTTACCCAATATTTGTAATATGAATTTAAATGCTTATCTTAGCAACATGCTAATGTTAAATTGGAGCCAACAGCAATTCGAGGGTGTGTTCATACTTGGCAGGTTTGGTTCCCTATAAAGAGCAGAATGCTCAAGCTTGCCTCGCGATGTTGCCCACTTCAGTTTGGTGCAAGCATCAAAACTGTGTCTCTTTGCAGCAGATCATCGTTTGTGTGTAACGGAGGAATTCCTGCCATTGTTTTGATATTTTCAAAGCTCTTTGTTAGTTCTCAGCTTGTAAAAATACCATCAGATGTACACACACAGAACGAGCGGATTTGGTCCAGAATTGTTTTGGATGTTGAGTAACTTCTGTTGCAAAATATACTTAAATCTTATATCTTTTTTTTTTTCTTTTTTTTTTTTGTATCTTTAGATTTGATGTTAAAAATGACAGTGTGAATCGGTGTTAATTTCATTGAAATAATTTTCGTCAACAATATTTTTCCTGCCGAAAATAAGACTCTGGGCCCTATCATACACCCAGCACAATGAGGCGCCAGGCAAGCGTTTTTTCAGCCCGATTCATTTTCACATAATGTGCCACGTTGTTTAAATAGCAAATACATTTGCACCCATCTGTTCGCCCATGGGCGTGCTGGTCTGAAAATGAGGCGTGTTCAGGTGCATTGTTGGTGTGTTGCTATTTTGAGGCAAATGAAATAGACTGTGCCATTGACCAACAAAAACCTGGTCTGAAGTCAGTGGCACAATATTTTTTTATTTAAAGAGCGCATTAGTAATATATGCGAGTGCACAACACACGTACACTCTGCTGCACACAGGGATGCGCAGCAGCACACAAACATGCCAAATATTAAAAATAAAAAGATTACAATGTAAATCAGATGTTTCAGTATATTGGATCCGTGCATTCAGCCTTAAAGTGACAGCAGCCTAATAAACCTGCTGCTGTCCGTCGTTAATGTTAATCAAACAACAAAAGAAAGAGAATCACTTAATGTTCTTGATTAAATGACTTTAATAGTTTTAATAAGGATTAATCTATATTTAACTTATACAAATAAATATGTCTGCTTGAAAGAATGAAGAATGTTTTATGCACACTGTTATGAAGAATGCATATATCATTAATTAAAGGTGCCATCAAACGTTTTTTTACAAGATGTAATATAAGTCTAAGGTGTCCCCTGAATGTGTCTGTGACGTTTCAGCTCAAAATACCCCATAGATTTTTTTTTTTTTATAAATTTTTTTAACTGCCTATTTTGGGGCATCATTAAATATGAGCCGATTTATGCTGCTGCCCCTTTAATTCTCGTGCTCTCCGCCCACGGTGCTCACGCTTGCCTTGAACAGTGCATAAACAAAGTTTACACAGCTAATATAACCCTCAAATGGATCTTTACAAAGTTTTTGTCATGTATGCGGCATGCATGCGTCAGATTATGTGAGTATTGTATACTGTTATATTGTTAACGTTTGATTCTGAATGAATTTGAGGCTGTGCTCTGTGGCTAATGGCTAATGCTACACTGTTGGAGAGATTTATAAAGAATGAAAGTACCATCGAATGAAAAATTGAATTTACCATGGCATAGTTGAATAACAAGAGTTCAGTACATGGAAATGACATACATTGAGTTTCAAACTCCATTGTTTCCTCCTTCTTATATCAATCTCATTTGTTGGAGATGGAGCAATAATAACTGACATGATCCATGATATCATGATATTTTTAGTGATATTTGTAAATTGTCTTTCTAAATGTTTCGTTAGCATGTTGCTAATGTACTGTTAAATGTGGTTAAAGTTACCATCGTTTCTTACTGTATTCACGTAGACAAGAGCTGTCGTTATTTTCATTTTTAAACACTTGCAGTCTGTATAATTCATAAACACAACTTCATTCTGTATAAATCTCTCCAACAGTGTGTAATGTTAGCTTTAGCCACGGAGCACTATCAAACTCATTCAGAATCAAATGTAAACATCCAAATAAATACTATACTCACATGATCTGATGCATGAATGCAGTATCCATGACGAACATTTGGTAAAGATCCATTTGAGGGTTATATTAGCTGTGTGAACTTTGTAAATGCACTGTAATATCGTCAAGAGCTCAGGGGGCAGGGAGCACGAGAATTAAAGGGGCCGCAACCTATATATCGGTGCATATTTAACGATGCCCCAATATAGGCAGTTAAAAAAAAATTATTAAAAAAAATCTATGGGGTATTTTGAGCTGAGACTGCAGACACATTCAGGGGACACCTTAGACTTATATTACATCTTGTAAAAACTGGTTCTAGGGCACCTTTTAAATGTTAAGCGAACCAGGACTTTTCTTTTTTTGGTCCTGATCAAAAGAACCAAGAGAACCGAACTAAAAGTGTGAACACACCCTGAGTCTCCTGTGAGCTTCACATGAGGAATGTTATTTGTGTGTCTATGTACAGACTTTCATAACAACCACATTTGCCAAGTCAAATTAGATCATTATGCATTGGAACAGAACAAATTTTTAGCCTGATACAAAGTACTCCGTGTTCCACTCAAATCAAATATTAAAAAGGCTAGACTTTCATTTGTATTTTCACTGTATGTTTGTTTTTGTTTCTGAAGCACTGAGATGCCAGTTTGTGACAAACCGCTGAACCTTCCGTCATCTGTGAACAATGAGTCTGTTCTCTCAAACCAAAGAGAAGAACTGTGCAGCGCAGAAATGGATATCACCGACAAGAAGGTACTGAGAGTATTATAATGCTGTTGTTCAATGTCTTATTTTCCCACAGATATCAATGTGCCAAACAATCTGTTGACTTTGCCAGTAACGCTGTGCAAGATCCAGGTGCAAACTTGCAGCTCTGTTTTTAGAAACGGCAGTGGCTTCCTCTGACCTCAATTGAGCACTGTTCTGCTTAGAGTTTAATGAGTTACACTCATCAGTACGGAGTCTACAGGCTCTTTAAGAGTTTGGTTTCAGTCAGACAAAAGCAGCAATGCATCTTTTTTTTAAGATGAAAATGTCTTGGTCAAGTAACTGGATTAACAATCTTAGTTAAGGTGATTGTAACCTGGCTTCATCCAGACAATCAGACTACAGCGGTGTGCACATGCTCTGAAAAAGAGCTGATGCGTGATATGTTTTTAAGCCCTCAAATATTTGATTTAGCATTTACGTTATGTGTACAGACAAATAAAGACTGTAGATCTACTACTCAAAAAGCTAAGAAGTCATTAGCCTAGGGATTCACATATTCTCTCCACGTTGATGGTATTATAATAATGTAAAATAATGAATAATGTAGAAATCTGTTTGTATATTGTGATGGACCATTTTATGCAGATAAGTCCAAAGGGTTCACATACTTTTTCCTGCCACAATACATTTGAACACAAACAACACTTTACAATAAGATGCCATTTATTAAAATGAACGAACAATTAAAAATTCTAAAATATTTAATAATCTTGGTTAAAGCGGTCATGACATGAGAACACATTTTACCATTAAAACATCCTGCAAGTTTCACAGCTTAAAGGGTTAGTTCACCCAAAAATGAAATTTCTGTCATTAATTACTCACCCTCATGTTGATCCACACCCATAAGATCATCATCATCAGAACACAAATTAAGATATTTTTGATAAAATCCAATGGCTCAGTGACAGCAAGATAATTAACACTTTCAGTTCCCAGAAAGCTACTAAAGACACATTTAAAACAGTTCATGTGACTACAGTGGTTCAACCTTAATATTATAAAGTGACAAGAATACTTTTTATGCACTAAAAATAACAAAATAACGACTTTATTCAACAATATCTAATGATGGGCGATTTCAAAACACTGCTTCATGAAGCTTTACGAATCTTTTGTTTTGAATCAATGGTTCGGAGCGCCGAAATCACATGATTTTCAGTAAACGAGTCTTCGTTACGTCATAAGTGTTTTGAAACTTCAATAGTTCTTCGAAGTACTGATTCAAAACAAAAGATTCGTAAAGCTTCATGAAGCATCCAAATCATCCATCACTAGATATTGTTGAATAAAGTCGTTATTTAGTTTTTTTGTTGCTTCATAAGATTATGGTTGAACCACTGTAGTCACATGATCTGTTTTAAATATGTCTTTAGTAGCTTTTTGGGCATTGAAAAAGGGAGTGTTATTGTTGGCTATGCAGGCCTGACTGAGCCATCGGATTTTATCAAAAAATCTTAATTTGTGTTCTGAAGATGATCTTACGGGTGTGAAACGACATGAGGGTGAGTAATTAATGACTGCATTTTCATTTATGGGTGAACTAATCCTTTAAAACATCTTCCTCATTATAAACAAAACATTTATTTAATCACGCGTAGCTCCAAAAGCGGCTCGCTTTGATATTGTGGGATCTGTGATGTCACACGGGCAAATACATTTGCATATGACTGCCTCCAGAGCAAGACATCAACCAATAGTTATACATCATCTCACCATAGGCTCCGCCCGCTGGCCTTCAGCTGCTTAAGTGTTCAGCCGCTTTAGCGTTGTCAAAAGTACTGACTTCGATACCAAGTCAGTACTGAAATTTAATAAAATGAGCGCTGTTGGCTGGATTTGTAAAGGCTCTAATTGGCCATTTTGGCTCATCAGATATGTCTGTGATTGGCTATATGCTCCCACTTTCAAACACTTGTGTGCTTTCAAACACTGCATTGATCATTGTAGCCAATCACAGACATATATGTTGAGCACATGAAAAAAATGGCCGATCAGAGGCGTTTATGAATCCACTCAACAGCGCTTAAAGCGCCACATTTTTAACATTTCAGTATCGACTTGCTATAGTAGTCGGTACTTCTGACAACACTCGCCTGTTGCACCTCTGGATCCTATTATTTACTATCCTATATTACTAATAAATATCTTGTGTATGCTTCTTTGCATCTTCTCATGTATAGAGACTGCTGATGGCACATATTAAGGAGCGCTTGAAGTATCTGGAGGAAGTCCGCTCCACCGTCCAGGGGGAGGTGAAGGAGAATGGGGTGCGGGGTGATGCTATGGAGGCCCTGGTGCGGGAGAGCTGCGTGCCGGCCGAGCTGGAGCGCTACACACAGTTTATAGGAGACCTGGAGCGGGTGGTTAGTCTGCTGCTCTGCCTGTCAGCCCGTCTGGCCCGTGTGCAGAACGCCCTCAGCACGGCAGATGACAGCATGGACACGGAGGAGAAAGTGAGTTTATTAACCCAACAAAGCTAGGTGTTTAAATGAGGTGTGTCTTTGTGTAGATAGCTGGGAGCGGCCCTAAACACACTAAAGGTGTGCAGGGAAAACACACACTTTCTGAATCGCTTTAAGATTGACAGTGAACACACTTTTCTCAAGTCCAATCATCATGTTCTGCTGGATTGGCTGTTGATGGTGTCAACACTGCCTGACCGAAACCACTGTTGAGTTTCGATGGGTTTTGCGATTTGCAATGCCCTCTTGTGACAAACGTTTGAAATGCAATCATTATGATAAAGCACCACTGTGAGGAGGTCAAATATCAAAAAATCTATCATGTTTTATGACTGTTGTTGTTAATGTATTTTTATTTGTTGACTTTTTTCACATATTATATTATTCAAATATAAACTACCATTCAAAAGTTCAGGGTCAGTAAGATTTTAAAGAATTTAATACTTTCATTCAGCAAGGACAAAACATTTATAAAAAACAGTAAAAAATGTATATATAATATGGCTGCGAGCAATTATCGGGGTTCAAACGCTTTAAGCCTTTAAGCAGATGCGTAAAAAGGTATTATGTTTTCATTAGCAAGCCTGTAACCATTTCAATCATAGATGGAAAGACCATTTACAGCCAATACAGGCAATGTACCATAGGAAATACATGGTTTTTAAACCTTTTTAACAGTTATGGAGTTTGAGGCAAAAACCTAGGACTAGTTCGCCAAAGTTGATTGTTTTTTAAATAATGTCCAATATTTAACAAATGATTCAATGGACAGTGGCGGTCCTAGAGGCAAAGTTGCTCAGAGTGAGGAGTTCTACCATGTGGTCATGGCCATGTGCAAAAAATCAGTGAGATATAGTCCTTTAAAAACGTGAAGGCGAGGTTCTCACAGGCCTCTAGTGTGGTGAGTCAAACAGGCCCAGCAAGTTTTGTTCCGCTCGGCCTCTGTTAACCTTGTCTATTAGGTGCTCAAACTTCATTGGCCGATAGCGGCCATGCTTTTTCTTTTTTTTTTTTTGATACGCCAATGTCCTCATAGACAGTCATGGTACCTTGGACAAAGACACTGCATGCCAATTTTCAAGTCAATCGGACCAACGGTTAAGTAGTTATAGCCATTTTCCTGTTTTTTTCCTCTTATAGCGCCACCAAGTGGCCAATCACTGTGATTCTTTTCACGTGACCAAAGATTGAGCTCATACACAAGTGTTCCAAATTTGGTGAAAATATCTCATTCCTTTCACAAGTTAAAGTCATTTTAGTAAAAGTGGCCTTGCCCATTTCAAACGTTTGGCGCCCCTTTGAGACGTGAATCGAAATTTCAACTTTTTTTTGATAATTATTGAAAATAAAACTTACTGCACTTATTTGGTTCCAATCGGGCCTAGAATTTAACCTAGAAATTATATTAAAATTATTGGTAAAAACTAGTCATTTAGAGGTAAATAAAATAAGAAATAACAACAAATCTAAATGAACAACAACATAAATATAAATGTTCATATTTCATTAGAATTCAATTATATAAGATTTATGGACATAAAAGGAAGAAGTGCAGTCTTCATGGTCTGGGTTGTTTTGATCCGGAAACGGATGTTTTGTTTGATGTGCAGCTCATCCCTCGTTTCTTTCATGGACATGAGTTGTAGAGGATACTTTCTAAGAGATCAGATTTACAGTTTTTGCCTAGAGGACGGGAAAAACGGGACAAAAATATTCTTGTGTGCAGTTAATACCACTAATAACAAAAGAACAGAACTGTGACGTATTCATAAAATAATTCCCACTTTCCTCAATCCACAGCAATCTCTGGACAACCGCTACCGTCTTCTGTGCAAACAGAGGGACGACGCCAAAGACTTGAAGGACAACCTGGACCGTCGGGAGCGCATGGTCTCCACCTTCCTCTCCAGGCAGCTGACGGACACACAGCTGCAGGAGTACCGGCGCTTCATTCAGACCAAGGCCTCCTTACTCATTCGCCAGAAAGACCTTGATGAGAAGCAGCGTTTAGGAGAGGAGCAGCTCGAGGCTTTACTCAGCAGTATTCCTCCATGAAAATGCACTGCCTGAAAGTGTCTGTCCAGCATGGACCGTACTTACTTCGAGACACTTGATTTCTGCGCTCTGTAGTCGAGTTACGTCTTGAGTTGACTAATGAGACCATGGAAAGCTTTATTTAAGAGCCCAGGAATGGTTTATCAGATGCATCACTCTAAAATGATGACCAAAAAAGGACGAAAGAAGCACTTTTGGAAATAAACTGCACATTCTCATATTCATAATTGATTTCAGGGCTTCATTACTGCTTTGATGAACTTTTCATTCAATACTTTTTGTCCTGTAATTTCATTTGACACTATCATGTTGAATGTGTTTCGAGTACTTTACAAGATTCTCTTTAAAGATGCGTTTTGAAAGTCTGTGTTATTGAACTGCTGTTGTTGCATGTGTAATAAGAGCACGATTCAGCAGCAAAGCCCTTGATGACAACTTACGCACATTTTCATTTATGCATATGGCAGACGCTTTAATCCAAAGTGATTTGCATTGCATTGAACCCATGACTTAGGTGTTGCTAGCGCCTTGTTCTGCTGTTTGAGCTACAGAAATGACTGATGACACATACATGTGAGCAAATTGTCCTGTTTTCAGTGAGATCAAACAATTGTCCAGGAATTTACCAGCAGTAAAACCATGGTAAAATCACTGAAATGTTCTGCCACAAGTAACTTATAAACCAGCAACAACAGCAATATGATAATTGTAAGAAACCAATGTTCAATTAATATTTACATTTATTATTAATAGTAATAATTGGAACTAGATTTGTATTACCGATGGAAATAACATGCTTACAAAGCAGTAAAAATACAACGGTGTTAAATTTTTAGGTTAAATGACAGTAAAACTAAATAAACCAAATTAAAGCAATATGAAAAGTTGATCGATACAACAAAAAATAAAATACCAATCACAATTGACCCTTTGCCGGGAGTTTGATTGACAGGCGATCTAACCAATCATGATGCCGAATCCGCCATTTTGAAATCTACAGTTAGTAGATTTACGTCGGTGGACTTGAACTTGAAAAATGGTGTACTGACGTCTTTCCGTGGTTGAAACAACATTCCTTCTGATGTTCATTCATGTTTTATTTGACGCTATAGAGATGATCCGTTCACGAGCCGCTTGAACTGAGGCGCTACAGCGATCTATTATGACACATTAAAGAGCCACAAAACGGTATTTGTTTAAATTTCTTTAAAAATGATCAAATTTGAGACTTTATTTCATATTGAAAGTAACCTGCTCTGTCTTGTCTGTCGATACGTTGTCAGTTTCCTCTTTGCTCTGGAATGTATTTTTCACTGCGCGAGAACATGAAGTGTGGCGAGAGATCGGCCTGGCTTGTCGGACATAGCAACGGTCAATTCAGTATGTAAATGGTCTTAAAATGTATTTTTTAAAACTTTACACAAGGTGGAAATTATCTACAGAACAAAGTTTGAATATAATCTGCACATTAAATGGATTGATCTGAATTAATAGAATGTTTGTTTGTTTAAAGTTATCTGGTCTTTAATAACATTCTCAAAACGTTAGCACAAAAACATTATTAATTCAGAGAACATTTAAAAGTAACTTTCCCATAATAATTTCTCCAAGCGTAACCACGAGAAAAAATATTTTCATACGTTAGAGATGCGGTTTAATTTTCTTAGGACTGTAATACAGCATAAAAAATACCTTTATGTTTGCAGATATTTAGGAAACATCCTACACTATGTGCCTTCCGTTTTGGAATGTCTGTTTTTGTTTTGGTTTGTGTGATCCCGCCCACTGCTAATTTACCCAATAGTATTTCAGCACCCGGGTTGCCAGTTGGCGGAAATGCGTATTGCAGCCATGGAAACCAGCGGAAGAACTGGGTCAGAGATCGCAGATTCTACAAGACTTAAAAAGCATCAGAATCCATCTAAAAATCTCAATGAGAGGCATATTAAAACTTACAGTGTAAAGCTCGTCTCCTTGCATTGTCAACTGTGCTCGTTCCTGCTGCGTATCCTCAATCTGGCAACCCGCGTGAGCGTGGAGTCTGAGGAGGAAAGGTGCGAAAAAACAACTCTCCAATATTTTGAATTTGGACTGCAGTACCCATTTCAACCGCTAGCTGTCAATATTACATATTGCATTTTTAATTACAATATTTTTGTTAGCTACACAGAAACTACTAATCTGTGATTCATGGATCCACAACTGATTCGGATTAGCTGCTCTGTTAGATGCTTCCCTCAATCAAGTGTTTCAAAAACGTAAATGTTTTGAACTGATCAGGGTTAAAGTGTATTAAGGGGTTAAAGTGTAGGCCTACTTTGCACTTTGACTGGGAACATCCATTACTTCCGTCTATTACAGTACTTATTGTTGACACGTTCACATTGCAGATTCATGTCAGTGTGTGTGTTGTGCACTTTACAGTCATTCAGTGCTTTAAATTGAACATTGTCAAGGAAATTGAACTCTCAGAAATGTTTTCTCGGCTCTAGATCCACATTTTCATTAGCTTTTCTTGTGGAATACATGAACATTTGGCTTCTCGGTTGGTTAAACAAATGAAAGTTTGTTTTGGCCTTTGGGCAGAGGGTGATTCCTAGTCTTCTCTGTCAAGAGAGAAATGGCTTGAAGAAATGTGTAAGTCACATGAAAGCATCTAGTGACAACATGGATGCGTTCTTGATCATCAGAAACTGTCCTGTCATTAATACCACCATTATCCATTTCACCTGGAATTGATTGATCAGATTGTGCTTTGAATGCTGGATGTGGATTTAGAGACTGTAAATAAGCGTTTGTCCACTATCAGTGTGCTGTGAATGTTAGTTCATCAGTTTTGCTGCCATCTTGTGGTTTTGTTAATGTGGGATGCATGAGTTCCAATTACTTTTGGTTTAATGAATAAAGTGTGTAAATGGAATTTTCTCACTGTGCATCTTAAGTGTTTCATTACAACTAGGCACAATTTTCTGTAAAAATGCTTTGAAATAACATAAATTGTGAAAAGTGAATAAAAAATAACGTGATTTGTTTGATGTGTAGCCTAAAATTCAAATGGGTGAATCTTTAAGTCAATTATATATGTAAATGTTTATATATTTTAGCCTATTTTAGGTGTTTTCATGATGCATATAAAAAATTATGGGGAAATGTCATGTAACTATCATGTAAATAAGGCCACCAAATGGTTAAACATGCTTAAAACATCATATTTACTTCTAAATTGAAGGTCAAACACATCCATCTTGTTTTTTCTACTACTGAAGCATCGAAGCTCTTAAGACATCAGAGTGGAGTTCTGTCTCACATGCCGAATCATGCACATGTGTGTCTTAAGGCATTTTTTTTCTCTTCTAATGAATACAGACGGAGGAACACGTGCTCCATCTCAAGGGCAGAGGGTCAGAGTTTAATACAGCCGCTGCATCATGGGAACATCAAGAGATGCAGCTGTAAGCTAAATTGTTATCTTGTCAACCCATGTTGGCGTAAACTCACAGGACTGGTTTCCAATTGTGGCTATTTCATCATCCACCGCTGATCTGAGGTCAGCAGTAAAGAGTGATCTCTGTAACCAAGCTCACGCTGTCAGCAAGACTCAGATGAGCGTGAATTAGCTCATATGAGGAGAGAACTCAAAGGAAACAAACACATTGCGAGCCTGAGCCTGTTTCTCCCACAGACATGTATTCGAGTCAAAGTTCAAGCACAAGATTAAGTTCTGTTTAATAATATTTGCATAATAATGACGCTTTTGAATAAGAAAATGCATTTATCGTAAAATAAGCTACAATGTGTAGTTCATAATTACGGGTTTTTCGTGACAGTGGGAATCCTGGAATATGGATGACTAAAAATAAACATGTTGATCAGCATTAAACTTGAGATAAAAAGTATGACTTGAATGTGTTCTGAAGGGTTGGTTCACGCAAAAATGAAAATTATGTCATCGTTTCCTTGCCCTAAAGTTGTTCCAAACCGGTTTGAGTTTCTCAACACATATTTTTGAAGAATGTTGGTAATCATTAGTCAGTTGACGGTACTCATTTACTTCTATGATTTTTTTTGGAAGTCAATGGGGTCCATCAACTGTTTGGTGTCCGACATTCTTCAAAATATCTTCTTTTGTGTTCGACAGAAGAAAGAAACTCATACAGGTTTGGAACAAAATGAGGGTAAAAGTAAATGATGACAATTTTTTGGGTGAACTATCCCTTTAACATCTAGAACAAAATAATTCTCAAAAATGTTTCCCAACACCTCAAACATGTGATGCATAAAGAACAATTAAGAGAGATTTTGTCCACTCCCAGTGAGTAACACTCCCTGAGACAAAGAGATTGAATATTTCATATGTATGTCTTGTGTAATTACTCAATTTAAATCTGTTGAATAAAAAACAAAAACATTATATTAGACTATAATAGAATACATAGTCTCTTTTGCTCATCAAAGCTGCATTTATTTAATCACAAATACAGAAAAAACATAATATTGTGAAATATGATTACCATTCAAAAGAACTGCTTTCTATTTAAATATATTTTAAATTATTAGTAATCATTATTTCAGTCTTCAATGTCACATGACCATTCAGAAATCATTCTAATATGCTGATTATTTATCATCAATATTATTATATAATGTTTAAAAGTTTTAGAAAACTAATTAAGAAAAAGTTCATTTATTTATTGTCACTTTTGATCAATTTAATGTGTTCTTGCTGAATAAAACTATTCATTTCTTTAACCCTTGTGCGTCAATTCAAAAAGATACACATAGGTCCATTATAGAGGACAAAAATGTCTGTGTCAAAAAAATGTCATAAAAATGTGAAGTTTGGGAGCACAGACTTAAGTTTGGTCTCATTTTAAAGAAGTACCTTGGCAGAAAAAAAGTTTGAAAAGTGAAACAAAAAAAGTTATAGAGGTTTAAGTCTATGAACAATATTTTATATAAAATATATTTTTTATTAAACATGTTGAACTCTAAAACTGCTAGAAAATGAAAGCCATAAATCTAAACAAGTTGTGTTCCAACTTTGATTTTGATATCTCAAAAAATGAGCTTTCAGTAAGATTTTGTTTGGACGCAATACCAAATCTTCCCCATTAGATTTCAGTAAAACTTCACTAGTTTTTCTCTCTCAAACATTACCTGCACACACACAATTTTTTTATTACACACACATACAAACCACACTCTGACATCCATACCAACACACCCACACAATTAACACTGCATAATTTATCTAATTGACTCATAATATGCATAAGCAGAAAAAAAAAGAATAAAGCGAGTGTTTGCTTTATAGGCCTAACCTGACAAAATGGCACCATCTGGTAAAAAAAATTAAATTTTGAAGCCTTGACCACAAAATGAAAGCCTATTAACAAAGATTGCATCATTTTATAGTCAAATGACCCTGGGATTAAACATTGCACTTTTAATGGGTTTCAATGGGGACATTTTTGTCCAAAAGGTCCTGAGAGGAACTATTTTGTGTTACTAGTGAAAAATTGATTTTTTAAAGGAAATGAGGGTGAAAAAGTAAAATTCCAATAAAAATACACACATGTACCAAAATCCATGCAGTTGGCATTAACACAGGCAAAATTATCAAAAAAACAAAACTGAAAAAGACATAAATGTCGCACAAGGGATAATGATTACAATAGTAGTGCATGTCATCGTTGATAGTCAAAATAAGAACAGAATTCTTCTGGAATCTCAGATAAAGGCTGATTCACATTAATATGGTTATGGAAAGACGTCCGACACCAGCCTCTGTTTATGCGACACCGGCTCGTCCCTCTCAGCTCTGACGTCTTCAGCCAAAGACATGAACTGGATTCTCCCCTTGTTCTTTTTCTTGATCCCCACCGGATGAGTCGGGAAGAGCCGACTTTTAGGGTATCTATGCGGGTCAACCTCCTCCCTGACCTGTTGAACCTCCTGCTGGACGGCCTTTGGGTCTCCAAGAAGCTCCCTCAGCTGTACCGAAACCCCTTTGCGCAGATAGTGGTAGGGTTTCTTTCCGCAGTTGTCCCTTAGATTCCCATTGGCGCAATACTTTCGGACTAGAAGGTCAATTAGAGAGTCGTGACTGTGGATGGCGGCGATGTGTAGTGGCGTGTAGCCGCCATTGGACTTGGCGTCGACGTCCACCCCATGACCGCTCTTCCTAGACACGTCAATAATCCTACAGACCATGTCAATGTTTCCACACTTGGTGGCCCAGTGTAGGGCTGTGAACCCAGACATGAAGTCTTTCTTCTCCGCGAGCTCAGCGTCCTTCAATAGAAGGCCGTACACTTGATTCCACTGTCCGGCCGCGGACTTCACCATCCACTCGTGCTCCGCAGGGTCAAGCGGGCAATGGTGCGAGTTGTACTTTGGCTCTTCCTCTTGTTTCGGGGTCTTGAAGTGTCTAGCGCGGGTCACGCCGTCTATAGATGTTCTCTTAGAGTCAGTGGACAGCTTCTTCTTGTGATGCTGGCTGATGTCCATTTGGGGCATTCGTAATGGAAGTGCAAATGGTTTGTTAGTCTTGGCCGCTCCATGTTTGTCATTAGAGTCGTCAGACTTAAGCGGTACAATGAAATTTAAAGACTTTTTTGGTTTAAAGTCCACATTCTTGCTTCTTTCCAAAGCAAATTCTATGGGAGAAAGTTCTGCAGTGCCATCTGAAGCCTTTGATGAAGATCTTCTCAGTGACTTCTTACCTTCTCCATTTTGTTCCTTCTCATCTTCCTGTGATCCACCTTCATTATCTTCTCTTTGTGCGTTCTCATTGTTTGAGGCTTCAAGTAGGTGATGGTATACTTTCTTTAGGACTATATACTTGGTATCCTGGAGCTCTTTAACAAAACCAACGTTGTTGACAAACGTCTTGAAGAGATCTCGGTTCTTCTTCTTCTCAGCCGGATCACTGCAGTTCAGCAGGTCTTTGAACTTGCTCAGCAGCTCGGAGTTTTTCACCTTTCCTCTGCCTTCTAATAATGTGTTTAAAATCGCTTCTTGAGTGAGAGCCATTTCTTAACTCGTCCTAGATCTAAACATACTGCTCTGTGGACCGATCGTCACGCCCTTACCTGTTTTCCGGAATGAAAAACCTGTAAAATTCAGACGTAGGTGGGGGCGGGGCTGTGGAAAAGTTTAGTTTTGCTAATTTTAGCATAATTTGTCAAGGAGAAAATACAAATATTGGCTAACCACCTTTAAATTGTTAAATAGTTTAAAATAAAATAATTTGAATACAACATAATCAATCAATAAATCAACAAATTGTCCCTGTGAGTGTATTTCAACGTACATTTACTGATTATTACTTGCATATTTCTTTATTTAGAAGCTCAATCTTGCCATGTCTTGAGAAAAGACATTCCTGAAGCCAGTGGGAGTTTCCAGGAAGAAGCCATATTGCGAAATTACGAATCCTAGTATGGCAAAATATTGCCTCATGAATATTAATCTAGAGCTGCTGAACATTCGTTGATCCGTCCACTCATGTAACCTAATTAATATTCAAAAGCTAAGCTTTTCAGCCAATCAGAACAGAACGTCACATTGCGTCATTTAAATTCATAAGCAAAGCCTTCACCATAGTAACGTTCGTAAATTCTCCAGCCCAACTACTGTTGGACGGTGAGTGAGACGAAAGCAGGCAGCTCCCTTTCGCCTTATCCAAACACAGACATTCCTCATCATGGCGGCCACGGATGTAGACATATTTTCTGTAAGTACCCTTTAAAGTCAGCGAGACCCGTTTTCACTTAGATACACGGTCTTTACAGGTTTGTCTGTGATGAATTAGGACTAGCGCGAGCGCTACGTTACTCTCTAGCTTAGCTCAACACTGACCACTGCAATCTAACGCTGTTTATTTACTTCTTTACTGTATGTGTGTGTTTACTATCACTCTTTGTGAGCTTATCCTAGCAATATATTGTGTTTCTACATTTCTGTTGAAGTGAAAATGTCATGTTTAATGTCTTCTCTCAGTCTCTTGAATGCTGTTTGTAGTGAACATCTCTTTATTTACAGTACAGTCTACACACTGATGCAGTCTATACTGTAGTACAGATTTTGCAGCACATCTTTTAGTGTTTTATACCTTAATCCCCATTGAAACACCACTATATTAACAACCGAGTTTGAAAAGTTTGGGGCCAAATTGTGGCCCCTCAGTCTTGAGATCACAGATAAGAGTGATATCCGATCATCCCACAGTCAAACTCAGCAGGGAATGACTTATTTGCTGGGATCTTTGGAATAGGTGGTGGTGACTGTGTGAAGGATAATACGATTACACGAATGCAGTGAGATTTCAATCTGTCTAAATGAAACAGAAGAAGCAGGACGCTGTTGGTCACCCGTAAGCTGGTTATCCTCCTTAATGTATTTAAGCAAGACTTTCTTTGGTCAACAAGCTTGACCAGTGCTGGTCAAACCTGGTTTTGAATGAGCAGCAAGTTCAAGTAGATTAGATTTATAAAAGTTGTGTTTTGAGGGAAAGCTCAAGTAAACCCCATTGTAGATGTGCCGTGAGAACTGATCCATCATCAGGTGAATGACTTTTTCTTGATTTTGAGGAAGCTCATGTATTGAGATGTTTGTAGTCTATTGGGCAGGCTAGATAATAGTTTGTGTGTTCTTCTGTGGAAGTGAAACCTGTGGCCAGTTGCACAAACTTGGCCGCTATGTGTCTTAAGAACTAGTCTGATCATCTAGCAGTTTATCAAGGGGTGATTTAGTGTACTTTTCAGACTCAAATTAGGCCAATCTAGTATGTAACTGGCATAAAAAAGTTATATAACCAGTGTTAAAGGGTTAGTTCACCCAAAAATGAAAACAATGTCATTAATTACTCACCCTCATGGCGTTCTACACCCGTAAGACCTTCATTCATCTTCAGAACACAAATTAAGATATTTTTGATGAAATCCGATGAAGGCCTGCATAACCAGCAATGACATTTCCTCTCTCAAGATCCATTAATGTACTAAAAACATATTTAAATCAGTTCATGTGAGTACAGTGGTTCAATATTAATATTATAAAGCGACAAGAATATTTTTGGTGCACCAAAAAAAACAAAATAACGACTTATTTAGTGATGGCCGATTTCAAAACACTGCTTCAGGAAGCTTCGGAGCGTTATGAATCAGCGGTTCGGAGCGCCAAAGTCACGTGATTTCAGCAGTTTGCCGGTTTGACACGTGATCCGAATCATGATTCGACACAAAAGAAGCCTCCTGAAGCAGTGTTTTGAAATCGTCCATCACTAAATAAGTCGTTATTTTGTTTTTTTGGCGCACCAAAAATATTCTTGTCACTTTATAATATTAATATTGAACCACTGTACTCACATGAACTGATTTAAATATTTTTTAATGCATTAATGGATCTTGAGAGAGGAAATGTCATTGCTGGTTATGCAGGCCTCACTGAGCCATCTGATTTCATCAAAAATATCTTAATTTGCGTTCTGAAGATTAACGAAGGTCTTACGGGTGTGGAACAACATGAGGGTGAGTAATAAATGACATTATTTTCAGTTTTGGGTGAAATAACCCTTTAAAGAAATCAATTTCCAAGACTAACTATCTTGTAAGACTAATCTAAGCAGTTTATGCAACTGACCACTGGTGTGTTGGTTGTACTATTTAAAGCCAAGTGTTGTTCACACTGCGTCGAGCTATCAGATGAATGAAATGTAAGGGTGCTTTCACTGTCGATGCCTTTTGATTAGAGCGTTGTGTGGTTTTAGGGGCCATATATTGATCAACTGCATTGAGCTGTGGAGGGTCAATTCTAGTTCTAATTACATAATGGGTAAAAAAAAGCTTTAAGGGATAGTGCACCCAAAAAATTTTAAGTCCTGTCATCATTTATGCACCCTCATATTCATTCCATTGACTTCGACTGGGCTGTCGAGCTTGTTTCTTTCTTGTGAGGATGAGTAAATAAGAGATTTTTCATTTTTGTGTGAAATAAATCTTTTAAGTGCAGATGTATAATTGCAGTGTCAGTTCAGTCTTTTAACTGAAAGCCTGCTAAGGATCGGAACAAGACTGTCCTGTTCATCATTAATATCATTTATAATGCTCTAGTTTCAGGGCAGGGCTGATGTAGTTAATGTTATTTAAAGGTTTATGAGTTTCACGATGAGTCAACGTCCTGTTCATGCGTAGATGCCCTGCATCTAACCACTGACATTAATAAACACCGACATCACATGTGAGACCCTATGTGTGACCTTTTTGAAGCAGGGTGTGATGCTTGAGAACATTTAAAAACTTGAGGAATGCAAAGAAAATTCATCAAATAATGGGTTACAATGAGATATTTACAAGGAAAATGTTTTAATTTCTTAGAATACAAAAAGTGTTTCTGCTGCAAACTGTATTTTAATAATCATGTAATTTAACATGCAGCACTCATATTTATTTAATTAAAGGGATAGTTCACCCGAAAATGAAAATTTGATGTTTATCTGCTTACCCCCAGTGCATCCAAGATGTAGGTGACTTTTTTTCTTCAGTCGAACGCAAATTATGATTTTTAAATGCAACCGCTGCCGTCTGTCAGTCAAATAATAGCAGTAGATGGGAACTTCAACTATAACAGTAAATAAAACTTGCTTAGACAAATCAAAATTAAAACCTGCGGCTCGTGACGACACATTAATGTCCTAAGACACGAAACGATCGGTTTGTGCGAGAAACCGAACATTATTTATATAATTTTTACCTCTAATACACCACTATGTCCAACTGCGTTCAGCTTCCTGTTAGTGAGGTCAAAAAACGCGTTGTGATGACGGAAGTGATGTCTCGCCCATATACTTCAATGAGTGTCAGACATCACTTCCGTTGTCAGAGCGCGATCAGACCTCACTAACCGGAAGCTGAACGGAGTTGGACATAGTGGTGTATTAGAGGTAAAAATGATAAAAATACTGTTCGGTTTCTCGCACAAACCGATCGTTTCGTGTCTTAGGACATCAATGTGCCGTCACGAGCCGCATGGTTTAATTTGGATTCGTCTATGGAAGTTTTTTCGACTCTTATTGTTCAAGTTCCCAATCACTGCTATTATTTGACTGACAGACGGCAGCGGTTGCAGTTAAAAATCATAATTTGCGTTCGACTGAAGAAAAAAAGTCCTCTACATCTTGGATGCACTGGGGGTAAGCAGATAAACATCACATTTTCATTTTTGGGTGAACTATCCCTTTAAATCATAGACATTTGAAGTTTAATAATCACATTAGGCTTTATCGCTCTTTTTCCATCCCCAAATTTAAGACCTGTCAATTCTGTCATTATTTGCTCACCCTCACGTCGTTCCAAACCCATACGATTTTTGTTCATTTTTGTTCATCTTCGAAACACAAATGAAGATCTTTTAAATAAAGAGATCATAAAACTAATCCATATGAGTTGAGCGGTTTAGTCCAAGTTTTCTAAAGAGACACAATCACTTTATATGATGAACTGAAAGAATTTACGCTTTTATTCACATAAACATTCATCAGCTCACATATCAGTTGTGGTAAACGGAAGCTCAAGCATGTTTGCTTGATGTATGAGAACCAATGAGGTTGATTCTCGTGTTACGCATCACATTTCAGCTTCATCAAGAACCAATGCGGTTCATTCTCACGTTACGCAGCACGTTTGACCTTCAGTAAGAACCAATGAGGTTCATTCTTGTTACGCAGCACGTTTGAGCTTCTGCAAGAACCAATGAGGTTCATTCTCGTGTTACGTGGCACGTTTGAGCTTCAGTAAGAGCCAATGAGGTTCATTCTCGTGTTACGCTGCCATTTTGAGCTTCAGTAAGAACCAATGAGGTTCATTCTCGTGTTACGCAGCACGTTTGACCTTCAGTAAGAACCAATGAGGTTCATTCTTGTTACGCAGCACGTTTGAGCTTCAGTAAGAGCCAATGAGGTTCATTCTCGTGTTACGCTGCCATTTTGAGCTTCAGTAAGAACCAATGAGGTTCATTCTCTTGTTACGCAGCACGTTTGAGCTTCAGTAAGAGCCAATGAGGTTCATTCTCGTGTTACGCAGCACGTTTGAGCTTCAGTAAGAGCCAATGAGGTTCATTCTCGTGTTACGCTGCCATTTTGAGCTTCAGTAAGAACCAATGAGGTTCATTCTCTTGTTACGCAGCACGTTTGAGCTTCAGTAAGAGCCAATGAGGTTCATTCTCGTGTTACGCAGCACGTTTGAGCTTCAGTAAGAGCCAATGAGGTTCATTCTCGTGTTACGCTGCCATTTTGAGCTTCAGTAAGAACCAATGAGGTTCATTCTCTTGTTACGCAGCACGTTTGAGCTTCAGTAAGAGCCAATGAGGTTCATTCTCATGCATCAAACAACTTTGGTTGAGCTTCTGTTTATGTTCTGATGGATTGTTTATTTATGAATTAAAAAATCTGTTCATAATAATAATAAAGTAATCGTGTCTCTTCAGAAAACTAACTAAAATGGAGTAAACCATTCAATTCATATGGATTATTTTTACAGTCTCTTTTTGAACTTTTTAAAGTGGTAGCTGCGTAGGCTGTCAATGGAGGGACTTAAATTTAAAAGATGTTCATTTTTGTCTCACAGTTTTGTATCAACATGAGGGAGAGTAATTGCTTACAAGTTTGTTTGTTTTTTTGGGTAAACTAACCCATCAAAATAATTTATACTTTTTTTTTTTACACAATTTAAGATATTTAAGACTTTTTATGACCTTAAATGTCATGAATCTCAGGATCCACAGGGACTTTTTTTCACACACATGCTTCTAGATACATTTTACAGTTTGCACACATCTCATTTTAGCCTGATATATGCAGGTGAAATGTTGCACTTTTACACCTGTCTTATATGTCAGGTTTAGGAGTACATGCAAGGAGGGACAGCAAGACAGCAAGCTGTGTCTGTGTGCGCTTGCACACTTGCATGAAGATCTCCAATAGGAAAAGCAGATAAAACCCAGTTCAGCGCAGATGCCACGCTGCGCCCAAATCTAGACCATCTGCATTCTTCTCTACGCCGGCCCCTCCTCCTGCCATATCAGATAGGATGCCAGCAAAATTTCAGATGAAGGTTGTTGTGTCAGTTTACTGAAGCGGGCACACACATATATTCAGGTGTATGTAGTGGGTGAGAATGGAGCCGTACCAGTTTGGCTCTTCTCCACTGTCACTCTGAGTACCCATCTGCCTCAAATCTGTGTTGTCCTAGACTCCATTATGGATTGTTCCCTGCAGAGTTATAGTATTAAATTATGTTCTTATCAGCCACTGGTGCAAATAGCGGAAAATCATGTCTAATCTTAAAGTGTTGCTTCAGTACATTATTCAAAAAATCATCTTTTGTGTCCTAAGAAAGAATACGAGTCAGTGGGGTTTGGAATGATGACCGAATTTCATTGTTGGGTGAATTATTTCTTTAAGTGTATTTGGATGGGGTGATTCTTTCGCCAAGTAACGCATGGAATGTTGAGCGATTTACACACAGCTCTCACTGTTCTGTCAGTATGTATGAATTAGGCCTGTCACTGTGAGGGCGGCTTGAGAAAATATTGTTCTGTGGCCTAAACGCTGCTCCATTTCCTCTTGATCTACTGCCCCCTGAGGGGAAATGTTTCCCCTGCGGCAAGGGCATTTGCTATCAGCCCCTATATGGCCATTGTTCAAGCCTTCCCAAGATTTTTTTCCCCCCTCCCTTGTTTTCCAAAAATGCATTCAGCCATTTCCCCTTCACCTCCTAATGTTGGATCTCCCTTTTAGCGCCTCTGCTTTGAAATGACACGGGGTGGTAGGGGGTCGGTGCAGGTTTTTCAGCCAGAATTCCTTTTGTGCTCAATGTGTTTTACACCAGCAGAATTGCTGCTTCCCTCGGTAGCTCGATTGTCTCAGTGACATCATCCACCAAATATGTGCCTGCATTGGGGGAAAAGACGAAGCCAGATGAGGGAGGAGTGCATTGATTTCAGGACAGAGTTTTAGGGCACTCATTAGTGGGATTTTAGATTTGTCTGGTTCTGAATTATAGGAATTTTTTTTTTTTTAGAACATTGGAAATGCGTTGAATGACGATTCTCTTGAATTGTACATGGTTTAAAGCCGACATGAAATAAAAATTCACCCATCTATTTTCTATATTCATGCATGTGTTTATTTGCAGTGTTGGGGTAAGTAACTTGAGTTATGTAATCAGATTACTTTTTCAAGTAACTAGTAAAGTAACGCATTTTTCAATTTACACCAATGTTACTTTTTCAAATAAGTAATGCAAGTTACTTTCACATTTTATTGACTGACAGCTCTCTTGTCACCATGTTGAGAGAAATAAAGTGTGCGCTGTGTGAACATGATGGTTATTGTAGTTCTAGACTAAATGTGAACATGCATTTACTCATCTCACTTGCACGAAAACATTCAGTATTCCTCAAAATGAATAAAAACAGTGAAATGCAAACTTAGAATTTTACACAAACCTGTAATAGTTAACTATATTAAATTACACAAATATACTTTATGTATTTAATCTCACTTTATTAACCACTGTCTTTTCTGCTAAGTAAACAAAAAATACTTTAGATTAGATTTAGAAGTAAGACTGTTGAACTTCCTTTTCCTGTATCCTATTCTTCTTTAATCCAGAATGGCAGCACAGCTGAAAGGTTTGTTTGAACTGCACCCTTTACTCCTGTACAGGCGTAAATATGCATTTCCTTCAGCCTGAGGCTTATTCATTTCACTTTTGGTGTGAAAGGGCCTTAACATTTGCCAAAAATAGAACTTTTTTTATAAAAAAAAAAAAAAAGGAAAGCCCAGTCCAGGTGAGAAAAAGTAATGCAAAAGTAATGTCACGCATTACTTTTAATAAAAAGTAACTAAGTAACGCAATTAGTTACTTTTTGGGGGAAAAACATAATATTGTAATGCATTTCTATTAAAAGTAACTTTCTCCAACACTGTTTATTTAATTATTTTTAATGTTTAATCTAGGGATGCACCGATATGAAAATTTTGGCTGATAACCGATAATTCTGTATATTTGAAAGCCGATGACCGATATATTATTCAAAATGTTAATATAATTTTTGAGAGTCTGATTACAAAGACAAACGTTTCAACATTAAAAGCCATGTCCCAATTACACAATTATAATGTTCTCATTATAATTTTATGTAGCCTATATGACAGACTTGCGCCGTACTTAACTGTATTTTCCTTTTTTGAAGTGACTCCAATCATATTTCAAGCAATTCAAAATGATTATGTCAGACAGTGCACATCTGAAGTGTCTCAGCTGAAGGAAATAATTATTTATTGCTTTAATATATAAGCCAAATTTTTTTATCGGGCCGATAACATTAACATTAAAAATGAACATATATCAGCTGATACCGATATGGTGGCCAATATATCATGCATCCCTAGTTTAATCAACATTTTAATGTTTAATCAAAATGTCTTAACTCCTTCTTATGAAATGACAGACATTTTTCTGGTGATGTGTAAAGAACATGAATCATTTAATTCGCATTACCTCTATCTCTTTCTTACAGTTGTCTGCATTCCGATCTGCATCCATCCAATCAATAAACAATGCATAAAACCAATTTTTTATACTTTATTCCAATAGTCCACTTTAGACATTCTTCTAACTATAAGTAACTTTACAACTACATGTCAACTTAATCTACTAACCCAAATCCCAACCTGAGCAATAGCTGACATGTAGTTGTAAAGTTACTTATAGGAACAAAGTGTCTTATAGTGAGTAGAATGTCTTTTGGGAGCAACAAAATTAAAAGTGATAGTAGAAATTAAGCAGACAGGCTAATAATACTCTATTGACTGCTAGTTGACAGATTCAGTTAGTAGAATGTCTAAATTGGACCAACAAAATAATGTTACCTTTTTTCTTTACAGTAATCCATTTCATTCAAAGAAGGGTTTTTTAGTGGCTGAAGGCAATACAAATAACTAGAGAGACAAATTATTTTAGCTTTTTGTTGCCTTTCCTTTTATGTGAGCCTTATTTCAGTCCATGGTCAAATTTGTCTCATTCCTTCACAGAATGAAGAAAAGCGTAACCTCAACCTTGGCGGTCATGTCGGCTTTGACAGTCTGCCCGATCAGCTGGTCAGTAAATCGGTGACTCAGGGTTTCTGCTTCAACATCCTCTGTGTGGGTAAGCAACTATTAACAGCCCATTTAAACTGTACACTAGCTCAATGTCAATGGAGAGGGTATCTGATCTTGTAGTGGAAATGCTAATCAGTCATTCTCTTATCATTAGGCGAGACTGGCATCGGCAAGTCTACGTTAATGAACACCCTTTTTAACACCATGTTTGAAAATGAGGAGGCCAGCCATTACCAAAACGGTGTCTACCTGCGGCCCAGAACGTATGACTTGCAAGAGAGCAACGTCCACCTAAAACTGACCATCGTTGACACGGTGGGCTTTGGGGACCAGATCAACAAAGAAGAAAGGTAAAAGATTGAATGCAATAATGCCCTGTACTGTTTAGACCAACATCAATGTTTGGAGAGTTACACTGAGAAACTGATACATCCAAAACGCACATGCGAATGAGTCCGTTAATAAAACATTTGCTAATACAAAGCAGTTTGTTCAAATTTTGACACCCACATGCTGAAAACTGAGACAAGAGTGTTTATTTGAAGCTGTTTATATGGTTTGGGGTGGAAAATGAAGAGAGGAAGTTTGATTTTCACAAGTGTTCATGTCTGACACTTTCCATGAATAGGATACACTTTGGACTCTCATTAATTTTCTTAAACCGTTAGAGGCTGAAATACCATATTGTTGTGAGAACTGTGAGATATTGTTGCATAAGCTGTTAACCAAGCTTGAAAAGCAAACCCACGCTATAGTTTTGACTGCATTCAACTTTTGTTGTCTAAGTTTGTCAAAGAACAAATATTTTGTTCTTTATTGTATATGAAATATAAGTTTATTAAAAACTACAAAGGAACATTGAGTGTCAGTTTAATTTAGACTTGATCAGTCTGTCAGTAATGGCGCTTTTCCACTGCATGGTACAGCTCACTTAAATAGTACCACCTTGGTTGAGGTTTGAAGCATGCCGTACCGATACTAAAATGCGACGTGTAAACACTGCAGATCACTGATTGGTCAGAGAGAATCGTCACTACCAGTGTCATTGGATTTGAAGCACTAGACCAGGGGTCTCAAACTCAAATTGGCGGGGGGCCGTTTCTGTGATTGACACCTCATAGGAGGGCCATATTAACATTCAAGTGCAAGAAAGCGCAACATTTCAGAAAATTTACTTTCCTTTGCATTATTTCTCATTTACATCAAATTTTCCTACTAAAATATCTTTATACCTATTCTATAAATATTTTATTTACCATACTAAATGTAAACAGCAGTATATCTCTCATTGTTACAGAGTGTAATATAATTATATTACTTATATAATACTACTAATATACTATTAATTGCAATAGTCTGATGCAACTTCTCACATCCAACAAGGTGCATGGAATAAAAAAATTAGTAATTTAGGAACAAAACCATCAACACTTGTGGTGTGGAGGGGTCAGAAATGAACAACTTTATTTTGCCAAAAAATAAAAATCTCTCATTGTTACATACATTATTAGTTTTTAATATTTAGTGGAAGTATTTTCCCTTACTTTATGTTAGCTTAAATAACATAAAAATTTTGCACTGACCAACACTGTACTGAACAAATACAATCCCTGAATACATTTGTACACTCTTCTGTTTCTTGACAGACACATGGCAGCGCATTTGTCCAAGATGCCGTTTGAGCATCGGTAACGTTTAATGGCTGCATCGGACACGTTTCGGTAGTTTAAATCGACGCTCGTGACTTAAAGTCGAGTGCTTTTACTGTAATTTAGGCAAGCGCGCTCATAATAGAAGCGACACGGTTGAGAGCGCGGCTCATGGTTGCATAGCAACGACAGACGCCACTGGAGCGAAAGCGCATTGGAAAGAAGGAGAATGCGGCGCGGACGTGATATGTGAATGCCCCCATAGAACGGCGACTTTTTCTTTGCATATCAGACCGGTAGCAACTAGAGAATAATAATAATAATAATAATTTAGCGGGCCGGATTGTGTTTTATTTTTGAGATCATTTGCGGGCCGGGTAGAGGGGTAGGGGCCGGCAGTTTGAGACCACTGCACTAGACACTAAACCCCCTAGATTTCAATAGTCAGCAACAGCCACGCAGTATTTGTTCGCACAACGTTTTTAAACGATCATCATACGCAACTTGAAAAAAGAAATGTCTGTATCGTGGTCAGTAGACGAGGTGGTGGTGCAACCATAACGATCAGTCTGTAATCCCACTTACTTTGAAGCAGTACTAACTGCAGTGGAAAAACAAACCGAGCCATACTGTACCGTACCATACCGTGCCGAGCCAAGTCATACCATGCAGTGGAAAAGCACCATAGCGCTCTGTTTAGTTCCTGTCTCTATGAAGCCCCTCCTTCCGAAAAGCACAATGTGCTCTGATTGGTCGGCTGGACCAGTGTGTTGTGATTGGTCAGTTTCAACGGCAGTTTCAACACACTACTAAATAACTCAACCTGGCCCCGCCCCTTTATTTTGCATATTCTTTGTGCAGAAATTTTGTAAATGAGGAATATTGTGACTAAGGATGTGCCCGAAGCCGAATACTATGTTCGGAAAGTGAATAAAGCATTCTACGGAGCCCCTAAAGGGACATGCTTTTGCATTCTCTCACAATAATATAGTTGGGTGATTTATATAGTATATAATTTGTAGGAATCAGGAAGCCGCTATCAATATGCGGGGTATTAATTTCTTTTGAAGGCACGTTCGCGTTTTACTTTCGCTTTCAAATCCATGATCACATGTAGTCTGTGTATGTAGGGAGCAGCAAACTGACCACACATTTTACAGGATACGATCTTTGTCAATGATGCTCTGGATCTGTTGCACACCAACTCCTCCGACATCGTCTTGTCAGTCATCTCTCCTCACTCTCGTCATGTGATCAGTGAAATTTGATGTGCTGTAATGTAACCAACTACCACAGCAAGCCTAACAATGTCCCGTAGAATGCGTTATTAATTTTTCCGTGCCTTTTCAAATTCGGATTTAGGCTTCGGCACATCACTAATTGTGACGTATTCGTTCCCGGAAGAAGACTGCAGTGGAGGAGTTTCAGGGAGTTCAGAAACGGTGACACTGATCTAGAGAATAAAACTTTGTGCTTTGGAACTCTGCAGACCTCTTTCATGCTCAAACAGCAACATTACACGCTAAAGAAAGATGAACATGTGAGAAAAAAAGCATAATATATCCTCTTTAAATAACAATCAAATTTTAAGCATGTCCCAGATGTTACAGGGTTGCAAACCTCATTTAAAATAAATAGAAATTAAAACAACTCTTATCATATTAATTTGGATTTTAATAGACTTTCTTGTAAATGCATCTCCTTTCACTGATCTTGTTAAGAAGGAGAAAAAAAAGACCTTATTTCGTATTCAACTCCTAGAATGTGCCTTCTAACTCTCTGAATGTTGGGTGTAAAGATGGACAGATGTGCAGACAGACATTGCATTTTTTGGGAAAAATGCATCTAGAACGAAACAGTGTAGACTCTGAAAGCTTACAAGCGGTGCATGCTGGCAAAAATGCCTAAGAAGTCAAGAGACAAGGTCAGAGAATGTAAACATGGTCCAGGCCAGTCTCTACACAGCTGCATCTCTTTCTCACACTTTTTTTCTTTTAAAGAAAAGATAACATCTATATAGAATTCTTTCAAAAATTGATGTTAACTGGCTTTTTACGAGTGCTGATTTCTTGCAATGTGTCCGTTTCTCTCAGCTATAAACCTATTGTGGATTATATCGACACACAGTTTGAAAACTATCTGCAGGAAGAGCTGAAAATAAAGCGCTCTCTCTTCAACTACCATGACACCAGAATTCACATCTGCCTCTACTTCATTGCTCCAACGGGACACTCACTCAAGTCATTGGATTTAGTCACAATGAAGAAATTGGACAGCAAGGTAGGTCCCATCACTAGTGAATGTTCTGCATGAATCTCCATTCGCTGGCAAATTCAAGAGTTGTACTATGAGGATTACAAACGTCGAACAATAGCATGTGCGTTAACTGCTAGTCTGATGGCTGATTGTAAAGTAAGGATCTTATTATGATAGCAAATTATATGTATGTGAAATTAAACAAACGTATTTTTTACATTATATTCACTCCAAGTGTGTATGTTCTTCAACCAGTGCTTACAATGTCAAAATATGTCAATAGCAAAGAAGGTAAAAAGAGACACATATTACTAACGTTAACTGACTTCTGTTGCTCTTGATTGCTGATCGTTCACTCGGCACAAATGCATCATTTGGATGTTTACAGGACAGGAAACATCTGAAGCGCGCGCCCAGAATGCCGCATCTCAGACAGCGCTTGAATATTGCATTGACACCAGTCTTTGCAAGTATCCTAGTAAAGATACTTGGTTATGTCTTAAGTAAACGTAAACAGTTGAGAAATAAAATGCATGTGTAACTGTTTATTGGATCCGTGCAGCTCTTAAAGTGACAGCAGCCTAATAAACCTGCTGCTGTGTTTTTAATGTTGATCAAACAACAAAAGGACAAAGAAATCACACACTGCTCTTGACTGAATGACAGGCATAATTAAGCATGAAAATAACTGAAGGAAGTATATATTTGCTAAACATATTAAATAAAGTAATATGATTCATATTCTTTTGGTTTCTCTACCTAATACATTTTAAAAAAATTACAAATGCAATGAAAATACAGGTATCGGCGAGTACCAAAAATAAAAGCCTCGTTCTGGTGCTGTTGGTGCATCAATTAGTAAATATTTTAAAATGTAAAACATATTTTAAGTTTCTTTTGCTGCCAAAAAGCATGAATGACCATCTTGTTTATGATCGTTTTGTGAGTTTGTAGGGAATGTCATTATTGCTGTAGTGATGAGTGTATTGATAATCCTTAAATATGTGAAAATGTAGGACAATGGGCAGGGGTTCTCTCTGTCTGCCAGCGGAAAAAGAGCAGATCAATACTTCATTTCATCAGATAATAAGGGCGTGAACGAGAGGAGATGGTTTGTGTATTTAGGAGATGCACAAAGCACAGATGGTTCATAAGGATGTTGCCCCAGGGCCCTGCTAACACAAATACATACTAAATAGAGATGCACCAATTGCAATTTTCTTAGTAGATTCCGTTCCTGTTTTTTTTTTTTTTTTTTTTTTTTTTTTTTTGTAAATGCCAATACCTGTTTTTACTTTCAAAGAAATATAATTGACAGCATATACAATCAAAAATCTACTTTTCTTCAATGCAAAATGTTATTTTCAAAACAAATTTCAAACAACAGCACAAATAAATGCAATAGAATAAAGAGAGATATGAAATGTACACGGCTTATATATTGTGAAATGTTTTTTTTTTTTTTTTTAGGTGAACATCATCCCTATTATCGCTAAAGCTGACACGATTTCCAAGAGTGAGCTACACAAGTTCAAGATAAAAATCATGAGCGAGCTGGTCAGCAATGGTGTTCAGATCTACCAGTTTCCCACGGATGATGAAGCCGTCACAGAAATCAACTCCTCTATGAACGTGAGTCTTTGCTTGAACCACATAAAAGCTTGTGCACAATTTGAATTTAAATCCAGATGTGAATGTATATTTCATTGCATTTCAGTGGGAAAGTGCATATTATTGCTAAGTAATTTGAGTAATAGTAGTGCTTGTGACATGACCATGATTGTTCTTGTTCCAGGCCCATCTTCCCTTTGCTGTGGTGGGCAGTGTCGAGGAGGTGAAGGTGGGCAATAAGACGGTGAGGGCCAGGCAGTACCCATGGGGAGTAGTTCAAGGTAAGAAATAACGTTCTTGCAGTTTGTTCTCTTGTATTGTCTGTTTCAGTTGAGCTGTATTGCTAAGCGTCACAGGAGAAGATCATGCTCGAGGGGCTGGAGTACGTCAGTCGCTGCTTTTCATTTTCCTTAAGCTTCTCCCTGTGGGTGCTGGTTGGGGGTATTTTTACAATGTCTTTCATGTGAAAACAATCCCATCAATCAAAGCGACGATAAATGTCACACTTGACGGAGGCTAATTACGCTGTTTTCTCAGATGTGAGCGAGAGCTCTGCCTCAGATAAGGTCACGTCATTAGCTGTAACTGTGTTTCAGTTTAATTGCTCGTCCAGCTCAAGTAGAGACTCGCGCACCATGAAAGAGATGCTCAACGTAGAGCACTTCATGTAGACTTTGTGGAGTCTGCTAGTGTTTTTCAGCATTAAAATATAGACAAATACAAATTAAAACATTTTTTCAGATCTCAGCCATATGACTAAAACTACTTACTTACTCAGTACAGCGTTCAGCACACCTACATACAGAGCATTACTCACAAGGATGCAGATTATTAATATTTTTTATGGCTGTCAGGTGAATAAATACATGTTTTAGTATTAAAAATGACTTAAACCCCTTTTTCCTTTATGCAAAATCCACTTTTATAAAACAGATGTGTGTAAACAACCAGCCTATAATGGTAAAAATCCATCCACTCCATTTTTTTATAATCCCCATAAATCATAAACAGTCTCTCCAAACAGCGGTTCTGGCCCATGACTGTGGCGATCTGCCCTGTTAGCAAAAATCCTGCCCTGAGAGAGCCGCAGCAGTCCACCATTTCTGTTTCCTCGCTGTAGCAGCTGGAGATATACAATGTCTGCTCCAAAAAAAAAAACATTACAAATGTTCTGTTATTGGATGTACCAACGAACATAAGAGTCTCCGTAGACTCCCGAGCCAATGAGGACACTGTGGTTGAATTTCATTTATGAAGGAGATGTACCGAAGAAAGTCGGTTGCGCAAATCATTTTATGCTTGGCTGCTTCACAAACGAGAGTTACTTTAACGTTGGATTTGCACGAAAGATTTATATGATGCTAGTCGATGTAGTAAACTACATACATTCATCCACTAACCATTCAGAAACGTCCAGTTTCATTCTAAAAGTTGTAACTCCTTCTGAGTCTCTCCATCAGTGTCGACTCCGGTTTGAACAACGTAAGGCTGAACACCGTTACTGACAATCCTCATTTTGGCTGCGTGAGATTCTCCAGCTTTGTTGTTGTTGAGCTGTTAAAGCTCCGCCCTCTTCTAGAGCAGCAGCTCATTTGCATTTAAAGGGACACACACAGAAATGGCATGTTTTTGCTCACACCAAAATAGAGGCAAATTTGACAAGCTATAATAAATGATCTGTGGGGGATTTTATGTTGAAACTTCAGACACATTCTGGAGACACCATATTACATCTTGTGAAAGGGGCATTATAGGTCCCCTTTAATAATGCAAAACTATGTGTTTGGGGTTGGTAAGATTTTTCTTCATGATTTCAAGTCTTTTCTGCTCACCAAAGCGGCATTGATTTGATTAAAAAGTATGGTAACTCTTTAGTTTAGGGTCAAATTTTCACTACTAACTAGTTGCTTGTTAGCATGCATATTAGTAGGATATTGGCTGTTTATTAGTCCTTACAAAACACACATTAATGTCATATTCTGCGTAATCATATTCTACATCCCTTAATCGTACCCAATACCTGAACTTAAAGGTGCCCTAGAATTAAAAATAGAATTTTCCTCAGCATAGTTGAATAACAAGAGTTCAGTACATGGAAATGACATACAGTGAGTCTCAAACTCCATTGTTTCCTCCTTCTTATATCAATCTCATTTGTTTAAAAGACCTCCGACGAACAGGCAAATCTCAACATAACACTGACTGTTACGTAACAGTCGGGATCATTAATATGTACGACCCCAATATTTGCATATGTCAGCCCATGTTCCCAACATTATGAAAGGCATTACGCAAGGGCAGCCAGTATTAACGTCTGGATCTGTGCACAGCTGAATCATCAGACTAGGTAAGCAAGCAAGAACAACAGCGAAAAATGACAGATGGAGCAATAATAACTGACATGATCCATGATAACATGATATTTTTAGTCATATTTGTAAATTGTCTTTCTAAATGTATTGTTAGCATGTTGCTAATGTACTGTTAAATGTGGTTAAAGTTACCATCGTTTCTTACTGTATTCACGTAGACAAGAGAGCCATCGCTATTTTCATTATTAAACACTTGCAGTCTGTATAATTCATAAACACAACTTCATTCTTTATAAATCTCTCCAACAGTGTAGCATTAGCCGTTAGCCACGGAGCACTATCAAACTCATTCAGAATCAAATGTAAACATCCAAATAAATACAATACTCACATAATCCGACGCATGCATGCAGCATGAATGACGAACATTTTGTAAAGATCCATTTGAGGGTTATATTAGCTGTGTGAACTTTGTAAATGCACTGTATTATAGTCGAGAGCTCAAGGGGCGGGGAGCACGAGATTTAAAGGGGCCGCAGCCTGAATCGTGCATAGTTAATGATGCCCCAAAATAGGCAGTTAAAAAAATTAATTTAAAAAAATCTATGGGGTATTTTGAGCTGAAACTTCACAGACACATTCAGGGGACACCTTAGACTTATATTACATCTTGTAAAAAAACGTTCAATGGCACCTTTAATCTCTACCTTACTATTAATAAGTAGTAATTAGGAATTTGAAGGCGAAAGTAGTTGTAGTTAATAGTGAGAATTGGACCCTAATCTAAAGTGTGACTGTAAAAACAGTAATATTGTGAAATAATATTACAAGAACTGTTTGCTGTATTTTAAAGTGTAATGTATTCCTGTGATCAAAGCTGAATTTTCAGCATCATTACTCCAGTGTTCAATGTCACATGATCCTTCAGAAATCATTGTAATATGCTGATCTGCTGCTCAATTATCAATAGACCTTAGTCAGTGTAGCGCCATAGCCTTGTTTTCATTCCTGTCAAAAAAAAAATATGTAACAATGGATTGTACTGGATTGTACTGTTGTTTAACAACAACCTGATTGTTCAGCTGACTAAACATCTTTCTGAACAAAAACTCCATATAACAGTTTTAAAAGTTGTGAGAACCTTTATACAGTGTGTGCCATTGTGCAGACTGTAAGTCTATCCCTCACAGCCTTGTTTTCATCTGCGTTAACTTATGGTGTCTAAACTGAATAAGGGTCTATTATTATAGATGCTCAGTTATTAAAAGGATAGATCACCCTAAAATGAAAATTAAGTCTTGATTTACTCACCCTGGTGTTGTTCTAATGCAGTATGTCCTTCTTTTTCGGACCACAAAAGGAGAATAAAAATAAATAAATACCATGCTTGTCCATATTTATTTAATCTTAAACATGTATATGCATATGCCTTAATTCGTAATTGTAACTACATAAAAATGATAAAATGATGCAGAATAATGAATAATAAAACACTATTGTGATCTTATTATTTGTTCTGTTGGATGTATGAGTTCAGGTCTCTCTCACGCACACACTGCATACTTTCGAAGTATACTCCTTGGCCGTGAGCCTGGAAAGAAGATGTAGCGGACTTTTTTTTTTTTAAACGCGCAAATCACCATCTGCACGGACACAAAACTTAGGCTGACTTCATTTTCGTCATTAGGAGGGTCCGTGGATGTCCTTGGAGAATGAAAATTACATCACGTAGACCATCAAGGAACGTGGACAGCTGAATTATACTTTGTGCTTGAACTGTATTGATGTGATCATGTGCTTGTGTGTTGCAGTGGAGAATGAGAGTCACTGTGATTTTGTGAAGCTGCGGGAGATGTTGATCAGAGTGAACATGGAGGATCTGCGGGAGCAGACTCACGCCAGACACTATGAGCTCTACAGACGCTGTAAACTAGAGGAGATGGGCTTCAAAGACACTGACCCGGACAGCCAGCCTTTCAGGTGGGTTACTGCAGGTGAAACTCGTCACATGATCAGTGGAACACTCTGTCTCAAAGTGAGCTGCCATCCGAGGCCCGTTATGACAGAGCAAGCTCTCACTAACACTTTTGTGCAGTTTGGTGTTACTTTGTAGCAGCAAGTAACATGTGACCAAAAGTGTTAACCTTAATGGTTGGCCCGCTTCCTTCACAGTGTGATGGAAGAGATTAATACACCTCTGGACACATTAGTGGCATGTGAATGTTTGTGACGATTACGATGTTTATCACAGAATTTTCATCATCGTGTGATCAGGCCTTTACTCTGAAAGTGTTTTGCTTGTGATACAGGTACAGATCTCTGTTCTGCAAAGTAACTTTCTAAAGTGTAAAGTCAGCACGAACTCACGGTTAACCCTTTCACACTTGAGTTTAATTCTAAAGCTTGAGTTCAAATCTGATTCAGTTTTACAATGCATAAAGTCATCCCCCAAAATACATGAAAGTAAGTGTCCGGTGAACTGGGAGAAGAATTAAGTCAACTTTACAGATCGTTTGGATGTTTGCAAACAGCGATGATGTGTGTTGTGGGCGGAGTCTAGCTGCTGGCAGAAAATAGCAGTCTGTGGATGCAATGGAATAGAAGAAAAATGTCATTTCTGCGGCTGTCGATTTTAAAATGATGTGTTTGGGGTTGGTTAGATTTTTCTTCAAGTTTTCTTCATGATTTCAAGTCTCTTCTGCTCACCAAAGCGGCATTGATTTGATTAAAAAATATGGTAACACTTTAGTTTAGGGTCAAATTCTCACTACTAACTAGTTGCTTATTATCATGCATATTAGTAGGATATTGGCTGTTTATTAGTCCTTATACATAGATGCAAACTCCTCACCTTTCAGTGACAACTCACCTTTTTGAGATCAAAATAGGTCACTTATGGGATTTGTATAGATCCAATGAGAAAGTGTTTTTATGGGGCGGGGTCTGAGATGTGGGAACGGTGAAGAGAGAGAGGGCAAAAAGTTCGCGTTTTGCTCAGTATTGCCGTTTAATCAGCCAATATTGTCTTAAATAATTTTTATAATTTTAATATTTGACCAAATGTAGCCTATTCAATCTTGATTTTGGTGAAATGTAGCAACATTTTTTTTTTTTTTTTTTTTGTGAAAAATTACAGCTTTGGACATACAAGGTAATAACAAATAAATAAAAAAATCCCTTAAAGTAACTACAAATGAGCATGTAAAGCAAATATCTTTTTACCTGTTTGCATCCCTGCTTATAAAACACACATTAATGTCATATTCTGCGTAATCATATTCTACATCCCTTAATCCTACCCAATACCTAATGCAGTTATATGCCCATAAAATACAAGATATTGGGGCAAAATTGATCCTGTGTTTTTGTCTAATATTTATATCATAATATAGTTAAGCAATATGACACGAGTGCTGTTTTTGTTCCAAATAGCACATGTGATATTGATTTTATACAACAGTTCACTTAATAAAAAGTTAATATTTTGTTATATTTTAGAGACAATACTGTCTATTTTTGTTAGCTATAAAGCCATAGCAGAATGATTGTGCATCTCTGAGCAACACAGCGGTGTTTCTGAATGAATCCGTGTTTTGAACAAATCAATCTGGTGAATCAATGATTCAATGACCCATTCATAAAGAGAACCATTTACTTCATTCCTGAATGAATCAGCAGTTTAAATGAATCAAATGAATGAATGACTTACTCGTTTAGACATTTACTGCCACCTACTGGCAGTTTTACTTTCTTATTTACAGTATCATTTCAATACAAAAAAATCATATTCCATATTAATAAAAAAAAAACATTAAAGGTATATTTAATTTTATAAAAAGAAAATTCAGTCATCTTTTACTCGCCCTCATGTCTTAAAAGTTTATGTATAATAAATTATATGTTGAATCAAATATAATATTTCTTTCTTACGCTACTTTTTTCTAATGTCTATTTTCTCATTTAACACAATAATGTAATGTCTCAGCCACATTTGATGTGCGATTCAATTGTGAATAATAGATTAATTAATAACCACATCATATAATTATTTAGATTAAAAAATTTAGCCCTAGTAATTTCATGTTCATATCTAACAATTCTGAGAAGAAAAACAAATTGCGAGATATAAACTTGGTTCTGACTTTTTTCTCTGAATTATGAGTTTATATGTGATGATATTTTGTAAAAATGAAGGCCATCTTTTTTTTGCATTCTGATTCTGACATCCAAAGGCACAACGAGATATTTTTTTTCTCTTATTCCATGGATCTTGGCTATTGTTTCTGTGATGTCTTCTCCTAAATAGTCTATAGTTACCTACGCAATGTGTGTCTTGATATGAATGAAACACTTCAATTTATATTTGGAAGGATTGCTATTGCCGTTTACATGGACTGTATGTTTTTTACACACTACAAATATATTTTTGCTTGTACTCATTTTCATTTACATTTCTTAAATCTTAAAATAAACACGATGTGGTTAAAACAGTGCTGTGCGTGTCCGTCTTTGGCTCAGCACCAGCTCGAAAACAATCAACTTCAAATTTAGCAGCTGATCACGTGACCCACTAAACTGAATCTTCTAATCACACTGGTGTGATCGTGCACATCAAAGGGTTAATTAATAAACATTCCTGGTTTATTCCAGAAATAATGTGTTCTTGATTGTGTAATAACTATTTGTTTGGAAAAAAATGTTTTTGCCTCTAAAATGACTTCCTCTTTGACTGATGCTGTCTTGACCGTGACATTAATGTTGATGACATATTGTAGTCACTTGTTTTAAGCTACTGTTCCCTTTTTAAAATCCAGCCCATAGTTATCAAAGCATAATGCCAGTAGATTTTACGTTAAAATGTTTGTAAATGTGTGTGTAAATCTGAAAATGAAAATCTGTGTAAGAATGTTACCATATGAAATCGTCCAGTTCAAAGCAAAACCTTTTCTACAGTCTACAGGAGACGTATGAAGCCAAAAGGAAGGAGTTTCTTGGAGACCTGCAAAGGAAGGAAGAGGAGATGAGGCAGATGTTTGTTAACAAGGTGAAGGAGACGGAATCTGAGCTGAAGGAGAAGGAGAGAGAGGTTAGTCCGGCTTCCTTTAGGATTTATCCTTCTCAAAAGCCTGCTTGACAAAACATAATGAAGTCAGCATGGCCTTAGAGAAACGGTGCAGGTTAAAACTAATGGACGCTCTCTGTCTTCAGTTACATGAGAAGTTTGAGCAGCTGAAGCGCATGCACCAGGAGGAGAAGAGGAAGGTGGAGGAGAAGAGACGGGATCTGGAGGAGGAGATGAACGCCTTCAACAGGAGGAAGGTGGCGGCCGAGACGCTCTCGCTCTCACAGCCTCTCAAGAAGGACAAAGACAAGAAAAAGTGAGTTCTTATCCTTCCATATTGTTTCTCCATTTTATCTTACATGCAAAACATTCATATAAGTGCAGTCAAATCAATTAATCGCATAAAACATTTGTGTTTACGTAATATATGTGTGTGTAATATACACCGATCAGGCATAACATTATGAGCACTGACAGCTGAAGTGAAGTGTCAAGGGAACTTCAGCCTGTTCTCAAATGAAGCTCATTTAGCTCCATCTTGTGGTTATTGATGGTCTAACGTTTACAGAGCATCCATTTTGTGGTTTGAACCTGTCATGGATCCACACACTGAAACCTGCCCTGTAACATAAGCCACTTTTACACCGTTGGGCCTAACCATTCTCGTCGCTTAACCGTTCCATCCCACGCCAATCCGGTACAGATATGGTTTAATTTCCACTGAAAATGGCTGATAACAGACGCTCTTTGCATGTAATACAAATGCATCAGTCAGTGCTTTTATAACACAAGTGTTTACAGACAGTAAATAGCGACCGCGTTATGGAGGACGATCAGATAATTGTTTTAATTTTATTATTAATTTGTGTTTACGTCACTCAAATAGTGCGCTTGGCCACAGCTTCACTGGCCTTATTGCTTTAATTCACCACAAATACAAGAACTCATTCCAGAAAACATATTGTCTGAAACCTCTTATGTTCATTTGTTCCCATATCACAACATGCTTGTATATTTTTAAATGCATTAATGACATGTCCATTCTACATCATCTTATTTAGTTTGTTTTGCTTTATTTTGTGATTCATTTTCTTGTTTTGTGTTTGTTTGTCTTCTTTCAGTTAATTTATGAGCTCATCGCAGGCCATCCATGGACTTTCCTTCATTAACGTTGCATCGTCAGCTTTTGTTTTTTGACATGTTCCTCATGACATTGTGTTAACGGACCAAAGATCCTGATGGGAAGACAGAGAGATGCATTATGGGGACTGAATTGGTTCTTTTGTTGCCACATTTATGTTTTTTTGGGAGGGGGGTGAAGGTCATTTTTAACATCACCCTCATCAACCCCATTTTACGGTTTCTGTTCTGTTTTTACAGTTTTTTTGGTACTAACCATCTGCTCATTTGTCTTACAGTCAGGCCAATTTTGTGACGTACGTATTGAGTAGTACATGTTTCCCTTGCCAATGTACAGAAGTATTTAAGATCTGAGCCAAACTCATTAGCACACACAGTGATGATACTAGTGCACACATGTGTATGATTTTATTATATAAGCCTGCATGGGTATGGCTAAATAAAGCAGTCTTAAAGTTATTTTTGGTGCCGTTTTTAAAAGTACATGACAACAGATATGCAAATTATATTTTTTGTATTGTAGAGCGTATAAGGCTGTATGGTATTCAGATTATATTGTTTATCATGGAAGCCGTACTATTGAGGTAAAGACAACTTCTGGCAGATCTTCATTTGCATAAGGGGCAATGTTGTATCAACTGATATTAAAAATAAATACTCCCCCTGATTTCCTTGAACTGTTGGAATGTGCTTTGTGGTGTTGGGTATATAAAATGTGTTTTTTATAATGTATAACTTCATTTTTAATAACTTCAGCAGGAAAATGAGCTGGCATCCACGGGTCCAGTTTCAGCCAAGATCTGTAGTTGTCTTAGTAGTAACTTCATTAGGGCTTTGGATGTAAAGTTGAAGTTCTCTGTGAAGCATAAATTCAGTATCCTTCTCTGCCTCTGGTGTCGCTTCCACCTTCATGAACAATACAGTTTCCATGTGTAATTCAAAACATTCTACTAGATTACAATGAGGAGAAACATTTGGCAAAACACTACCATTAAACTACATTTAATAAATGTCTTAATTTAATCACTACGGTACACCTATAATAAGTATTTATATTCAGACTATTTTAGACTGGTTCGGGTCGCCACCGCTGCGGAGTAGCCCAGTACCTGCGTGACTCGTCCTAGACATAAACAGAGAAGTAGTTCCGGCTACAATGTTCTTCCGCGCGACGCATGCAGTTTTGTTTATTAAGTGCTAGTGCACCAAAAGTTATGGACTGCAGCTTTGGCAAAATATGCAAACCTTATTTCGTTTTTCCATACTAGCCGTCACTCTTTATGTCGGTCTGTGGTTTTTGCAAGTATTTAACCAATAAAACGTATTAAAAAGAGCTTGTCACTAAACCGCGTAACTCTATTGGATCCTCAAACTGTCAGTCAAACCTCATAAATCCGCCCCTCTATCGTGAATGAAGTATTGCGCGCAGTTTGAAGCGTCTCTGTACTTACTCAAACATCAGTTCTTTATTTACCTTGCGCTGCAAACAAGCAGTGTTTTCTTTACTCATGAAATGCTGTCCGTAAAGGTTAATGTTTTATGTATTTGAAGAGTGGAGAATGTTAATAATAATGACCATACATAAAGCTACAATTTTAGAAACGTAAATTATTCATGAAGCAATACATTTCTTTTGCCTGTCACACTTATGAGGTAAATCCGGCCTGGCTTATGCTCAGGAAGGCTGTATTTGATTAAAATGTATGTGAAATATTATTAAAAATGTTTTGTATTTTAACAAATTTAACTCTTTCCCCACCACTGATGGAATTTTCTGTCATCTATGACGCTTCTGGGTTAGGGCTAGAAGGGTTCGAGCTATGGCCAGATTGTCCCTACTGAGCATATGCATTTAGTTCACTTTCCGGGGGGGTAATAAATGCCTTCTGATGCGTTTGTGTAAGATAATAATAAGATAAGGTAAGATAAAATATCCATATTTAACAAGTTATGAAGTAAAATAGCTTCCAACGCCAGTTTACACTTTTTTTGTTAATTTAAAGTTGATGTGTCACATTTCCCTCTAAATTAAAGGGGACCTATTATGCCCCCTTTTACAGGATGTAAAAGAAGTCTCTGATGTCCCCAGAGTGTGTATGTGAAGTTTTAGCTCAAAATACCCCACAGATAATTTTTTATAGCATGTTAAAATTGCTACTTTTTGTAGTTGACCAAAAACGCGCCGTTTCAGTGTGGTCCCTTTAAATGCAAATGAGCTGCTGCTCCCGGCCTAAAAGGGCGGAGCTTCAGTCAGGACGTACAATAATGGAGATAGAACAAGTATAGTTTAGTTTAATTACAGTTATAACTTATATTGTCTTCTTGTTTTTATCCACTATATTAGTACAAGCCTGTGTACCGATGAGTTTTATAACGTTTATTGTACTTCACACAAAATATGAAGCGTCCGTTTTCATTCTAGAAAATCTCTGTAAGCACTTAACAGTGCAAGTGTGCATTAAAATATTATTCTTAAACTCTCTCTCTCCCTTGTATTATCAACATAAACAGCGAAGAACACAAACACTTGTTACAACTAACAAACAAATATATAAAGACCTTATGCCTTTTCTGGTGGTACTTAACAAACTTTATTAAAGTTCATCGGAGTTGATTTACAGATATAAAGTGCTCTCACCTTCGTTACTGCTGTATCCAAAATCACTCTGGAGACTGTAAGCTGGATCATGAACAGTTTGTACTGATTTATCCTTGAGTAACACATTTTCAGCACAACCTCTGTTTCATATTGTCCCTTTGTATTGACATTCTTCACAAATCAGTCCAGTGTGAAATGTTTCGCGCATAAACAAATTTCGGTAGAGTTGAGGGAGCATTTTCTTCGAAAACAAAATGAATCCACCTCGTCTTCAGCGGCTCAGCTTTCAGGAGTAAATGGAGATATGTGGATTAATCTATCCAGCTACAGAACACCTAAAACGCTTGGGAGACGTTCTCGTCAGTGCAGCAATGGCGGACTGTGTACAACTCAACGGCAGTGTCTATCAACATTCGTGGGCGGGGCCTGTGGCTAATGTGACGTCACACTACCAGGAACCTGCAAACGGCTTGTTCTGAGACACTGCTTATGATTTATGGGGATTAAAAAAAAGTGGGTGGATTTTTGCCACTATAGGGTGGTTGTGTACACACACTGCCAACACACATTTATAACATTTTTTTTTTTTTGGACGAACCATTCTTATAAATTATATTCCTGTATGACACTAGAGTGACATTTGCTCAGACACAGAAAGAAACCTAAGAACACATGTAGTGTAAATCTGTTTTTATTGCATAGGACACAGTTTTCCAAGCAACATAAAAAGCTGCTGTTTTTACAAAAGTGTAAAGTCCCATTCAGAAAAGAAAATTTCCTTGTTTCATTTAAAAGGAACAGGAATTTGATATCTGTAGCTGCCTTTAAAAGGGTTGGGAGGAGTTTTTAGATAAAAACGAGAAAGAAAAAACCTCAGTAACATCTGAATAGACTGTTATTTCCTCTTCACATTAATCCTGCACGGGATTCTTTGAAAAATATGAAATGTCAAAAACCTTTTCTCAATATCGACATAAATACCATAAAGCATAAAGTTAGTTACGGAATAACCAATTGGCCAACAAAAAGATTTCCGCTTAAGCACCACAATTCTACTTCAGAATAACTTGTATGAAGATACACAAATATAAAACACAAAGTACAAAAATAAAAGAATGTAAAGAAATCTCAAATATGATCAAAGTGCTGCATAAAGGTTTCATAAAAAGGAATAGAAAAGTGCATTGGCCATCGTTGATCCACAGAATCACATGTTAGCTTATTGACTGGACGAGGGCTGTAGAGGAGGACAGGGCGAGGTCATATCCTCCAGCCCATGTCTTCCTGTTCTCATTGGCGTGTCCTCATCATAAAGGCACCAGAGACCATCATAGAAGTCGTCCATGTCTTGGTCCCCGTCCTCTGTCTGTGCTCGTCCGGCGGTCTTTCTGTTCCCGTCTCCATCATCCCCATCCTGCACGTCATGTCCTCTGAACGCCAGCATGCTGGTGGCGTCTAAAATGTACACAGCGTTTGTGGGTAAGGAGAGCTGAAGGCTGGTCAGGTACTCGTCCACCATCTCCTTACAGCAGATGAACTCTGTGCTTTCGATCTAGAGTGAACGCAAACATGCATGTGAGTGAAATAATGCCAGAACTGCTACAGCACCGACTAAACACTTCATTAGCCATGTTTCCAGCCACCTATAAAGGTGTTTAGATATTTGTATTGGGAAAGCAGGACAAAAATACAGAGAAGTACTTTTTTTTTGTAATGCATGCAACATTTAAATTCATAAAGTCATGGGATTAAGACTTTCTGCTCTGATTTAAGACCCTTTCAAGTGCAAATTAAGACTTTAGAAAACCTGTTAAATAGAACATGTTGTTGTTGTTTTCTTGATAGTGTAAGTAACATTTATCTAACCTGAAAAACGTGTCAACATTAAGTGTAGCTGAAATATAAATTTACTTGATTTCAGCCAGGAACATTTAAAGATACAGTACAACTTACTGAAACGTATAATGTCCCATGTAATCACTCAATCGGTGTTTCAACCGCGCAAAGACGGGGGGTTGGCTCATGAACAAGTTAAATTAATTAATTGATTGATTATTAAAAAAAAAAAAAAAAATGTTGGTTTCAGCAAAATAATTTTTTTGTGCATCACTAGCAGTTACCCATAATATTCCATCAAGCTTATTAAGTTATATTGATTTATACAACAGTTCTTTCTGGTTCTCGAATCTGATTGGCTGA